>NC_077227.1:156532852-157132852 GCF_027887165.1 Monodelphis domestica
AATACTTGGGTGACTTAGATAAGACATGACCCCTACCTTCTTAGAGCTTTCAGTCTAGTTAGGGGACATAATACAGAGCACATAAATAACTTCTTAAATGAATTAACTCTTAAACTGGGCTTTTAGAGGATAGTTAGGAATTTCACAGAAAAGGATAGAGAGACATTCCAGGGATAGAGACCAGCATGAACAAAAGCACAGAGATAGGAGAGTACATAGGTTTTTCAGGAACTGGGAATATAGTCCAGTTTGGACACAGTACTGAGTAACAGGTGAGTAGTGGGAGTCATGGAATCTAAGAATTGGAAGGTTCCTCAGAGATCACCTATTAAAACCTAATCCTCGTCAAGAAATTTCTCTGTGATATCCCCAAGAAGTAGAAGGAAAAGCCTACTATTTCCCCAGGCAGCATGAAGACATTTTTCCTTACTTCAATCAAAATTTCTCTCTCTCTCTCTCTCTCTCTCTCTCTCTCTCTCTCTCTCTCTCTCTCTCTCTCTCTCTCTCTCTCTCTCTCTCTCTCTCTCTCTCTCTCTCTCCCCCCCCCCCCCGCCTTCTGGTTTTTCCCATAGGGCCAAGCAGTCCAAGTACCTCTCATGCCTCCAGAGCATCCTTCAAATGCTTGCTAACAGTGATCACATTCTCCCCTGATTTTCTGTTTCTATGCTAAACAAATGATCTTCCTAAGGCATGGTTTCAGGACTCTCCACTACTCTTTAGATGCTCTCCAGTTTGTTAATGTTCTTCTTAAAATGCCATACCCAGAGTTGAACCCAATACTCTGCATGTGTTCTAACAAGGATGAGGTATAATAGAGTTATCACCTCCCATGTTCTAGATCCTCTCTTTCTTTTCAGGTAGCCTAAGATTTCATGAAGGGCAGCTAGGTACCACAGGGGACAGAGTGCTGGATTTCAAATCAAGAAGACTCATCTTTGTGAATTTAAATCTGGCCTCTGACAATGATTACCTATGCAACCCTGGGCAAGTCATTTAACCTTGTTTGCCTCAGTTTCCTTATCTATAAAATTACCTGGAGGAGGAAATGGCAAACCACCCCAGTATTTTTGCCAAGAAAACCCTAAATGAGGTCACAAAGAGTAGAACTGGAATGACTGGAATGGAACAACTGAATAGCAAGAAGAAGGTTGCATGAACTTTTTTGAGTGCATTCTTTCACTGTTGACTTGCATTGAGCTCAGTTCAAGAAAATCCTCAGATATTTTTTCACATGAATATTTTAAGCTACGCACCTCCCACCTTGGACTTATAAAGTTGATTTTTTATAAGATTAAAGTATAGAATGATATACTTATCTAAGTTTCAGCTTATTAGATTAGATATGATAATCTAAAGTGTCAAGATATTTTTGGATCTGACTTTGTCATTCAACATGTTAGATATCCTTCTTAAGTTTGTGTTATTGGTAAATTTAATCATCAAGTCATCTGTACATTCACCTAGGCCACTGATAAAAATACTGAACAGCTAAAAGCTAAGGGCAGATCCACGAGGCACCAAACTAGATATTTCCTTCCAAGTAGACAATGAACCGTTAGGGATAATTTTTCAAGTTAAACTTTGAATGCACTTAACTTTTGTAACCTTTAGAAAAAAGGTGTCAGATCCCATAACACTCCATGGTAAATCCCAAACAAAATTTAAAATGAAACTGGGAAATATATTTTAAAATAAAAAATGTAGATAACATTTCTTTTAAAAACTAAGTCAACATATTGATTCTTATGTATGAATTAGTAGCCTCATTTCTATTTGAGTTTGACAACACTGCTTCAGATCCTCTTGTCCACAAGGACAGCAGGACAAATTATATCAAATACTTGGCTTAAATCTGCATTAACTAAGAGTACAACATTTTTCTGATTTGGCAGTCTAGTGTGCTGCCGCTGTTGCTGTTGTTTGGTTGTTTTCAAGTCTTCATGACCCCATTTGGGGTTTTCTTGATAAAGATACTGGAGTGATTTGCCATTTCCTTCTCTAGCTCATTTTACAGAGGAGGAATTGAGGCAAATAAAATGAAGTGACTTGCCCAGGGTCACATAACTAGTAAGAATCTAAGGCCAGATTTGAACTCCAGAAGATGAGTCTTCCTGCCTCTAGGACCAGAACGCCATCCTCTGTGCCAGCGAGCTCTCCTATCAGCCTGGTAAACCTTTCTAAAAAGGACATGAGGAAAATCTGACTTGGCCTATTCGTGAAAAAAGTCATGTTGCCGATAATATATGGATGGCCCAGATCAAACTGCTTACTCTTTCCAAGTGTGGGGAGGAAGTAAGGGAAGGAAATGGTTTAGATCTTATAATTTTGGAAAATGTATATTGAAAATGATTACCATATATCATCTGGAGAATAAAATATCTTTGAATTAAAAAGAAAAAGTTATGCTGTATCATAGCTTCTTTTTCTAGATATTTACATGTGAATAATAAATCTTAGAACTTTTGTCAGGCATTGAAATCAAGCTCATGGACCTATAGTTTTTTTTTTTTTTAACCCTTACCTTCTGTCTTGGAGTCAATACTGTGTATTGGCTCCAAGGCAGAAGAGTGGTAAGGGCTAGGCAATGGGGGTCAAGTGACTGGCCCAGGGTCACACAGCTAGGAAGTGACTGAGTCCAGATTTGAACCCAGGACGTCCCATCTCTAGGCCTGGCTCTCAATCCACTGAGCTACCCAGCTGCCCCCTGGACCTATAGTTTGAAGAATCTATTCTCATCACTTTTTGAAGATTAGGGCATTTGTCTTTCTTCAATCCTGATGTCACTTTTCTACTCTTCACCATCTTTTATATGTTTTTTTTTCAACAATATCTTACTTTTCCCAATTGCATATAGGAATGATGTTTAACATTTATTTTTAAAAATGTTTGAGTTCCAAACTCCTCTTCCTCCCCCCCCTCTCTCTCCCTCTCTCTTTCCCTCTCTCTTTCCCTCTCTCTCTCTCTCTCTCTCTCTCTCTCTCTCTCTCTCTCTCTCCCTCTCTTTCTCTCTGTCTCTCTCTGTCTCTGTCTCTGTCTCTCTCTCCCTCCCCTCCCTCTCTTTCTCTCTCTCTCTCTCTCTCTCTCTCTCTCTCTCTCTCTCTCTTTCTCTCTGTCTCTGTCTGTCTCTGTCTCTCTCTCCCTCCTTCTCTTTCTCTCCCTCTCTCTCTCTCTCTCTCTCTCTCTCTCTCTCTCTCTCCCCCCCCCTCCATCCTCCCTGTGATGGCAAGAAATTTGGCATATCTATATACTATTTATATATAAAATATATAGTATTTATACAGAGTAGTTATACTTCAAAATCAGTTAAACTCTTTCAGTAGGTAAGAATTCAGTTCACTAGAGTCAGGTGTCTTGAACTCATCAAGAATGGCTTGATATTCTTGAGACAGAGACAGAAGAGACAGAGGCAAAATGAGATCATCCCTTATTGTTAGATTCTTACACCCGTGAGTAGTGGTCCTATCTTATTTTTTATCTTTTTTCCCAACATACTTTTTTAAAACCCTTACCTTCTGCCTTAGTATCAGTGCTAAGACAGAAGAATGGCAAGAGTTAGGCAACCAGGGTTAAGTGAATTGCTGAAGGTCACACAGCTAGGATGTGTCTGAGGCTACATTTGAACCCAGGTCCTCCTAACTCAAAAACCTGGTGCTCTATTCACTGTGCTACCTGGCTACCCCCCTTCCCCACATGATTTTTAAAAGCCTTTTCTGGTATCCTTATTCACTTCCAGTTTTAGCTCATTCTGAATTTTTAGGTCTTCTGACAAAAAAAGAATAAGGCTGGGTTGGTAAAGTACCATCTGATGGCCTTGAATGCCAGGCAAAATGATCTTTATTAAACACTTCAGTGAGTGTAATGTCTTGGTAGGTTCTGTATAAAATATTAAGTATAAACAGTCCCCAACTCTAGGAGCTTAAAAGTCTTGTCTCTACCCATCACTTTTTAATAACACAATCTTTGGGGGCAGCTGGGTGGCTCAGTGGATTGAGAGCCAGGTCTAGAGATAGGAGGTCATGGATTCAAATCTCATATCAGACACTTCCCAGCTGGGTGACTCTGGGCAAGTCACTTAATTCTATTTGCCTCAATTTCTTTATCTTTAAAATGGAGATAATAATAGCACCTAGTTTCCAGGATTGTTGTGGAAATCAAGTAATATATTAATTATAAAGCATTTGATACAGCGTCTGGCACCTAGTACTATATAAATGTTAAGCTGTCATTAGTATCATTATTATTATCATTTATGCCTCTCATCTCATCTCATGGGATCTCTTGAAGCCTTTTGGAGCAAATGAGGAAGAATCACAACCTCCATTTTAAAGATAAGAAAACTGAGGCCTAGAGAACTTAAGTGATTTGCTTGAGGTCACACAATGAGTATGGATCAGAGCCAGAACTTGAATCCAGGCCCACTCCCCCTGGGTCCATGGCACTTTACACACTCTCTGTCCCAATAAAACAGAAACACAAGCTTCCTTCTCTTCCCTGCTCTCCCATCTTCTATTTTCTCCTAGGAAACAGAAACTGCATAGTCAATACATTACTGTTCACTCTGGCTCTACTCTGACCCCTGAGCATTGTGAATCAGGGCAGCTGCTTTTCTCAGTGTCTCGGGTTTGCTTGTCAATTGATCACAGTGGCACAGATTTAGAGTTGGAAGGAAGGGAGGGAGGAGTAGAGGAAGGAAGAGAGAGGGAGAGAGGGAGGGGTAGAGACAGAAACAGAGAGAAGGATGAGGAGAGAGGGAGAGAAGAAGAAAAGGAGGGAGAAAGGGGGAAGAGATAGAGAGAGAAAGGAAGAAAAAAGAGGAAGGGATAAAGAAGCAATAAGGAAAGGAGACAGGGAAAAGGGAAGAAAGGAAAGGAGGGAGGAAGGAAGAGAGGGATGGAGGGAGGGGTAGAGACAGAGAGATAGACAGAGAGAGAAGGATGATGAGAGAGGGAGAGAAGAAGGAAAGGAGGGAGAAAGGGGGAAAGAGATAGAGAGAGGAAGGAAGAAAAAAGAGGAAGGGGATAAAAAAGCAATAAGGAGACAGGGAAAAGGGAAGAAAGGAAAGGAGGGAGGAGGAAGGAAGAGAGGGAGGGAGGGGAGGAAAGAAGAAAGAAAGAAAGAAAGAAAGAAAGAAAGAAAGAAAGAAAGAAAGAAAGAGAAAGAAAAGAAAGAAAGAAAGAAAGAAAAGAAAGAAAGAAAGAAAAGAAGAAGAAAGAAAGAAAGAAAGAAAGAGAGAAGAAAGAGAAGAGAGGAGAGAGAGAGAGAGAGAGACGAGAGAGAGAGAGAGAGAGAGAGAGAGAGAAAGGAAGGAAGGAAGGAAGGAAGGAAGGAAGGAAGGAAGGAGGAAGGAAGGAAGGAAGGAAGGAAGGAAGGAAGGAAGGAAGGAAGGAAGGAAGGAAGGAAGGAAGGAAGGAAGGAAGGAAGCATTTATTAAGCATTTCCTATGTGCAGGCACTGTGCTAAGCTACAAATATTAACTCATTTGATCCTCACAGAAACCCTGAGAAGTAGATACTATTATTTCTCTTTTGCAGTTGAGGAAACTAAGGCACTTAAGTTAAGCTAAATGACTTGCCCAGGGTTCACACAGCTAGTAAATGTTTGAGTCTAGATTTAAACCCAGGTCCTCTCAGATTCCTGGTCCAACACTGTATCCACTGAGCCTTAAAACACTTAGCTTTCACTAAGTGTTTTAGAGACCAATGAGGGTAACTCATTTTACAAATGAGGAAACTGAGTCTGATAAAAGTTGAGTGACTTGCACAAGATCACACAGTTAAACAAGTGATAGAGGTCACACTTCTTTACTCCAAGTCCACTTTACAACCCAGCTGTCAAACCCGGTAGCACATTAGTTTATATTTATCTAATTTGATTCATATAATTCTCTGAAGTCAAGCTGATCATTTCCCATCTCCTGCTCATGTTTCAAGTGAGCAAACTGAGTCCAAAGGAAGGGCAAGGACTTGCTCAAGGTCAAACAACAGATGGGTGGTGTGCATTTAGGGTTAGGGCTGCCATCTGCTGTACTCCCAGCCTCTCTCACATGGCAGTTATTTTATATGTACTTTTAAACATCTAATACAATCAGAGCACTGGACTAGATGCAGGGGGAGATAGAAGTTTGAAATCCTTTGGGAGCTTACAGTCCAGTAACATGGGGATGTGCCACCTATAAAACTAGCATTGTTGTCCCATCATTTCTCAGTTGTCTCTAATTCTTCATGACCCCATTTGGGGTCTTCTTGGCAGAGATACTGTCATGTTGTGGCGTGGTTGCCATTTCCTCATCCAGTTTATTTTACAGAGTAAGAAACTGAGGCAAACAAGGTGAAGCAGCTTGCTCAGGGTTACACAGATAGTAAATGTCTGAGGTCAGATTTGAACTCAGGAATCTTCCTGATTCCTGGCTCAGCACTCTATCCACTGTGCCACCTAGCTGCCTTTAAAAAAATGCATAACCCAGTAGAATTGCATGTCAGCTCTGGGAGGGAGGAGGGAAAGAACATGAATCACGTAAACGTGGAAAAATACTTAAATTAAAAATAAATAAATAAATAAATGAATAAATTGATTAAAATAAAATAAAATGAGCATTATTGTATTCTCAAAATTAATAAAAGGAAAGCCAGAGAGTTGTGTGAGATCTCAGTGAAGGGGAGATCATCACAGATTGAAAGGCTCAGGAAGGCTCCCTGGAGAAGATGGTATTTGAGTTGGGTTTTATAAGTCAGACAGGAGAGAGGGAGGAGGTACAGAATTATGAAAGTCAACATGTACACGGGGACAGCAAACAATCCAGTTTGTGACCAGAACGCAGAGTTTCTGAAGGAGACTTTTAAGAGATGAAACTGGAAAGGTTGGCCTCAAATGTCAGACCAGAGTGGGAGCTTTTCTCATGAGGGAATGAGAAACCCTGGAAGGTTTTTAGCAGAGGCTTGACAAGAACAGATTTCTGCCTAAGGGATCCGAGTCTGACGGTGTGTCCTACCCTGCTCCCTTCCCTTTGTGGGTTGGTGTGTGGGAATGTCAACTGGCATCCTTCCCGAGCTCTCTCTCAGCACCCAGCCTCCTTTTGAGGGCTAGTTACTCACCGTGCATACTCCATGCTCAGAACTTTTCAAAGTTCTCAGTTACACATGAAGTTGAATTACTAATTCCACTGAAAATGAGGCACCACTCCCCCTTCTCAGTAGAGAGGCAGGGGACGAGGTATGTGAAACATGCTATACACCAGCAGCCACAGTGATGGGGTCATCAGTATTGGCTGAGATTAAATATCTTTATTGCAAAGTTGGGCTCAAATGGGTGTCAGTATATGGAATTTAAGGGAAAATAATAGACACAAAGGAAAAAAACAATGAAAATGGAAACACATCATTATCTATTGATGGTCATGACCCTGTGAAAGGGGTAAGACAAGTTCTTGTTGTTGTTCAGTCATTTCAGTCATGTCTGACTTTTTGTGATCCCATTTGGGATTTTCTTGGCAGAGATATTAGAGTGTTTTTTTTTCAGTTTCCTTCTCCAACTCATTTTACAGATGAAGAACTGAGGCAAATGGGGTTCAGTGACTTGCCTAAGGTCACCTAGATAGAAAGTGTCTGAGGCCACATTTGAACTCAGGAAGATGAATCTTCCTGACTCCATGCCCGGTACTCTATCCACTGTGCCATCTAGCTGACCGAAGAGAAGTATTATTCTCCTGTTCCATCCTAAAGAACCCAAGAGGACTCGTCCTAAAGTCAGAGCCAATTCGTGGCAGAGCTGAGATGAGAACTCGGGTGACCTGATTTCCGGTCCGATGATCTTTCCCCCTAGCCCATCCTGTCAGCCGCCACAGATGACAGGTTATTATTCTATGTGAGCTCTGATGGTCTCACCTGAGGCCACTCCACTGATTGCCTGGGCTCCTCCCTGGCCAGAGCGGACCAAATGTCAGAGCAGACTGGAAAGTCCCTGACCAGCAGCTGAAATCTTTCAGCCGCAGCCTCATCTAGTCCCTCTCCCAGAGGGGAGCTTAACCGACACCAGGCTGAGGGACACCCGGGAGGACAATCCATTGTCCCATCATCACCCCGCTCGGTTAGGCTAGACAGCAGCAGCTGAGGACTCCAGACGAGCCCGTTCAGGTATAATGAGGCTGAATGGGGCAGGGAGGAAGATGGATAGGAGGCGGCCAGGTTTCATCAGGGTAGCGGAGCCTGCAATCTGTTTTAGACCAGATTCTCTGGCAATCTGGACACTGAGATGACTCAGATGGAACAGAGAAGTTCCCTGAAGTCTGAGGTGAGGAGAGGGACGATGCAGTCAATGAAGAGACGCTAAGTCCCTCAGCTCCTAGCTTGCTTCACTTCACATCCTGATGGGGCTTCTTTCCTTGCAGTGTCTCCATTTCTGGGCCACTGGAACTCCAGGCGACTTTGTCATTAAAGTCTGGATTGAATGTTAGCCCTGAACTTTGCTGCTTTACCTCTGTATATGCTTCCTTCTCTTCCCCCCATGACTCCCTTGGCAGATGCCCAGTACCTCAGTGAGGTGACTCCACTGGCTGGTGCTAAAAATGCCTCAAGACATCATATATAAAATCATTTTATAAACCTCCCTCACCGTTACCAAGGCAATACACTTGAGTCTCCCTGTAATCTGCGCCCCACTAACAAGGATGCCTACCCTGTGACTTCTTTTCCTCAAGATGCACATAAAATTAGAGCAGAAATGGACCTTAGAGATCATGTAATCCAACAGTCTCATTTTACAGATTAGGAAAATGGGCACCAGACAGGCAGTCATTTGCTGAAGGTTATTATGGCTATCTGGTTGCAGAACAGCTGGTACTGCCTGGGACTCCTGACTCAAGTTCAGGGCTCTCCACCATACCATATATCCCCTTCAAGGGGCATCTTCTTGTTCACCTGCTGGATTTCACCTGGCCAGAGTGTTCTTGCGGGGGGAGAGGGAGCCACACAATGGGATTTCCTCCAAGCCATTTGAGGTGGCCTGATGACTAGGAATTCTGCCACCAGACTGGCCTCCTGTTGACACTCTTCTCAAAATAGAGATGGAGAGCGCTGAGGTGGCAAAAACCATGCCACTTACTCAAGAACATCCAGCAAAGATGGCAGAGTGAGTGAGCTCCCTGACCACATGGCCCTTTAATGTCACGGCTCACCCTTTGCTTCCCACTTCATTCCCAAGAGTTAGTGCTCACAGAAAACATCACAATGATAAATCTTGGTCACCCCTAAGTTCTCACCTATCAGAAATACTGCCTGTCATGGGGACTCCAAGGCCATGGCTGACCTCTTGGATGTCTCTTCTGGAGGTCTGTTCTCAATGCTTGTATTCTGCCACCAATTACCTTGAGCTTCAAGGTCACACATTACCCCATTCTATACTTATTGGAGCAGGGAATCAAGGAGCCTTTCTCCCTCTTCTCCAGATCCTAATGCTCAGACGGGGAACTCAAAGGCCATGTTCTTCTCCTGGGGTCCTCTTACCATGAAGCCGGGGGCACAGGTACAGCTCCCTGTGATGCTGTGACAATCCGCCCCATTCTGACAGGCACACTGTAGCCGACATCCCTCTCCATAGGAGCCAGCAGGGCAGGACTCGTTACAGTATGGGCTGGCCCAACCTGCATGGCATGTGCAGGCTCCTGACACAGGATGGCAGCTGAAAGAAAGAGAAAGAGAGAGAGACAGAGAGACAGAGAGAGAGACAGAGACAGAAGCAGAGAGAGAGACAGAGGCAGAGAGAGAGACAGAGAGACAGAGAGAGGCAGAGAGAGAGACAGAGAGACAGACAGAGACAGAGAGACAGAGAGACAGAGAGAGAGACAGAGAGGCAGAGAGACAGAGAGAGAGAGAGAGAGAGAGAGAGAGAGAGAGAGAGACAGAGAGAGAGACAGAGACAGAAGCAGAGAGAGAGACAGAGGCAGAGAGAGAGACAGAGAGACAGAGAGAGAGGCAGAGAGACAGAGAGACAGAGAGAGAGGCAGAGAGAGAGACAGAGAGACAGAGAGAGAGACAGAGAGACAGAGAGACAGAGAGAGGCAGAGAGAGAGACAGAGAGACAGCGAGATAGCGAGAGAGACAGAGAGACAGCGAGAGAGAGAGAGACAGCGAGAGAGAAAGAGACAGCGAGAGAGAGAGAGAGAGAGAGAGAGAGAGAGATGGTGCTGGTCAGGGATAAAGAATGGACAACTGTTACCCAGGTCCACTCACAGGGGAAGGGGAAGGTAGGTCATAACATGATGACCAATTTCAGATGACAAATTCATGCCGATGTGGGACTCTGCCCAGAGCAAGGCAGAATCTACTATTCCAGTCTTACCTCCCAACACCTTGACACACATTTTTCTATCTAGCTTTACTGTATCATTTGCCATTTATTAAACACATTGCACCCTTTCCTGCCTCTGAAGATTTGTCCATGCCTTTCCTTCTGCCTTGGAATGCGCTTTTCCTGAATCTCTAGCTTCCAAAATTCTACTTGTCCCTTGAGGTCCAACTCAAATTCCACCTCTTTTATCAATAGTTCTTTGATTTCTCCTCACCTTCCTTACTCCAAGTGGAATTAGTTTTACATTCTTCAGAACTACCATAACCTTAAGAAAAAAACCGTAATATTTTTCAGGGAGTATTTGTTGTTTCACTCTCTGAAAGGCCCCATCTACTATGAAAAAAAAGAGAAAAAGACCAAATTCTTCTATCATATAAGCAAGAGTCAAATAAAACAAATACCATAACCATTGAATTTTTTCTATGGCGTTTAGATTCCATCTTTTTGTAGGTGTCTCATAATCCCAATAAGATTGGGGGTAGGGACTATGGTTTCCCCTTGTGTCTGGCACTGCGGCTTGAGCAGAGTAGGAGCTCAGTCAATGATTCCTGAAAGTACACTTTGCCTGAGGTCTCCTAGAACCAAAATTTGAACCTGGTTCTTCTGGCTTCTAGATTAATGTTTTTCCGCTATACCACAGTGCCCCCAAGTGATCAGGGAAGCTAAAAACAGAGGCTTAGAGTTTCTGTTCAAGATGTGGTGGGGTATGGCTACAAGGGGTATACCTTGGCTTATAATGAGTACAAAAGAACATTGGGAAAGGAACTATATCTTAGGCTCTTAGACAAGATCTCTGTCCCCCAGATGGTCCTCAGAGATAGAATCATGGATCTAGAAATATCATCTGGTGGGAAGAATGAATGTTAGCCTGTTATGATCTACTGCAGAGGTAACAAACACATGGCCTTCTGGGAGCATAGTGGCTGCCATACTCCTGAATGTCCTGGAAGAGATTAAAATATAATTGGGAAATATTTAACAAAATAAATAAAAATACAATGCAACATAGATAATATTAATTTGTGGTTTTCTAAGTCAATATGTGACCTACGGTGATCTTTATATATGGTTTAGTGACCTTTGTTTCTATTTGCCTCAGACAACATTTGATTTTACTGTTCTCTATTTCTTCTAAAGTAAGACAAAAGAAGAAATGAGCTTACAGTGGATCTTGAAAAGAACAGGGAGATTTGTATCAATGTGGAGCTGGTCATATATGTTTCTGCTTGGAAACTGACTTTGGAATGGAGTGAACCTGTGGGGGTGGGTGGGAGGAAGAATAGTGATGGTGGAGAAAAGTCAAGTTATGCCTGAGAACCCAGCTCTAGGTTCTTTCAACCCTGCTATCTAGATAAATCCTTTTGGGTCTTATCATGGTCAGTTGAAGTGCCCTTTTCAAAAGGTAATGAGACTTGAGTAGAGATAAATCTCAGTTCACTGAACCTAATCTATGCTTCCTCCCATTTCTTTTTCAGGTTTAAATAATGGATCCTCCTTCTATCCTTCCTCCTTTTGAACTACTAATGGTGAGGAAGGACAAGAGGCACTAGAATAGTCCATGAATAGTAGTTCCCTAGGTTCTTTTTTTGAATGAGAGACTAAGCCCATTTCTCATCTGTCTGGGCTATGGAAGAAGCAATTCTACCTAGAGGTCCTCTGGTAGTTCAATTAACCCAACAATTGCATTTCATTCATTTGGGATTCTTCATTTAGGGTACCTGAGTAAGATAGTTTCAACTTGCATTTTCCTCCACCCTTTTCCCCCAGTTACATGTAGAAACACTTTTTTGATAATTTTTTTGACATTTTAAAATTTGTATTTTCTCTTTCCCCAACTTCCCCTCCTCCAGGCATTGAATAGTTTGCTGTAGGTTATACTGTACTTTCATGTAATACCTATTTCTGAATTGTTAATGTCGTGAGAGAAGACACATGTGACACATACAATAGAAATCTCACAAAGAAAATAGAATGGATTCCACAGTTTCTTCTTTGGCTGTGGATAGCATTTTCAACATGAGTCTTTTGTTGTTATCTTGGAGACTTGCTTTGCTGATAATGGTTTAATACTTCAAAGTTGATCATTGTATAATATTTCTGTTGTTGAAAACACTGTTCTGCTCACTTTACTTTGCATCAGTTCATATAAGTCTTTCCAGGTTTTTTTGAATTTATTCTATTCATTGTTCCTTATAAAGCAATAGTATTCCATTATAATCATTTACCATCTTGTCCATTCATTCCCCAAGTAATGGACACCCTCTCAGATTCTAATTCTTTGCCACTACAAAAAGAGCTGCTAAAATATTTGGTCCTTTTCCCTGATTTCTTTGGGATATAGATCCAGTAGTGGTATTGCTGGGTCAGAAGGCATACATAGTTTTGTGGCCCTTTAAGCCAAGTTCCATTTTGCTCTCCAAAATGGTTGTATCAGTTCACAATTCCACCAACATTGTATTAGTATCCAAATTTTCCTACATCCCCTCCAATATTTATCATTTTCCTTTTTGTTCATGTTGGCCAATCTGGCAGATGTGAGGTGATATCACAGAGTTGTTTTAATTTTTTCATATGATGGTTTTAATTTCTTACTCTATGTACTACCTAATCATATCCTTTGACCATTTATCAACTAAGGAATGCTTTTCTTATAAATTCTTATAAATTCTCTATATATTTCAGAAATAAGACTTTTGTCAGAGACACATGTTATAAATTTCTTTCTCCAAATGTGTTGTTTCTCTTTGGAGCTTGGTTGCATTGGTTTCACTTGTACAAAACCTTTCTAATTTAATGTAACCAAAATTATCTATTTCATTTTCCTAATATTCTCTATGTCTTGTTTGGTCATAAATTCTTCCTTATCCATAATCAAGTGGCATTTACTTCTCTAAGAAGCAATGTTACAAATGGAGGTTTTGTGGCTTCCTTCAAGTCCCAAATAAAATTCCATCTTGTATATGAAGTCTTTCCCAACCTCTCCCAATTCTGGTGCTTCCCCTCTCTTAATTATTTCCTATTTTTTCTGTATATAACATGTTGGACTTATTTGCTTGTTGTCTCGCCCATTAGTGTGAGCTTCTTGGGGGCAGGTACTATCATTTACCTCTGTATTGCCAGGTCTTAGCCTGATGCCTGGTGCATAGAAGATGTTTAATAAATGTTTGTTAACTGTCCAACAATCTCTGTCAGACATGGATAAAAGAACTGACTGCTCAGGATGACGACTTGAGCACTGTCAGAACTGGGGCTTGGTACTCAGCAATGAGGATTTCTACTGACTGATTGACAAATCCTGGCTGGCAGACAGCATGAGAGATTCCCTTGGGTCATAGGCCCAGGTCTCTGCCTGGGAATCTCGAGCAACGTTCACAATCACTGATGTTTAGTTCCTTTTTTACCTCCTCTTTTTCCATTTTTCCCTAGACATCGATTTAATCACAAACTAATAGAAAGTGAAAGCTAAACATTACAGAAATATTTTAAGGGTAGATTTTTGTGCAGTCTCCTCAATTGCAAATGCTATGAGATTTTTATCAATGCCACATCTGTTGGTTTAATCCAATATTTCAAAGGTAATATACGATCTGGGCTGCTAGAATCCTTCCATGACAATTCAATTGCAGGGGGCAGTCAGAAGGCAGGTCTCTCTCTCTCCCTCAAGGTTATTTTTCTTTATTAAGGAGGATGGCTTCTTTGCATAAAGCATAGTAAATTTAAAAAGGACATGAAATATCATGGAATTTTGTTGGTGACTTCTCCCTTCCTGAGGTGGGTTATTGTAAGCCAAGTTCTCTCAGAGAGCAGAGTGGCCTCAAATTTCTGTTTGGGGAAGGGAAACCAGAGCTATTAGAGTAGGGGTGTTTCTGTCCCTTTCTGTGCAACAACAGAATCTCAGAGTCAGAAGGAATCTCAGTGACCATTCAATCCCAAATTCAATGGAACAGAAAGCTAACACTATTTCTGATATATGGCCAAACAATCTCTATTTAAAGCCTTCCAAAAAAGGGGAACCCACTATCTCTAAGGAAAGTCCATTCCCCTCTTGGATAGCTCTGGTTGTTTGGAAATTTTTCCTTGTATTAAGTCAAAATCTGCCTTTCTGTGCCATCCACCTGTTTTTGTCCTCTGGGGACAAGGAGCATGCGTCAAATCTTACACCTCACACCACTAAATATTTGAAGTTCTTTCAACCAATCCTCAAGTAACAAGCTACTCAGGTCCCTCATAGAACATATGGATTCTTTTCTAGGGAACTAAGACCCACGATGGAATAAAAGAGAGATCCATGCTCTCTGTATATTCAAAACTGCCTTCATCTCTTGAGTTAAGCAGCAGTCCCCTACTTCTCAAGAGAACAATATCCCTTTCTTCCCATGGTGCCTAACAGGAGATGACTAATTCATTGCACAGGTAGAAACAATATAGCCCAGAGAAGGGAGAAACTTCAAAAGGGTGTTCTTATAACTTTAGGGGAAAAAAGATCCTATTCAGTAAAGGCTTTTCCACTTAGATGTACTGGCCAAAGACACCAAAGAAGGAACAATGGGTTGATGAGGACCTCAAGAGGGACCCTGCCTACCAGTATGTTAAGAATGGCATCTATTGACATCTCTTTCCTCCCTCCACCTTGAGTAGAAGAAGAAGGCTCTACAGAGGTGCAAACACCCAAGAAGGGCTTTGACTCGTGCTCATAAAAGCTCATCTCACATAGAGATGTCCTGAGCTATTCTCTGGCTCTAGTAGGAACAGAGCATAAGAGATAATGAGAACAACAAAACAGTTTCATCAAGTTATGGAGAACTTTCTGACTGTTGGGGAAGATTAAAACTTGGAAATAGGCACCCAAGGGAAGGAAAAGAAACTCTGAAAATATAGCAGACAATGTCCTACTAAGGGGCAAACTTGCCAGGAGGCAGAGAGTGGGCACGATAAACTCTCAAAAATGGGGAATGGTCTAGTGTGAAGCACAGGGTTTAAAGGAGTTAATAATGTAGGCACTGACAGATACCCAGGCTAGGCGGCCCCTCAGAATCTCTAGGGAATTTCTGCCCTTTCAGAAAAGGATGATGACATGCCACTTGGTCTTGAAACTCAGCATATGTTAAAGATATTAAGACAAATAAATATAGTCATCAATATTAGATGGTTTGAGATTAGCAATGGGCTGTGGTGGGTAAGAGAGGAAGGAGTCCATCAAGATAAATAATGCATAGAGGATTCCTTTATAGAAATGATCAATTATACAGGGCAAGGTTGTATAAAAATAAAAAAGATGACAATAGATATTTAATTTGGGGGTTTGGTTGGGATATTTACAGTAGAGAGAGCATGTTCTATACATACAGGAGTAATTTTTCCTTTCATTCTTCGTGAGCCACCACTTTGCCCTCTACAAGCCCTATTGAGGTTAGAGAGTGCTAATGGGGTCCCTTTCCCCTGGAAGAAAACCAGATGCCCCCCAAATAACCAGTCAATCACAGTGGGAAGAATAGAGCTTGGAATAATGTTCCCTTATTCTCTCTGTTTATTGGAATCCTACTTCTCTCCTGAAAGGTCTAGATCCAAAGCCTATTCCTCCACAAAGTCTTCCTTCATCACTCCAGCCAACAATTATCTCCTTTTTCTCTGACCTGTAACACTAACTGCCTGGATTACTCACACATCACAAAAACAAAGGGTCTTGAACTTTTTATGTGTGTCATTGATAGTTTTCTGGCAATCTGGAAAAGCTTATGAATCGTTCCTCAGAATAACATCTTAAATGCATAAAATAAAATACAAAGGATTACCAAAGAAACTGATTACATTGAAGTAAAGATGTAAATTTTTCCCACCCAAGTTCATAAATGCCCTGAAATCTATCCATGGATCCCTTGAGGATCTTAGGACTCCTTGCATTAGTAATTTAACACATACTGCTTTGCATGATTTGTATATATTTCTTGCCCCCCCCCCCCTACACTCTAAGGTCGCTAAGGATCATGTCTTTTTGGTTATTTATATATCCCTCATTGTACATAGCACACTGCCTTTGCATGGAGCAAGAGCTCAGTAAATGTTTGTTGAATGACTGGTTGAAGTAACAGGTCGACTCAGCAGAGGTTCTGGAGGTCAGGCATTTTGGAATTCATCAGACTGCCCTTCATGGTCACTCTGTGATCTTTACCTCAATTTTCTTCAACCCTACTCAGTTCCTGCAATCAGAGACTCCTTGGCCTCTCAGAGGGCTTGGGAAGAGTGTTAGTAAAAATCAAATCAAATCAACAAATATTGACTAAGTAGCTATTACTTTCAAAGCCCCTTGAAGGTCATCAATGGCTTTATGTTGATTTGAGGGCAATCAAATAATGAAAATCAAAGAAAACCAATGTTGGGTAGGAGAAGGAGGAGAGAGAGCTGCTTGGGGGGGCCACAGAGGGCATCCAACAGATCCACTGTCTTCACAAATAATCAACAAAGTCAGAAGTCTGAGGGGTGAGAAGAGTAGTGGTGGTGAGGAGAATTAGGAGAAGGTCGAAAGGAGGTGGGCCTACAGTCATTCTTGCCTCTGTTGCTGTCATTCCTTTCTCCCACAGTCCCAAGCCTGGTGGGGGGGGGAAGAGAGAGAGAGAGAGAGAGAGAGAGAGAGAGAGAGAGAGAGAGAGAGAGAGAGAGAGAGAGAGAGAGAGAGAGAGAGAGAGAGAGAGAGAGAGAGAGAGAGAGAGACAGAGACAGAGAGACAGAGAGACAGAGAGACAGAGAGACAGAGAGAGAGACAGAGAGACAGAGAGACAGAGAGAGACAGAGAGAGAGACAGAGAGAGAGACAGAGAGAGAGAGAGAGACAGAGAGACAGAGAGACAGAGAGAGAGAGACAGAGAGAGAGAGACAGAGACAGAGAGAGAGACAGAGAGAGAGACAGAGAGAGACAGAGAAAGAGAGACAGAGAAAGAGAGACAGAGACAGAGACAGAGACAGAGACAGAGAGAGATCCTACACATGGATCCATTTTTTGTGTGGAATCAATAAGTAAAATAAGTAGGGAGAGAAGAGGAAGGAGAGATGGCCAGAAGGTAGTTCCAATAGTCCGAGAGTCTGTGAGAAGGAGGAGTTCAACTTCAAAGCTCTTGGAAGGGAAGCTATGTGGTGCTGCTTCTCTCCTCATTCTCCCTACAGAAAACCCCTCTGAGAGGGGTGGACAGGACAACATGGACAGTGGAGACTGAGTGACAAAGTTCTACCTATAACATGAGGCCTTTCTTGAGCTCTCTAGATGTTAGTGTCTCTCACATGACCTTCTATTTACTTTTGTTTATATTTTATGTATACATTTATAGATATACATATTGAATTCTTGGGGAAGTTATGTGGCTTAGTGGATTTAGAGCATTGGTCCTGGAGTCAGGAAGGTTCTGCATTCAAATCTAACCTCAGACACTTATGAGCTATGTGGCCTCTGGCAAGTCACTTAACCCTTGTTTGCCCAGGAGGTAACTAGGTGGCTCAGAATCCAGCCTCGGACCCTTGCAGCTGTGTGACTCTGAGCAAGTCACCTAACTTCTGTTTGTCTTAATCCCCTGGAGAAGAAAATGGCAAAGCATTCTAGGATCCCTGCCAAGAAAACCCCACAGATGGTATGGTCCCTGAGTCACACCGTACTGGACATGACTGAACAATGACAACAGTGTTGGGTGCCCTCATAGAATGCAGTTCCTTTTTGCTTCCTGACTGATTACAGGGAGTAATCCCTGTCCCTCTGTCTTTAACAGTCTCTCATCTGTCACTCATATTTCTGTCAACCTTCCTAGTTATATAAATTCCGAGCCTCTTAGAGCTAGGGACCAGGCTGTGCTCAGCCTGGAGGCTGGGGTATATGTGTGGGAATATTGTCTGATGGGTCTTCTGGATCAGTAACGCCGGAGACCCTGGATGCGTTAGAAGATCCAGAAGGGACATTTTCTAAGACGGTAGGACCATCCGTGGGCTCAAACAAGGGCCAAGTCTGATGTGGCTGCCCCAAATAGCATGGCCTCAGGCTGCCCTGACTTCAGGACTGAGTACAGATCAAGGGAGGCTACTGTGTGGGTCCCATCTGGACTTCTGTGTCAGTTGTGAGCGTATTTTAAGGGGGAAACTGACAGAATGAAGTGTCTAGAGAAGGGTGAAGGATCTGAAAGGCAAGTTTGAGGAATAGCTGAAGATAAGAGGGAGATTTAAGGCTTAAAAAGGAACAGGCTTGGAAGAGACATGAGAGATGTCCCTTCAGGAAAGAAGGGCTGTCATGTAGAAGAGGGGGGTCGAATTCCTCTATGTTCATTCATCTATTTATTCATTTGACTATTTATTGAGTGCCTTCTCTATATACCTAATGCATTAGGCTAGCCATAGAGGATGATACTAAAGTCATTAAGACGTGATCCTGGCCAGGTTGCAGAACTAAGATTAGTGGATGAAAGTTTCAAAGGGCCAGATTCTGACTCAATATAAGGAAGGCCATTTTAACACTCAGACCTGATTAGCAAGGGAGTTAATGGGTTATGTTGTAAGGTAGTGAGCTCCCCATCACTGGAAATGTTTAAGCAGAAACTAGATGATTGGATGACCAGTAAGATTCTGTCAAGTTCTAATAGTTAAAGAGAAAGAACCTCTACATCCAGGACGTTGGGGCAGATCACAAATCAAGCCTCAGGTACCCAAGGCAAATGAAAGCAAGACAGTGGGAGTGGAGGCACGACCCAAATTTAATTAATCTTTATAGGTTCATTCAAATTTTGCAAGCCACTAGACTGTTTCAGTCTCAGACACATCTGATAACATTTTCCTGAACACTGTCAACATGCACACAGGTCTTAGATCTAAAGCTGGAAGGGAGCTCAGGGATCAGGGATCTTTGTTTTTCAGATGAGGAAACTGAGGTTGCAATAAGTGAACTGACTTGTCCAATGTCACCTAGGCAGTTAGCATCAGGACCCAGGTCCTCTTGATGTTGGACTCTCTGAATTTTCTGCTCTACTTCATTGTACTGCATTCTATTGCCTTTAGATGGAACTGCTTGTACCTCAGGCTGGATACATGGAGGTAAAGGAGAATAAAAGAATAGCATTCCTACTTTTATTTTACTTTCATAAACTCTTTTCTTTTGTCTAAGAATTGATACTAAGTATTGATCCAAGGCAGAAGAGTGGTAAGGGCTAGGTAATTGGGATTAAGTGACTTGCCCAGGGTCACACAGCTGGGAAGTGTCTAAGGCCATATTCGAACCCAGGACCTTTCATTTCTAGGCTTGAATGTCTCCACTGAGCCACCTAGTTGCCCCTGTTCCCACTTGAAAGAGCTGGAGCAGAAGGAAATCCCACGACTTTCATCAGCAATCTATCTTGGGGTGTTGGGAGTCTCATTGCTCTCCTGAGATGTAACATCAATCGCAGAACGTTAGAGGTGCCAGAAAATTTTAACATCATCTCTTCTACCTTTTTTCACTATATAGAAGAGAAAATGGAGGCCCAGAGAGGGAAATTCATTCGCTAAGGTCCTAATGTTAATCAGCATCAGAGCTGGAACTCAGACCCAGGTGGGATGCCTGAAAGCCCAGGAATCTTTCCAATTTGTCTTCCTTTGTTCACAACGGTTATTTCCTGCATCCAGATTTCTGCTACTTTCATCCTTTCCTACAGCCTGAGTTGTTAGACCCATCCCAGGGCTTGGCTTCCTAGAGGGGTGCCCCCCTCCCCCCTCCCCCCCCCCCCCGCCCAGGGCTGTGTGGCCTCCTACCAGCCCATCGCCAGGGTCTCTGGGAACACCTACCTGAGGGTGTTGGTGGCATTGCAAGGACAGGGGTTGGTACACTGTGGGCCATGCAGGCCCTCCGGGCACAGGCGCTCCTGGCATCGCGGTCCTTTGTAGCCTGGGTCACACACGCAGGCACCGGTGGCCGGGGAACACTGGGCTCCGTTGTGGCAGTCACAGCGCTGGGAGCACTGGAATCCAAAGGTGCCGATGGGGCACTCCTCTTGGCACCTGCGGGGCAGCACACAGAGCAGCTGAGCCTGCAGGCTCTTCCCCTTCCTCAGATGTCACCAGCCCTTGGGATGGGGGGCAGGACCAGAGAACCATAAATTTAGCCCTGGAGGGAACTTTAGAGACTAAGTCCAATCCCTCCTTTTGTAGATGAGGAAACGGAGGCCTAGAGAAATTAAATGATTTGTCCAAGGCCAAGACAGCTAGATTTGGAGGCAGCATCGAAACCCAGGTGACTCCAAGGACAGCATCTCTTAATGATCCAGAGTTTACAGAAAGCATGGCTTGACATACAGAAAAGCAGAAGACATTCCAGGATGCTAATGATTCAACGTGGTATAGTAGCTGTACCAAACTGGGCTTGGAATGTCCGCCATGTTTCTGTGTGACAGGTCGTGCTTCATCCCCTCCATCCAATTTTATTTTTAACCAATACCTACTGGTATTGGTTCCAAGGCAGAAGAGCAGGAAGGGATGGGTAACTGGGATTAAGTGATCACACAGCTAGGAAACGTCTGAAGCCAGATTTGAACCCAGGATCTCCCATCTCTAGTCTTGGCTCTCCATCCACTGAGCTACCTAGCTGGACCCATCCAATTTCTTTTTTTTGTTGTTGTTGTTTATAAACCCTTACCTTCCATCTTGTAATCAATACTTTATATTGGTTCCAAGGCAGAAGAGTGGCAAGGGCTAGGCAATGGGGGTTAAGTGACTCAATCCACTGAGCTACCCAACTGCCCCCAGATCCATCCATTTCAAAGCCAAATCCAAATACTTGGGAGAAACTTGTCACCCCCAGCATGATTCTCCTAAGGGATCCCTTGGTTTCCTTTTAGCTTTGCCCCTATGGGGTTTGTGCATTGCAGGAAGACATATTTGGGGAGAACTGCCACTGCCTCTGATCTCCTCCTCCATCATAATAATGGCGGCGAATATCTCTACAGAGTTCTACAACTTACAAGACACTTGACAAACACAAGTGCGTGCGATCCTCTTGACAAGTCTGTGAGGCAGGCGCAATTATTCGCCATCTTACCAAGAAGGAGGCTGAAACTCAGAGTGGGTCATTAGTTTGTCCACAGTCGCACAATTCACGAGTTTAGAAGGTGGGATTTGAACCCAGCTTCCACGTCCGGCACTCTTTCCATCACCCTGCTTTATTGCCACAGCCCTTCCTCATCAGCAGGAGAGGCCAGTGATCTTGGAGACTCTTGCCTCCTCAGTGGGGCACTTTACATCTTGCTATATTTATAGGGATGATGAAGTGCCGTATAGCATGAAGAAAAGCATCTGGAAATGAAATATTGACGACCTAATCCATTTGCATAATTAGCCTTTTTTCCTGCTAACAATTTAAACAACTTATTTATTTAGAGATCAAGCAGCTCCTGCTAATGAATTTTACACAAAGCATGCTAATAACGGGGCCTCTGGAACATAAGGATAATCACAGTAGGAATTAGTTCTCTACTTAAACATCCTTCCTTTGTAACATATCAATCTAATGTGTCCAATAATGCCATTAACAACCAGATACATTGCTCAATTAAATCACAAAATGAGCTGCAAAGCCCTAGTTATGTTTCTTGTTTAATTTACATTTGTTCCTGCCTATCTGGGGAGGCCGCGTTATTACACCCGCTGAACTTTAATATGCTCGGCGATGATTTGGGTTGGGTTAATGTGGCTGTCACCGGCAGAATGGATGGAGGCAATTTCACAAAATATTAAACACGAGGTGGCCCGTGTAGATGCACAAGCCAAATATCACCAGGCCTTCCCATTTTCTGCTTGAGCAAATCGATCCACGGGGCTTTCCAAAGGGCGCTTAGGTTTGCTGCGGGCGCTTCCCCTGGAATTTGTCACCAGAGCGTGAAGATGGGAGCCGTCTGACTTCCGAAAGTCAGATTGACTCTTGCTTGTCTCGCTTTGTATCCACTCCTATCGTGGAAGCTTTGCCCCCTGATTTCTTTGACTAGGATAACACACAAGAGGAAACATGGATACCAGACCACGTACGCTGACCCCGGACCCAGCCAGTGGAGAAGCAGAAGTGTGTCTTTTTCTTTGCACGATGGATTGGTGGTTGTCCTCTTAAGAGTCTGGACTGGAGCAATCCATCCTTGCTCTCACAAATTCCTGTGTTCTGCCCTTCCCTCTCATCTTTGTTTCTTGCCTTGCCTTGTGTCTAGTGGCCAGTGCCCTGTGGAGGGGGGTCTTGGCTCTGGTCTTCTCCAAGGACCTAGCAAAATTCTCAGTGTATAGAGCTGGAAGACGTTCGAGCCAATAATCCAAAGCCCTTATTTTATAGAAGTTAAGTGATTTGTCCAAGGGCAAATGGATAGGAAAGTAATAGAACTGCAATTTGAACCGAGGTCTTTGGATTCCACTCCAAGCACTAACTCAGGTACATTATGGTGCCGGATTTTTTGGAAGCCAGATGCAAGGAAATGCCATGAGCACAGATTCTAAAAGAAATGACTCTGTTCCTAAATGATCTCGGGCTGCAGGTAAGGGTAAGATAAAAACAGAAAATATTTAGGCTCCAGTGGTATGTGCTATCACTATGAAGCCTGGACTGAGTATTAGGGCAGGAGCGGGCTAGTCTGGGGGTTGGGAGGATCTGAACCACATCAATGTGGATTTGTAGACTTTGGGCCTAGAAAGGTTCTTAGCTTGACTCCTTTCTGATTCTCAAGCCCAGGTGTGGGTTTGATCTTTCGGCCAGTTTAGGTGTTTTTGTGATATTCCTTCTTGAAGATTCCCACCCCAATGGGCCTTTAGGCTTGGCCAGCCATATTACATCAGAAATAAACACAATCTGAAGGGAAGTAGAAAATATAATTCTGGGGAACAGAATCATTGCTGCTTGAACTATGTCTGTGAGTCAGGCCAGAACTGAAAAAAAGAAAACAAAAACCAAGCTCTCCCTAAGCATTCCTGCTCCATTGGGACAGGGGCTATTGTTTGTGTCTGTTCGTTTTTGTTTTGTTTTGGTCCAGGTCTGTGCTTTTATTGTTGCGAGGAATTCACAGCATGGAAATTATCTCCATTGATGGACATTAACAACTTCTCTGCAGCTTGTACTCTCAGAGCATGAGGGTACGGAGGGTACCGAGAGGCACTGATTAGAGGCAGTTTAGCCTCAGATTTTCCAGACTTCAAGGCCAACACTCAGTCCAATAGGCCATCCTGCCTCTTTGCTATGCTATAAATATGTGAACAAAGTGATTGATTTCTAGAGTTAAATCGGTGTGACTTTTGGATTACTGTTAACTCATAAAATTGAGATTGGAAGGTTTATTTTCCTACTTCTCCCAGGGAGAATCACTATAAAGTTTAGTGTTAAATTGGGGGAACTTCCTCAGACATAGTGTTAGACTGGGGGACCCTTTGCGGGCTAAAGGGGAGACTGTTTCGGAGGAATACTTACCAAATGCTTTCTGAGGAACACGAGAAGGGGCAGGCTGGGAACAATCACCATCCTTATCTGCACAGCTATTATGAATGATGGAAATATCAACAATAAGGATGACGGATGTTGCCACCTTACCTATCTCCCATGTAGCCAGCTGCACAGTGGCACCGTCCTGTCACGTGGTCACATTGCCCTCCATGGTGGCATGGGCAGTTTTGGCTGCAATTGATGCCAAATGTTCCTGGTGGGCAGGGCTGGGCACACACCCCTCCCTGAAAGAGAGGAGACAAAGGTTCTGGATGACTTGTGCTGACCAAGGAATGACTGGATTACCAGGTGGAGGCATTATGTAGAAAACAAAAAGCCACTTGGCTTCAGAGCTGCATGCATGCATGGTGCAGATGGCCCCTGGGGCCAGTGATGGAGGCTGAATGTCCTGTTTGGTGAGCTGTGCTTAACCTCTCTTTGCATCACAGACCCCTTTGAGTATCCAGTGATACTATGGTGCCTTTGCTTTTAAATGCACAAAATAAACTCTATAGGATTACAAAGGAAACCAATTATATTGAAATATAGTTATCAAAATATATGTATTTTTTTAATTACAGCCCTCAGGTGAGGAATCCCTGCTAGAAACTAATGTTAAAGTTTGTAGCATCCTTGCGGATGCTAAACTGACAAATGAGAAAGCCTGGCTGATGCTTAAATAATAGCCGAGCAGAACAGCCTTTATTTGGCCACCAGCTAATGCATTTAAGTGTGTCCTTTTTACTTTTTGATACTTTGCTGGATGATTTTTCTCCCTTTGAGAACTGGTTTTATTGAGGATTTGCAGGAATTATTAACACCAAGTGAATCTATGCCTATATACAAATCGGGCTTAGGCTGCTGCTCTAAGCCAGTGGATCCCAGGGTCCCATTCAATGGATGAATGACCCTTGGCCCAAACCTGGACCATCAGCTTTGGTTTCCATAGTAATCATTACAGAATGCTTTTTCTGTGCCTCGTCCTGTGCTCAGGGCTAGGAGAGAAACAGAAAAGACAACATAAGGATGTAATTCTTGTCCTCGAAGACGTTTGAGCAAGAAGAGCCAGAAACCATTGAGCCACTGGAGGCTGGTGCAACATGGCACGTTATTGCATTCCAAATGTTGTGGACCATGCGGTAAGTGCCTGGGAGGAGCTAGCCCGAGGTGGGAGAGATCCCAGCAAGTTTGGGGAGTCAGAGAAGGACATGGTTCAGTAAAGGGAAGGTAGGAAGGATTCCTGGAGGAGGCAAGAGTGGGAACAAAGGCATGGATCACACAAGCAGTGAAAAGAGCTGTCCAGATCTCACGCTTCAACAGCTGGAAAGGTCTTCAGGGGTCCTTTGGTCCAAATAAGGTTGGCAGAGGAATTTCTTCTATGGTATCCCTAACTTGGGGCAGTCAGGTGACACCATGGAAAGAACGCCTGGAGCCAGGAAGACTCAAGTTCAAATTAGACTCATACACTTACTAGTTGTGTGAACCTGAGCAAGTCACTTAACCGTGTTTGCCTCAGTTTCCTCATCTGTAAAAGGAGCTGGAGAAGGAAATGGCAAACCACTTCAGTGTCTCTGCCAAGAAAACCCCAAAAGGGGCCATAAAAAATCAGATATGGCTGAAACGGTTAAACAACAGTAACAAAAATCTCTCACATGGTTGTTAGATCTCCTCTTGAAGCCCCTCTAGTGGTGGCATAGTTCTCCTTGCTCAAAAAAAAAGTCTCAAACATGATACTTCATCTGCTCACTCTAAACATTTTCACTGGTTATTCCCCAAGCTGGGAATGCTCTCCCACCTCAGCTCCTCTGTAATTTCCTATGCCTTCCTTCTGCAACTATGCTCACTTAAAAAATTTTTTTTTACTTCATCTGGAGTCAATACTAAGTTTCAGTTCCAAGGCAGAAGAGCAGTAAGGGCTAGGCAATGGGAGTTAAGTGACTTGCCCAGGGTCACACAGCTGGGAAATGCCTGAGGCTAGGTTTGAACCCAGGGCCTCCCAAATCCAGGTCTGGCACTCTAATGAGGCTGCCCTCATTTTATCCATATCTTGTTTGTACATGGTTCCTTGCATGCTGTCTCCCTAATTTGACCATAAGTTTTTTGAGAACAGGGATTGGCTTTTTGCTTTTCCTTGTATCCCTAGGGATTGGGGCAATGCCTGGCACACAGGAGACACTTCATAAATGTCTGTTGACTGATTTGACTCCACTGAGAGAGGTAACTCATTTGACTTTTGGACAGCTCTAATTATTAAATTTTTCTTGAGGACAATAGTTGGGCTTAGTGGATAACAAGCTTGGAGACCAGAAGTTCTGAGTTCAAATTTGACCTCAGTCACTTCCTAGCTGTGTGAATTTGAGGACATTACTTAACCCTGATTGCCTGGCCCTTATAATTATTTAGTATCAATTCTAAGGCAAGGGTTTGAAACATTTTTTTTTGTTCATCCTCCTTGTCTCTAGATTCATTTGCAAAAGAATACAAAAGATCCTGGGCACAAGGACCAACTTTTTGTTTTGCTCCCCTCCCAATTTCCATGGATGAAGTCCTTGAAAAGGGATTATGTAACTATAAGTGAGGTGGCTCAATGGATGTAGCATTGGAAGGACCGTGGTTCAAATCTGGGTCTAGACATTTCCTGGCTGTGTGACCCCAGGCAAATCACTTAACCCATATCACCTTCTGCCTTAGAACTGGTATTTAATATAATTTCTAAGACAAAAGGAAAGGGTTTAAATTTTTTTTTCTTGGCTTTGAATCTAAATCTACTTCTTTGTACCTTCCATTCATTCCTCCTGATTCTGCTCTTTGGGACCAAGAGGGACAAGTTCACTCCCTCTTCAAATACTTGGAAGCAAGCCATGATGCTTCCTCTGTATCTTTTCATCTCTAGGCTAAACATTCCCAATTCCTTCAAGAGATCACTTATGACATGTCCTCTGGTTCCTTCATTACCCTGGTCACCCTCCAATTTATCAATGCCCTCATAAAAGATGGCTCAGGTTTGGAAGGACTGTCAGAGTGGTTTTGCCACCATCTTTACTCCACCCCTTGGTGGCTCAGTTTGAACATCACATTCTAGATGTGATCTGATATGGGAAAGTGATCCAGTAAGAGACTGCCTGCCTGTTCTGGATACTGCTCTTCTGTTGATGCACCTTAAGAGCAAATTATGGGGCAATTGGGTGGTGCCATAGTGCATAGAGTGCTGGACCTGGAGTCAGGAATTCTCATCTTTGTGAGTTCAAATCCCACCTCAGACACTTAGTAGTTGTGTGATCCTGGGCGCAAATCACTTGACCCTTTTTGCTTCAGTTTGTTCATTTGTCAAATGAGCTAGAGAAGAAAATAGCTAATCACTCCAGTATCTTTGCCAAGACCCCCCCCCCCCATAAAAATGGGTCATGAAAAGTTGGACACAACAACTAAAAAATCAATGAATGACAAAAAGCAAATTAGCTTTTTGGATTGTCATGGCTCATTACTGACTTATGTGGATCTTATAGTCTACTAAAACTATCCCAGAACTATTTCTTATGAACCCCACTTTTTTAGACCATTGGGTAGGTAAAGCACTAAACTTGGAGTCAGGAAGACTTGAGTTTGAATCTGGCCTCAGAAATTTACTAGCTGAGTGACCATGGGAAATTCACTTAGCTTCTTCAGCCTCAATTCTCCATCTCTAAAATGGGGATAATGATAGCCCTGACCTTCCATGGTTATTTCAAGGACTGAGTGAAATCATGTATATAGAGTACTTTGTAGAACTTAAAGCAGTATACAGATGCCAGTAATTATAATGAACAACACTTGTTCTGCCATGCCTTCCACATTCTTGTAATTGTAAAGTTGATTTTTTTTAACCTGAGTACTGAGACATGTGGGAAATAGTAGGATAATAGAGATTATTTCCCACCAGTTTTAAACATGGGGAAACTGAGGCCCAGAGATGCTTACAGGATTTAGAACTGGAAGGGACTTAGCAATCATCTAATCTAAAAGTCTCAAATTCATTGACCATAAAACTCCCCAGTGCTCTTGTACTAGATTAAAATATAATTGGAAAATATTTAACAAAATAAACAACAAATATCAATATTTGTCCAGCATTTTCTCCTTCCTTCCTTCCTTCCTTCCTTCCTTTCTTCCCTCCCTCCTTTCCCTTACCTTCTATCTTGAAATAAATACTTAGCAGAGTGCTATGGGCTAGACAATTGAGGTTAAGTGACTTACACAGGGCCACACAGCTAGGAAGTGTCTGAAGTTGAATTTGATCCCAAGTCCTCTTGACTTCAGGCTTGGCTTTTGATCCACTGAACCATTTAGCTTTCCCAAGGATATGTTTCTATTTGAATGTGACATCAGACATCCAATCCAACTCTCCCTCACCTGGGGTTATCCATTTTATAGAAAAAAGAAACTGAACCCCAGGGAGGCAAAGTAATTTGTCCAGGGTTACATAGGCTAACTAGGACCTGAACCCCAAATCTCCTACTCCAAGTCCAGTGCTCCTCTCTGCACATCTGTGTTTAAGGACAACCAAGCTTGAGGGTCTTTCTATAAAGCAACACTACCCTCTTCTGTAGAAGAAGCCCATCTCCATCCCCTAGCTTTTCTTCCTGTGCTCTGAGGAAACAAGGAATCAGTTTGTGTGGGGAGCAGCACCTTTGTTTTCCTTGCCATTCTAAGAGGCCATGTTGGGCATAACACAGGTGGGTGGATGGCAGCCTACCTTCTCTAGAATCCATCTGGGACAGCTGAGTCACTGCCCCCAAGAGTGCCCTCTCACCTCACCTTGTCCATCCACCTAACTTGGGAGCTTGACCCTTCCCCTTCTTTCTGATGAGAAGGAACCCACACCTTATCAACTGCTTTATCTCTATCCACAGCACAGTCTTCTCAACTACCTAAGTAACCAAGGGTCCCCTCTGGGTCTTGCCACCTGCCTTACCACTGCACCTTTAAGATTTAGGGGATTTTCTGCCTGACTTGAAGCTGAACTTTCTTTTATGTGCTGTCTTCCTTAATTACAGTATGAATTCTTTAAGAGCAGGAATTGTCTTTATTTTTGCTTATGCTATTCCACTGATTAAATGCCCTTTCATTCTTAAACTCCAAAGCCCTCTGCTTGTCCTTCAAGGCCCAACTGGTCTCCTCTTTCCTGTCTTCCCATTACTATCCTGCCACATCCCTTAGCTACAGCTAAATTAATTTGCTAGCTGTCCCCCACACAGGGCTCAGCTATGCTCACCTCTGCAGTTTTGAAAGTGCTACTTCTTCCCTGTCTTGCTCTCCTCATCCCCCACCTCATTTTCCACCTCTAGCTCTGGGGATAATAATGAAATCTATACTTCATTTCTAGAAAAGATGTGTTGACTGATTGATCTACAACTCTACTCACTATTACTGTGACATCTCTTAATCAATCAATACTTATTAAGTGCCTTTTTGTTATTGTTTAGTCACTTTTTAAAGTCAATTTAGAACATTATTCCTTGGTTACAAGAATCATATTCTATCCCTCCCTTCCCTCCCTCCACCCTTCCCATAGCCGACACGCAGTTCCACTGGGTATAACTTGTGTCCTTGATCAGAACCTATTTCCATGTTGTTGATGTTCATTGAGAAGTTCATTGGATGTTCATTGAGAGTCTATATCCCCAATCATATCCCCTCGACCCATGTATTCAAGCAGTTGTTTTTTCTTCGGTGTTTCTACTCCCACAGTTTTTCCTCTGAATGTGCATAGTGTTTTTTCTCATAGATTCCTCCAAGTTGTTCAGGATCACTGCATTGCCACTGATGGAGAAGTCCATTACATTCGATTGTACCACAGTGTATCAGTCTCTGTGTATAATATTCTCCTGGTTCTGCATCAATTCCTGGAGGTTGTTCCAGTCTCCATGGAATTCCTCCACTTTATTATTCCTTTTAGCACAACAGTATTCCATCACCAACATATACCACAATTTGTTCAGCCATTCTCCAATTGAAGGGCATCCCCTCATTTTCCAATTTTTGGCCACCACAAAGAGCGCAGCTATGTACAAGTCTTTCTTTCTTGTACAAGTCTTTTTCCTTATTATCTCTTTAGGGGTACAAACCCAGCAGTGCTATGGCTGGATCAAAGGGCAAACAGTCTTTTAGCGCCCTTTGGGCATAGTTTCAAATTGACCTCCAGAATGGTTGGATCCATTCACAACTCCACCAGCAATGCATTAATGTCTTGACTTTGCCCTCCATCCCCTCCAGCATTCATTGCTTTCCTTTGCTGTCATGTTTGCCAATCTGCTAGGTGTGAGGTGATACCTCTGAGTTGTTTTGATTTGCATTTCTCTGATTATAAGAGATTTAGAGCACTTTTTTATGTGTTTATTAATAGTTTTGATTTCTTTAACTGAAAATTGCCTATTCATGTCCCTTGCCCATTTATCAATTGGAAAATGGCTTGATTTTTTGTACAATTGGTTTAACTCTTTATAAATGTGAATAATTAGACCTTTGTCAGAGGTTTTTGTTACGAAGATTGTTTCCCAATTTGTTGCTTCTCTTCTAATTTTGGTTGTATTGGTTTTGTTTGTATAAAACCTTTTTAATTTGATATAATCAAAATTATTGATTTTACATTTTGTTACTCTTTCTATGTCTTGCTTGGTTTTAAAGTCTTTCCCTTCCCAAAGGTCTGACATATATACTTTTCCATGTTCACCTAATTTACTTATAGTTTCCTTCTTTATGTTCATGTCATTCACCCATTCTGAGTTTATCTTGGTGTAGGGTGTTTAGTCACTTTCAGTTGTGTCTGGTTCTTCATGACCTTATTTGGGGTTTTCTTGACAAAGATACTGGAGTAGTTTGCCATTTCCTTCTCCAACTCATTTTGCATATGAGGAAACTGAGGCAAACAAGATGAAATGATTTGCACAGGGTCACTAACTAGTGTCTAAGGCTGGATTTGAACTCATGAAAATGAGTCTTCCTGATTTTCAGGCCTGACACTCTATCCACTGTATCACCTAGAATTCAGTAGGCAAAAGCAATCCAACAGGGCTCTATTCGAATGTGAGGGTAGGGACAGTTTTGCTTTTTCTATTTGTATTTTCTGGGCTTAGCACAATACTTGGCATATAATAAATGTTTTTTATTATTATTAATCAATTCATTCATTCACTTATTCACCAGAAGTACAATCACCCAATTTGGCATTCCCTTTTTTATCCTACCCACTTTCAAAATCTGGTTTGAAATTCACTCCAGGAAAACCATCTTTGATTGACCCCTAACCCCTGCTTGTCTACTCTGTGCTCTTCTCTACTTACATATTTTCATTTATGTTCAAAATTTGTATGTTGTTTTATAAGTATATTCCCTCTTTCCTCTGCCAGTCTGGGCTCTCACTAGGACTGGAATGCTTTCTTATTTGCCTATCTTCCTTTGTAGTGCCTAGACTGGGGTTCTGTATGCATGGAAGGATGGAAGGTGCTCTGTTTGGGGATCTATATGACTTGGGTGGTTAGAGAACCGCCCCCCACCCAATTTATTTGGGATTAAGTTCTGATTTCCTGTGCCATGAAATAACTTCCTCCTCAAATCCCCAATGCCCCCTTTCTCTTTCCTTTGTCCTTGGCAAAGTCTCCAGCAGTAACTCCAGGAAAGGGGTAGTATTGATGAGGTACATATGATCTCAGAACAAGGAAGAAAAGAGAACTCAGAATTTTGTCAGAACTCAACCTGGAGCTGTATCGACACACTCTAGGATAGGGGGAACTATCCTAAGACCAAAGGAAGGATGCCCAGGAGTGGCTTGTTCTGTTAGTCCATTTCCTAAAGCAAAGGGTTTGAACCCCTGGACCCTCTAATTGGGGTTGGAGGGAATGAAGAGGAGAGTTCACATGGGGTCACCGCTGAAGGCCAGTTCCCTTTTTGGTACACTGTCCTGGTCCTTTGGGAGCCAGCCCTAGAGTTGAAGTTTTATTTTTCTAGATTCTGGACAGGGTTATAATCATCCTGGGTAGGGAAGTGAGCAATGGGGGCTACTATGAGGCTGGAGCCTGGGAAATGGAAAGGGGTGGTGGCCACCCTGGGGAAGGAGACTTTCTCCCATATTTCCCACTTCTCACCAACCATCCCCCTTTCCTTGGGAGAAGCCCCATCACTTGGTTTCAGATTCATTATTTTCTGACTGTTCGTGCCTGTGTGTGGGGTATTAATAATTCATACAAATCTGCAAGTAAAATGCCTCGTGTCAAAAATAGAAATCCAATTGTCTACAATAAAATTAAAAACAGAAAGCCCTCAAATCCAAAGGCTCCTCATTGACACAAACCTCTCTCATCTGGAAGAATAAATCCTTCGATGTGTCAAGGGGGTGGGGAAAAAAATCACCCTCCAAGCTTGTTCTCTCTCCATCCCACATTTTCCTGTAGGTTCCGGCTTTCTCTCTTTCCCTTCTCTTCCTCTGACAACTCAGCACTGCTTTCATTACTGCTGGAGATTAGCCTTGAAACGCACACTCTGTTCACAAGGCTCTTTGTCATCCTGCCTCTGACCCTTCCTTCCTCCCTCTCTCCCCCATCTCATTTCAGCTTGTCCATTTGCTTCCTTGGCTCAAATGCACCTGCCTTGGTCTCTGGGGACCAAGCCCTTGCAAAAAGGCAGTTTTCCAAGAAAGCTTTCCCCCAAGGGTCTAAGGTGGCTAGACTGGGAGAGGTAGGGCAGTTGGCTTAACAAGCCCCCTCCCCCAAGTTCCAGCCTCTTCCTCAATCAATGGTGCCCCTTCGACTCCCCTCTTCCCCTGTCCCCCTCTATATTTACAGCCTCCAAAAATATACTCCTCCTGCTCAGCTGGCCACATCCCCTCATCAGGGATGCCTCACCAGGGCCCAATGGGAAACAGCCTCAGTATGCCACTTAGTGTTTCCAGGATAGGGGCAGTACTGATCAGGTACAGTAAACGGGGGTCTTTCTGGAAAGCAAAAACAGGGATGGAGGCAGGAGAGTGCAGGGAAGTCAGTCCTTCCCGGGGCTGTTTCTCAGCAACCCCAGTGAAAGTTTAGGAGGCCCCCAGGAAGAGGTGACAGGAGATTTGGACATGACTTCAGGAACTACTGCTGCCTCTTGATGGCAAGGTGGTGGACAGCAGGTGTGGAAAGGGGCAAAAGCGATTCACAAATGTGTTGATTTCTTTTGTTTGCCTGTATTTATGTTAAAGAGTTCTGGGAATGGTGTGAAAGTGAAAAGATCATGAAAGCATGAAAGTTTTTGAGACTGTGGATTTCAGTTATTCAGGGTTTCCCTCTTTGTTGACCTCATCACTATATTAACTTCAATGCAGAGCTCACAGCGGCCTCTAACTTCACCCCCATTTAGTAGCACCTTGTCGTCTGAATAAGAGGGGAGAGAGGAGGTGACAATTCTAAACCCAAGGCTCTCCGTCCATTTCTCGTGTCTTTGCCTCGAATCCTGACCCACCAGAGTGGAGACCCCACTTACTGTCCATCCGGGGGGACAAGCACATTCCCCTGTGATGTGATGGCAGGTACCCCCGTTCTGGCAGGGGCAACGCAGGTCACAGTGCGCCCCGTGGCTCCCGGGCGGGCACTGTTCCTCGCAGCTGAAAAGAAAACCATTTCATTCATTAGGGGTGAGAAGAGGACCAGATCCAGTCCTGCATGTACAGAGATCAAGTGAGCAGGCAGGGATGCCCCAGACTGCTTGGCTCTGCGTTGGGCCATCTTGGGCCATCTTCCTGAGCTCAGTTGCTCCTTCTCTCAAATGGAGATAACCTCTTGACTCCAGAATCTCTTAAGATAGCTAGGAGAGGAAGCAGAGCCTTATGTCCCTGGAATGGGAGTGTTCTGGGGCGTGTGCTACTGCAAATGGGTAAATGAAGGCTTCTGGACTAACACTAAAGGTGGGTGGCTGAGAAGGGGGTTGCGATTGCTACCCAAAGCAACAAGTGTCCCAGATGCCCGGGAGAAGAGAATGTTGGCTCAGGAAGTCTTAATCCTTCAGGGGCCCTCATCAAGGGCCCCTAAGACCCTGGGCCCAGGAACACAGACTCCAAATAAAAAAAGTAAGAGACCTTGCATTCCCCCTTTGGGTGTAGGAGCGCATTACAATGTGCACACAGAGAGATAAACACAACAACTGGAAGTGAGAAAGAGCTAACAACTAGAGGGATCAGGAAAGCCTATCCCTTCCAAGGTGGTATCTGACTTGAGCCTTGTGTAAAATTTAAATTAATGTACAATACTTTAAAATACATATTTTAAGAGATTTACATTAATTTTAATTTTTACACTTGAAAGAAGAGGGGAGGAAGGGACAGCATTCCAGGTGGGGCTGATGGGAGACTGGAATGCCTGGTAACAGCCAGTGGGCTTGTGTGCCCAGAACATAGACTGCTTAAAGGGCAGGAATGTGACATGCCTGGAATGACTGCTACTGAGGACTAGAGGACTGGAGCCCAGAGTTCTTTCTTCCATACTTCATTGCCCCTTTGACATCTCACCCTTTAAGGAGGTGTTCCTGGGATAAGGAATTAAATGCAATTTGGGGGCGGTTCGGTGGCACAGAGGATAGAGCACCAGGCCTGGAGTCAGGAGGACCTAGGCTCAACTCTGACATCAGACACTTCCTAGCTGTGTGACCCTGGGCAAGTCACTTAATCCCATTTGCCCAGCTCAGGATCTTCTGTCTTAGAATTGTTAATAAGACAGAAGTTAAAATAAATGCAGTCTGATCTTGACTCCCTGCAGATAACCCATCCTGAGAAAGGTGGGGGAGGAAAACTAAGGAATGCCTTTTCTAATATGTCTCTTTCCAAAGGCCCTCTGGCCTCAGGTTATTCCTCATCAGGATGAAGGGGTCGGATGAGATCACTTTGGGATGTAGAGGCAGGATGGACCTGGAGAAGTAGTTCTAGAGCTGACAAGGAGCTGATTTTCTCTGTAGGGATTTCAAACTGAATAGACCTAAGCCTTGGTACTAAGGACTCACAGCGGACAAAGGCTATGCCGGAGCCTCTCAGAGCTTGGTTTGGAAGTGGTGTAAGGGCACTGAGACAAGTAAAGATACTATTGACCCCCATGCTTGCTCTTAAGACTTCTTCCTCTCTATGGCCCTTTTCCCTTGTGCCAGTGGGCTCTGATCCCCCCACTCACTTGAGACTTGAGGTCAAGGTCGGCTGAGAACCAATCCCAAACCAAGTCAGAACACCGAGGCGGCTTCCTTCATGTGTTATGCTGTTATATGTTATGGAAGCCTTACTTGATCTCAGTTTCCCATCTCCCCTTCCTCTTGAAATTATCATGCACATGCCTATCTATTTATATGTTTTATATCTCTCCCCCACAAAAGAATAAACTTCTTGAGGATAGGGGTTTTCATTTCGTGTTTGTGCCCCTAGGACTGATGCCTTGCATGCAGTAGGCACTTAATAAATGTGAGTTGGACTAGGTTGGAATGATTAGCACCCTGAACTGACAGGAAGCAGCAATCCCAATCCTGGTATGAATGGGCCTATCCAAGGGGGTTTGAACAATGATTCTGGAACTCTGAGTCAGGGCTATGAACACATTCAAGGATGCCCAAACCAGAGGATGTTTTCCAAGGAGGGTTAGGTGAACCCTACATAGCTTGGAATAGAGTGTGCCAGGGAGAGAGGGTTCAAGTCTGGGCTGAAAGGTTCAAGGGGATTCTTGTGCATTCTTCACAGTTTATGTAATGATCACATAAGCTCTATACTGAACAACTGTGTTGGTGGCACTGCAGTTAAGAGCTAAGGCACAATTGCAAACAGCTTGGAGGCCCTGTTGCTCACATTTGTTCACACTCCAAAGTGGAAGGATGCTTGGGGCATGGAAAAAATGGATGGCTTGGTCTTGCCTCCTAAAGACTCCTGGCTTTGCCATCTACCCTGACACTGCACCTGTAAGACCTCTCCATCTGATCATAGTTGAACTCTCCTGTATGTGTTGTCTTTCCTAATTAGAATATGAAATTCTTCAGGGAAGGGAAAATTTTTGCTTTTTTCTTTGTATTCCCAGGACTTATCACAGTGCCTAGCATATAATGGGAGCTTCATATATCCTTTAAAAAAATTCATTCCATAGGACTTACTAGACACCAGTGTAGCCCGGCGCACAGTGGCACTCTCCAGTTCGAGGGTCACAGGTAGCACCATTATGGCACTGACAAGGGAGCTGACAACCCTTTCCGTGGGTCCCTGGTTCACAGAACTCCTCACAGCGCCAGCCCCGGTAGCCATCAGCACATACGCACGCCCCCGTGATGGGGTTGCACAAGGCACCATTCTGACACTGGCAGCGATTGCTACAGTGGGGACCCCAGTGGTCACTGTCACAGCCTGAAACAGAAACACAGAGAGTTATGGGGCTGTGGAGGAGGCTTTACCTTGAGATCTTCTACTTCCAGGGGCCAAGATGTCAGAGTAAGAAATTCTCTGAGCTCAATCAAATCCACTTCCAGACAACCACCAAAAAAAAGCGCCTTAAATCAAATTCTAGAATGACCAAATCAACAAAAGAAAGGGTGAAGCAATGTTTCATCCCAGGAAAATGTAGAGGGAAGCAGGAAGGATCCATATCAGTGGAACATGAGGAGAAAACAGTAGCAATGAGGAGTACACTAGCATTCATGACACTAGGGTGGAGTGGAATCCAGCTCAATCCAGTGCACGTGGTACTTGGGGGAGCCCAGGGATAGTACTTCCCCATAGGAACAGGGTTGAACTTCAATAAAAAGGCAAAGTCATGGGAAAATGAGCAAAAGACTAAGAAAAAAAACTGACATTAGAAAGTTACTTTTCTGACAGGGAAGATCAAAATTCGGAAGAGGACAACAATAACAAAACAGAAACATGAAACTTCAAAGAAAAGTGTGAAAGGGTAACAGTCCCCAAAATAATTTCTAGAAGAGCTTGAAAAGAAGTTAAAAATAAAATAAGAGAGGTAGAAGAAAAATTGGGGAAATAAATTAGAAGAAAAAATCAACAGGTTGGGAAAAATTCACTGAGGAAAACAACTCCCTAAAATATGTCAAATGGAGAATGAAGAAAACAACTACTTAAAGAGTAGAATTGGCCAAATAGAAAAGGAAAAACAAAAGTGGATTGAAGAAAATAACTCTCTCCAAATTAGAATTGAGTAAATGGAAGCAAATGACTTCATAAGACAATAGGAAACAATAAAACAAAGTGAAAAGAATGAAAAGATAGAAGAAAATCCTAAATATCTCACTGGAAAAACAACTGACTTAGAAAAATAGATCCAATAAAAAATCACTGGAATACTTGAAATCCAGTATCAAAAAAAGATTCTGGAATGCCCCATATTATAATAAATCATCAGGGAACACTGCCCTAATATTCTTGAACAAGAAGGGAAAATGGACATTAAAAAAAAATCTATTCATCACTTCCTGAGAACTCAAAATGAAAACTCCCAGGATTATTATGGCCAAATTCCAGAACTCCCAGGCCAAGGAAAAAGTTCTACAAACAGCCAGAAGGAAAGAATTCAAATATCATGGAGCCACAGTCAGGATCACACAGGACCTAGTAGTTTCCACATTAAAGGACCAGAGGGTTTAGAATTATGATATTCTGGAAGGCAAAGGACCTAGGATTACAAATGAGATTATAGTGGATCATTTCTCTCTCTCTTGTTTCTCTTCTTAAATCTTAGTCTGCCTCTCTCCTTATTTCAGACCCAATCTTTTTCTGCCTCCTGCCTCTCTTTTTCTATATATATATTTTTTTCTCTATCTCTTCCTATTTTTGGTATCATGGAGTCATAGATGTAGAGTTACAAGGGACCTCTGAATTCATAAGATCACATATTTAGATCTCTAAGAGACTTTATAAACCATCTAGTCTAATCCCCTTAAACATAAATAGCTTGCCCCCAGTTACACAAATAGTAAGTGGTAGAGTCTAATTTTGAAATAATGTTCTCTGATTCCAAGTCCAAAACTCTTTCCATCACTCTGAGAAAATCATTCAACTTCTTTGGCCCTCAGTTTTCTCATTTGTAAAGTAAGAGGATTAGACTAGATAGTCTCTTGGGTCCCTTCTAGCTCTTTATCTATGATCCTGTGTTGGTCTTGGAATTTCAATCTCTTTCTATCTCTACCTCTTGCTATGAATCAGTTTCTGTCTCTGTCTCTATCTTCCTTCCTCCCTTTTTAGTCTGCATATTTTAGAATGATAGCACTAAAAGGAACCTTAGTGATCATCTAACTCCCACTGGACATGTTTCAAATTGTGAAAATCCTTCCTAAAATGTGACACTGAGAATTGGACACAAAATTCCAGATATGGGGTCTGGATGGTCCTTTCCCTCATTCTGGGCACTGTGCCTCCCAAAGAAATACAAGATCATGTTAGAAATCTTAGAATGTAATTAAATGAGCCTCCAAAATTATTTCTAAGTATCACTGCTGCAATTCAAATTCTAGAGCTCCCTAAAGGGAGTGAACAACTTGTCTGGTGACAGCTCTGGATGCCAAGAGTCCCAGCAGAGTCCCCTGAGCTCTAAGCAACTCCTTCATCAGCTGAATTCAGCTCAGCAAACATTAATTACATGCCTACTGTGCACAAAGCACTATGCTGGGAGCTGGGGAAGGGGAAGAAGGAAGATACAAGTCTAGAAGAAATGGGGTCCCTTACTCTTGGACATTTATATTCAAATAGGAGAATGATATACCTAAAAACAACCATAAGGCAGAAATAAACAGACAAATTGACAGAGCTTTAAGAGGAGAGGTAGGCAGGGACAGCTAGATGGCTCAGTGTTTTGAGAACCAAGCCTAGAGACAGGAGGTCCTGGATTCAAATTTGACCTCAGCCACTTCCTAGCTGTATGACCCAGGGAAGTCACTTAACTCCCCTTTCTGTCTTGGAATCAAATATATACTATTGGTTCTAAGATGGAAGGTAAGATAAAGCTTTAAAAAAGAGAAGAGGGAGAATCAGATGGGAAAAGGGTTTTTACCAACTGGCTCTCAGGGAAAGCTTCTCAAAGAAGTTGGCATTCATAGCAGGATCTAAAGACAGGGCAGGGATGCAGTGGATGAGGATGGAGGCCACTCTAGATGTGTGGAGGTGAGAAAGCATAGGTTTGTATAAGAGATAATGAGTATTGATTATAGTTTGGCTAAAGCAGGAGTTCTTAATCTGGGTTCCATGGATAGATTTCAGAGGGCCTGTTAACTTGGATGGGAAAAAAGTTGCATATTTATTTTCACTAACCTTTGATTTCTTCTGTAATCATGTGTATGTCATTTTATGCACTACATCTTATTTTAAAATCTTTACCCTCTCTTTCAGGATCAATAAAAAAAAAAGGGATCCAAGGCAGAAGAAGGGTAAGGGCTAGGCAATGGGTGATGTTAAGTGACTTGCTCAGGGTCACACAGTTAGGATGTGTCTGAGGTCAAATTTGAACCTGAGTCCTCCTGACTCCAGGCCTGGCACTCTCTCCACTGAGCCACCTAGCTGATCCTATTTTATGCAGTTTAAAACATTTTTCTGAGAAGGGGTCCATGGGTTACACCACACTGACTGCCAAAGGGATCCAGGACACCCAGAGATGATGACTACCCTTCCAGAAGGGAATATCCATGGAGGGAAGTACTCCGAGATCAAATCAAAAACGCAGTGTGAGGCCAGACTGTGGAAGACCTTGAATGACAGTGTGAACAGAGGTAGAGAATCCCTAGAGGGCTTGGAGCAGAGGAAAAACAATCAGATCTAAGCATCCAGAGGATAAATCCTACCAGCGTGTGAAATGGGGTGATGGAGGGAAAGTGTAGGTGGCAGGATTTGGGTGGAATCTATTACAATAGTTCAGGCAGTTAGAAATAAGAAACTGTAGTAAGGTAGTAAAACTCTGGGAAACATCAAGGTCTAATGTGCCTGGCCAATGTGGGGCTGTCTGAAATGAGTGAAGAAGGAAATCATTAGAACTGAGTGAAGTGGGGAAATGGGATAGGCACAATTCCCTAATGCCTTGATCCCACTGCTTTCTTCATACCTTGGGTATGCCACATAAAGAAAAGAGGAAACCATTTCCTGTGCCCTGAGAGATAGAATTCCAACAAAAGTGCCATACTCCATATTTGTACCATGTTTTCATCTTTTCAAATTGCTTTCACATTGGAGACAATTGAATAAGGAATTGCAGGCAACTCTTTTAGAAGAACCATCTGGTTTCCTCATTTCAGAAATACTGGGGGGAGGCACAGAGAAGGAAATGAAATATTTAGGCAACAAAAGGTGGGATCTCTAGGTCCCATCTAACCATCCTTGATCCAAAGGCCAGATGTGAAATGTTAGAACTGGAATAGACCCTGGTGATCAGTCCAATCTCCTCATTTCACATATCGGGAAACTGAGGTAAAGGGGAGGTCATTCACTTAATCTCACAGACACTGGCAAACCACTTGCTTGTTCTAAATCTCAGTGTTCTTGGACAGCAATCTCTTTAATACCTATATCATCATCATCCTAGCTGACATTTATGTAGTACTTTAAGGCTTACAAAGGGATTGTTCAATATCATCTCCTTCTGTCCTCAGAACAACTCTGGGAAGTAGGTACTATTATTATGACCCCCATTTTACAGATAAGGAAACCAAGGCAGAAAGAGGTTGTGACTTTTCCAGGGTCACAGAGCTAATAGGTATCTGAGGCCTCATTTGAATCTCTCTGAATTCAGTCAAATATTCTTTTCAGTGAATACTTTTCTGGCTCATAGGGGGTGAAATTTAAATGGGGCAAGGTATAAGGGGCTTTGCAAACCTGAAAACACTATGTAAGTGTCAATTGTTGTTGCTACAATTATTTTAGGGCAGCTAAGTGGCATAGTAGATAGAGCACTGGGCTTAGAGTCAGAAAGACTCAACTTTGCAAGTTCAAATCTGACTTCAGCCATTAGCAAGTCATTTAACCCTGTTTATATCAGTTCCTCATCTGTAAAACGAGATGGAGAAGAAAATGGTAAACCATCCCAACATTTTTTCCAAGAAAGCCTCAAACAGGGACATGAAGAGTCAGCCACAATTGAAGCAAATGCACAACAAAAGAAAATGATTATTTTGGAACTCAAGTCTTGTGGAGTCAAGACCAACATTCTTTCAGCTGCAAAGATCCTTAATCTAGGATAACTGTATTTCAATATAATTACTTTCCTCTATAATCCTATGTGTTTTATTTTATGCATTTGAAAACAGGTTCCTAGGTTCTGCCAGATCTGTCAAAGACTGTGAACTCCTGATCTAGTCTGATTCAATTTTTAAAAATCCTTTTTCAGTTGTGCCCAACTCTTCCCAACCCTATTTGGGATTTTCTTGGCAAAGATACTGGAGTGGAGGCAAACAGGGTTAAGTGGTTTGTCCAAGATCACATAGCGAGTAAGTATCAGGTTGGATTTGAACCCAAGAAGATGAATCTTCTTGACTCTGTAGGCTTGACCCTCTAGCCACTGTACCATCCAGCTACCTTAATTTTTTTACAGAAGGATAAACTGAGTCTCCAAGAAGTGAAGTCATTTGCCGAAAGTCACACAGGGAGGTAAATAACATGAGTGACCAGACAACCGGTGAACAATGATGTCTCCTCACTTATCCAAAGGATATCGATTCGAAATCTCATCTTTCCAGAACACCAGCAAAAAAACTCTGTAGGCAACCAAAAAAGACCTCAGGGCAGCTCAAGATGAATTCCAAATGTGAATGCACCAAAGTTCAGGCTTTGTTCATAGAGAAGTGAGAGCAAACAACCTGATATTGAGGAATGAGGCAACCTAAGGAAAACTATAGAAAAAAAAAGATCAAGAGATCAGAAAAATATCACTATCTAGAGCTACCTAGAGTCAGGGATCCCTGGGTTATGTACAGGACAATCAATGATGCCCCTAAGGACAATCCCGGGCCACTAAGAACATTATCAAGCTCTAGCCAGGCTTCTCTGTTTAGCAAAGCTGAGAAACGTGTCACACATTTCCAAAAAGATTTCCATCCCCAAAGGGTTAAAATGAAAAAGAGAAAAAGCTGGTGCTCAGTGGTGTAGGTTTCAGTTATCTGGACCGTTTAATAACACCTCATTCATTCTCTGATGAGACTGGAGAAGATGCCGTCTCAATTATCCACATTGTTTGGGCAAATAGAAACAGTCACTGCAATTATACTAATACAGCAATAAGCTCGCATCTGTATCATCCTTTATAACTTACAAAGTATCTTAGCTGGTAATATCCAAATTATTTCCACTTGGCTTGGAAATGTATTACATAATTTTCTTTTTTTTCCACATAGACTTCTCTTCCTATTAATGTTTCATTCTGGCTGATATTAAAATGAAATTCCATCCTCTGAGCAATGACTGTGTGATGCTGGGGGTACCCAAGGTGTATGTTGAGCATGGAATGAAGGATCCATCAAAGAATGTGATGCGGAAAATAGAATTCACATCATAGGGGGAACAAGGTGGGGCAGTGGTCCTAGAGCCAGGAAGACCTGAGTTCAGATCCAGTCTCAGACTCCAGGTAAGATACCAACCATTCTCTGCCTCAGTTTCTTCATCTGTAAAAAGGAAATAATAATAGTACCTGCCTCCTAGGGTTGTTGTAAGATTTAAATGAAATTGTTGTAAAGTACTTTGCAAACCTGAAAGAGCTATATAAGTAAGAATTATTATCATTATTACTATTATTCATATCTTCTAGAGTAAGAAGGGACATTAAAGGTCATCTAGGCTAACCCTCTCATTTTACAGATGAAAAGATTGAGAATCTGAGAGGTTAATTGAGTTATCTGAAGTGACAGTTTAGTATGCTAAAAAATACACTAGGTTTGGAATTAAGGGCATAAGTTCAAATCCCAGCTTTGCCACTTACTAATTGTGTCATCTTGGTCAAGTCACTTAGCCTATCTTGGCTTGTGGTTTCTTTAAAATGAAAGATGGCATGGTGTAGTCTATAGAAATCTCTTAGTTGCAGCTAATTCCTAGCTCAGACACTTAATGTAAACCTTAAGGTTTCTGAACCTCAATTTCCTCATCTATAAAATTGGAAGGGGCAAACATAGTGATTTTTAAAGACCTTTCTTGGTCTATACTATACTGGGCAGCTAGGTAGTACAGTGGATAAAGTACTAACCCTAGAGTCTGAAAAACCTGAGTTCAAATCCAGCCTCAGGCACTTAATAGCTGTGTGACCCTGGGCAAGTCACTTAATCCCTGTTAGCCTCCATTTCCCAACATGTAAAAAAAGAGGTAGGTTGTTGCAAGGTTAGAATTACCTGTGTGCATATAATATCTATGTATATGTAATATATATTGGAGGTAGTTAGATGGCTCAGTGAAAGAGCCCCAGGCATGGAATCAGGAAGGTCTGAGTTCAAATCCAGCTTTTCAGACATTTACTAGTTGCATATCTCTGGCCAAGTCACTTAACCCTGTTAGCCTCAGTTTCCTCATCTGTAAAATGAGCTGGAAAGGAAATGGCAAACCATCTTTGCCAAGAAACTCCAAAGGGGTCACAAATATGACTGGGAGAAAAAAAAACCTCACCACTTCTGTCACTTTAAGGTTTGCAAAGGGCTTTACACATATTAGATACACATACACATATCATTAGAATAAAGGGCGAAGGTCTGAGAAAACAAAAATGAATTAGACACAGTTTCTGCTCTCAAGCAGCTTGTATGTCCTTCCATCACCACAGCAACTGGTACCAAGAAGCAATCAATGATATTTTCCAACTGACTGACCAATGGCTTTCCAAAGCTAGAAAGCTAATTGGCATAGGCTACAAGAGTTTCATGAGATCCAATCATTCTTCTTTATTTTCATTTATCCTCTCAGTGATTCTAAGAAAGGGAAAGGATCGCCATGGTACAAGAGAAGAGAGAAGAGCCGTGGAATTATTCTCCCCACTTCACAGATGGGACGACTAATGGGCAGAGAGGGAGAGTCAGGGGATAGCACTGGGACAAGAGGCTCCATAACTTGGCTGCTGAGTCTTAGCCTCTCTACTGACTATCTTCCCTTCTAGGAAGGGGGGAATCAGGATGGGAAAGAGAACACTTCCCTTCCCTGCCCAGGTGTCCCAGTTTGTGGAAGGCTAGGGCCTTAATCACTTACAACAATAACATCCTCCTCTTTGATCTCCCCCCTTTGAGTTCCTGAATTCACTGCTCCTCCCTCTCCTTGAAGAATCGGTCCAGGCCAGCTGATGAGTCTTGCTCTGGGTCAATAGATCTCACCCAAATTTAGCAAATCAGCTGGTGCAGAGACAGAGATGGAACAACACTCACTCCAAACCACTTTAGTGGATAAATAAAATGATTTCCAAGTAAGTGAGGCCATTTGTCAAGTGACTTTCTCCAATAAAGGCAGAAGCTAGTTCTGTCTGGTTGAGTCCCTTTGCCTTAGGCCAATCCAAGCAGTCCAGCCCAGAAAGCTCTGCCTAAATGATCCCTCAGCATAGATCTCCACCTCCTCCCAAAGTCAATTTCTCCTTTTTTTGGGAGGCAGGGGGCACAAAATAGGTTGAATACAGGTGAAAAAAGATGATAGAACAACATATCACTCTAAGGTTTACAAAGCACTTTTCATGTGATATCTCATTTGATACTCAGAACTTTGGGAGGTATTGGCTATTCCTATTATCTCCATTTTACAGATGAAGAAACTGAGACAGAGGAAAAATGACTTGCCTAGAGTCATACAATCAGCAAGTGTCTGAAGCAGAATTCAAATTCAGACCTGCCTGATGCAAAGTCCAGCATTCTATCCATTGCTCCATCTCTTTGTGGCCAAAAGTCATCTAGTTAATAAAAGTAATTGTAAAAGTCATTGTTTGAGGGAAGCTGGGTGGCTCAGTAGATCAGGAACCAGGCATAGGGACAGAAGTCCAGAGTTGAAATTTGATCTCAGACCCTTCCTAGCTGTGTGACCCTGGGCAAGTCACTTAACCCCCATTGCCTAGCCCTTACCACTCTTCTGCCTTAAAAAAAAAAGTCAATGCGTATGTCCTTTGTAAGAAGAACAAGGTGCTTTTGTGATAATACTTTAAATCTTAGATGTGCTAATTGAGACTCACAGTGACTTGGACATATGGTCACAAAGCCTATAAGTATCAGAGGCAGGATTTTAATCTCTTCCTTCCTGTTTCACAGTCTGGACCTCTTTAAAACCTACCTGGCTGCCTCTCCATTCTTTATTTCCTCTTTTCAGTCATGTCCAACTCTTCATGACCCCATTTGGGGTTTTCTTGGCAAAGACACTGGAGTGGTTTACCATTTCCTTCTCCAACTCATTTGACAGATGAAGAAACTGAAGCCAAAAGAGTTAAGTGACTTGCCCAGGGTCACACAGCTAACAAGTGTCTGAGGCCAGATTTTCACCCAGGAAGATGAGTCTTCTTGATTTTAGGCTCTGTGCTCTATCCAAAGCACTCAGCTGCCCCAATGACAAAGCTAACAGTTCCCCATTTCATTGTCCTGACCAAAGCATTTCCTCTCCCAACTATTCGGAGAGATAGGGCAGCCAAGTATTATTCTCATTTTACAGATGAAAAACTTGATTTGGGAGAGGTAAAGAGAATTCCCCCCAGTATCTTCAAACAGAAAATGTCAGAGCCAGGTCCATTTCTCCCAATCTCATCCACCTTGCTGCCTCCAAGCTCACCGTTACTGCTCAAGTCGATCTCTTACTAACACTTATTTAGGTTGTACAAATTAAATATTAATGCGAGAAGGTGCCATAGATTAAAACCCCAATCACCTGACATAGTCCCTAAACTGAGAAGATGCTGATAGCACAGGATTATAATGATGTATCATTAGCTCTTAGCAATCTATTTATTACACAAGTTACTGGCTCAGACTATTTCCCTACACTCTCTGAATTTTTCTTAAACAACAAAGAGTCTGGCTGGGTTTTTCTTTTTTGTGGGTTTTTTTTTAACCTTTTTTCCCCTGTTTTCTTCCCCTAGGTCAATGGGTCAGCCTCTGCATTCTGCATCATGGTTCACAATACTAGGCTTGAAGTAAGAAGAAATGGCTGGGTTCAAATCTTGGCACTAACATAGTACTGTGTAATAAATGTTCACTGAATGATGACTGATTGACACTGCCATCTACCACCAGTGAGGGCTTGGGCAAATTGATTCCCCTAACTGGGTCTCAGACTCCTCGAAGGTAGGAAGAGTCCTACCTGCTCTATCTACCTCACAGGCTTTTTCTCTGGATTTGTTTTGTGGGCACCTGCAATTTCATTCATATAGGGAACTCTGTGGAGGAAAGGCCCTCCACTAATGCAGATTTCGAAAAAGTTTTACAAGACCGTATAAGTATAATCTATATCAAATTGCTTGGCTTCTCAAGGACGGAGAGAATTTGTAACTCAAAATTTAAGAAATGAATGTTAAAAAATTATTTATGTGTAACTGAGAAAAATTTAAAAATTAAACAAAATGTTTAAAAAAAAAACCCAGTTCTGCAATGTATAGTATCAAGGAGTTGCTTGGAGGCACCAGAAGCTAAATGGGTCATACAGTCAGTATATATCAGAATTGGGACTAGAACTGAGGTCATTCTGACTCAGAGGCTGGACTTCTATTCATTACCAAAAGCAGAACAGAATAGGAAAAGAAGCAGTTAATATGATAAGAAAATAAAATGGGCACCATCGTATAATCTGCTCTCTCTCTCTGCTTTCTAGTCAACAAGGGGACATGGTTCTCTTTCTCATTTCCTTTGAACAAAGCCTGAGCCTCAGACCCCAAGCTCATTTTCTTCTTTCTTTTCTCAGCACTCCTTGACCCACACTATCATACTTCTAAAGCTCATTTCAGCTGGATTTCACTCTTGGAGACTGTTCGGGTGGGAGAATGTTGGGGGGTCTCAGATCAGGTGACTTAAATTGGGTTGAGCCCCCTCCCCAAAGATACCACTCAGTCACTTGGCATTTCACTGTTCCAGCCAGTTCTGTATTAATAGCCAATAAACATTTAAGTGACTACTGGCTATGTATAGATTCACAGGCTTTGTGGAGAGGATATGAGCAAGAAGTAAACAGAATGAGAAGGTACAGATGGGATGAGGACGGTATGAACCGAACCTGCTTGGGTAGAAGGAGTCTCCACATTAGGGAGAGAACAGACGTGTCCATGTACAGTGGTAGCTGCTGTTCAGTCTTTTGGTTTTTTTTTTTGTTTTTTGTTTTTTTTTACCAAGACATTTTTTATTGAATTAGAAAGAACTATGACAAAATTCATTTGGAAGAATGAAAGATCAAGAATATCAAGGGAAACAATGAAAAATAATCCATATCCCCTTTGTGTGTTTAGCAGACTAGAATCAATTATAAGAAGTCCAAGCATACTCCAATCCAGAAAGAAAGCACTTTCCATTGCCCATTATAGTTCCTCTCTGGAAACAGGCTCCTTAGCCTCTTCCACATGAAAGATGGTAGGAGCTGAATGCACTTCTGCTCATCAGCCCTTCCCTCCACCTAAATATTTGTTATTTAGTCTTTTCTTTTCTTTTTAAATTTAATTTTATTGATTAATTAAGATTAACTTAATTTTATTGATTAAGATACTTAGTCTTTGAAGTTGGGTCTGACTCTTCTTTTTTTTAAATTTTATAATATTTTATTTGATCATTTCTAGTCTTTTGTTTTTGAAGAGGACCAATGACAGCACAGAGTAATTAATGCCTTGATTTGAGTGAAGTGGATTTAAAGGAGACCGAGTTGCCCAAAGTCATCCAGCCTCACCCTCTCTTCCAGAGTCATCAAAGTCCAATGGCAGGACAAAAGGAGGAAAGACTGGCAATGACCCAGGATGCCATGGCATAGTTGATGTCTGACCAAGCTCTAAGCACTTTACAATGCCTGCTTCAGCAGCCTCCATGGCTCTCATCCACCCCTTCTGCCAGGGAAGTCTTCATATGCTCGAGTAGACACCCCACTAGCTCACTGACAGGTCCAAGACCTGTCTGTTACCTTCATTTTGATTCAAACTCCTTAAAAAGAGAGATTGTTTTCTTGTTTTTGTATCTCCAAACTCTTTTATGGTGTTTTGCATTTACACTAATACATAGACATCTATCACCCAACTCTCACCTGTGGCTCCAAGAAGCTGTACCATGTGTGGCAGCTACACTCCAGTAAAACCATCTTGAATCAAAATGAGTTTGTATTTTATTATGAAAGGGTCCCCCATAACCTACAGTATCATTGCCTAACTCCTCCTAGCAAATGGGGCACAGAATAGGTACCTGGATGCACAGGTTTACAGTGTGTTGGAGGCATAAAAAATCAGGAAAAGGAGGAGGAAAGGAATTTAGGGGTGTAGGTGGGTGCAAATGGGCCAGAAATCATCTAGTCCAACCCTCTCATTTTAGAGAGAAGGAAACCAAAGTCTAGAGAAATGAAAGTCAAGGTAATGAACTGATACCTAAGGCATGTTTGTCCTTCCTCTTAGAAGGGCTAAGCACTCAAAAACTCATAGAGCTATAAGGAACTATAGAGGCCCTTGAGTCCAATTGCCTTGTTTTACAGATGGGGAAACCGAGGCATGGGAAGCTGAATGCCTTGCCCAGGGTCACCAGTAAGTGTCTGAGGATATATTCACACCAAGATCTTCCTGAACCAAGTCCAGTGTCCTATCCACAACACTAAGCCCTGCCTTAACACCATGGGCATGACACTTCTGAATGGTATTGAGATGTGCAAACACATTTAAAGGTAGACATGTAATAAAGGAAACATTAAAGAAAGAAAACATCCAGAGGGAAGATAGAGCCTGGGTTTCTGTCCCTGAAGCAACTCTGCAAAGCTCCCCTAGCCATACCAATTGCTGTCTGGCAGAGTCAAAGCAAAGAAATAGCCACTAGGCTGGACCTCAGCATCCTGCCCTCCATCTGACTTTTTACTTCCTCCAGAAGGACCACACTGTAGCCAAGCCCAGCACCAGCTGGGGAGCTGTGCAGCTTTTATCTTGACTTCAGGATGGGACAACCAGGAATGGACCTGGCAGGACTGATCTCCAGACCAAGAGGATATTATCTATGGCTACTGAAAGGGCCTCTGGATCCAGCCAGGCCATTTCTCTGCTTAGAACTCAAAACTTAACCCTCTTCTTCCCTCTCCTGCAATATATCCATTTCCCCCCAAACACACTCACAGGCACTCTCAGTGTTTTTAATGAGGGAGCAGCTCACAGGTTGCTCAGCATTGTCTAATCTGCTGGCATCACTGCCTTTGAAGCTTTCTAGCCCAGAAGACCATTTATCTCCACAATTTGCAGAGAAAGCCTCATAAATCATGTCGGCACACAAAGAAATTGCCACTTTGGAAGATTCTTTCAAAGACATCTCACAAAGACACCACAGACCTGCTTGGGGTAGTCAGGTTCTTGTCATTCCCTGCCTACCTGTGTGTGGTCATCTCCTGACCCAACTGGCCCAATCACTTTCGCTCCCAAATTTCCAGAGCAGAACCCTAAACTTAAAAGGTCACCATTAGATTGGGCATATGAAGAGGTGGATGCATACCTCGTGAGGTGTTGAGCCATGGGCCCTTGGCGGCATCCTCTTGCTGGTGGAGGATTCTGGGCTAGGGGATAATCTGGTCTGAGGCACAATCGGTAATAACAGGAATAGCTAATAAGTAAAAGCACTTTACACATATTGAATTGAATCCTAATAACATTAAAAAAAAACATTACCCTTCATCTTAGCATCAATACATGGTATTACTCCAAGGCAAAAGAGCAATAAGGAACTAGAGAATTGAGGTTAAGTGACTGGCCCAGGGTCATACAGCTAGGAAGCGTCTGAGACCAGACTTGAACCCAGGACAATATGTCTCTAGGTCTGGCTCTCATCCACTGAGCCACCCAACTAGCTGTGGTCCCTTCCCACCAAGCCCTAAAGACTCTTAAGTTTTGAATGTGCATTGGAAGAAAGACTTTGTTCACCTAGAGGTGCTTACACTGAGAAATTACATCTGAAACTAAACACACACACTCACTAGAAAGAAATGTGTTTGAATGATCTATTAATGTCCCTTGACACCTACAGCAGTGCCTTGCCTTTATCATAGGAGCCCAATAAATATCTGTGGAGCCAAATGAGAGAATGAAATTAATGATGGCCAGTCGCCTGGAGATGGAAGTTCAAATCTCCATCTTCAGGGAACTCCGAGCTAACAGGGGAGATGGAACACCCACACAGGAAATCATGGGAGAGCAGCCATAAAACTACCAGGGAACAAGCGTGAGCTGAGGACAGATGGAGCGAGAGTCATTCTGCTCTCCTGTGGGAGCCTCCGGCTGTCTGCACTCAGCCTAGACTCCTCTGCCTGTTGCTGGGAAAAGGAAGTAGATGCCCTTTTTCTGTCCCCAGACCAATCCAATGGCTCTTTTCCCAGTTGGAGAAGCGGAAGGACAGCTTAGGTTGAGGGGATTCCTGAGTCACCCATCAGCTTCAGAGGGACAGTACCAGATTATTCCAACTCGTTTCCCTCTATAGGCTCTTAGTTTCCCCTTCTGCAAAGGGAGAGGTTTGGGCAAGTGAGTGAGCTCTGGGGTTCTCTTCCAAGTCTAAAATTCTCTGATTTTGTATTTTTCTTGGGAAAGCTCCAGAGAGGAGGAACCGTGTGATCAAGCCCTGTTTGGGAGAGGGGGAAAGTCCAGGAAGGAAACAAAACCTGTCCAGAGTGGGAGCAGATTCATGTGCTCTGGATTTCTGCCCAGTTCTACCCAGATAATGAAAGGCATATGTTAAATTAACAACAACGCCACCTACGAGAATCATCGATTTATTAGTCCAAAATGACTTCAGAGATCACTCGTCCAAACCCCTCAAGGTACGCATAAAGAGGAAACTCCGGGAGAAATCAAGTGACTTGAAACAAGTCACACAAGTTCTAAAACACAGAAGTGGAATTTGAACCACGGTCTTCTAGCTCCTACCCCAATGCCTCTTCCATACCATCATGCTGCCACCTTTTACAAGCATTCCTGAATTTTTATTTATTTTTTTAATCACCCTTACTTTCCTAGTATAACTTCTAAGCCAGAAAAGCAATAAGGGCTGGGCAATGGGGATTAAGTGACTCATCCAGGGTCACACAGCTAGGAAGTGTCTGAGGCCAGATTTGACCTCCCATCTCTAGGCCTGGCTCTCCATCCAGTGGACCACCTACCTGTCCCTCCTGAGTATCAATTCTAAGACAGAAGAGCAGCAAGGGTCAGGCAGTCAGGGTTAAGTGACTTGCCCAGTGTCACAGCCTAGGAAGGGTCTGAGGCCAGATTTGAATGCAGGTCCTCCAAACTCCAGGCCTCGTGCTCTATCCACTGTGCTACCAGCTCCCTCTCTGAATTTTTTTTTAAAAGAGAAGCTTTTAAATCAGATCATATAGAAAATATAATACCATAATTTTCTTGTTAAAATAATATCGCCACTCATTTTTACAGTGTTCTTAACGTTCCAGAGTCCACTCCCATTTGAGTTTCATAGTAAAACCACAAGTGGGGAGGGCAGGGATTTTGTCCCCATTTTATTGAGGAGGGAAATAATACCCTAAGAGGTTAAATGACTTGACCACAGCCATAAAACTAGTACTTGGCAGAGATAACACTAGAATCCTTACATCCTGGATCCCAGCCTTTTTTTTTTCTTCCTACTAGATAGCTAGGTGGCACAGTAGACCCACCATTGGACCAGGAGCCAGAAAGATGTTAGTTCAAACCTTACCGCAGAAAATTAGCTGTGTGACCCTGGGTAAGTCCTTTAACTTCTCACAGACTCAGTTTCCTCATGTGTAAAATGGGGTTATTAATCACACCTACCTCACAGGACTGTTGTAAAGATCGAATAAGGTAATATATAAAGGATTTTGCAAATTATAAAGAGCTCAATGATGTCTAGATATTACAATTATTACCAAACCATTGTTGCTTAGTTGTTTCAGTTGTGTCTAACTCTTTGTGACCCCATTTGGGGTTTTCTTGGCAAAGATACTAGAGTGGCTTGCCATTTTCATCTCCAGCTCATTGAGATGAAGAAATTGAGTCAAGGAGGATTAAGTGACTTGCCCAGGGTCATACAGCTAGTGTCTGAGGCTGGATTGGAATTCAGGTCTTTTTGACTCTAGACTTGGCACTCTTTGCCACCTAGCCACCCAAAAATGGGGTTTTCCATTTTGATTGTGTTTACATTAGGGCCTATCTCTTCAAACATAACTTTGTGGTTCTTGGATGTTAAACAAAAAAGACTCCAATGAATCTTTTGCTTAAGCCCTCTTTCATAGTTCCAAGTGCAGGTGTGAATCATTTTGGCTTTAGACTATCAGCTCCTTGAGGGCAGAGAGGCTAATTCTCTTTTCATCAACTCTGGAGCGAAGTTCCAAGAGTGGGTTTACTCTGTCAGCTCAACTAGAGTTTATGGTTGACCATTCCTTTGCCTAGAAAATTGAAAACTAATTATTAATTATATTTTGATTTCTCTTCTGGGACTTCTATTAAGAAGAACAGGGCCTCTTGGAGCCACAATTTTGTCACGTCTGGATACAAGGGGGTTGGACTAGATGGTGTCTGAAATCCTTTTCTGGCCCTAACATCCTGTGATCTAAGATCCTGTAACCAATTATACATCATATCTGCTGAGAGCAAAGCAAAAGGAAGAAGGCAGACTCTGCCATAAACCACAGAAGCGTTTCCCACCAGTGAAGGCTGTAAAACCTAGGAATATTTTGCTGATACTTATTCATCAGTCATTTGCTGAAACTTATTAATTAGTAATATCCAGGGGATATTTCCAGTGCCAGATGCTTAGGATATAATCAGCTCACATCTGAATAGTGAGTGCTCTAAGGTTGACAAAGTGCTTTTCTTAGAACAACATGTAAAGCAGCTGCTACCACTATTATTATTACCCCCATTTTATAGATAAGGAAAATGAGACTTCATACTTGCCCACCATCGCAAGTGACCTAGGTTTTAGAATTGGAACTGGGTTTTGAATCATACTGCCTCCTTGTGGATGATGGCTGTAAGGCACCCTCCAGTTCTAAAACCCAAGACTTCTGTTGTGTGCTTTGTGTAATGTGTATAGTTTATGAATGCTAAATGTGTTTTGTGCATATGCTAAAGGAATGTATACCTCATACATGGTGTGTGTATGTACTCATATGCTGTTGGGGTTGGGTTATAGGGGCAGTTTGGAGAGAGGGGGAGGGAGGGATGGAGGGAAGGAAGGGGGAGAGAAGGTGCGAGAGAGGAAGAGGGGAAGAGAGAGAGGGGAGAGAAAGGGGGAAGAGAGAGAGGTGGGAGAGAGGAAGAGGGGAAGAGAGAGAGGGGAGAGAAAGGGGGAAGAGAGAGAGGTGGGAGAGAGGAAGAGGGGAAGAGAGAGAGGGGAGAGAAAGGGGGAAGAGAGAGGTGGGAGAGAGGAAGAGGGGAAGAGAGAGAGGGGAGAGAGAAAGAAGGAGGAAGAGGAAGAGGAAGAGGAAGAGGAAGAAGAAGAAGAAGAAGAAGAGGAAGAGGAAGAGGAGGAAAAAGAAGGAGGACAACGACGACGACGATGATGACAACGAAGTGGAGGAGGGGGAGAAACCAATACAGTTATTATAGATTGTGGTAGCAATAGAATGGACAAATGTACAGGATTTGAGGGTGAGAGAACACAGGCATAATATGGACCACTATATCACACTGTTGCTCACTAGCCCAAGTGAGCTAGTACTGTTCTATTGGGAGGCAAGCTAATAGATCAGAGGATTTCTGGAAATCCCTCCCTAGGATCTCCAGGATCACATTACCTTCTTCTCTCCCACCAGCGTTTTACAAACCAGCCACAGAGCCAAGCACAAGAGTTCATGAACCAAAGCTGGTGAGTGTCAGGGACAAGGTGATACAGAAATTGTGCTGACACATGTACACAAAGCAAGAGGTAATAAATTACTTCCCCCCCTTTTCTGAGGGGGAGTGGGGAGGAGGGCTCACTAAATATAGTTCACCTTATTGTTATTTACGTCTTTCCGTGCCAGGCGATTACTCCTGAAGCCTGTCTTACTCATCAGCAACTGCTGGTACTTAATATGCCAAGATGAGTTGGAGGGGGAGAGAAGAGGGGAGGCTTCATGCAGTGAGTTGTTGCTTTGCTGAATATACCTGGCAAACTAGCTGGGCAGTGAGTATTTCTTACTCCCTCTTCCTTTCCTTCTTGCCTTCTCTTCCTTCTTTCATTCTTTTTCTACGCCTTCGCTTCCTCCTTCTCATCCTCCTCTCCTTTCCTTCCCTTCTTCCTATCTTTCTTCCTCCATCTCCCTCCCTTTTTATCTTTTTCTCTCTTCCTCTCTCTCTTTCTGTCTCTCTGGCCCTCTCTCATTTTTTCTCTCCTTTTCTCTTTTACTCCCTCCTTTTTTCTCTCTCCCTCTCCTCTTTTTTCTTTCTCCTTTTTTCTCTCTCCCTTCATCTTTTTTCCCTCTCTCTCTCTCTCTCTCTCTCTCTCTCTCTCTCTCTCTCTCTCTCTCTCTCTCTCTCTCTCTCCCTCCCTCCCTCCCTCCCTTCCCAAGTGGTTAAAATTTCATTGGGGTGGGGGGCAGAGAATAGCTCTATTTGCTTCACTCGATCCCAGCAATATCTCAGTCACTGGCAGGGGATGGAAGGGAATCCAATATAGGAAGAAAGAGGAGAAGATTAATGACCCTTAGGATTTCAGCTGACCTGACCCAACAGCCCAGAGCAGCAAAAACTGCTTCATTAACCAAGACAGCTAGAGTTCTTTGCTTCCCAAACATCTTTTGATCTCTTAGAAGCCCAAGGCATCAAAGGGATTCTAACCAGTTCTATTTACTTTGGGAGGACCTAGTCCTTTCCTTCCTGCTATATGAGTAGGACACAGCCACTGGGACCCCCTTAACTCCCGAGCCTCAGTGTTATTAGTCTACTTCTTAAGGGACTTCTGGAGACAGCTGCCTGCCATTCCCCAGAAGAAACTATTAGAAAACAGGTGCATTATTAAGAAACAACAGTTCATAGATTTCCCAGGATTTGGAGCCTAAAGGGAGTGTGGAGCTCATCCAGTCCAACCAACTCATTTTACAGATGAGGAAACTGAGACAGAGCAATTAACTACTTGCCCAAAGTCAAACAGGGAGTAAATGGCAGAATGAGGACTTGAATGCAGACCTACTGACTCTATTATTTCCACAACATATTGCTGCCTGCCATCAGCATTTATTAGGAGTGCTTCTTGTAGGAATTGGGAAAATGGACTACATGTTGAGCCATCAAAGCTGTGGAGATCACATTCTTATTCTCTGAAGTCTCATTCTCTATTTGGGGATATGGGCATGTACGCAGAAAAAAACCCCAATACTGTGCCAGCATCCAGCAGATAAGGTATAGAGAAAAAATCCAAGAGGGTCACAGAATGTTTCAGTGAGAAGAAGGTACTTGAGCCAGACCAATAGAAAGGCCTAGAAAAAAGACTTGGACAAATAGGAAAGAAGGGAAGGGGGCATTCAGGTAGGGTAAATTGTTCATTAAAAATTGGGGGCTGTAATAAAAGTGATTTTTGGAGAAACAATGAGCATATAAGACTGGCTAAAGCAAAGGGTTTAGAGAGGGTGGGAAACAGGTTGGAAAGATCCTTAAATTCCATCTTTTACTGGAAGTCTTCCCCAAATCCTCTTTTTAAAAAAACAACACAAACCCTACTGTCTGCCTTAGAATCAATATTGTATATTGGTTCCAAAGCAGAAGAGTGGTAAGGGCTAGGAAATGGGGATTAAGTGACTTATCCAGGGTCTCCCAGATTATTTATACTATACCAAGGATCTTGGAGGATCTTGAATGGGAGTCTAAGGAATCTGGAGCTTTGCTGAAGTGCCTTCTTCAGGATTCTAGTACCTGCCACTCACCCAGAAGACCTTGTCCTACGACTTCCTCCTTTCACTATTTGTGAAGAGGGGAGACAATTTCTATCTTGTTTAGGCTGATGATACAGTGGCTACTCACTGGCCTGATCCCACCACTGCTCAGCAGAACAACTGTATGACCTGTCCCATTTGTGACCCCAGCTGATTTGCCTCACCTTAGGCAACCTGCTGGCTATCTTTCATGTTTGTCTTTGTATCCCCAGCACCTAGGATCCTGCCTGGAACACGGTAAATTCTTAATAAATGCTTGTTGAAGGATTGATCCCCCCCCCACTCCTTAACTGCACTGCCACACAATTTAGAACACAAGTTTGAATTCATTCACAGAGGAAAAAAGCATCTACATTCAGAAAGAAATGACTAGTCTGGTAATTAGAAGTTTGCTCAAGAGAAAACTACAAAGTCTCAGCTGACTCCTACTAAAAAAGAATGGAGGTCTTTTGCTAATACTCCCCTGATAATTTAGGTCCAGCTTAATGATTCTCCTTGATTACTGGCCTGCTGGTGGGGGCTCTGCCCACATTCCTATGGAATGCCATAGTTAACTAGTTATCTATTCTCCTGCCCAAATCAGGACTATTATAATGAAAACATCTCCTATGACCCTTTTGCCCCCAAAGATGGCATACAGAAACTTCAAAAGGTAGAACTAGTAGATATAGCACCATATTTAAGTCATAGGGACTAAGCTCACATCCTTCCTTCCTCTTCCATTTACAACATGTGTGACCTTGGGCAAATCCTTTCACTTTTCTAGATCTCATTTTCTTAATCTGAAAAATGAGGAGGTTTGCCTGGATGACCTCTGGAAGGGACTTTGGACATCATCTAGGCCAATCTCCTAAGATACTTTCTAGCTCTAGATATATGATCCTTCAAAGCAGAGCTATCACAGAAGGTTGTGAAAGCAGTGAAAGCACTGAAGATAAAATGCTGTGCAAAGTGATATTTTTAAGAAGATGAATCTGGCAGTCTTCCACTGAAATCCTATTCACTGGGAAGTGGAGGTAACTCCTGGGTTCTCAAAGCCAAGCTAGTATAGTGTGAGAGCCGGCTGGTCTTAACCAAGTTGGAAAAGCTTTAAGATAGACAATATGTCCATTAATCAAGAGCCTGACTTCAATTAGGAGTAAGTTTTTCACCAGGTGGTAGGGTACCAGGTGATAATTTTTTAATCTTTTCAGTTACAGAGTCTTGTGAATAGTAAAACTAATACTTCATATGTATAAAAGCACTTCAAGGTTAACCACAAAATGCTTTAGGTACATTATCTACAAAAATCCTGTGAGGTAGGTGCTATTCTTTTTTTTTTTTTTTTAACGTGGATGCCATTTATTACTCTATGCAGGAAGGGTTGGATAGGCAAGACGATGTGGTTGGTCTCTTGGAGCCTTTGGGCGGGCCAGGACTCAGTAGCGGTAGTGGTCGGGTTTGAAGGGGCCCTCTATAGGGAGGCCCAAGTACTGAGACTGTTTTTCCGTCAGCTTCGTCAGCTTCACATTCAGTTTGCTAAGGTGGGCTTCAGCCACAGCTTCATCCAGCTTCTTGGGGAGGAAGTGCACTCCCACAGGGTATTTGTTCGGGTTAGTCCATAGCTCAATCTGGGCCAACACCTGGTTGCTGAAGGAATTGCTCATGACAAAGCTGGGATGGCCCATAGCACAGCCCAAGTTGACTAGCCGGCCCTCTGCCAGCAAGATGATCCGCCGTCCGCTCTTCAGCTTATAGCGATCCACCTGAGGCTTCACGGTCACCTTCTCCACAGCATTTTGATTCAGCCACTTTACATCTATTTCCACATCAAAGTGTCCAATGTTACACACTATTGCGTCATCTTTCATCTGTTCAAAGTGCCTGCCCAAGATGATGTCTATACATCCAGTGGTGGTGACAAAGATGTTTCCCTCTTTACAGGCTTCATCCATGGTGGTCACCTCGTAACCCTCCATAGAGGCTTGTAGTGCATTGATGGGGTCTATCTCCGTGACAATGACTCGGGCACCAAAGCCCCGAAGGGCCTGAGCACAGCCTTTGCCCACATCACCATAGCCTGCCACCACGGCCACTTTGCCTGCAATCATCACATCTGTGGCTCGTTTGATGCCATCGATGAGGGACTCACGGCAGCCATACAGGTTGTCAAATTTGCTCTTGGTAACAGAATCATTCACATTGATGGCAGGCACTTTCAGAATTCCATTCGTCTTCATCTTGTATAGATTGTGGACGCCTGTGGTGGTCTCCTCTGAGATGCCTTTGATGCCCTTCAGGAGCTCAGGGTATTTGGTGTGAACAAGGTTGGTGAGGTCCCCACCATCATCCAGGATCATGTTGAGTGGCTGCCCATCCTTGAAATAGAGGGTCTGCTCAATGCACCAGAGATATTCTTCATCTGTCTCTCCCTTCCAAGCGTACACAGGAATGCCAGTTTTGGCAATGGCAGCTGCTGCATGGTCCTGGGTAGAGAAAATGTTGCAACTGGACCATTGTACCTCAGCTCCCAGGGCCACCAGTGTCTCAATGAGGACAGCTGTCTCCACTGTCATGTGGAGGCAGCCAGCAATCCGAGCACCCTTCAGTGGCTTGGAGCCCGAGTACATCTCTCGAAGTTTCATCAGGCCGGGCATCTCATTCTCTGCTATGTCCAGGGCCTTGCGTCCCCAGGTGGCCAGGCTGATATCAGCGACTTTGTAGGGCAATTTGTCAGACATGTTGCGGCTTCCTCCGGAATTATCTAATGACTTAGTAAAGGTTATCGAGTGGCAACCTCGCGGATGGAGGTAATGAGGCCGCAAAAAGGTTGAAGCAGACGGCGGGGAGCAAAGGGAGGGGTGGTAGGTGCTATTCTAATCCTCATTTTAGTTTGAGGAAATGGATGATCAGAGAAGTTAAGTAATTTGTCCAGGCTCACCTAGGCTGCAAGTGTCTGAGGTTAGGATTGCAAACTTGGCCCAAAGGCCAAGATGCTATCTTTTTTTTAAACTCCTACCTTCCATCTTAGAATCAGTTAGGAAGTGTCTGAAGCCAAATTTGAACCCAGGACCTCCTGTCCGTAGGTCTGGCTTTCAATCCACTGAGCCACCTAGCTGCCCCTCCAATTTGCTATCTTGTTGTCATCTGTCCTTCATTTAAGAAGAGGACCAATCACATCATGAGGGTGATGCCTTGACTTGTGTATGAACTGGATTTAAGTGAGGCAGATTTGCACAGTCTTCAGTCTCACTTTCTCTTCCAGTCTCTCAAATCCAGTGACAAGACAAAATTCAGAATGACTGAGGATGGTGGGGGATGCAGTGGATGACCCTGACTTCTTCGATGTCTGATCAAGCTCTAGCTCTAAGAGTGTCACAGCACCTGCTTCAAACACCTTCATGGCTGCAGGAACAAATTGTTCTCATCCATCCATTTTGCACGGGGAAGTCTCCACATGCTTAAGGCAGATGTCCCTCCCTAACTCACCAATGTGGGTGCTCAAGCACCTCTGGTGTGAGCCTTTTCAGGGCTGGTTATCTACCTTTGGTGTCCACTGGGCACCCAGTTCTCACCTGTGGCCACTGGAAACTGTAGCAAGCACAGCAGCCTCACTCTGGTAAACAATATGGGCAGATGGGATAAACCAGGTTGAGAGTAACCAACGAGTAGGCTATCTCCCATGCCACATCAAGGGGTAGAAATATAAGTTGATGGAGGAAGTCTCGACACAGATGAAATTACACATCCCAGAACTATTGAAGTAATCTGGAAGTGGTACATAGAGGTTAGATGGAAAGAAGTTAAAGGCAAGGAGTCCAGTTAAACCGTTGAAATGGTTCAAGTCTGACATCACAAAGAACTGAACTAGAGAAGTAGCAATGGGAAAGAAAAGCAAAAGCAAGATAGAAGACCAGGTGAGACCCTTAAATTTTTTTTTAATTTCCTAATTATATATAAAAACAATTTTTGACATTCATTTTTTAAAAATTTGAGTTCTAGGGAGCAACTGGTATCTCAGTGTATTGAGAGCCAGGCCTAGAGACAGGAGGTCCTGGGTTCAAATCTGGCCTCAGACACTTCCTAGCTGTGTGATCTTGGACAAGTCACTTCACCGTTACTGCTCTTTTGCCTTGGAACCAATATGCAGTATTGATTCTAAAACAGATGATATGGGTTTAAAAAGAAAAATTTGAGTTCCAAATTCTCTCCCTCCCTTGCTCTCTTCTCTCCTCACTGAGATGGCAAGTGATTTGATATAGGTTATACATGTGCAGTCATATAAAACATTTCCATATTAGTCATGTTATGAAGGAAAACACAGACCAAAAAAATCTCCCCCCAAAACCATGGGAAAAAATAAAAGTGGTAAAAAATAGTATACTTCAATCGGCATTCAGAATCCCTGAGTTCTTTCTCTGGAGGTGGGTAGCATTTTTCATCATTAGTCATGGAAGCCTTTATAGAAATAATTGGAGGAATGCTAATTGCTCCTGGGCAGGTTGAGTCAATATAATTAAAATAACAATCCCTAAATTAAGCTCCCATATAATGTAACCTCTTTGAGGGCAAGAAACATCATACATTTTTCTTTATATCCCCACCACTTAACTCAGTGCCTAACAGTAGTAGGTAAGGGCATTTAATGAATGGTTATTGCATTCATTTGAACTGAATCGGGATTTGATGACTGGGTAAGAGAGTTTAAATGAGACGGAAAGAGTCACAGAGGTTAGGCTGACTGAGAGGATACTGTTATCACAGACACAGGGAAGTGGATCCAGCTTGGGGGAAATGGTCTTGAACTTGAGTTTCTCTGATTAATCCATTCACTAGTACCCAGGGTCACCTAGCAGAGAGTAGGTCCATAAAGGTATGGTCCCTGCAGGGTCAGGAAGGCAGGATAAGAACCCTAGAAGGGAGATGGGCAGCCTGTGCGGCAATGTGGGAGCACTGGGCACCTGAAGGGAAGAGCAGAAAAGTTTTCCCTTATGAAGTTTTTGTGGTGAGTCAGAGGCGTACACAGCCCCTGTCCTCAATAAAAGTCAGAGAGGCTGGGATGGTCATCAGAGGCTGCTGCCTCCTTCCCGATCTCAAAACAGTAAGGACATGGGAAAAACTGATGGGACCACATCAGGCTGTGTTTCTTCTTCTTTTTCAGGATTTCTTAAGTGTAGCACTTAGAGCTCTCTTATACACAAAGGGAAGGAACTCAGGCCACAAGCAGGAATGGAGTGAATTGCCTAACTGTGTGACCCTGAGCAAGTCATTTCACTCCATTTAATTTGTGAATTAAATTCAAATTTTTAAAACTGAAGGTTTCAGTGGTGACTGCCAGCACTCAGAGACTCAAGGATTAATGCTAAGCCTTTTTGATACCAAAACATAGGCCATTTGCCCTCAATCTGCATATTTTCCTAACTTGGACAAGATGGGAGATTTAGCAGCCTTTTTCAGCCAGAGAATCTTCTATTTTCATCTCTGTAAATGTGTCTCCTCTTTCCTTGGAGGAACAGCAAAAGGTAGGGGAAGGCAAGGGAGTTGCAAAATTGGGAATAATAGCATGAGAGTGATGGAAGAAATCAAATAGGAGAGAGGAGGAATTGGGTGTTTAAACCAAAGAGAGTCCCAGCTGGGTCTTCCAAATGTGTTTTCTTTAAAAAAAAAAATTTCTGCTTTCAAAGGAAAAGAGGCCAGTCTGGAGGGAGCTGGGGTAAAACACATGGCTTCACTCCAGTGCCTTTAAACTTGGACTGACAACATCAGCAACTAATAGGTCGGCCAGTGGTAGTGGTGCTGAGTGAAGAGAGTCCTGCAGCCTTATTTAATTGTGAGCTAATTGAATAACGGAGCCGAATGGGGTTGAAAGCAAGTCAGTAGCACTCTGTTAGGGACTGAAAAAGCGCAGTTTTTCTCAACTTGATTCAAAAGTGGATCTATTACAGGTTTCCTGCCTGCGAAGTTGGAGCATTGGACAGGCTCCTAATGCCTAATGAGCTCATAGCTCAAGCTGTCTCTAACGGGGGAGCTCGTGAAGGATTTCAAGGCAAACTTAACAGTGTAGTTAGTTCTAGCAGGCTACCTGTCATCACTCTGGCTTCAGAAAGAGAGACACCTTATTAAAACAGTACAGGAAGCAAGCTTCTCCAGCAGGCGCTCTGGGGGTCCTGGCCATTCCAGAGGGCTGAGGACAATGCTGGAACAAATGAAAGCAAACTCTGAAAGATGTGCTCAGCTGTTGTCAGTTGAGAGAAGGCCAGTGGCCAAGTTACAGCCCACAGATCTCAACAAGTTTAGGTAGAGCCAAAGGTATGGTCAACAACTCTTAATTTCCTCATACTGATGCATGGAAGCAGGCTAACAGAATGTTCAAGTTGGGAGGGTCTTCGGAGATCATCTCGTTAGTCCACGCCCCTCATTTTATAGAAACTGTCAAAATAATTCTATGGGAATTTTCCTTATTTTCCTTTAGTTGTTTTGTTTCTCAGGTTCTGAGATGGAGAGAGACGGCTTTCATTCAAGAACAGTCAATAAGAAACACTCTTTTTGAGCCAGGCTCCTTTTAGACATAGCAGTGATCCTTTGGGGCTGAACTCTGAGTGACTTGCTGAGCTGGCTTTCTGCAGACCTGGCCCAAACCAGTTTTGTCTAATCTGGAGAGTCGCTGAACAGATGATTGCACCAGGAATCCGAAGACATCCTGCTTTCCAGGACCCCAAGGACATCCTGATTTTGTGTGCCAAGAAGTCCTTGCCTCAGTCATGCTTGCAGACCGCCCATTCCCCTAGCCTAGCCCTGCTCAAACTCTAATAATCCAAGGCTTACGCCCGCATATCAGGCACTCCCAGCAGATGCTGAAGGCGGGCCAACATGCTCATGTCCTTTTCTTCTCCAATAAAATGTGTCTGTTCCTTCAACCAAGCATTTTCCTGCCTTTGCTTTAGGGGTCCCCAGACAGCAGCAGAGACCCTGGTTGACAACTAAAGCCCACAGAAATAAAGTGGCCTACCTATAATTAATAAAAGTTAACAGGCCATGGAACTCCCAGCTTTTTTCATTATATTTGGAGAAAGAGTGCCAAAATGGTACCACAGATAATACCTTCAAAGTAGATAATCCCCTATTTCCCTTTTTGGTTTGGCTTTTTTTCATGGGATTTATTTGCAGTGATTTATCTTTCTTATGATGTATTTCTTGGGGAACCAAATAGCAAGATGGGGAGAAGTGATCTAGGAGCACTATAAGGACTAACAGGGACCCAGGATAAAAAAAGGGGGGAGACAGTCCACATTTGCTTACCCCTTACCCTTCTGTCTTAGAGTTGCTACTAAGAAGGAAGGTAAGGTTAAAGAAAAAGCATGAGAAAAACCAAGTACAAGGTGCCCAAATAGGTGGTACCAAACTCCTGAATAACTCTTCTGGCTCTAAATCCTTTGATCCTGAGGGGGGTTTGCACATAATACACTTTACCCTACTAAAGGAGAAAATGCCTCCAGAGGGACAGAAACCCTACTTCCATCAAACTCTCTCCTCCACTGCCTTCCCACTGGAACTACCATCTCTCTTTCTCTCTCTTCCCTATCTATCTATCTATCTATCTATCTATCTATCTATCTATCTATCTATCTATCTATCTATCTATCTATCTGTTTAACTTTACTGGGGGGGGATTGAGGTATATTTTCTTTTGCAATATGGCTAATATGGAAATGTTTTGTATGACTTCACATGTATAAATGACATATTGCTTATCCTCTCAATAGGTAGGGGAAAGAGGGAGGGAGAGAATTTGAAACTCAAAGTTTTAAAAAATTAATGTTAAGTATTTTAAAATATAATCAGGAAAATTTTTAATGAAATAAATAAAAATACATTTTTAGAAAACAAGTCACTTCCCATCTCTGGGTCTCAGTTTCTTCACATGTATAATGAAAAGTTTAGAGATGGTCTCTGATGTTCTTTCTAGCTTTGAATGCTATGACACATCAAACTATGTGTTAAAGATAACATGTGGTATAGACTTCAGCTCTGAAGGAAGTCCCTAAGAACTGGGAATGTGAGGAAGGATATAAACTTTCATATGGAGCACAACCACTCCAAGCAGTCAGAAGGGACAGAGGGAGAGAAGATGAAGGATGCTAACTGCACTTGGGAGCCTTAAGGGGAAGTAAGACCTATCAATTGATAGGGTGAAGATGAAGTGTGCTAAAGTGGAAAAAGTGAAGAATTTGGAACCAGGAGAGATCTAGATAAAAATTTCAGCCATAGCCGTCACTAGCTGTGTGACCACAGACAATCTGCTTTGATCTGTGAAGCCTCAGTTTCCTCATCTGTACAGTGGAGATATTTGCATTGCCTACCTGGAAGATTATGAGGAGCACTTGCTTTCTAAAGCACTACCCAGCAATACCACTCCTAAGTCTGTATCCCAAAGACACCATAGATAGGGGAAAGGATATACCTGCACAAAAATATTTATAGTTGTTCTTTTTGTGATGGCAAAGAACTGGAAACTGGAACTGGAAACATCAAGTGAGGAAAGTCTTAACAAGTTGTGGTATATGATTGTGCCATAAGAAATTACAAACAAGATGATTGCAAAAACCCTAGAAAGACTTACATGAAGTAATTCAAAGTGAAGCGAACAAAAACTAGAAGAATGTTGTACACAGTGACAGCATTATTGTAAGGATGTTCAGCAGTGAATAACTCAACTTCTCAGCATTGCAAGTATCCTGGGTATCTCTGATGGACTCCTGACAAAAAGGACCATCCACTGCCATAGAAGCATTTGATTGAGTCTGAATGCAGATTGAAGCATACCATTCTTCCTTTTATTTTCTACATGCATTTTTCTCTACTATAAGCAATATGTATCTTCTTTTGTAACATGATGAACATGGAATTATGTACCGCATGATAGCACATGTATGATCTATATCATATTACTTGCCATCTCTGTGAGCAGGGAGAGGTGGGAGAGAGCAGGAATTGCAAAATGTCAGAAAATAATTATTAAAATTGTATCTACATGTAATCTGGAAAAATATTTTAAAAACCTGAAATAAACTAAAGCAGGTTTTAACCATAAAACATCATCATTATTGTCATTTCATTCCTTCAGGACATTCTGTAAAGATAATCTTTTTACCCCAAAGAAACTGAAGTGCAGTCTTGCCTGTCATATTGGTCCTAACTGACCATTCCTACAATTGGCCAGACAGCTGAAAAGGTATAGGCTAGTTAGTAATTAGCTGTTAGTAATGCATAATTAACCAGCTGCTCAGTCTATGGAGAGGCCAAAAGTTGTGTGGGTATTGCTGACCACTGGGGATGGCAGTAATGAGACAACCAAAGCATGCTGTGTGGAAGCATGACCAGTCCCCAGCATGGTGGTATCTATTTCCTTTACAATCTGGAGCCTCACTGCCTTTCTGGCCTTATCTCCTACTGTTGCTCCCTTCTATACTCCAGCCAAATTAGATTATTACATGTTGTATGCTTTCCTGATTCTTTGTTTTGTTCTGGTGGCTAATTCTCCATACTGCTAATGACCACCCTCTCCATTTCCATCTGCTAAAAATAATATTCATCTTTTAAGTGAAATTGATATTCTATCTTCTCCTTAAAAGCTTTCCTTGATCCCTTCTCTTGAAGACAGAAATAATATCTTCTCTCCCCCACCCCACAAACCTCATGTTGTTTGAACTGTCCCCTCTTTAGCCACTGCAGTCTTCTTTGTAATATTGCTATTTGCTAGTATGTTCTACCCCATTATGGACTATAAAACTTCACAATGGCAGAATCTGTATTTTATTTAATTTTTGCATATTTTCTCTAGGGCTTTGAACAGAGCTCTGCACACTTAATAAATGTTTGTGGAATTAAATTGGGGATTGTTGGATCCCACAGGTCATTGCCCCTTCTTCCACATCTACTGATGTCCTGTGGAGTAGAGGTATCCTGAGAGCCATTGTATGCCCCCCCCAACCCATCACTGTAATTTTCTCCCATTCCTCCTAACAAGATGACCCAAGTTGAACTCCTGACAGCTACTTTTCCTGTGACTCAGTTTTTTTTCCTCTGTAAAATGGGGGCTATGACAAAAGGCATGGACCTATTCTTGACTTCCTGGGTGCACCTATGCACAAGAGTAATGGTAGCTATAAGTGTATGTGGGCTGAAGTGAAGAAAATACTTACCATTTAGCATTTGTTTTTAAAATAGGCATAATCACCCTGTTCTATCCCACTTTGTAGGGATGGGATAATGGTAATGAGAAAAAACACTAAGAACATTTTGGAAAGGGATCTATATAAGCATAAGGTATTGCTATAGTATTATCCATATTTGCTTTGGAGATTTCAAGAACCTTTCTCTCCAAAGAACCACAACAATGAGAGGTGGAGAATGGAAAGTTGAAAAGCCTAAAGCAGTATTGTCCCAACATTTCCTGCACCACTAACAGAGTAGAAATCAAGAAAAGAGGAGTCAGTCAACTAGGCCAGAATTATTTCTACAACTGACACACACCACAACAAACAGGAAAGCCAAATTTTAGCTAGTGCCAGAGCTGCAGGAATGGAATGTAGCAGTATCTCGCCACTGAAGATGTACTATTTCCCTCTGGAGAGCATGGATTTCAGCACCAGGACAGCTCCTGCCCAGGTCCACAGGCTATAGAATGGAGACCATCTCTTGGGAGAGGAGCTCTTATCCTAGGATCTGTGAACTTGTTTGTTCTTTAAAAAAAATATATTTAATAACTGTATTTCAATAGAATTGGTTTCCTTTACAATCCCATGTATTTTATTTTATGTATTTAAAAACATTATACTCTTCACGTAGCTCGATGGGGTTATGATTGGGGTTTTGACTTTAAGAGAACACTGGATTGCAAATATGAATAATATGGAAAGAGGTTTTGAACAATGATACATGTATAACTCAGCGGAATTGCTTGTCAGCTCTGGGAGGGGGGAGAGAAGGGAGAAGGGAGGGAAAGAACATGAATATTGTAATCATGGGAAAATGTTCTAAATAAATAAATATAACTTTGAAAAAATAAAAGCTTTTTTTTTTTAAACCCTTACCTTCCATCTTGGAATCAATACTGTGTATTGGTTCTAAGGTAGAAGAGTGGTAAGGGCTAGGCAATGTGGGTCAAGTGACTTGGCTAGGGTCACACAGCTAGGACATGTCTGAGGCCAGGTTTGAACCCAGGACCTCCCATCTCTGGTACTAGCTCTCAATCCACTGAGCCACCCATCTGCCCCCAAAATAAAAGCTTTGCCACAACCCCCCCCCAAAATAAAAACAGTATACTAGCTGTTCTTTTTGTGGTAGCAAAGAACTGGAAATTGAGAGGAAGTCTACCAACTGGAGAAGGGTTGAACAAAGTGTGGTACATGTTCGTGATGAAATATTATTGTGCTATAAGAAAAGGATAAGTAAAATTATTTCAGAAAAAAGCTAGAAAGATCTTTGGGAACTGATGCAGAGCAAAATAAGCAGAACTGGGAGAACACTGTACCCAATAACAATTTTGGACGATTAATGACTGTGAAAATTTGGCTACTCTCAACAATGCAATGATCTGGGACCCCCTCCAGAGAAAGAACTGTTGGAGTCATCTTTCACATCAGTGTATTGTGGTTTTATTTGGGGGTTTTATTTATGTATGAGTTTGTTCTTACAACAATGACTAATATGAAAGTGTTTTGCATGACAATAAAAAACAAAATAAAAAGTGCATCACAGACCACAAAAAATACAAAAAAAAATACTGAAAAGATAGTTCATAGGCTTCCTTTGACTGCTAAAAGGTTCCATGGTACAAAAGGAGTTAAGAACTTCTATTCCGACGTAATAAGAGTAGGGGAGCAAATACTCAGCAAAAGGGAAAACATGAAAACAACAATAAGCATGATTGGGTTATTTGAAGGTCACAGTAAGGTATACCCCAGTCCAGCAGACACTCCTGAGAGTATTTCAAACACTCCATTAAACTCATTGCAACACTTACTGAAATACTCTATAATTTACCTCTCTTGTCCTGGATGTTATCAAAGAGTATGATGCCACAAATCCACCTTTCTGGTGGGAAGAAGGAAGAAGTGGTGTGAAGAAAGTGAAGTTCATTGGGGCTAGGACCAAAGTACTGAAAGGGCAGCAGATACTGTTGCTGAACTACCACTTTTAAGAATCTTTGAAAAAAAAAAAAACAGTTTTTAAGTGTTCCCAGTGGAATTAGTGCTTCAGACCTGCAGAAAACCAAATGCTGTCCCAGACTGAGAAATAAAGAAGAGTCTCAAATTAGTACACAATAAGCTCAACTTACATTTCCAGCAAAAGTCTAAGCATTAGAAGGATGTTTTATGAGCATTTAGAAAAGGAAGCAGTAATCACTAAGATGAAGCTTGCTTTCAGCAAGAATAGCAAGGGCAAACTAACTCTCAGGGGATAGAGTTATTAGTTTGATAGGTCAAAGGAATGTTGGAGATTCAGTATACCTGGATCGCAGCAAAGCATATAGCAATCTCACATTCTCTTTATGACCAAGATGGAAAGGTAGGTTAGATGATAGTAAAATTAAAGTTATACAGAACTTGGTGAATAATAACTCAAAGAGTAAGTCATTATTGGGTCAAGAGCACATCCACGACTTATTCTAGGCCTGTGTTATTTAACAATTTTGTAGATGACTTCTATAGTGATGAGGCTTATCTAAATTTCAGATGACAAAAATCTGGGAGGGGCAGCTGACAGACTAGATGACATTGAGGATACAAAAAGATCTCAACAGTCAATCTGATAAGATTAAATTTAACTGGGATAAATGGTAAGTCCTAGATGAAAAGGCAAACAATCAACTCTCTAAATACAAGTGGAGGGCAGCTGGGTGGTTTGGTGGCTTGAGAGTAAGGCCTAGAGATGAGAGGTCCTGGGTTCAAGTCTTACCTCAGACACTTCCCAGCTGTGTGACTCTGGGTAAGTCATTTAGCCCCCCTTGCCTAGCCCTTACTGCTCTTCTGCCTTGGAACCAATACACAGTATTGATTCTAAGATGGAAGGTAAAGGTTTTAAATTAAAAAAAAAATAAACAGAAGAGGAAAACTGGGGCCAAACAGTAATTTCTGTATAAAAGTTCTGGGAGTTTTATTATGCTAGAAGATTAACATGAGTCATGAGAATGAGAGAGCGATCTAAAAGTTAATAACGTGATATTAGGTTCTATGGAGAAAGGTATAGCATCCAGAATGAGGAAGTTCACAGTACTGCCCCACCCTTCCTTGGTTAAATTCCATTTGGGGTACTGTGTTCAATTCTGGACATTTTTAGGCAGGTGGTTGAGTAACTGACCTGTGTTCACAGGAGGGTGACCAGGATAGTGAGGGAACTAGCAACCAAGTGACACAAAGAGGTAAGATGAAGAAATGAGAAATATTTAAACTAGAATAAAGAAGACATTGGGAAGAAATAATAATGGTCTTCAAGTGCTAGAAGGATGGCCATGTGGAAGAATTAGGAATAATAGTTGAAGAAGCTCAATATTAGGAGAGATTTCCTAATAATCAAAGCTGTCCCAAAGTAGAATAGGTTGCCTCATGAAGCCATGGGATAAATGACCACTTATTGGGAATATCAGAAATGGAAGTTAGTACATATTTCACCTCGGTGGTGCATTCTAATATTTCTTTCTTTCTTTCTTTCTTTCTTTCTTTCTTTCTTTCTTTCTTTCTTTCTTTCTTTCTTTCTTTCTTTCTTTCTTTCTTTCTTTCTTTCTTTCTTTCTTTCTTTGCTTAGATTTATGATTTTATTTTTGCAAGCAACTCCCAGAGAATCTTCCCAATTCATCTAATACAGATGTACAACTGTAATCTTTTATTTAAAAGAAAAAAGCCCTTACCTTCTTAGTATCAATTTTAAGATAGAAGAGTGGCAAGGACTAGGCAAATCACGGTTAAGTGACTCACCCAGAGTTACACAGCTAGAAGTATCTGAGGCCACATTTGAACCCAGGTCCTCCCAACTCCAATTTTGACACTCTAGCCACTGTGCCACCTAGCTGTCCCTTAAAAAAAATCCTTACCTTCTCTCTTAGCATCACTTCTAAGACAGAAGAGGAGCAAAGAGTAGGCAATCGGGGTTAAGTGATTGTCACACAGGGAGGAAGTATCTGAGGCTGCCTTTGAGCCCAGGTTCTTCCAACTCTAAGCTTGGCCCTCTATCCACTGTGTCGCCTACCCTTCTCCAACTTGTAGTCTTAGAGAGCTGTTTTGGGTGCTTTAAAAATAGATCGACTTCTCTACAAAGGTTTCCTAACATTTTAGTTTTTGTTGCAAAGAGAACTTGCTCTCTTCCTCTTCCTCATTGAGTTCTCTGAGCATGGAGGGGCCATTTAAAGGTCCCCTTATCCCCTCGGTGGCCTCGATGCCTACCGCTACATTGTTCCACCCACAACCAGGACAGGCTGGGTGGATACTCTTCATTTCTATTTCACCGCTGATTGAAGGGGCCAGGCAACAGGGTCAAGAGAATGAATAGACTTCCCTCCGCATGTGTGGCTGTGCCCATGAGTGAGTATGATTAATTCTGTGATACGGTCTGGATCCAGAGGACAGAGAGAGACTCTGGGGAAATACTCTCCTAGAGAGGCTGCAGTGGCTATGAGATCGGAATCTTTGCCTTTTGCCAGGGCTCTTTGGCTCCTTCCCGGCTTCCTCTCCTTTTGCTGATTCTGTCAGGAAAATTAATCACTGTTGCCACTCTATTCTTGTTCTAGCATGTATCTTGGGAATTAAGTACTCTAATGACATAAAATAGCCAATTTAAAAGACCCCTTCATGAGCAATGTTGGAGCAGTGAGCAAGGAAAGGAGAGGGAGGGGGGAGGCTAAGTACTTGTTGAAGAACAGCTGGGTGGCTCAGTGGATAAAGAGCTAGGTCTGAAGATGGGAGGTCCTGGGTTCAAATCTGGCCTCCAACATTTCTCATCTGTGGGGCCTTGGGCAAGTCACTTAATCCTAACTGTCCTGTTTTTCTGCCTTGAAATCCATACTTAATATCAATTCTAAGACAGAAGGTAAGGGCTTTTTAAAAAAGGAAAAGAAAAGAAAGAAAATTATACTGGAACTAAATGGTGAAAGGTTTAAATACCAAACAAAAGTGGGGATAATAATATAATAATAGCAGTCATCTCATAGGGTTTTTGTGCAAAGCATTTGTGAGAAACCTTTAAAAAAGTGTTGCAAAAATGCAATTTGTAAATTATAAGTGTTTAAAACTGAACTAAGACTTTTGGAACACCCTGCATAAATGTGAACTTTTATTAGTTTTTTGGCCCATAATAGAAGTGCCTTCAAATTTCCCCTCTGTGTGTGGGAGCATCTGACTTTTGACTAACATGAGAAAAGCCCCTGGTTTTTGGCATCAAAAGATTTAGTTTTGATTCTGGCCATTTTTACTTTCTGTATGACCTTTGCCAAGTCATCTTTTCTAAGTATCAATTTCCTTTTCTTTATAATGAGAGAGCTGGACCAGATGATCTAGATGGAGTAAGGATTCTAAACCTTTTTGGTATTATGAAATCCTTTAGCACTCTGGCAAAGCCTATGGACCTTTTTCTCAGAATAATGTTTTTAAATAATGGAAGGAAACATTAAATGTCAATTAGGTGTTAGGAAAAATAAAGGTGTATTTTTTCTCATTCAAATTGAGGAACCCCTTAAAATCTATCATAGTCCCCAGGTTAAGAATATCTGAGCTTGAAATTCTCTTTCTGCTCTAAATTGATGGTCCTGTATTACTCTAACACATTACCTAACAGATGGCAGCCTTTTTTTTTTAATCTTTACCCTTTGCACTAATATCATTTCTAAGACAGAAGAGTGGCAAGGGCTGGACAACTGGGGTTAAGTGATTTGCCCAGGGTCCCACAGCTAGGGAGTATCTGAGGCCAAATTTGAACCCAGATCCTCCCAACTCAAGGTCTGATGTCCTATCCATTGGGCCACCTAGCTGTTTCCAGGTAGGAATCTCTTAATATATGCTTGTTGGGAGAGACCAGATTGGACCCAACCTTGAAAATAAGCACACACACTGAGCAATTCATCCTCCGTTAGGGCATTCTCTCCTGGCCTGAGAGGCTAGAGGAGGAGTTATTCCAAGACTGAGTCAGCACTGGATCCCATACAGGAACTAAGGATAAATATTCACTAGGCCCCAAACTGAGGGTCCTGGAGGGGGCAGCCTGATAAATAAACACCCAGCTGTGCACCATGGCCTTCTCCATCTTTTCTTGGTCACTATCTCTTTCTTCTTGTCAAGGTAGAAGAAGCCTCATCCCTGACGTATGACGAGAAGAGTTATAGTCCATAATTGCTTCTATGTATGTGACTTATCCACAGATTATCACCTTTTTTCCATCCTGGTCTGCCACCCATCATATGCCACTGCCCCCACTTCCATGCTGTGTGAGCTGGGAGAATGAAAACCTTAGCCTGGTCCTAGTGAAACAAGCAAGCAAAAACTACAGCCACAACAAAATGAGCTAATGAATTCCAAAAACAAATAAGATAGTTTTTTTTTTATTATTATTATCTGCTCTTTTGGATTATCTGAAATGGTGCCCTTCTATTACTACAAGAGTCTATTTGCAATTAGCTTTGGGCAATGAGCCGGATAATTGCCAAACATTCATCCTAGGGTGAGCCCTGAACAAGACTGTGCCAGAAGCGAAGTGGATCCTCTCTTCCTCATATTAGTGCCCATCGCCCAGTCTCCAAACTGACCTTTGGTTGCCCCCAACTCTCATTACGGCATGTCTTTCTGGCACACCCTTCCAGTTCTCCTCTCTTTCCTCCTTTAAACTCAAAACTACTTATTCTCAGCTGAATTACTCCATAAATTCTTGGAGGTGACAGTTCACTAAATTGCTAATCTATGCAAAAGAGAGCTATTGAATGATAATCATCTTATGTGTTATCCATCTCAGATAAACAAAATATCAAATTACATCTCAGAGATCATTTTGTCCAAAGACTTCATTTTGAAAAAGCTGAGACACAGGGAAGGGAGGAGTTATAAGAATATTGTTAAAGGGAGAAGGGAATTAGAACCCAGAACAATCTATTAGTCTTTCAAAGTCTCTTCTATCTCATATTAAAGAAGCTTCGATAAGGAAACCATTCCAGAGGACAAGTAAAAACAAGTGATAGGGGCAGATAGGTGTCTCAGAGGATAGAGAGCCAGGTGTAGAGACAGGAGGTCCAGGGTTCAGATCTGTCCTCAGACATTTCCTAGCCATGAGATCCTGGGCAAGTCACTTAATCCCCACTGCCTAGTCCTTATGTAGAACTGATTCTAAGGCAGACGGTATGGGTTTAAAAAAAAAAGTAATAATGGTCAAGAAAAGGTCATTGCCTCACTGGCAATGGGATCCAGAGAGGAGTAAAGATAATCTCCAGGAGAACTGGAGGGGAAGATTGGCTGTAAATGACAATGTCAGCTCTTCCTGCCTGGGATTGCCTCTTGACATTCTCTAATTCCTTTGCTTCCTTTATAAGAAGTCACTCCAAAGGTAGAGTAGATATATTGGGACAATCACATCTTGTAGATATATGTGTAGGGCTGGCTCTGCTCCAAAGGATGAAATCATCTCTTCTGTTGGGCTATTGAAGAAAAAACTTTCAGTACAGTTGGACTGTCGTTTAGAATCATGAACCTTAGATATCCTCGAGGCCAAACTACCAACCTAATAATAATAATTTTAAAAAGCTAGCCCTTTAAAGTTTACAAAATACTTTAGATATATTATATCTTTTGATTCTCACAACAACCCCGTGAAGTTGCTATTATCATCCCCATTTCACAAATGAAGAAAACAAGGCTGAGATAGTTTAAGGGATTTGTTTAGGCAGGAAGCTAATCAGAATCCGAAGTGGGATTTGAACTTGGTTCTTTCTGACTCTAAATCTATTGTTTTATCTACTATATCCAACTGCTTCCATGAAGTCCCTTCCTTAAGAAGTCCCAGCATCCCCAGTAATGTTGGTCATCAGCCTCTGAAAACATCTAGTATCTGGGAACACGCTGCCATTAGGCATTCCATTTGGGAGCAATTCAAAATGTAAAATTCATCTTTTTTACTGAGCTGAATTCCACCTCCCTGTGACTTTAGTCAATTGCTCCTAGTTCTATCCTAGGGGGCCAAGTCCTTCAAATCCAAACCAACCCAATAAACATTTATGAAGTGCCTTTTTTTATATACAGCATTATGCTAGGGGTTGAAAATGCCAAGCAAAAAGAAATGTAGCCCCTGCCTTTGAGAAGCTTACATTCAGGGGTAGCTAGGTGGCTCAGTGGATCAAGAGTCAAGCCTAGAGATGGGAAGTCCTGGGTTCAAATATGGCCTTCCTAGTTGTGTGTCCCCAGGCAAATCATTTAACCCTGCTTAGCTCATTTTCCTCATCTGCAAAATGAGCTGGGGAGGAAATTACAAGCCTCTGCAGTATTACTGCCAAGAAAACCCAAATGGTATCATGGAGAGTACACCATGACTGAAATGACTGAACAACAAACAACAACTTAGAGAATAGCTTTACCAAGGCATATTGATTCCTTATCTGCAACTTCTGGTCTTAGAGAATTGTCTGGAGGCATTGAGAGGTTAAGTGACCTGTTCAGTTGGTACCTAGTACAGATAGGACTCGAATCTAGCTCTCTATCCATCTCTTCTTTTCTACTGGCAAAGTGCACACAATTCCTTCAGTCTATCTTGAATTAGCTTGGTTTTGATTCCCTTCACTAGGGTTCAGGCCCTTTTGAGCTTATTAAAAAATAAGGAAACTTCTTTCAGAGACTTTTTTTGTGAGTATTTGGACAATGGATGATAGTGAATAAAAGTAATCCTTTCAACTTTGGAATCCTTCTGCTGCTTCACCAGTAACCCATTGTGTAAGTGAGCCTGAAGGCAGGAAAAGGCATCCAAAGGCACCCCATCTTTCCCTATCAGAAGTTGTGAGAGGCAGGGAACTTCTGGACTTATGATGACAGAAAAGTTCATCACTCTCTGACCAAACTGGGCATGAGCTTCTCAGATCCTACAGAAGTGGATTCTCAGGCAACTTTCAAATTATTCTTATATGAACTCAATTGATAACTAGCAACTTTTGTGTCTAGGGCAAGTACCATAGACACGAATGGCATGTAGGAGAAAGAGTACTTTGGGCTGAGAGATCCCCTGGAATACTGAGGAGGCTGTTGTGGAGAACCTGCCATGGGAGCTGGGCGTTGCAACTGATCCCAGCCAACAGGTATGTAGCATTCTAAGCTGATCAAAATGTTCTGATGGCATTTAAACCATGTGGTATTGTCCCTTAGAATAGCAGTGAAAACTAACCACATTAGCCATCTTCTAACAGCAACTTGTTATCTTTTCATTAGAATTCACTTGCAGCAAGTTTATAGATAAAAGCCATATTTGCTATGAAAATGCAGTTGACTAAACTATAATAGCAGCATTTGTTCGTAATTATTTTTTGCAGTGTAGGTGCTAAGCTCAGTTATCTTGAATGGCTTGTTTAAGGTATATAAGTGATGTCAGCACCCTGAAAATTCAGCAGCCTGGAACAAAGCCCAGGTAGCCCTGCCCTAGTTACAACTCTGAGGGAATTATTTCCAGCTTGGCAAATCCTGTCAGAGGCATATGTTCTCGTGGCCTAACTTTCCAGAACCATGTCATCTCCATGCCAAAGTAAGGCACAGAAATAAGGCTTTAGCCCTCAGCTATTCACTTCTGCCCTTACCTTTTGTTTAGTAAAACGTTTTTAAGACTCACTGGTCTCTACTGATTAGAGATTGCAGGTGAGCATTCGGGGCACTTCCATTTGATTTAGAGAATAGATCTTATAGCCAGAGATGACAAGTTAGAATTGATGACAGTAAATAAATGAGCCCCCCTCTTCTCTTTGTGCTCGCTAGCCTGGCAGTCTTGTTTATGTCCATGAATTCAAATATTTCTTCCAAGCAGAAGACTTCCAGATCTCTCTCTCATGTCCTGAACTCTCTTCTGACCACTAGGTTTCTACCTACTCTTCTCTTCAAGGCATTTCACCAACTTAAGACATTTTTACTTAGGGCTACCAAGTTACAAGACTGTTGTACCATATGTGCAAAGAAGCAAAATGATAATATAGTATCTGCCCTCAAGCAGCTTACATTCTATTGCAAAGATATTATATGTGTACTGATAAGCATAGTTAGAGATAAAGATGGAGGAGGGAGAAAAGAGATCCTGACCAAGCAATGCAGGAAAATCTGAATAAAGAAACCCTTCATTGGAGGGTCAGATTTCATGGAAAAAGCTGAAATCTGGATGTGAAGGCAAAGAAGGATTTTGACAGGCAGAAATGAAGAACATGGGCCTTGAGAGGGTGGGGATGGCCACCATAAATGCAGAGAAGTGAATGATTGCAAATTGAGTTCATGGATCAGCTAGTCAACTGATTTGGTGGGTAAGTTTGAAAGGAAATAATGTAAAATAAGGTTGGATTGGCTCCATATGAGTAGGGGCATGGAGGTTTTGTGAATTTTAAAACTACTCTACCCTACTCAGACCATACTTTAGAAGATTTGATTTAGCTATTTCCTGATTTGTAACAATGGAGATACTTGGTCTAACAGAATCAGGTCTTGGGAACTCTACATTGCTCCACCCTACTTAGTTTAATGAGGTCAGGAATGTTGCACCCATACTCGAGGATTAAGTATCTAAGAAGATAGCCTTCAACAGACATGTGCAGAAACAGCTGACTGACCCCTGGGCTGTCCTAAGTCAAGCTAAGCTAATATTGGTACAGATGAGAAGCAGGAAAGTGATGTAAAACTGTCTATATAGGACACGTCACTTCCTCTCTTTGCTCTCTTTCCCCAGAGAGGCAGCTCTAGCTGGCAGCATGCTAAGAGTTCCAATATCTTGGCATGGTGGCAGCTATTTGTCTGGGTTTTGGCAGTGAGTTTGCCCTTGAGCTGATTCAGGTTCAGGCATCTTGGCTGAGCCCTCTTAGAGTTCAGGCTGATTCCTTCCTCCTTTACTCTCCAAAACCTTACTTTCCAGAGCCTCTGGTCTACCTCCTGGCACAAGCCATGTGGGAGAAATCCTACACCCTTTCCTTCTTCCTTCTTCTTAATTTTTTTCCACTATATTAATTAAATCACCATAAATTTCCAGTTGACCTGAGTATTTTTTTTTAATTTGGGATATCCATGGTGACCAAATAATTAATATAGTTTAGGTCACGATGCTAAAATTATCCTTTAAAGTTTTATAATAACAATAGTATACAATAATAATATGGACAGTTCTCACTTAACTAAGAAGACCTTTGACAGATTTCCACATAAAGAGATTTTTAACATCATGTGAATTTGCTTAGGACATGTGGAAGAGGGGGATGGAAGGAGGAGGAAGGGCTATGCTGCTGGAGGGAGGGAACTAGTACATAGTTTGAAGGCACATGGGGCTAGAGACAGAGAAGTAAGAGCAAGAGTAGGAACACCCAGGGCCAAGGATTCAATTAGGAATGTGGATGGAAGAATGGAAGACAGACACATGGGCTGGTAGGTGGAGTGGGACAAAGGTCTCTTCTCTGCCAGGTGGGACTGCAGTGATGACAGTCTCTGTGTGTCTGTTCTGATTTCACTTGGAGGGTGGACTTTTTTTTATGGGGGGGATAGGTGGCCACAGAGCACTGCCTAGGGACAGGCGTGGATAAAGAGAGTACAGTAAAGCTAACATAGGTGTTTTTTTGGAATGAGTATTTCTTTTAGAATTTTTATGTAAAGTAAAATTTGCATTATGTGGTTTACATAAAGCAAAAACTGCCTATAACTAGCATTTATAAAATATTGAAGTATTTCACAATAACCCTGTGAAGTAAGTACTATTAATATTCTCATTTTATGATTAAGCAAAATGGACCTAGAAAAGGTTAAGTGACTAAACTAAGGACACTCAGCTAGTGTCTGAGACAGAATTTGAAGTCATGTCTTCCTGACTCCAAATCCTATACTGTATTAACTATACCGCCTGGCTGCCTAAATTTTAAATGCTAACCTAAGGAGTTATATTTTATAAACTACCAGAGTCACTGGAAGTTTTTAGAAAGGGGAATGGGCAGGTTCAGATCAATGTGTTAGAGAGATTATTTTGGTTGTTGGGTGAAGGATGGGTTGGAGGCAGGAAACCAGTTATGAAGGTACAATCATAGCAAGGACTAAAGGGAATAGAGACTTGAACCAGGGGGAGTTATAGAGGGAGTAGAGAAAAGGGGATAGATAGATAGATAGATAGATAGATAGATAGATAGATAGACAGACAGACAGACAGACAGACAGGAGACATGTGAAAGTAGAATGATGGGATTTAGTAACTAATTAGAGATGGGAGAGCTGAGAGAGGAAAAAGTCAAAGATGAAATTAAGATTGAATGGCTGGAAGAAGAGTAGGTAGTGTCATCACCAGAAACCAGAAAACATGGGGAAATGGCTAGCATAGGGAGAAAGGAAGATAAGGTTAGTTTCAGACATGTTGAGTTTGAGGTGCCAGACATACATTCTTGTGGAGAAATCCAGAAGTCATTGAAAGATAGAGAAAGATCGATTAAGAGCACTGGGGAGAAGTTAATGTGGCTAGAGTTTTAGAGTTTTTTAGAGACATCTGCATGGAAGCATGAATCAATCCCATGGGAACAGATGAGAATGACCCTAAGGAAAAGAATAGATTAAGAGAACAGAGTTTGGGAAAGAGCCTTAGGATATACCCACACTAAAGGGAATTAGCTCATCCTTCATCAAAGAGGACCAATGGCATCATGGGGTAATGTCTTAATTTGTGTATGAACTGGATTTAAGTGAGGCAGAGTTGTGTAAAGTTGTCAGCCTCATCTCTCTTCCAGAGTCACTGAGGTCCAGTGGCAAGACAAGAGTCGGGATGACTGGTGATAGCCCTGGATGCAAGGGATGACCCTGTCATCTTCAATGTCTGACCAAGCTCTAAGCACTCCATGATGTCTGCTTCAGCCATCTTCATGGCTGTTGGAACAAACTGTCCTTATCCACCCATTCTGCCTAGGGAAATCTTCATCTGCTTGGGATAATTCACTAAAGTGATGATTAACAAATGAAGGGATCTGAGGAGTACCCAGATCAGAAGGAGAACCAAGAAAAAACAGTGTGAGAGAAGCCTAGGTTGGGAAAAGTATCCAGAAGGATTTAGAAATTGATAGGTCACTGGTGACCTTTGGAAGAGCAGCTTCAGGGGGGCAGTGGGATTGGATTCCATGTTAGAGGGGCTGAGAAATGAATAGGCGAGAAAGGAAATAGAGTAGAAGTTCACTTGTGAAAGGTAGGAGAGATAGGGAAGAGAAATTCATGTGGAAGGAGGAATCAAATGAAGATTGATTTGCTTGTTTTTCTAAAGACAAGGGAAACTTGGAGATATTTATAAGTAGGAAGGAGAAAGCCAATACATAGGAAAAGATGGAAGATAATAGAATAATTGCAAGCTCCCCAAGGAGGTAGAGAAGGATGAGATCAAGAACTCAGGTGGAAGGGTTAGTCCTAGCAAAGGGGTTACAGGATTTAGAGCTATAAGCAATAATAGAGATCATCTATTCCAACTTCCTCATTTTACAGATGAGGGAAATGAGACACAGAGTTTACTTAACCTCTTCACTTAACAATTAAATCACTTAAGGTATGCAGAATCACAGTTTGTAAGTGGCAGAGTTGGGATCCGAACCCATGTCCTCTGTCTCCAAATCCAATATTCTTTCCTTACTGATCACAGACAACTCATCTATCTACACTGTACTCCAGCTAAACTGGACTAGTCTCTGCTCCTAACATACTACTGCATTCCCACCTCTGTATTTTTGTTTCTGCCTAGAACGTCCAGTTTCTCTTCCATTAGCCTCCTGGATTTCTATCTGTTCTTTTAAAAGATAACTCAAATATAAACTCCTCCATAAAGCCTGTATTAGTTCTTTCCATTTCCCTATACCCTCAAGTTGTTAAGAATTTTTCCCTCTTGGGTAGCTGGGTGGCTCAGTATTTTGAGAGCCAAACCTAGAGATAGGCAATCTTTAGTTCAAATATGGCCTCAGACATTTCCTAGCTGTGTAACCCTGGGAAAGGCACTTAGCCCAAACTGCCTACCCCTTACCACTATTCTGCTTTGGAATAGATATTTAGTTTTGATCCCAAGACAAAAGGAATCTTTTTCTCTGGGTTTTACCAGGCATTCTGCCTTGATTTCTTGAATGCATGCCTCATGAGCACATGCTGATGACTTACTCCCATCCCATGTGTCATTGTGGCATGGAGGGAACTCTGGCTTCCTGAAGCCTTGTCAAGTGGAATGCTTAGCTGTGACTAGAAAGGCTTTAAGTATGGGTGACAATGTAGGACAAGCAAAGCTAAGTTGCAAGGGGTACCCCTCAAGGGGATGAGAGTGTTGGCCACAAACTCTTGATGACCATCTAGTCAATCATCTGAGGTTTTGATCTGTTGGTGGAAAGAATTCCCACAATGCTACAAGTACAGCTTCTAAAGGAAGAGTTACCTGTTTTTATATCAACTCTCTACTTGACCAGGAGCTCAATGGACCGGGATCCCATCCTTTCCAAACTTTTCATCTTCCCTAGTACCTGTTGTTGTTTGCTTGCCTTAGTTGTATCTGACTCTTCATGACCCCATTTGGGATTTTCTTGGCAAAGATACAGGAGTGGTTTTGGAAATCCCTTACCTTCTATCTTAGAATTAATACTAATATTGGTTCTGAGGCAGGAGAGCAGAAGGGACCAGGCAATTGTCATTAAGTGACTTGCCTAAAGTCATACACATCAAGAAAGTGTCTGAGGGCAAATTTGAAGCCAGGACCTCCCATCTTCAAGCCGGGCTCTCTATCCACTGAGCCAGCCACCTAGCTATTCCAGAAATTCAATTTCAATGTAATTTGCTTCCTTGTATTCTACATTTTACATGATAATACATATCTGCCAGCACCAGGAGGTACTTGGTAATAAATAAGTAATTTTTTTAAAAGCCATTATTCTGAGGCACCCCTAGGCTTTACCAATGTGAATGTCAAAAGGGTCAATAGCACGAAAAAAGGTTAAAAACACCCGAACTGGGGCTCAAGAAAGCCACATAGCATCATCCTCTTATCCTGGAACCCCAGAAAGTCATCTGTGATGGAAGCCAGAGGAATAATGGTATTGTCTCTAATGCTGAAAACTTACCTAAAGTTCATGAACAGCTTTCATTCCTTTCCTCCTCTGTTCCAAGAGGCAATTCCTGGTTCTGTGGAGTAGGCCTACTTATGGTCTTAATTACGTGCATGTACACTAGCTTGCAATTCGTGCCTAGGGGCTCTTTGAATTGCAGATTAATATTCAACTAGATAGAATGATCTTCAGGAGAAGGCCCATGGTAATTAAGTTGGTTGGAGAACACTTGAAGCTAATTTTTTTTTTACACCATGTACAAGGGCTATAAATCAGAAGCAGAGGAAGGGCTGGACCTCTACCAGCCTTCCCTGCCAGGCAGTCAGGGAGGGCCTCATGACAGTTGTCACTTATGCTCCAAGAAGAGTGAGGGTCCCTGGGGAGGGGCTCTTTAAAGAACCGCAGGACTCAGCTACTGTGATGAGGGAAGATGGAGGAAATGGAGGGGATGAGAGTGAGAAGCAAGGGATATCATGGCGGCTGGCACATAGGGCTTAATGAATTGAATTGACTTTTGACGCCCTGTGCTATGACCCATCTCCCCAGCCCACCCCTAGATTCCCAGAGCAAAATGTTATAAGCAGTGATGAGTAAACATTTAGAAGGACATCTAAACTATGGATGGGGTGGGGTGGGGTGGGGAATGGATGAAGATAATCCTAGAAAGCTGGTCAAGAAGAACCCTAGATCTGCCTAGAGGCACCTGGTAGTACAGTAGATAGAGAATCCCACCTAGGATCAAGAAGACCCAAGTTCAAATCCAGCCTTAGACTCTTACTAGTTATGAGATCCTGGGCAAATCATTTAACCTCCATTTATCTCAGTTTGCTCAGCTGTAAATTGGGGATAATAATAGCATCTACCTTGCAGGGTTGTTCTGAGAATCAACTGAGATATTTGTAAAGTCCCTTGGCACAGTGCCTAACACAGTAGGTGCTCGATAAATGCTTATTATTATTCTTTTCTCTCTTTTTCTTTCCTCAGCTAGCCATGGGGCATGCTGCCCTAGATGCTGGGCTTTTACTGCTTAGGGAGCCTCAAAAGGTCACACAGTGTCACCGGGTCCTGGAGCTTGGGATGGGGGAGATGGGGAGGTAATTCCAGAAGCCCCACCCTCACCCCAGCCTATGTCAAACAGACTCTTCTCTTACTTAATTTGTGTCAATCGATTTCCTATTTTTAATTAATAATTCTAATTATGATGCAGCAAATTTGCTCAGCGGCCACGACCGAATTAATCAGGGCACATTGATCGGGGCGAGGAGTTATCCCACTGTTTCTGACATCATTGATTTCCTGTTGGGAGCAAATAAGAAAACACAAATGGGGCAGGCTTGGCTGTCAGCTTGGCTCTCTGTGCCACCAGACAAGTCCTGGATTGGGCAGGGATGCCAGTAACCTTCCTCAGCACGGGAGAGGATAAGGAAACAGCCACCTGGACCATAATACATACTTCCTCTCCTCCATCCATCCAGCCATCCCTCCTGAGGCTGTGGATTCTGACCTTATTAGCTTCTAAAAAGAGTCAGCTGCAAAAAGGGACAGTCAGGAGAGGAAAGACTGCCTCAGATCCACAAGGTCCAAAGGGTGATTTCTTTTGTTCAGGGATACAAATGGTTGGGGAAGGATCTTAAATTTAGAGCTGAAAGGGACCTTGGGATCATCAAGTCTAGTCCCCTTATTTTATAGAAGAGCAAAATGAGATGTTAAATGCCTGGCCCAAGGTCACAGGTGATAACTTGGAAATAAATACAGAACTTCCAAGTAATTAGAAAACCCACTCTTTAATCAGGAACAGGGAGAGGCTTATCATTTGGTCATTACCCAGAGTCAAAAGCTAAATCCCATAGAAAACCAAAGGCCTTGAGACTCTGAGAACTGTATCCCTGGGAGAAAGCACAGTGTTAAGTATCAATTCCTTACTGGGAGAGAACATCTTACTAGATGCTTTCTCCAAAGAGATACTGAACCTGACAGTCTCTTTATACCCTTTTGGGAAGCCTGCAGAGACTAACCACAAACAGTTGTATAACTTTCCTTGCAGTCTATAGCCATTTTATTAAGGAACAGTCAGCTGTAACAAATTAAAGGCAAACGTCAAACTGGGCCTCCTGAGAAGAAAACTTTCATCTAATAAAGAAGCCTCCAAACAAAAAGATGCTTAACATTCAAACCAAAATAGGGGTACTTGGCACTGGGGTTTCTCAAAGGTAAGGGTAAACTGAGTCATCCAAAAATCCATATTGACACAGTGTTAATAAATATCAGAAGAGGGATTTGAACAAAGGTCCTCTGACTCCAGCCACTGATCTTTCCAGACTGTGTGGTTTAGTGAGAAGAATCTTGGACTTAAAAAAGTCAGGAACCTGGAGTCATCACTTCAATCTCTCTAAGCCTCAGTTTTCATACTTGTAAAATGAGAATCATAAAAGATGTGCCACCTAAATCACAGGGTTGTGATGAAGAAATTACATTGTAAACTTTCAACAAATAGTCATCATGCTTCTGCTCAAAAATCTCTTTGCTGTTATTTAGTCATTTTTCATTAGTCTGACCCTTCGTGGCCCCATTGGAATTTTCTTGGCTGAGAAAGTGGAGTGATTTGCCATTTTCTTCTCTAGATCATTTTACAGAAGAGGAAAATGAGGCAAACACGTAACTTGCCCAAAAATTAGGGAATGGCTTTAATGTAATGGAGTCTTATTGTGCCATTAGAAATTACAAACAGAAAGATTTCAGAAAAATCTGGGAAGACTTACAAGAACTGATGTAAAGTGAAGTGAGCAGAACCAGAACATTATACACAGAAATGGCAATAATGTACGATGGACAGCAGTGAATGATTTGACTTCCTGGCAATACAAAGATCCAAGATAACCCCAGAGGGCTTATGATGAAACATGTTATCCACCTCCACAGGAAGAACTGATGGACTCTGAATGCATACCAAAGCAGAGCATTCTTCATGGTTTGTTTGTTTTTTTAATGTGTCTTCTCCCACAACAGGACAAATATGGAAATATCTTTTGTCTGACAGCACGTGTATAACCAACAGCAAATTACTTACCATCTCAGGGAGAGGGGAGAAGAGGAAGGAAGGGAGAGAATGTGGAACTCAAAATATTAGAAAAGGAATGCCAAAAATTGGTTTTGTTTTTACCTTAAATGGGGGAGGGTGCCGTAATTGTGCAAAAACCAAAAAACACCACCATTGCTACTACCACTACCACCATCACTGTGGAGGAAAACAACCTGTGATGCTGGCAGCTTGCTTTGGGAAGAATAGGGCGCACCTGTTATCATGCTTCAACTTGAAGGGGAGGACTAGGCCTGAGGGAGCCATCTCAGTATTAATATTAATAATAAAAGCCTACTTTTATTTGGCACTTTAAAGTTTGTAAATGGGAAAGGGAAATAGGAGCACCTGTTAGATACATCAAATTGAAGGGAAGGACCATGCCTGAGGGAGTCATCTTTGTTTTAATAATACAATAATAATCATCCACTTTTCATCATTCTTTAAGGTTTGCGAAAGGAAGGAGAACTGGGCACATCTGTTACTATCTGGGCAGTTAGGTGGTGAGTGCCAGACCTGGTAAGTCAAAAATACCTGAATTAAAATCCAACCTTGGACAGCTACCACCTATTTGATCCTAGCATTGTGGGCAAGTCACTTAATCTGTTTGCCTCCGTTTCTTCATTATCAATGAGGCTGATAATAGCACTCTGCTCTCCGAGTTGGGGTGAGGCTCAAATGAGATGATCTACACCTAAGAGCCTATGTTAGCTAGGATGATTAGCCATCAGATCAAAGGGGCAGAGCCATCTCTGCATTAACATAGTAATTAACTTATTATTCTCACCACCACCACCACCACCACCACCACCACCACCACCACCACCACCATCATCATCATCATCAATCATCATCATCATCATCATCATCATCATCATCATCATCAATAGCTCACATTTTGATAGAGCTTTACGGTTTTCCACGTGCTTTCCTACGAGAGAGGTAGTGAGACTCCTTCTCTGTCCTGCTCTAGAGGACAGTGGCTCAAACCTGCTCCTGAGGCTCTCTGGTCATCATCTCCTCCTTTCATTAATGAGCTTCCCATCAAGAGTCTGGCTCACTCACTCCTGAGTTAAACCAAAGCTATCTGGGGAGCATAAGAGTTGTGCAGCTGACAAGTCTACAAGGTCAGGCGGTGGAGTTGTTACTTTTTAATACAGTGATTGATCAGCTCATAAACTGAACCAGACAAATCTTGCTTTATTTCCCTCCTCCCTTCCTCTCTCCACCAGCCCTTCACCCCTAGTAAAAGGAGATACACATCATATTTGTCCTTTCCTGAAGCCCCCCAGGCAGAAGAGACCAATTGCTTCAGGGCACGAATATAAATCAGGGAAGAGCAAAGTTCTTTCTCAATTATCCGAATTCATTCAGAGGATGTGCATTTTAAAGCCACCTTCTCCCACCCACAGTCAGGCGGTGTTAGCTCAAAGCCTCCAAACTATTTTATCAACTGAAGACAAACATCATTAGGAAAGTAAATCCATTGTTTAAAAGAAATCAAATACTGAGGTCCAAAGGCAAAAAGAAATTGCTTTATAATAACCCACTGTTGGGGGATCATCCATGACAGTCTTCCCCTCTGCTGGCACAGCCAACTGCATGAAAATGTATATTGTCCCTGATTTGCCCTTCTAGCTAAGGGACAGGCTGAGGAGGGAGGCCAAACCCACACTCCCCAGGTCTGTATTCACCAAGTACCTGAAGTGGCAAATGGAGTGCCAGAGTCAGGAAGATTCAGATTCAGATTCTACCTGCCCACCATCCTAATGATCCTGGGTAAATCACTGAACATCCAGGATCCTCCAGCCAGCTCTCGAGGACTCACAACATGAATTATTATCTGAATTAGTGAAGGGAGTTTCCACATTACATTGAAGAAGCCAACCTGGTATTCAAAAGTAGTATGTTAGGGAAACAAAGAAATGACACAAAACCTATCCTCGAATTGCTTATAATCTAATGCAGGAGGGAGAAGAGATGTATATACAGATGAGTCTGATACCTGGGAGAACGAGAGAAATGTAGAGGGACGGCCAGGGCAAATTCTAGGCACCATCTCAGGGGGCAGAAGCTGGAAACACTGCATCAAAGTAAGTACCCATTAACAGCATTCTCCTGCCTACATGGTCAAATTAGGAGGTTTCCCCTTGAAATTAAGTTTGTTCCCCAGCAATTATAGGCAAAGAACCATGTTTGCTTGATATGGCAAGGTTAGATGGAGGGAGGTTCTCCATGACTCAAGTTCCAGAATCGAAACTGCTTAAGAAGACACTGGATTTCTCTTTTAAAATGTGGTTTACACAGCAATATTCTATGATGAACAACTGTGAATGACTTAGCTATTCTCAGCAATACAATGATCCAAGACAATCCCAAAGGCCTCGTGATGAAAAATGCCATCCATCCGCTTCTAGAGAAAGAACTGATGGAGTCTGAATGCAGACCGAAGCATGCGATTTTTCACTTACTTTATTTTTTTTGTTCAAGTTTTCTTCCACAAAATGACTAATATGGAAATGTTTTACATGATTGCACATGTCTAACCTACATCAGATTGCTTGCCATTTCAGGGAAGAGAGAGGGGAGGAGGGAGGGAGAGAATTTGGAGCTCAAATGGTTAAAAAATGAATGTTTAAAAAATGTTTTTATATATAAATGGGGAAAAAGAAAATATTATTAGAAAAAGAAAAAGAAAATGTGGTTTACAACAGTGTTGTCAAATAGAAGCATGGTCACTAATCCATTGAAAAGAATTCCTATGAACCATACTATTGACTTGGATTTTAAATGTATTATTTACATTTCATTGATTTTGCTAGATATTTCCCAATTCTGTTTTAATTGCATTGGGCTTCACTGGGCAATGTGTCGACATGTGTTGACAGCTCTGGTTTACAAGACTTCAGCAGTAAGGGGTCGTTTGCCATCAGGAGTTGGCTTAATAGTTAATTTCCCTACAATTAGGGTAAGTGACCACTAGATGGCAAGAGCTTTTTTTTTTTTAAATAAACAAGATCACGAAAGTGGGGGCCTGGAAGGGACCTCAGAGCCTTTTTGGTCCAGCCTTTTCATTTTATAGTGAATGATACAGAGGGCCAGGAAGATTAAAAGCCCTCTCCAAGGTCACATAAGTGGAATCTGAACCTGTAGTTTCCGAGAGTTGCTCTACAGATGAACTCCTCTGTAGCCAGGTCCCATTTTGTTCCATTCCCATTCCCATTTCTACAGAGCAGCTTTTCCAAGGCCCATTTTGTGCTACTTCTCTAAGACTTCCAGCACTACTTGTCCTGGGCACAAAAAGGCTGGTTGTAACTCTGATGGTCAGCCAATGTTATGCTTTTCCCACTGCAACATGCTGAGTCTGGAGATTGGCTTCCAAGTTCTGGAATCCAAGCCCTTGCCATGGCACTTATCATTTATTTGTGTGACCTCTCTCTCCAAATCCAGACTTGAGCCACAGTTCTTTCCACCGCATCATGGCCTGGGTTTGCCTTCTGAATTACAACCACCAATTTTCCAATCAAAACAAATTACCTTCCCATTTTTTTATTTGAGTAGATATTTCTTATAGATTTTGTTTTTAGGCAAAAAGCTGCTGGCAAGGTTTTTTCTTGAAATGTAAATACAGTGGCTCCCTCCTGAATAACCTGAGACTGCTATAAACCACTTTCTCTTACAAAGCTTCCAGTTACAATCAGATCTTTGACCAGACCAGAACCTTTTAAGCAACAAATTCAAACTTCCCCTTTTTTTGGTGCCTGGATTTAAATGGGTTTCATCACATCACAGCATGAATTCAAAGCCTCTATGGCTCCAGTTTAATTATCTCGCCCTATGTGACCAGAGAGCCAGGTACAAACAGACCTGGGTAAACTGTCCTGAAGGCAGCACAGCTTGGGCTGAGGATGTTGCCTCCATCCTTCCCCCAGGCCTCCAAAGGAATTGATTCTGGTAGAGCTCCCTCTTGTTCTCCAGACACTGGCTGACTCAGGAATGAACTGAAACTTCTAATTATAGGAATGCTCTACAGTAATTTTTTCTCTCTCTCTCTCTCTCTCTCTCTCTCTCTCTCTCTCTCTCTCAAGTGAGAATTAAGCTGAGAGCATTACTGGGGCATAACAGCCAATATATGCATGATCAATTAAATCATCATGGGAGGAGGGGGAGAGAAAGTTGAGAAGGGAGGGGACTGGATCAGTAGAACAATAGAACTGTTATCCTATGGGAGAAGGAGAGAGTTGGCCAGGGTCCTGGCGGACATGGTTTGTTTTTTTCTGAGTGCCTAGACTCCCATGACACCAATAAGTCACTAAGGCAATCAAGTTGGTTCTTTTATTATTTTCTCTCACCTATCCCCCCCACCCCCCCAGCATGTAGATTTAAAAAACGTACTGGTTTTGAAAACATAAGAACAGAGATTTAGAACTGGAAGAGTTACCTGGTCCAATCCCACCCCCCAATTTTACACGTGAGGAAACTAAGGTCCAAAGAGGTTAAAAGATTTGCCTAAGGTTACACAATTAACAGAGCTGCCATTTGAACCCAGATCCTCTAAACGTAGCATATTTTATATAGAGCCATCCTAAGTCAGAATATCTGCATTCAAGTCTTTACTTAAGTATTTACTAGTTGTGTGTCTCTGGGTAATTTCACTCTGTGAACCTCAGTTTCTCCATATGTAAAATGTGGATACTCAACCTACTTCACAGAGCTTTCAATTAGGAAGGTGTTAGGTAAACCTTGATTTATTATGTTAATAAGAATTATTATTGAAATCTACCTGAGAGAAAGAAAGGACCTTAGAGATCACTTTGTCCAATCCAATGCCTTCATTTTACACATAGGTAAACTGAGGCCAGGAGTGGTTTAATGACTTGCTCAAAGTCACATCACAGCCTCTCTCTTCCTGTAAGCCCTCCTTATTGCAGCAGAATGCTATACTTCTGCCTTCAGTGTTCCCATTACTCCAAGTCTACAAACAGCAAAGGTTTTTGGTAAACCATGGCCCTAAGAATTTTAGGTCCTTGTTGATTCCACTATAGTTACACAAATTACTCTCCTACTTTACCTTCTCCTATGAATTGGTGGTTGGTCTCTGAGAAGAGCACTTGAAAATTCCACAGAGAAAGTAACTGGGTTCAGTGTCCAGAAAGAAGAGAAGGAAATGATAGCCAGTGCTCATAAAGGAGAGATGCAGTGGTAAGTACCAAGAAGAGATTGTGGGATCATAAGAGCCTGAACAAGGGGTAGGTGGCTGGGCCTTTATCCTAAGTTATCAAATTTAAAGGGCACATCTTTCTTCAGCCACTTAGAAACATGGTTTAGTGACTACTTAGCAAGAATGATGAGTTAAAAAGGGAAGTTATTAAAGGATCAGACTTCCTCCCCACAGCCCCATCCCAGATGAGCTTCTCAACAGATAAGTTCTACCCTTTTCTCCTTCCACTCCTCATTACCCCAGGGGCATCCTCCCTAGGACCTATTATGTGTTGGGTATCCTGGGCTCAATTTGTGCTCCCTGTCCTGGACATAAACATTGCTGGTTATAGCAATGCCAGTCAAATCTCTAGCACCCAGCACCACCAGGTACTTAGATATTTTTTGAGTGGATCATAAGACTTAGACCTGAGAAGGACTAGTTCCAGGAAAGAGATAGTCAGGGTCTGTCCACTAAGTAAGACTCAATAACCAGTCTTTAGAGAATGACTGACTCACTGATCAGTCCCAAAGAGACTTCGGGGTCCATTCTAGGAAGAGAAATACCCCCACTTTCTCCTGATGAGGTGTTAAAACAGGAAACAATTGAGTCTGAAGAGTAAGAGAATAGTGAGAAAAAAGGATCTGTAAAAGGAGGAGAAGGGGCAGATAGCTTACTGGGACTCCCTTTCTCCAGGTGTAAATTCCAGCAGAGGGGGAGCTAAGTAACAGAGTGAATGGAGCACTAGATCTGGAGTTGGGAGGACCTGAATTAAATCTGACCTCATATACTAGCTAGCTGTATGACCCTGGGCAAATCATTTGACCTTGATTGCCTAGCCCTTGGCTCTCTGTCTAAGAACTGATGCTAAGGAAAACATTTTAAAATCCCATCAGAGCATTACAACATCAAGAATTGAGGTGGAAATACCAGGGATAAGGAATAGGAAGGAGCCAGTAGATTAGAAAGGGCAGAAATTCTGCTCTCACAAAAACAGGGAAGTCAGAAGATGGGGTAGGTGAAAATTAAGTGCCAAGTGGGTCAAGAGGACACAGACTTATCTAACATCAGGAGATCGGAAGTTAGACACAAAGTGATTCTAGACCTTGACTGTAAAGTCCAAGGAGTATCCTCAGGGAAGATGGTTTCTTCAAGCTCTAACAGTCCACTCTAAAAGAAAAAAAAACCCTCTTTTCCCATCCCTTTGGATTAAAATCCATGGTCTACTTCAGATGCTTCGTCCACTGTGAAGCCTTCCTTGAAACACACACACACCTCAACTGACAATTAGGATTATGGAATTTCAAATTTTGGAAGGGATGACCTCAGAAACCATCTAGTGTTCAGGTTTCCCAACTCCAAGTTAGGGAACTAGAGCAGGCAATGATGGGTATCACTTCCTCCTCATCAAACTTTCCTTCCTAGAGAGATGAAGCATTTCATATTCCTATCTCCCCCAGAGGCAGGTTTTCCTATGACCCTAGTTATTTCTATGATGCCATAAACCACAAGATTCAATCTCATCTTATAGATAAACAGGAACCCAGAGAAAGGCAGAGCCTGACTCAGGGTCATATAGTCACTAGTCAGAGATGAAAGGTGATTGGAGCCTGCCTGCTGCTTTCCTTTCTTTTTTCTACCTCTCTCTCTCTCTCTCTCTCTCTCTCTCTCTCTCTCTCTCTCTCTCTCTCTCTCTCTCTCTCTCTCTCTCTCTCTCTCTCTCTCTCTCTCTCTCTCTCTCCCTCTCTCTCTCTCTCTCTCTCTCTCTCTCCCTCTCTCTCCCTCCTTCTCTCTCTCTTTCTCCTCTCTCTCCCTCTCTCTCTCTCTCTTTCTCTCTGTCTCTGTCTCTCTGTCTCTGTCTCTCTGTCTCTCTCTGTCTCTGTCTGTCTCTCTCTCTCTCTGTCTCTGTCTCTGTCTCTCTCTGTCTCTGTCTCTGTCTCTCTCTCTCTCTCTCTCTCTCTCTCTCTCTCTCTCTCTCTCTCTCTCCCTCCCTCCCCACACACACATCCAAACTCAAACAAACAAAAATACTAAGTATTGATTCCAAGGCAGAAGAGTGGTAAGGGCTAGGCAATTGGAGTTATGTGACTTGTCCAGGGTCACACCACTGGGAAGTGTCTGAGGCCATATTTGAATCTAGGACCTTTCCAAGCCTGGTTCTCTATCCACTGAGCATTCTAGATGCTCTTATCCTATCTTTCTTGTTTTGTATGATCCCACTGTTTTCCTAAAGGCAGGTTTCTAGACAATTGCTACTACTGGTGGCTCAAATATATGACCATCTAGGTAGTCTCTGTTCTATTAACTCTTAAAAATCGCAGTCAACTGAATTACTCCCAGAAGGAATAGAACACTCTGTGCCTATACCCACATCCTCCCCAGCTCTCCCTGTCATGAAGATCTGCTGCCAATAAGGAGGTACCCAGGGGGCCTGAGGCTGTAAGTGGGATATTTAGCTCTGGGGTGCCCTTATTGGTATTTTCTGCTTGCCCACCTCCGCATGAAATAGTGAGCATTAATGCCTGGTGATTGCTCACCAAGTGGGCTGCATGATTTTCCCCTGCGGATAGGGGAGCTGTGAGGAAGACAATGCCATTCTCCCCAGAGAGACCTCAATCTGCCTGCCTGTGACCATGTCAGCATACATTCTGGGCATGCAAAGGGACTGGCAGGACGCCCAGGAACTGAGCAAGCCAAACAGGTGGTTGGTTTTGGTCACATGTAGTTCCTTGGCAAGGACTAGGATTTGTATAGAACAACTATGGATGTGTGATTAGGAAGACAAAAACCCAGAGGGATAGACAGAAAGCAAAAGAAAGAGGGGGAGAGAGATAGCTAAATACGAAGGGGCCCCAGAGTAAGAGATCAGTGAGAGATGGTGATAGAACTAGGGAGGAAAAAACCTCAGAAATAATGACATGAAAAAGATATAGAAAGACAAATTAAATAAGGCAATCAGCAGAGAGAAGCATTTCACTCCTGGAGGGAAACCTATTTTAAAGAAGTCCTGGGGGATTTGGTCTCATCAGGCCAGGGATTAACCAATAGAGTCAGTATGCCAAGGAAATGTAGTGTTCATTATCACCAATCCTATGCCAATGAAAAAATCTCTCATTTCCAAATGACATCTGGCCAAAGAACAAATGTTATATAGAGAGTTTACCTGAATTTCAGCAAAATCTCATACTATTGTGGGGAAGATGGAGAGTTATGGGCAAGACGATGATGAAAATAGAAAAATGCAGAACTGCCTGAATGATTGCACTCAAAAATCAGCCATTAAAGTCTCCAAAGGAGTGCTCCAAGCATTTATGCTGGGCTCTGAGTTGCTGTTGGATATTTTTTTATCAAGATGACACAAAGTTGGGAGAAAGAACTAACACTGGATAAGTAAATATCCAAAAAGATTTTGACAGGTTAGAGAACTAGGCTGAATCCACTAATATGAAATTCAATAGAAATAAATGTAAAATATTTCATTTGGGTCCAAAAAGTCAACATCCTGCGAAGTACAGGATATTATCATGAACAATTTGTTTAAAAAGATCTGAAGGTTTTAATGAACTCCAAGCTCCTTGTAAAGGTGATGTAGTAGCCAAAAACAAAAAACAAACAAAAAAAAAACCCTAATACAATCTTTAGCTGCATTAGGAGTCATAACTTCAGGAATAAGAACGTGGCAGTATCTTTACTCTTCCCCAATATGATTACCTCTGAAATATTGCTTTCTATTCTGGGAACCATAATTTAAGGACATTGGTAAACTCAAGGGCATTTAGAAAGGAGGGTAGCCAACATGGTGAAGGGTCTACAGCGTCACATCATAGGAGGATCAGATGAAGAAATTGGACATATTTATCCTGGAGAAGACTTTGGGCATCCAAAGGCTGAATTCAGGTATTTGAAGGGCTATCCTGTGGGAAAGGGATTAACTGTGCTCTGTCTGACTCCAGGAGTAAAAAAGAAGAGTAAGAGACAAGGTTTGGATTGATGTCAGGAAGAATTTCTTAACAATTAGAGCTATTCAAAAACTCTATGGACTAAATCAGGAGAGAGTGGTGATCCCTTAATGGAGATCTTCAAGCAGAGATTAAATGCCCACTTGCTCTAGTGTGTTATGAAAACTCCTTTCTGGCATGGGCTGGATTATATGGCCCATGAGGTCTGTTTAAAATCTGATGTTTTGTGATTCTGTGACAAATAGGAGCTTTAAAGGAAGGATGCACACAGGTATTGATGCAGTGGGGAACGAGCCCATGCAAACTCCCATTTCACCACAATAATAATTGACATTTAACTAGAGTCCTTGAAGGTTCATTAAGGTGCTTTAATAATATTCTTAGCCTTGAGGTTTATAATAATCACATGAGGATAGATTATAGATATTATCATCCCCGTTTTACAGATAAGGAAACAGAGAATCAGAGGAATTAAGTACATAGTGTCAGAGATAGAATTTGAACCTGTTCCTCTCCTGACTCCAAGTCCAGAATTTTATAGCTTATACATTGGAATTCTTTTTTTTAATCCCTTAAGTCTTAAAATCAAGGTTTTAAAATACAAAGAGTAGTAAGGATTAGACAATTGGAGTTGAATGATTTGCCCAGCGTTACACAGCTAGAAGTATCTGAGGTCAAATTTGAACTCAGGATCTCCCATTTCCAGGTTGGGGGAGTCTCTAACCACATAGCAACCTAGTCCCCCCTACATTGGAATTCTGACTCTGAATTGTTCTCAGGCTCCCAGATATCTTATCCTGCCTGACCTTGCTAAAACACAAATCCTGATGTAAACTTCCTCAATTTGCTGATGTAAGTTTTATTTACTTGGGAGAAAAAAATCTCCCTGGCCCCCAAATCAAATCACCAGGAAAGAGAAGGAGACTGAAAGCATCCAGGGAAATAAATACATTCAGTAAGTGTATTTTCATTCCAATAAAACTTGATTCAATAAACAACTATGAATATTTCATTTGTAAAAGGTTCCTCTTTTCTGAAGATTAATATTTGTCTCAATCCAACTCGACTTCCTTTCATCCTGTGTATGATAGGTACCTCAGTATCCCCTTCCCTGATGCTTACCCTTGGGCCATTGGCTGCACTCAGGGAAGGGAATAAAGTGGCTCCTGAGAGATCCATTCAGCTCCCTGGGGCAGATTGGTCCCAACCTGGATCCTGAGCATCCACTGATGATAGCCAGTGTTACAAAGGGCATGCTGATGAGGAGGGTTATAGCCCACAGAGTTCTGGACATCCAGAGTACCTCACACATAGTAGGTGCTTAATAAATGTTGATTTAATGGATTATCCTGACACCTTCTTTTCTATCCTGCTCCACATGGGTGTGTGTGTGTGGGGGGGAGAGATAGAGCCTTTGTTCACCAGTTTGTACTTGCACCCATCTTTCCTGACCAATTGCTCCTTGTGAGCAGGTTTGTAATTAAAATGCCATTTAGAGAATATTTGTATTTCAGGGATCCAGGTCTTTAGGAGTCCCATGACCATCTTTAAAAAAAATCCATTTGATTCTTCTGTCTCTTCTTCTACAGCTATAAAATGAGTGATTCATAGATTTAGAACAAGAAGGGACATTAAAGTCCATCAAATCTAATTGTCTCATGAAACTAAAGCCCAAGAAGGTCAAGGAACTTGTCCCAGCTCACAAAATGGGCAGCATTAGAACCCAGATCCTTCTGAGTTCAAGTCCAACGTGCATCCATGATACCTCTCAAGGTGTGTGGCAGATATGATTTGAGGTCCTTTTTAAATCTCAGAGTCACAGATTAGAACGAGAAGGGATCTTAGAAGCCATCTGGCTCTAAAAGGCCACCTGGGCAATAAGTGGCAAAGCTGAGATCTGAACCCAGGTCCTCTGACTCCATTTGTAACTAGCCCTCTTTCTACTACACCGCATTGCCTCTAATGGCTTAGGATTCGTATACATATTTGGAAAGCATTATGGAAGCCACGCTCTAAAGATATTGGAAACCGGCTTCATTTTGTTCTGTATAGACCAGGCTGAATGCAGAGGGGACTCTGGCTTCTTTCCCCCTGCAGATACCATCATTTCTTTTGGACGTGAATTTCTGATGATGCTACTGATCAGGCAGCCTCAGAAAGTGGCTAAGGGACGCACACGGACTGCAGTTCCATGAAAGTTGTTCCTGCCTCCAATATCTGACTGGATAAAAGTCAGTCCTCTTCCTAGCGGTAAGTACATGACCACACAGGTTTTCAGGGCGCCTGCCTTGGACCCAGGTCTGTGCTAGGAGCTATGGAGAAAGAAAAAAGGGGTACGTGATCCCTGCTCTCCAGAAGCTTGGCTGCACTTGTGGAGACAAGACATACGCATGTTATGGCGGCGTGGTCCCTGCCAACCAAATCGTGCACAACACTCGTCTTGGAAAGCTTGACTCTCAGGAGGCAGTTTTGGAGTCTTCCACACGCAGTTTCTGAGGGAAGTCCTATAAACTAGAGGTGTCCAACCCTCAGGACATGGGCACGTGGTCCTAGAGACTCCCAAGTATAGCCAGAACCAGATTAAAATATAATTGGGGAGGAGCAGCTCAGATAGGTCTATAGAGGGGAGGTCCTGGGTTCAAATCTTGTTTCAGACACTTTCTAGCTGTGTGACACTGGCCAAGTCATATAACCCCAATTACCTAGATCTTACCACTTTTTGGCCTTGGAAGTGATACTTTGCATCCATTCTAAGACAGAAGATGTGGGTTTTAAAAATGTTTAACTGGGAAATATTTAACAAAATAAATAAACATACATTAACACTTAGATAAAACTAAGTCAGTATGGTGCCCCGAGGGGTCTTTATGTAAGTTTTAGTGTTCCCCTGTGGAAATCCGTTTTTCTTAGTCCTAAAACTAATATGTCTGCTTTCCTTAAGCTATTTTATTAGCCGGATGCACTGGTCCCAGAATATGTCTGTTTGCAGTAAAGAGCCAATAAGGAACCTGCAGTGAACCAGAAGTTTTGTTCGTTATCTCTGCTCAAGTCTTGCTCATTCCCAGATGCCCCCCTGGTGTTGGCTGGCTGAAGCAGCTTAAATGTCTTAAACCAGCCTTGTGGTCAGCTGTTCCTTCCAATTACCCTGAAACGACCAGCTTCCATGTTCCACCTACCCCTGGTGGGGAGTGGAACCCATTCTCTACTCCCATTTTCTCCCCAAATCGCTTCTTGGGGTGTGCAAGATAAATTGTCTCAACCCTTCTCAGGCTTGGGGAGGGGTCTACACTTCTGGCATGCCTATCTACACGTTCCCTTTTAATGAATAATCCTTTCAACTCAACCATGGTTCCTCAATATTTGAGGGACTGGTTTTTCACAGTTGACACCCCTTCCCCACTTTCTCTGTGAGTCTGACTCCAAGGCTGCAATCTTCTTACAGTAACTCTGGCATTTATAGTTCGTGCCTAAATGTCTATGATTGCAATGGTCTATTTCATCTTCCCTCACTTTCCTGCTCCCGTGGCCTTCATTTCATACTCTGCTCTACTACCAAATGAATCTTCCTAAAAAATAGTTCTCTGGGGGCAGCTGGGTGGCACACTGGATAGAGCCCCAGGCCTGGAGTAGGGAGGACCTGGGTTCAAACTTCCTAACTATATGACCCTGGGCAAGCTATTTAATTCTGTTTGCCTACCCCTTGCCCTTCTGTCTCAGAGTTGTACTAGGGTAGAAAGTAAGGATTAAGAGGAAAAAAAGAAGAGTTTTGTAATGCGTGATTTTTTGGTTTGTTTTTGGTCCATAGCTGGGACTTCATCAGGCTAGGTCTGCCTCGGGTACTCACTATGTGGAAACTGCATGTATTGATACAGACCATTTGTCCATCTGCAACTTAAGTCTTGGAAAGTTCCCTGGGAAACTGAGAAGCTGACTTGCCCACGGTCACAGAGCTAGCAGGTATCAGAGGCAGGATATGATTCCAGGTCTGGCAAACTCCAAGGCCAGTCTCCTCTCCACCATACCACACTGCCTCCCCGCTCAAAACCACTTTGATAATTTGCCATTTTGCCTACAGAGAAAAAGTCAAACTCCTTAGCCCAATGTTTACAGTTCTACTATAATTTTATTCTAACTGATCTTGTTTACCATTACTGCCAGGTACCACAAGGAAGGACCAATCTGGTGATCAGCAATATGGAGGTCAGGAATAAGCTCACCTTTTCTTGGATTGGGAGTTGGAAGGGACCTTATTTGGCTACCTAGTTTTACATTCTCATTGTAGAAAGAAGAAAGTCAAGATCCAGAGAGGTTTTGATTTGCCCAAGGCCATATAAGCAGTAAGTGACAGGGACAGGATTTTAATCTAGGACCTTTGACTTTCAGTCAGAGACTTTTCCTATTGTAGAAGAATTGTCAATACCAGAAGTAAGTTTAAGGGTCTACTAAGTTCTAGGCACCTGTGCTAGATGCTTGAAATCTGTATGAGCTAGGAGAAGACAATTCACTTTGCTGTTAAATGCAGTTCATGGGTGGTTTCTTTTGGGTGAACAGATGGAATTTGTACGTTTTAAAGTTGTACAAAGGTTTTATAAAGATTTACAAAGATTTTGAAAAAATGGAAGATGGAGAGAAGATTCTCAATGCGCAGGGTTCTTTGTCTTGGATTTTTCTACATTGCTGAATCTCAGAGGCAGAAGATATTTTATGGAAGTGCTTCTCAAAGGATGTGCCTTCTTTCTTTCTTTTCCTCTTTCTTTTCCTTCCTTCCTTCCTTCCTTCCTTCCTTCCTTCCTTCCTTCCTTCCTTCCTTCCTTCCTTCCTTCCTTCTTCCAACATTGTTGGGTTTGAAGTATATGTTGCATAGGCAACAAAATTAATGAGAGGAAAAAAGAGTGCACCCTGGAGGAGAAATGACAGGATGAGGGAAGCTAGGTGAGACCCAGTGGATAGAAAGTTAGGCTTGGAGATGGGAGGTCCTGGGTTCAAATTTGACCTCAGAAACTTTCTAACTGTGTGACTCTAGGAATTCACTTAATCCCCATTGCCTAGCTCTTCTGCTGAATATAGCAGATAATTTTTAAAATGTAAAAAAGAGAGTAAGAAAAAAGAAATGAAGGGATAGTCCTGGTTGCTACCCTTCCTTAAACAGAGGCTTAAGGAAGAGCTGTCCAAACAGAGATGGGCCCAGGCAGTGGAAGGTACTTCTGAGGTGGGTCTTCCTGGGCTGAAGCAATCCTCCAGGATGAAGTTTCTGGGCATGATGGAAAAGTCCAAATAACTTAATCATAAATAACCCTAGCTAGCTTCCAGCTCTAACACTGTATAAGAGTGAGACTGAGACCACCTCATTCCCATTTTTAGTCTTGGTACCTAACTAGGTGAGAACATGTTTTAATCAATTGATCATTCAAAGGCCTTAAACTAATTGGAAAAATAAAATGCCTTTTAAAGCCCCTGGGAAAGTCACTTAACCCCTCCATTGCCTAGCCCTTACTGCTCTTCTGCCATGGAACCAACACACAGTATTGATTCTAAGATGGAAGGAAAGGGTGTAAAGAAAAATAAATCTATGGGAAGGGGTGAGGGGAGGGGAGGGAAAGAATATGATTCTTATAACCAAGGAATAATGTTCTAAACTGACTAATTAAATAAAATTTTCAAAAAATAATAAATCTATTTGATTAAATAAAAATCTTACAGACAGGAGGTCCGTCCCAAGTGACTGGGGGATTTGGAATGTCCTTTGGCTTTGGGATATAAGTATCAAATGAACTGGAATGGAGGAATTCCATGAATTAGAGGAAGTGTGAATTTCTGGCTGGTTGCAAGGGGGGAAGAACTGGGACAGGGGGTTTGGTCGTTTGTTCTCCCCACCCTTAACCTCCTGTATGGAAGAGGACTTTCTAGCCTCAAAGGGTCCAGAAGATGTTGGACCTCCTTTCTTCCCACTGATGAAGCATCATACTGCTGAGAAAGCAGCAGATCTCATCTTCTTATCAGATGGGACACCCAGAGTGTTCTGGGATCAGGTAGTAGCAGTGGCTGCAGTGAGAGACAAAGACAAATGGACATGAACTCACTCTTCCTAGGGGGAATTTCTTGAGCATCCCATGAATGGGAGGAAAGGGCTTCTAGAAGCCAGAATTCATGCTAAGTCCATTTCCTCTGGACTCTGTGTTTAAGAGACAGCATGTCACAGTGTTTAGGAGGATTTTTATACCAACTGTTTTTTATTATACAACCTTTTTAAAGGCCTATTTCTGAAATCTCTTCAAGACTGGCTGCCTAAATTGATCTGATAATCTTGAAAGGGTAAAGCACATGAGGGGAGAGCTCAGGCCAATGGGATTAAAGAATCATCCCTGGTCCCTAAAACCCTGAAGAAGAGACAGTCAAGAGCTGGGAACCCAACTGATGATTAAGAGTGACACTTGGGATGAGAATCCATAGAGCTTACATGGACTACAGCTATATGATCTAAATTCACAGGCATCTTAGGGACAAGTGTAGCCAGCCTTTTCATCTAATGTTTTCAGAGCAGGTTCCATGGAAGGGGGAAAGGGGGAGTGAGGGGTGGTTTGTTCCCCATTTAGGAACAGCCCCAAGTGACAGAATGTCCATAACCTGCCAGGTTGGCTCAACATTGGGACCTGGCACTGGGCACTGCCAGGAAGAGCCAAGGTAGTGCCACTGAGAGTCACTGAAGGTGAAGCTTTGGGATGACCTAGTTCAGAGGAGTCCCACTGGGGGATGGAGTTTGGGCTGATGGATTTCACCATGTGCCCTGGCCACATACTGACTCAGTTAAAAGGCAGATTAATGGGTGTGAGGTCAGGTGTGAAGAAGCTGGCTAAGATGCTATGTTGGGAAACACAAGTCAGTATTTGTTCGGTTTTGTGAGGCACTTTATGAATTAGTCCAGGATGGTCTGGCGTTGAACAGCGGATGCTTTCCAAAGATTCACAGCTTCTCTTTGGAAAAGGCCTCTTTGTATTGGCCAACTGCAGAGATCACACAAATATGAGTGGGCTCTGCATTTATTTATGTGTGTGTGTGTGTGTGTGGGCGCGCGCGTGTGTGCCACGCGCACAAGGAAGAGAAACTGACTGAATCAACAGTATGACACCTACTTTGACACAGGTAGATAAAAGCACCACAACACTATTGTTCCCTTAACAGGCTAATTTCTTTACCTTGGACTAGAACTGAGCACCAATATCTGAGATTCACACTGGGACCATGCTGTATCAGTGTAGTCATGAATAAAACAGACACTGGTGGCAAGATACCTGGAGTTGGAACCCATGGGGAAACATTAGGTTAGGACAAGAGATGAGGATAAGATGAAGCCTATGAGTATAGACCCTGGAGCAAGAGGTTAATAATGATAGGTGGATGGATGAATGGATGGACGGATGGACGGACGGATGGATGGATGGATGGATGGATGGATGGATGGCTGAATGGATGGATGGATGGATGGTCCAGCAGGGACTTGGGATGGGGGACTAAAGCTGGTATCAGGACTAGGGATAGGAGAAGATTGGAGACATATATGAAATCAAAGTTGAGGCCACAGTTGGAACAAAGATGACTGGGCCAAAGTAGGAGAAGGGGTTATACCATATAATAATAACAGATGATTATATGAAGCTTGTTGGTAAAATGTTTAATATATAGACAATCTCACTGAACCTCACGATAACCCTCTGATATAGGATTGCAGGTTTTATGGTCATTATTTAACAGATGCACCTGGGGATCAGAAAGATTAATTGACTTCCCAGGATTCCAGAAGCAAGAGAGGAATCAAGGTTTTCCTGACACCAAGGCCAGCAGTCCATTAACTCATTCACAATGCTTCATTATATCTAAGGAGGCAATGAAGTCAAAGCTCAAAAGGGCCTTTGAATCCCTAAGTCAAGAGGGTGTCCCCCTGTCAAGAAATCAGTCAAATGACAGTTGAGTAAAAAAACAAAAACCACAGACAAACTGAAAAATAAAACCAGAACTCACCTTAAACTCTGTTCATTCATAAACTCATTTGCCAGGAGAAAATCTTTCTCCATTTTTTTTTGCATTAAAGAAAGATGATCAATGCTAGGCCCAAGGGTCTAGAACCTCAAAGAAACCATGGGGGGGGATTAAAATCAGGCTCCTAAGCAGACCAAACCCAGGCAAAAGTCCTAGAACCTGAAGGTGTATTTCTTCCCTGTTCTTCAGCTACCCCTCACCTCCTAGGCTGAGATTCCATGGGATTTGGGTGTTGAGAGAGGGACTCTGAATGGACCTTCTATTGGTTCAACACCCCCAAAGCAGGAGAAAAATCACAGGAATAGGAAGAAGAAACAATTATCAGCACAGTTCAGACTTCAGGGAAGCAGTGTCAGAAATAATTGAGGTCTTGGGATATTCTGCAGATTTTGATTTCTGGAAAGGATTTACAAGTCAACTCAATAAGAATTTTTAAAAAATCTTTACTTTCTGTCTTAGATTCAATACTGAGTATTGGTTCCAAAGCAGAAGAGAAGTAAGAGTTAAGCAATTGGGCATAAGTGATTTGCCCAGGGTCATACAGCTCGGTGGTATCTGAGACCAAATGTGAACTCAGGACCTCTTGTCCCAGAGCCTGGCTCTCTATCCAAGGATCTTTTTTTTTTTTAAGTGCCTACTATTGCAGGCACCCTGCTAAAAGCTAGGGATTCAAAAAAGGCCCTGGTCCTCATGGAATTCACATTTATAAGGCTTTTATCATTATTTATTATTATTATAAGACTTAGATTTTACTTTAAGATATATATCAATTTACAAATCAGTTGGCCCAAATGATGCCCATATGATATATTACTTTGTTTCCCCAGAATCCTTTTCTGAGTCAGGGAGTCTCTATTGTCTCACACTGCAAACCTATACTGCTTCCTTCTAATCAATCAACACGCTTCATAATCGCATCCCACTTTCTCTCTCCAGCCTTCCTTCCCATTAGTCTACAAAATAAATCCTGGCCCAAGCCAATCACCTATGCCCATCAATTTTCAAACTAGACTTTTGCTTTCTCTCCTCTCCCTACTATGAATGTCTTCCCTCATACTCTCTATGTTCCCTAGAGTCCAGCTCAAGCCCTACTTCCTACCTGAAGCCATGTAAAATTACAATGAATGAGAGAGTCAGGCTAGGTAATAAAAATAATGAACATTTATGTAGTATTTAAAGGTTTACAAAGCACTTTCTTTATATGCATGATCTCTTTTGAGCCTATAACTCAGCGAGGTAAATATTATTGTTATTGTTGTCATTATTATTTTCATTTTGTAAGTGAGAAAACTGAGGCACTCAGAGGACCATTCCCAGAGTCCCACCTCTAGTAAGAGTTAGAGATGGATTTCCAAATCAAAGCCACTAGATTCCAAGTACAGTGCGCATTCTGCTACCCTACAGTGCCTACTAATGCCCTCGGAAGTCCTTCTAGTTCTAAATCTGTGAAATCTACTATAGCCCCCAGAGATTTCTCCTTTATTTGATCATAATATGTAGGAATTGGAATAATATTTCTACCCAGATATATATTTTATAAAGTTTATTGGAAGGGTAGACAATCATTCCTATAAGTAACCTGACTGTGTGGTTCCTAGCTTTCCAGTCTCTTTCCTCCTTCCCTCCACCTGCCTGCTCTGCATCCTGACTTCTTCCTCCTTCCTTCTCTTCTCGGTTCTCCCCCAATTCCCTCTTGATTCTCCGGCTCAGAAGCCCCAAACCTTGACCTTTATTGACGCAAAACCTGGCACAACTGTGGTATTCAGGAATGTTTGATGGACAGATCAAACTACTGAGGAGGGGGGCAGGGAGGATCTTCCTTGACACAAATCCATTTTATTCTTTAATTGTTTTGTGTAGCATAGTTAGTCTTGGGGGAGCTAGTGGTGTAGTGGATAGAGCACTGGGCTTAGATATCTTCATGAGTTCAAATTCAGCCTCAGATACTTCCTAACTGTGAGATCCAGACAAGTCACTTAATCCTATTTGCCTCCGTTTCCTCATCTGTAAAACTGAGCTGGAGAAGGAAATGGCAAACCACTCCAATATCTTTGCCAAGAAAACCCCAAATGGAGTCATGACAGGTTAGACATAATTGAAAAATGACTAACTCTGCCACTGGATTAAAAGCTCCCTGAGGGCAAAAAATGTTGTCTTTATGCCTTTCTGGGAAAACTCTCCTTCAATAGAGCTGGACCCATAACCAGTAGCAAATAAATATTTGCTGACCGATTGACTGAGTTGGGGAAATGATTAGATCCCCTCTATCAGACAGATCTATGAATCGAGAGGTTTAGGTTGCCTGCCCACTGAACACCGAGTCTGAATTTGTGCCTTTCTTTTCCTTGATTGACCCGAGACCATGGTGACTAGGGCACACACCAAGCAAACAAACACAGCATCTCCTGCTTCCTCCTGACCAATGACTGACTGCTCTGGCTTTGGCAAGGAGGGGGCATCATCACTAGCCTCTACCTGGAACTCAACCTCCTGCCAATGTTGCTAATGGCTGGGGGTGAGGGGGATGGAAGCATCTGCAAGAGGTAATTTGATGCTGAACCCAGGATCACCACCTACCATGAAGCTAGCCCCATCACTGTATAATAGAGATGAGCATAAGCCAGGATTGCCCAGAAAGAACGTTAACTAAATGAAGATGGCACTTCAATGACTGTGGAGCTTGTATTAGGGCCAAATTGAACTCTCCCTTCTAGCTCTGAGATGCAAATTTGGGCAGGTGCCCAGAAAAGGGGTGCAGGGAAAACCAAATAGGAGCATGTATACACACACACACACACACACACACACACACACACACACACACACACACACACGGTACTGAACTTGTCCCTGTTGGCTCATGAAAATCCAGGGTCAAAGCTTGGTTTGTTTTAGATTTCACATTTGGATTGTTTTCAGTGAATAGTCTTCTGGGCTTAAGTTGTAGAGGGAGACCTGGATGTCTGTGAGCAGTCCTGGATAGCATTAGGAGAAGAGAAGAGACTACTCAGAGAGACACACAGGAAAGTACTCATGGCATGGGATAAGAGAGACATGCTTACAGGAGGAATCTGCATTGGAGAAGCAGGAAGAAGGAGCCTGGTTTTAGGGAATCCAAGCAAGATTCTCTTTTAGATTTCCAATAACCTATCCTTTCCTTGCTCTTCCACACAGCAATCTCTTCCCAGATTCCTTACTTCCCCACCAATCTGAATCTTCAAAGTCTCCATATGCACCAATATGGATTTGATCTCATAAACATTTCTAGAGGGATTGAAGATTTATGTGGTACTTTGCTTTTAATCCTTTGGGATGTAGAACAGTGGGAAGAAGCAGGATTTGAAATTAGAGGACTTGAATTCAAATCATGGGTCAGTCACTTACTTATATATGTGACCTTAGATAAGTCATAACTTCTATGGACCTCAGTTTCTTCCTCTGTACAAATGAAAGTTCTCTTCCCTTACAGAGTTTACATTCTTTGGAGAGGATACAACTGTTTTAGGTTTGCACAATTGCTCATATAATTAGGAGGATACATGTGTAAGTAACTATAAAAACACATACCAAAGTAAACAACAAGGTAAATTTTGCAAGGGAGGCACTAGCAACTGAGCAAGAGAATTGAGGGTGCAGTGTCAAAGGCCCAGTGAAAAAATTACAGATCTAGAGCAGTGATTCGATTGTGCTATGGATTCTTTGAGCAAGCTGATGAAGTCTATGCATCTTCTCAAAATAATATTTTTAAATGCATAGAAATGCACAGAATTATAAAGAAAATCAATTATATTGATATAGTTAACAATTTTTATTTTATTTTTTTAAGCACTGTTGTTCATATTGGGGCCATTTTTTTTGGAAAACTTTTATTTAGTCAATTTAGAACATTCTTCCTTGGTTACGAGAATCATATTCTTTCCCTCCCCTCCCCCCAACCCTTCCTGTAGCCAATGAGCAATTCCACTGGGTTTTACATGTGTCCTTGATCAAAACCTATTTCCATATTATTCATATTTGCACTAGGGTGATCAATTAGGGTCTATATCCCCAATCATATCCCCATCAAACCATGTGATCAAGCAGTTGCTTTTCTTCTGTGTTTCTACTCCAACAGTTTTTCCTCTGGATGTGGATAGTGTTCTTTATTGTAAATCCCTCCGAGTTGTTCAGGATCGCTGCATTTCCACTAATGGAAAAGTTCATTATATTCAACTGTACCACAGTATATCAGTCTCTGGTTATGTTTTCCTGGTTCTGCTCCTCTCACTCTGCATCACTTCCTGGAGGTTGTTCCAGTTCCCATGGAATTCCTCCACTTTATTATTCCTTTGAGCACAATAGTATTCCATCACCAACATATACCACAATTTGTTCAGCCATCCCCCAATTGAAGGGCATCCCCTCATTTTCCAATTTTTGGCCACCACAAAGAGTGCAGCTATGAATATTCTTGAACAAGTCTTTTTCCTTATTATCTCTTTGGGGTACAAACCCAGCAGTGCTATAGCTGGATCAAAGGGCAGACAGTCTTTTAGTACCCTTTGGGCATAGTTCCAAATTGCCTTTCAAAATGGTTGGATCAATTCACAACTCCACCAGCAATGCATTGATGTCCCAACTTTGCCACATCCCCTCCAACATTCATTACTTTCCTTTGCTGTCTTGTTAGTCAATCTGCTGGGTGTGAGGTGATACCTCAGAGTTGTTTTGATTTGCATCTCTCTAATTATAAGAGATTTAGAACACTTTTTCATGTGCTTATTGATAATTTTGATTTCCTTATCTGAAAATTGCCTATTCATGTCCCTTGCCCATTTATCAATTGGGGAATGGTTTGAATTTTTGTACAATTGATTTAGCTCTTTATAAATTTAAGTAATTAGACCTTTGTCAGAAGTTGTTATGAAGATTTCCCCCCAATTTTGTTGATTCCCTTCTAATTTTGGTTGCATTGGTTTTGTTTGTACAAAAACTTTTTAATTTAATGTAATCAAAATTATTTATTTTACATTTTGTAACTTTTTTTAACTCTTGCTTGGTCTTAAAATCTTTCCTTTCCCAAAGATTTGACAAGTATGGTATTCTATGTTCACCTAATTTATTTATAGTTTCCTTCTTTATATTCAAGTCATTCACCCATTCTGAGTTTATCTTGGTGTAGGGTGTGAGATGTTGATCCAAACCCAATCTCTCCCATACTGTCTTCCAATTTTCCCAGCAGTTTTTTTTTTATCAAATAGTGGATTTTGGTCCCCAAAGCTGGAATCTTTGGGTTTATCTAGACTGTCTTGCTGAGGTCACTTACACCAAGTCTATTCCACTGATCCTCCTTTCTGTCTCTTAGTCAGTACCATATTGTTTTGATGACCACTGCTTTATAGTATAGTTTAAGATCTGGTACTGCTAACCCCCTTCCTTCACATTTTTTTCATTATTTCCCTGGATATCTGTGATCTTTTGTTCTTCCAAATGAACTTTGTTATGTTTTTTTCTAATTCGGTAAAAAAAAATTTTTGGTAGTTCGATGGGTATGGCACTAATAAGTAAATTAGTTTGGATAGGATTGTCATTTTTATTATGTTAGCTTGTCCTACCCATGAGCAATTAATGTTTTTCCAATTATTTAGGTCTAGTTTTAATTGTGAGGAAAGTGTTTTGTAGTTGTGTTCATATAGTTCCTGTGTTTGTCTCAGCAGATAGATTCCTAAGTATTTTATATTGCCTAGGGTGATTTTAAATGGAATTTCTCTTTCCAATTCTTGCTGCTAAGATGTGTTGGAGATATATAGAAATGTTGATGACTTTTGTGGGTTTATTTTGTATCCTGCAACTTTGCTAAAGTTGTTGATTATTTCTACTAGCTTTTTAGTTGATTCTCTAGGATTCTTTAAGTAGACCATCATATCATCCACAAAGAGTGATAGCTTGGTCTCCTCATTGCCAATTTTAATACCTTAAATTTCTTTTCCTTCTCTAATTGCTACTGTTAGTGTTTCTAGTTCAATGTTAAATAATAGAGGTGATAATGGGCATCCTTGTTTCACTCCTGTTCTTATTGGGAAGGCTTCTAGTTTATTCCCATTGTGGATGATGTTTGCTGATGGTTTAGATATATACTGTTTATTATTCTTAGGAAAAGCCCTTCTATTCCTATACTTTCTAGTGTTTTCAATAGGAATGAGTGTTGTATTTTGTCAAAGGCTTTTTCTGCATCTATTGAGATAATCATGTGATTTTTGTTGGTTTGCTTGTTAATATGGTCAACTATATGGATGATTTTCCTAATATTAAACCATCCTTGCGTTCCTGGTATAAATATCACCTGATCATAATGAATAACCCTTTTGATCACTTGCTGGAGTCTTTTTGCTAGTAGATTTTTGCATCTATGTTCATTAAGGAGATTGGTCTATAGTTTTCTTTCTCTGTTTTTGATCAGGGGGAAATGGGTGTCTTGGCTGCGACTAGGCTGCCTGCTCTGTGCTTCTCCTCCAGCTGCCTCTACATCAACTGTATTCAATGCCCTGAGCCTGGTACAGCTGTGCCAATAAGGTACTCCCTCTTTGCCCACCCAGAGATTCCAGCCACAGCTGAAGGCTCAGCACTGTAGGTGGGGGAGGGGTCCTGGGACCTTCTTTCTTCCTTCCCCTTAAACCCATGTGTTCTTGAATTCAGGCTTTTTTGGAGGGCAAACCTTTTAAGTTGAGTCCAGGAGGAGGGTTCCCTAGTTCTGTTCTGTTGTTAGATTTGGTTTTCAGTCCCCTCGAAGCATTGTGTTTTTGATCTGTGAGGGTTTGCTGGAGGTCTGAGCTGTTGCTGTCTCTAAGCCGCCATTTTGACTCTGCCCAGTTAACAATTTTTAAAAAGGTTTTTGGGCCCCAAGTAGAGCTCTATTGGGACTTTAAAAGTCATGTAATCCAACTCTTTAATTTTACAAATAAGGAAACTGAGGTCCATAGAGTTCATGTGACTTATCTAAGATCACATAGTAAGTGGCCAACACATGACTAGAGCCCAGGTCCTCTGATTTAAAATTCTGCCTCTTTCTACTGTACTACATCTGATAGGGTTATTAGGAGTCAAGTAAATTTTAAGGCCTTTAAAAATATGAGTAGTGGTTATTATGAGGCCAATAATGATGTGTATGTGTTTATATAATGACTTTGAAGACTTGGGTTGGTGGGAAGGTCAGGAGTCTAGGAAGAGACCACTGTGTGGAAAGGAAAGAGCAATTTAATGGAAGCTTAAAAGATAATCTTGCTTGGATCCCCTAAAAATAGGCTCCTTCTCACTGTTGTGACTCAACTCAGTTATCCAACTAGTAGGAGAATAATATAGAAAGTTCTGGATTTGAGGTCTGAGAACTTGGATTCAGATGCTAGTTTGGCTACTTATATGATCTTGGTAAATTTGGCTAGCCTTTCTAGGCCTCAGTTTTTGTATCTGTAAAACAAAGGAGTTGAATTAAATGATCTCTGAAGTCCCATCCAGTTTTAATTGAAGTGGGATTTGAACCCAGAATCTCCATGATTCTAAATCTAGTACTCTATCCAATATCCTATCTGCCTCAAGAGTAACATCTAGCTCCTGCTTTCTCCTTCCCTGCTCCTAAAACTGTTCTGTTCAAAAAGCCTGCCCAGAACCCATTTATGTCCCCAAAATAACCACATGACTTAAATTTACAGAAATCCATAACAGTGGCTTCTCTACAGCTTTCTCTAGCCTACCTTCAAATCTCTCCCCATGGTGTTATATTGCTAAGGGCACCCTGGCTGTAGTTAGCCTTTGGGAGAGATCATCCTAGGACCAAGGTGTGAGGAGGAATGGGGAGAAAAGAGAGACTGCTAAGGAAGGTAGTCCTGAAGAGTTGAAACATACTTTGACCCTGATGGAACCCTGGTCTTTGAGGATTGGCGGACCTATTCACTAGTCTTGAATTATTTCATCATCCTTGATTTTAATTCAATTAAATCAACATTTATTAAATGCCCATGGTATACAAGGCATTTACTATAAGTACTCTTACTCTAGGGACAATAGATCTCACCCCCCCCCCCATTTCCCCAAGTAATATTGCTGCCTCTTGCTGTAAACAAGCCAGTGTGGGTCAACAGAAAAAGAATAAGACTGCGTGGTATGAGATCTCAATTCTGGTCCTGAAAATCAAGCAAATGACTAGTCATGTGGCTTTCAGAAGATTACTCCATCTTTTTGTACCTCAGTTTCTTCAACTATAAAAGGGCAATGATTCAAGACATACTAACTTCTCAGGTGTTAGAGGGATCAAAGGAGACAATTGATAAAAAAAAAAAAGATTCAAAAGGTTAAAAGTGCTAAAATCTACTCAGAAGGTTGTTTCTAATCTTTTCGTTCTCTTTCAATGAACTGGGGGTTAGGAATGGATTCAGGATCCTAGTTTGCAGCCCTAGTTCTTTTCTAGAAACCTAATCTTTCTCTGCCTCCCTTATCCAAAGGGAAGGAGACTCCCTCAGATTTTGCCCTACCAAAAAAAAAAAGCAAAGACAAAAAATGCAATAAAAAAACAAGAATAACCCCTGTCCTCAAGAAGGCATATGTGTGTGTGTGTGTGTGTGTGTGTGTGTGTGTGTATATATATATATATATATATATATATATATATATATATATATATATATATAGAGAGAGAGAGAGAGAGAGAGAGAGAGAGAGAGAGAGAGAGAGAGAGAGAGAGAGAGAAATACATACAAAATACAAATAGAGGAAATGGAAGGCATCATCAACAACATTGTCAACATCATCAACATCAATGTCATAAACAACACCAACATCATCGTCATCATCAACAACATCATCATCATCAAGATCATCATTGTCGACATCAATATAAATGTCATCAACAGCATCATCAACATCAATATCTACATCTATCTATCTTTTCCTGGCCCAGGAAAGATTTTTGCTTGGTAGCCTAACCTAATAGCATACTATGCAGACTACTGAATGACAGCCAAAAGACCTAAACTCTAGGCTTGAGTGCCACTGTGTCCTTTAGGAATAAAAAGAAAGCCTTCTTTTTCCTGCACTCAGTTTCCTCATTTATGTGTAAGTGAAGGTTACCTGGACTCTGCATTAAGTTAATCAATTAAGTCAAAGAATAATCCAGGTGTAAACAAGAAGAAAAAAAGCTTTCTGTAGCATGGTAGTAAAGTTCAGAAAACTTAAAACCCTGGTATAGCTGGCCCCTTAAGTTCCTGCATGACCAGGGCATGTTCCTTCTCAGGTTGGAGATATTGACTGGGTCAGCACCTTTTCATTTCTACATCTAGGAGCTCCTTGCCAATGTCATTTATGCTTAACATGTTCAAATAACACATTGATTCAATGCAAAGAGCACTTAATTGAAATGGAATAAAATATTAAATAACAAGGGAAAAGAAAAAATGTTTATCAATTGATTTAATGCTTTATAATTTAAATAATTTGTTTACAAGTGTTATCTTAAAGTTCTTTACCACCAGTCCTATTTGTATGATTTATCACAAAGGTAACCAAGGCTCTTGAAGTCAATGCCAATAGAGTGTAAGCTCTGGAAGGCGCCACCATGCTGGATCTGGTAATGCATCTGATGTGTATCTTTTGTCTGAAGACCAGCTTAGATATAAGGAAATTCTTTACTAGGAAGCAGGCCACCAGGGAATGAGTACTTTGGGCCACAGCAATCCACAACAACGGTGAAAGGTTTCAATCTGTATCAGGAGAAGGATTACTCCATTGAGGAAATCATCAATTCTTGAAGTATTTACTGAATCAATATCTCATGAAAGAACTCAATAACTATTTTAAAATTATTTTTGATAATAAAGATTCTACCTCTAAGAAGCAGCGTAACAGTGGACTGAAAGGCAGTCTAGGCATCAGAAAACCTGGATTCAAATGCCAACTCTTAAGCATGTTGTCTATGTGACTTCAGGCAAATCATTCAATTTTACAGAGCTCTAGTTAACTCCACAGGACTAGAAGTTGCAAAGAAGGTACAGACCAATTTTGTTAGGGGGTTCCCCATAACAGTGGTATCTCAGGTCCCAAACCCTACATTCAGTATATTTTTATATACATATATAATATCTCACCTAACAGAATATAAATCCTTGTGGACAGGATCTGTATCATTTCTGTCTTTGTATCTCCAGCATCTAGCATAGCATGGGGGAAATAGTGAGCACTTTACAAATGCTGGCAGGTGAACTAAAATGAATAAGCAAATGAACATCCCTTCCATCATCCCTATTTTGCTTTCCATTTTTGTCCCATGATCAGGCACACCCAGCCAGGAAAAAGGGAGAAAATACACTCTGACACAACCAATCTCCTCAGGTTCTCTAAAGAAGCACACAGATATGAGCAGCTAGGTGGCACAGTGGATGGAGTGCCAGGTCTGGAGTTGGGAGAACTTAGGTTCAAATCTGGATTCAGCCGCTTCCTAGCTGTATGATCCTAGATCAATCACTCAACCTCATTTGCTATCCCTTGTTCTTCTGCCTGAGTAGTTACTAAAGGCAGAAAGTAAGGGTTTAAGAAGCAGCAGCACAGGGATTCAAGCAACTCTCCTGGCATCACACAACAAAGCCAACAGTCTCCTGGATCCAAGAGCTTCCTCTTTCTGGACCAATTCCCCCAACATTAATCCTCCTTGGTTTTCTAGTGTCTAATTAAGCTATTTCCTTCCTCCTCCTCTTTTTCATTTTGGCTACAACTCTTATTTCTGGACTTCTTCCTGTTTATAGGGCTTTATGCTTTAATCAGATATTCTTCACTGTCACCCTAGCCCCAACTATTTCCACTGTGCAGCCAGCAGAATTCCCCTTGCTATTCCTGGTGACATTTTTCACTTGTATCCTCTCTACCGTTCAATGTTATCTCATTGCTAAGCGAGATCATAATTCTGCCAAGCATCATGGGAATTCTTAGCAATCCATTGCTTTTGACAAGTAGAGTCTTCCATTTCTGCTTATCCAAGTGCGTGCTCTCTCTCCCCCTCCTCTCACATTCATTCTCTCTCTCTGTCTCTCTCTGTCTCTGTCTCTCTGTCTCTGTCTCTCTCTCTCCCTCCCTCTATCTCTGTCTGTCTCTTACCCTCTCCCTCTCTGTCTGTTTCTGTCTCTCTCTCCCTCCCTCCCTCCCTCCCTCTGTCTCTGTCTGTCTATCTGTCTCACTCTGTCCCCCACCCACCTTGACTCTGTGATACTTGAAAAGGCCAAGATCCAGAAAAAATGTCCACCTAACCCCAGACCCCCCAATTCTCACTCCAGAGGCCACCTTTCCTGCATAGCCACTCAAGGACTAAAGCAGCAACATTCATTACTGCTAATGAGCATTACATGCCTAATTAAGTCCCTGAGCTCTGTCTGAAGAATCTGACCTAGAGCCTGATCTCCATTCAGGGAAAAATATAGTGAATAGCTAATGGTCCCTTGTGCCAGGCTCTTCATAATAGTGGCTGTGTCTATGTGACTGCCTATTTGCAGACACACCTCACAGGTCCTCTCCAAAACACACAGTCTGCTAGAATCTTTGGCTCTTCCTTCAGATAAACACACCCCTGCCAAACCAGAAGCCAGGTCTTCTTTGCTGCTGTTGCTGCTGCTTTCTTTCTCTGATTTTTCTGGACTCATCAAAGCTCTCATCAAGTTCTCAAAGTATGGGGGCCTCATGAGCATTTTTCACTGGAATGACTGCTTCCTATGCTGATCATAGGTGCAGGTAATTGTGCGTTTACATTATTACTAATAAACCCCTGGCAAGAAAAAATATTTTAAAAGATATTTATTGAGCCCCTAATATCCACAAGACATGTTGAGCCATTTGTAGAGATCTATGGGCAAACAAGTTCATTTCCTCATATGAGCCACAATGTGTAGGATGAAATGCTGTCATTTTAGGATTAGGAGAACATTCAGAGAAGAGAGCAAACTCCCACTCCACCTCGTGAAATTCACAGCCAGGAGGTATCTGCCTATCCAATCTCATATCCCATTACTACTGCTGCTGCTGCTACTGCTACTGCAACTATTACTTCTGCTACTACTACCACCACCACCACCACCACTACTACTACCACTACCACTACTACTACTACTACCACTACTACCACTACCACCACTACCACTACTACCACTACCACTACTCCTCCTCCCATTCTTATTCTTGATTACAAGTCTTTGAGCATTTCTCAACATCTCTACCCCACCAAATCTTTCTTTCTTTAAAAAAAATTCTTACTTTCTGACTTAGTAACAACTCTTAAGAAAGAGTGACAAGGGCTAAATGAATGGTGTTAAGTGACTTTACCCAGAGTCACACAGCTAGTGAGTGTCTGAAGCCAAATTTAAACTCAGGTCTTACTGATTCTGGGTCCAGGGCTCTACCCACAGAGCTACCTACCTGCTTCCTAGGCAAACAAAGATTAAGTGACTTGCCAAGGGTCATACAGTTAGGATGTATCTGAGGTCTGAAGTCAAATCTTCCTGATTCCAAGGTCAGGGGGGTCTGTTCACTGAGCCACCTAGCTGCCTCTCAGTCTACTTTTATAGAGTAGTTTAAGGTTTGAAAAGCTCCTGACTCCACTGTGTGATGGCACATTCTTCTAGGTCAAGGTCCATATCTTCAATTAATCAGCAGGCTGTTATTCAGTACCCATTACATGGTCAGATTATAATTAACTCATTACCTGTCCCAAAATCACTTTAATGTCTTCATGCAGTAAAGCACATAAAATTTTATGCCAATAAGATGTGAAACACACATAAAAGCATCAGCAAAAGGAACACTGATGAGAGATGGTCTGAGTGCCATACTGCAAAGTGTAGGATCTATCCTCTGCCAGAATTCCTCCCAAATGGAGATCAGTGCAGTTTGAAGTGGTTTGTACATGCCCAGAGTGCCAGTACAGAGTTAGACATAGGGTACTCTATAAGGATTCAATTATGAAGACAGGAAAAGTTCTTGTGGTCCCTTCTTCATTTTGCAACTGAAGAAAAGAAGATGCAATATCACCATGGCTTAGCCTAGTACTTTATACTAGTGAGCTTTTATTGCTTTTGTTGTTCAGTCATTTTCAATAGTGTCTGATTCTTTATGATCCCATTTGGGGTTTTCTTGGCTAAGATACTGGAGTGGTTTCCCATTTCCTTCTCTAGTTCATTTGACAGATGAGGAAACTGAGGCAAACAGAGTTAAGTGACTTGCCCAGGGTCACACAGGGAATGTCTGAGGCCAAAGACACTGGAATGGTTTGCCATTTCCTTCTTCAGCTCACTGGACAGATGAGGAAACTGAGGCAAATGGGGTTAAGTAACTTGCCCAAGGTCACACAACTAGTAACTGTCTGAGGCCAGATTTGAACTCACAAAGATGGATCTTCCTGCCTCCCAATCTGGCACTCTATCCACTGTGCCACATAGCTACCCCAGCCCTTAATAAATGCTTTCTAATGGATTAATTAAATTAATAATATCTGGCATTTGTACAGTGACTTAATATTTTAAAAAACCTTTAAACACATGATCTCATTTTATCCTGAATTGAGCAGGAACAAGGCTTTATCATCTCCATTTTTTCCTATTTTGGTATAGGACAAGGGTTCCTAACTGTAAGATTTGGAATAATATTTCTACCCAGATATATATTTTATAAAGTTTATTAGAAAGGGTAGACAATCATTCCTCTAAGTAACCTGACCACGTGGTCCCTAGCCTGCATGCCTCTTCCTCCCCCTCCCACCTGCCTGCTCTGTTCCCCACTTCTTCCTTCTTCCTTCTCCTCTCAGTTCTCCCCCTCTCAAGCACCAAAGCCTTGACTTTTGTTGATGTACGGCACATAGAGGGATGCAAACCTGGCGCACCTGTGTTACGTCAGGAATGTTTAATGGGTAGGTCGAGCTATTCCAGAGGCAGGAGGGAATGAACTTCCTTGACACATAACCTTTTTTGAGTCATGAATGCTTTTGGCAGTCTTGTGGAGTCTATGAGCTCTTCCGAATAACGTTTTAAGACAATTAAAGGAAATATTAAATTTCAATGAGAAGTTAATGAAAAATAAAAGGTTTTTTTTCACATCCAAGTTCACAGACCCTTTGAAATCTATTCGCAGACTTCTTGGCCTCTAGTTAAGAACTCTTGGTGTTGAGAGTTCCCTAAATGGTACTTCCTGAAGCAAGGCAGACTGTCTTCTCGGAATCTTAATAGTCCCAGAGGATTTACTGGGACTTTGAGAGGTTAAGTGGCTGATGGTATCAGAGGCGGGATAAGAACCCCAGTCTTCCTGACTCCAAGTCAGTACTCTGACCATTGGGCAACACTGAAGTGACTTCTACAAAGCTAACAATGGCAAAAGTAGGAGTAAAAGCCGAATCTCTTGGGCCCCAGGCCAGAGCTCTGTGTGGAAGATTTTTCAATTAAATGATTAACAAGTTTTGAAACCCGGGAAGCTTCCAACCCCTGCACCATGTGTAGACCCTCCAGAGGCCTGGAGAGCCACAGCCAACTGGACCTCCCATTGATAATGGGTTTTCCTTCCAGATTTGACACCCCCACAAAGTGGAAAATAAGAAAAACATCTCATTTCTCTCAAGGGAGAATCCAGGCTAAATGATCTCAAATAGCCCTTTGAGTTCTATGAACAATAATCTTGGATGTTCTGAGTTTGCAGTATTCTCCAACATGAGTTAGACTGTGAAGTAACCCATGCCTGCAGCGGCAAGAAAGAAAGTTTAGACCAAGAGGCCAAATCAAAGAGACAGAATTGGCTAGGGCTGGCTCCAGCAAGAGGAAAAGAATGCACAATCAAAGGGGATTCAGTTCTCTGAGTCAAAAAAGTTTTTATTATCTCCAGGCACTGGGGAATACAAAGAAAAGAAAATGGGCGAGTTCCTGCCTTCTAGGAGTTTGTTGTTTTTGTTGCAATCAAGTCAGACTCTTCATAACCAGTAGACCATCATGTCGAAGGCATTTTCTTAGCAAAGACACTAAAGTTATTTGCCATTTTCTTCTCCAGTGGATTATGGTAAACAAAAGTTAAGTGAATTGTCCAGGGTCACCCAGCTAGTGTCTGAGGCTGGATTTGAACTCAGGTCTTCTTGACTCCAGGTCCAATACCCTATCCGCTGAACCAACTAGTTGCCTCATCATCCTTTTATTCACTTGTGAATCTTGGCTAAAGATTGAGTTAACAAAGGATAAACAGAGTCTGCATCAACTAAAGACTCTAAAAGTTCTTTTAATATCTTCTGCAAAATGGCCCTAGAGTCAGTCAGCTCCTCGAAGAAGGACACAACAGACTTTTAAACATAGGCATCTTATTGAACTAGTTCACCACATTCTGGATTAGCAGTCATTGGGATTTACAATGGTATTTGAACTCACCTTCTTACTTGTTGGATTGTCAATTTTTGCTTTAAAGAGATCGTCATTATTTGCACTCTGCTAAAGATTCTTCAGACATTGACAATGCTTTGTTCCCCCTTTAAAGCTCTGTTCAAAAATGTTCGCTTCAACAAGAGCCCTTTCCTAGAGTGTTTTCATCCCTAAAGTTCTTTTCCATCTAATCTTTATATAGCTTGTAATCCCTATTTATGTACATGTCTCTCCCATTAAAATATAATCCCCTTGAGCATAGGGACTACTCCCCCCAGCTCTTAGCACAGTGCCTGGTGGAAAGAAAGCCCTTTGCTGATGCCAGTTGGCTGCCTATTGAAATTCCACACTCTAAGACCACCAAGATCCTCTAAATTGCCAAATCCAGGGGTCTTCTTTGACCCTTCTGTAGCATTTCATACTGTAGTTGACATTGTCCATATTTCTTTTGAACCCTCACCTTAGTACCAATATTAAGTATTGGTTCCAAAGCAGATGAGAGGTGAGTGCTAGGTAACTGGGTTTAAATAACTTGCCCAGGGTCACACAACTAGGAAGTGTCTGGGGCAGGACCTCCAGTCTCCAGCCTGGCTCTCTAACCATTGAGACCACTGTCACCTTTTATTTCTTCTTTACATTCTTTCATGGATCCTCCCAGCTAGTACCTTTCCCTTAAATTTTTTCTTCTTTTTTAAAATTTAGAATATTTTCCCATGGTTATATGATTCATGATTTTAATAATAGTAATGAGAGAGAAAGACAGAGACAGAGAGAAAGAGTGAGGGGGGAGAGAGAGAGACAGACAGACAGAGGGAGAGAGAGACAGAGAGACAGAGAGAGAGAGAGAGAGAGAAAGAGAGACAGAGAGAGGGCGCAAACCTATCTATACACAGAGTATCCCCAAAGTCAGTTTGTTTTAAATCTTTGATAATTTAAAACTGCAATAAGACTTTGGGGACACCCTGTATGTTCCTGTTGTCCTTTCCATGGGCAGGGATGATTTCATTTTTGTCTTTATGTCTTCAGCACCAAACACAGGATCTGGAACATAAGTACTTCACAGATGCTTGTTGATTGATTGGAAGCACTTCTCAGTGAGGTTTTCTCAACCCCTTACCTTTTGTCTTACAATTGATTCTAAGTATTGGTTCCAAGGCAGAAGAGCACTAAGAGCTAGACAATGGGAGTTAAGTGACTTGCCCAGGGTCATACAGCTAGGAAGTGTCTGGGGTCAAATTTGAACCCAGGCCCTTCCAACTCCAGGAATGACTCTCCTAAGCCACTCAGTGGTCCCTCCCATATGACTTGACTGCCAACTGGGTAGGGGTAGGGATGGGGTGGGGGGACAGAGATTGAAGGGGTTGGGGAGATGATAATCCAGAGCTCACCCAAAGTATTGGCTTTAAGTAAATCAAAGAGTCAAAGTTTGTTTTTGGTCAGTGGTTCTCCTCTCCAAACATTTTTTAATAAATACTATATATAACACATTGAGAGACAAAGTGCTGAGGATAAAAATACTAAATAAAAGCAATCCCTGACCCCAAGGACCTTATATTCTCCTATTGGGTATAAAATATAATTACGTAGCTAGAACTATGTATATACACACATATAACATATAAACATATCTGGTTTTATATCTATGTAGTTATATATGTAATATATATTCCATAGTTATATATGTGGATATATATGTAATATAAAAATATTTTATATTATATAAAATAATATAATTACTTTATATTATCCATATTTTAGATATCTATATCTATATATTAAATATAATCTAAAATAAATCTAATTAAAAATAAAAAATATAAAATTTTCTGAAGAAACGGAAGAGAACACTCACAGCTAAGGGGATCAAGACAGTGATTCCCATAAGAGAGGAACATGAGCTGAGCCTTGAAGGAAGCAAAAAATGCTAAGCATCCAAAACTGAACTCCACGCATGGGTCTCAGTCTAGGCAAAGGCCAGGAGGCCAGAGATCAAGAGCCAAGTTGAAAGGAATAGCTCTACTCTCACCCCCTCCCCTACCCAGACCTTGCTTGGGAAAACTCTGCTAGCACATCCTTACACCTTAATGCAGAAGTCCATCCGTTTACTCACAGTAATTTGCTCTTTAAGCCCGATCTTTCATTAGAGGAGAATAAAAGGTCAGTCCCCCAGCTAAGGAATTTCAAGCATCAGGGAACAGGTGAAGGATTGCTGTAAGGATCAAATGAGATATTGTAGGTGCGAGTCCTTTTAAAAATTGCAATGGCTCTATAAATGTAATCTGTGATTACCATCATTCAAAGCATCCCGGCGAATGATGGACGAAGGGCCGGGGAAAGGCAGCATCTGTCTCCCTGGGAGCTCGGGCACATCCATGCGGTCCTGTGCCCGCTCAGAAAACACAGGGCTCTGCTTTCCCAACCAAGCTAGCGAGGTCGTGCTGGGCCAGGAAAGCCCGACCTTGAGCGTCCTCTCATCCAGCAGATTCATTTTACAGTTGGGGAAACTGAGGCCAAGAGAAAGGAAAAGACCAGCATCCTTCAGCTCCAAATCCAGAGACCCCTCTGCTAGGCTGCTTGACCCAGGCCTTATCCTCATCCAGCATCAAAGGCTTCTAGCGAGGTGCCTTTGAAAAGTCAGACAGGAAGAGGCCGCCTCGTGCAGGCATTAATCAGTCTCTTGGCTAATCATCCCTCTCCTCTTTCTAGTCTGAGTTCCTCTTTTCCTCTCTGTCCCTCCCACCCTCCATAGGAAGCTGTCATTAAGTGACTAATAAGGATTATTTTCTAAATGTTGCTAATGAGCACTTTTAAAATTTCTATTAATCACTCAAACCAGCCTGCCTGACTGTGGGCGCGGAGATGAACTGTTCTGACTGTCTCTACCTGGTTATGAATTTAAGCGGAGGTTCCTGTCGCTGTGGGATTCTGGGAAAATCACGTATCCTCTCTGAGCCCCGGGTTCCTCACGTGTACGATGAGGGCAGGCGGACCCAGGGATTGTGTTTTTCTTTTGTTAGTATAAAGATATTTTATTTTACCAATGATGGGTGATAAATTTCCATACAGGTTTTCCCAAGTTTGATGATCCAAATTATCTCCCTTCTCCCTTTCCCTCCCCCCTCCTGGATGGACCCAATGATCTTTTTTTTTTTTTAACCCTTATCTTCCATCTTGGCGCCAATGGCTCCAAGGCAGAAGAGCGGTAAGGGCTAGGCAATGGGGGTCAAGTGACTTGCCCAGGGTCACCCAGCTGGGAACCCAGGACCTCCCACCTCTAGGCCTGACTCTCCATCCACTGAGCTACCCAGCTGCCCCCTGGTCCCAATGATCCTTTCAGCTCTAAATCTACGATCCTGTGACCTTAATAAAAACTAGGAGAGCTTGGGGGACATTGAGGAGATCATTACGACTGGAATACAAGGTTTACGTGAGTCCACTGAGGAACATAATGATGGATGGGTGGCTTGGCCGTAGGGTGGGGAAGAAGGCACTTTCTGAACACTTTTCTGAGTGTATTGGGGTACTCTAACTTATGCCTTACCTGCCTAGACAGGTTTTGATCTCTTCATAGGACGCTATGAAATAAAGTATTTTTCAAATATTTAGCATAATGCCGACACACAGTAGGTGCTGAATAAATGCTTATAGTCTTCTCTTCCTCTTTCTGAGAGGCAGCGAGGTAGCAAAGTGGATAGAGCCTGACGTCAGGAAGACGTGAGTTCAAAACCAGCTTTGGACACTGACTAGTTGTGCGACCCTGGACAAGTCACTGTCTGCCTCAGTGTCCTCCTCTGTAAAACAGATAATACAGTACCTCCCTTTCAGGGCTGTTGTGAGGATCAAATGAGGTAATATTTGTGAGCACTTTGATATTATCATCATCATCATCATTGTTATTATAAGTGGTATCAGTGATGGGGAAACAGCAAAGAAGACAATGATTGTAAAGTGCTTAGCAGATTGCCTAGGACACAGCAGGCATTTGATAAATGCTCATTTCTCCCTTTCGCTTTTCCTCCATTAGATTACAAACCCTTCGAGGGCAGACCTTTTCCCTCTTTTTGTATCCCCAGCACTTAGCACAGTGCCTGGTATGTAGTAGGTGCTTAAAGAACGTTTATTGAACTGATTTTTTGGAGTCACTTCAGGGTGGAGGAGAACTTTTTCCTCTAGACTGCATTATTCCTCCTTAGATCATGCTGACAGATGGGTCTCCCCTTCCCTTGGCCAGGACTAGCAGGGCCGGGGGAGGGGAGGGCACCCCGAGGCTCTGAGGCCACTGACAGAATAAGGACCTGGTTTTGCCATCAGGGGCTGCGGCTCCGCCTGGCTTTTCATCAATCCTCCAAAACAATTCCAGATGTTTCACTGATGGATCCTGTGGCCTCTTCCCCCCACAATAATTATCTTTTAATGATCTGCATTAATTGGATACAACAGGAAATACATTGCACAATGAATGTGCACTAGACTCTGTAGCTAGCGCTCCTCATTCTGGCCCTCTCCCCGACGGAGCTGCTCCGTTCTGAGGGCCTGGAGCTGGGGTGAGGGCATAGGTGGGGAGGAAGGAAAGGGAGGTTGAGAAAAAGTAAGGAAGAGCACATCTCCAGACTGAAGGGCTGGGGGGCTGGAGGGGGCAGCCTGAGGATTGCCCAGGCACACATCGATGCAATTTTGAAGGAATCTATCTGTTCATCCAAAAAAATGGAATTCATTCAGCAAAAAAAATATTCATTATATTCTTTTTATGTGAAAGATTCTAAGAAATGAGGTCAGATCCATTCTGTAGGGGGTGAAATGACTCTTTCCCTTCCTCCCCTTAACCTTTACCTTCTGTCTTAGAATCTATATTACATATTGGTGCAAAGGTAGAACAGTGGCAAAGATGAGACAAGTCACACAGCTTGAAAGTATCTGAAGCCCAATTTGAACCTAGGAACTCCCAACTCCAGGCCTGGCACTGTATCCATTGAGCTGCCCAGTTGCCCCCAATAAATGACTTCTAACATCAAAAGAAAGCAATAGGGTAGGGTGGAAAGTACTCTGGGTACAAGTCAAATGACCTGAGGTCAAATCCCTACTCTCCGTGTGGCCTTTGGCAAGTACTTTATCTTCTCTAGATTTGGGGTTTCCTTATCTGTAAAATGGGGAAGGAGGATTTTGGTCTCTAAATCTCTGATCCTTCAAGGATGGTAAAAGAAAACAAAGAAAGTAGGAAGAGGGAGGTGGACGTCTCCCCTCGCTCAGCCTTGGGGAGAAGTGAGATGTTTATGGAATGTTCTGAGGATACCTAGCTCCCTGGCCTACTCTGAGCCAAAGGATTCTGCACTTGACCTTACTATACTGTGTTCTCTAGTCCAGTGGCATTAGATTCAAATAGAAGTCAATCCCTGTGGCCTGCATATTGACCCAGAAAACCACAAATTAACATGAACTATATTGTACTGTATTTCTATTTATTTTGCTAAACATTTCCCAATTACATTTTTAAAAAACCCTTACCTTCCATTTTGGTATTGATACTGTGTACTGATTCCAAGGCAGAAGAACAATAAAGAGTAAGCAATAGGAGTTTAGTGGCTTGCCCAGGGTCACACAGCTAGGAAGTGTCTGAGGATACATTTGAACCCAGGACCTCCCGTCTCTAGGCCTGGCTCTCAATCCACCAAGCCACCCAGCTTCCCTTCCACCCAATTAATTACCTTTTAATCTGGCTCCAGCTACACTTCCAGAGCCTGACACCTCTGGTCAGCTCACCTTTATCGTGAGACCATGACTAGCCGAAGATCACACAGCTATTTAGTTCCAGGGTTGGAACCCCGATATGGACTCCTGGTCCCATTCATTCTGCTGTCACAGCACTCTAATTTTATTCTAATCAGTCCAAAAGCTACTTTATACAGTACAGAGTAAGCACATGTAACTGATGAGGTAGTAGAGGCTAAAATAATAATATGAAAATTAAAAAAAAAGATTGAGAATGGTTTGGAACCATTGGAAAAATCAATGATTCATTGGATGGTATTCTCAGAGTTTTAGGGAAAACGTCTCTAACGCTTTGATCTTAATGTCAGAGAAGACAGTCGGAGCCTCCTTCAAGAGAATCCCAGGCTGGGGGAGGGAGGAGGGGAACTATAGAACCAACCAAGGCGAGCATTTCTCATGAGCCCAGATCCATATGTGCCTCGGACTCCCAGAGCCAGCTGGAAATCTGGGGGTGTCCTCTGGGCAATGGGCACACAGTTGGCCCAATCTGCTCTTCTGGCAAGGACGTCTGAGGGACATGTGTCTGGGCAGATTGGGGACAAATACATTCGTGACATTCAACTCTTCGGCACATGGCCACACACAGTGTTTGCACAGTTAATATAAATATGCCCACTGGATATTGACACAATGGAAACCAAATTTGAAAGGTCTTTATCAGCTGCTTAATGCACCTCAGATGACAAAAACTCAAAGACTTTTTAACCAAAAAGAAGCACCCCCTCCCAAATCCAATTAACTTTCAATCCATTCATGTGGGATGTCAGGCTGAGTGGACAGTTAGTAGCATGTGCTGAAGGCCCCTTAGGTACAGAGCTTGGGACCTACAAGAAGAAAAGACCAAAGCTCAGGCTGTGGCCCTTAGGAATTCCCAGGGTGGAAGAGGAAACAAGACATCCTGGGAACACACACAAGCCTGAAGCAAAGAGACACAGCCAACTATATATATAAACAATATATATATATATATATATAAATATAAACTATATATAAACAATAAATATAATCAATATATATAAACATATATATAAATATAATTTTTATATATAAATATAATTTTTATATATAAATATAATTTTTATATATAAATATAATTTATATGTATAAATATAAATAAATATATATGTATATATATATATAAACAGAGCTAAGGAGAGTTCAGAGGAAAGAATCCATCTTTCAAGGATGGTGTACAAAAGACCCCTGTCCGGAGGACTAGATGACCTCTGACTTTCCTTCCAATGCTAAGATTCTATGTAGTGGAATCTAGGTAAAAGCTGGACAAGCGAAGGCAGAGAACGAAGATTTTCCCTTATGTTGAGTCAAAATCAAACTTCCTATAACTTCTATCCCTGGTTTCTATTTTTAGACAATTTAATTGTCCCAATCTAACCAAAACCTACCTTTTTCACTTCTTGAATATCCATGAAGCTGAGCTACAAAGATCTCCGAAAGAGCTCTCGATCTTTTAAAAATATTTTATTTTTTTCCCTCAATTAGAGTAAAAACAATTTTCTACCTGTTTTTCTTAATTTGAATCAAATTCTCCCTCTCCCCCTCCCTTGGTCCTTCTCTCCCCTCACTCTGAGACGGCAAGCAATCTGATATAGATTTTACATGGGTAGATGAGATAACTGAGGACTTAGTCCAGTGTGGGGCACATAGTAGGCGCTTAATAAATTTTTGTTCCTTTCCCGTTCCCCCTTGTGTTTTCTCCTAAGCTCTGAGGAGGACGTGTTTAGTGTAACCATCTGTGGCTGCAGACTTGGACAGATGTGTCAGCAAGGGTCCTTGGGAACTTCTCTGCTACTCACCTAATAAAATGGTGAGGGAAGCTTCTCTGACTATATCATTCAGCCAAATGGGTTTCAGCTCAGTAGCTGTCTAATGTCTGGCATCACTTCCTAATTTAATGACTTTGGGGAGGTGTGTGTTTTAAGACGAAAGGAAAAGATCTAAATCACTCTTCCAAGGGCCTGAGCAAGAAAAACAAACAGAGGAGACTGATTCAGAATGATCTAACTCCATTTTTTTCTCCTTTTTCTTCCTCTCCTCTCCCCTTGGGCCAAATTTAAGACAGCTCATTCCATAGGAAAAGGGGTTTGAGCTGAGCTCAGAATATCTTTGAGATAGAAATATGTTTAAGATTTAACTATAGGGGCAGCAGGGTATCTCAGTAGTTAGAAAACCAGGCCTAAAGATGGAAAGTCCTTCAAATCTGACCTCAGATATATCCTAGCTGGGTGACCCTGGGCAAGTCACTTAACCCCAATTGCCTAGCTCTAAATAAATACTTAGTATTGATTCTAAGACAGAAGGAAGGGTTTAAAAAAAAAAAAGATTAAACTCCATCTTGGCCCTGCTCTAGCTAAGCCTCTTGGTAAACAATAGTGAGAAGGAAGGGCCAGATATCTCTTTTAGGGTTTGCTCTTAAGTCTTTTTTAACCCAACTCCCCCTTTTCCATCTCTCAAAGTTGTCTTCTTTTCCATTCTCACTAATACAACTGTAAAGATTAAAATTTAGGGGAGACTGAGGCAGGTAGAAATTAGTTTCTCTCTGCAAGGAGTATTATATTTTTTAGAGTTTTATTAAGGATTAAAGGAAATACAGGATAAGAAAAAAACGTGCCTAGGCCAGAGGCCTAGACAAGACCTCACCTACATTATGGAAAGACCCACGTCTGCTCCAAAATGGAAGTCCAAAAAGAGAGCCAAAAACCTTTGCCACCAGCTTAAATCCTTCCTCGATCTCGGCCCACCTCAGAATTGCGTGAGATTACAAAGCCTTTTGGGGAAGTGGAGCAAGGGCTTGTGGGGACTGAAGTCCAGAGTTCAAATCTCAATTTTACACAACCATAGTCCAGACCCTCATCTTTTTACATCTGGACTATTATGATAAGTTCTTATTTTCCTGCCTCTGGTCTTTTCTCATCTATATACCACTTTCAGAATAATTTCCTAAATGTTCCTCCCCTGCACCAAGACTTTTAAGAGCTCCATGTTATCTGTGGGACAAAGCCCAAACTTCTTATGCTGCAGACAGAACCTGATCCAATGAGCTCCTGACTGCTCCCATTCTTCTCCTACAGGAATCTTCTGCTCAGGCCAGCCTATTTCATTCAAACACAGTGAAGATTTGCTCCCAATCATTTCCCTTTCCTGGAATGCCTTCTCAGCTTGCCTAAATTCCTTGGAAGGTGTTATTAAGTGTTGCGGTGTTGTGTCTGTTTGCTTCTGCACTGAACTTGGAGTTCAGAGAGGTTCATGCCCTGGCTTCCGTCACTTACAAGCTCCTCTGGCTCTCAGCGTCCCCATTTGTGAATCAGAGAGAATAATTCCTTCTTTGAAGGGCTATCATGGGGGATTCACTTTGTGACCCTCAAAGCAAAAAGACAAACACATCTCAGTTGATGATGCTTTTATTCGTGGTCAATTTCAGCCCTAGATCTTCCATGAAGTCTCCTCTGACCACCCCAGCCCTTGGAATCTGCTGCTTTCTTTGAATTCCTATCATATTAACTACGTGGCCCAGCATCCAGTGGTACAATATAGGACCAATGTTACCTTGCCTTGTTTTCTTCTCATGCTTGTGACCTGCCTCCCCAACTGGGCTGGAAGTCTGTCATGGGAAGTGGCTACATCTTACGCATCTTTTTATCTGCAGGGTCTACCGTAGCCCCCTATACATAGTAGATAATCTAATCAGTCAAAAATGATTTATTATTGATTTCACATAATTCAAGAATTGGTAGAGACCATAACAACCATTAAACCCCACCTATACCTTAACTACCACTCCCTACCACCACCTCTTCCTCTTCCTTCTCCTCTACAAAGATTAACAAGAATCTTTGCTGCCATATAATTAAGAAGTGGTCATTCAGTCTTTGCTTAAAGACCTTCCTGGACAGGTGGGTGGGGTAATGGAGGGAAGACACTACTTTCAAAGGCAGTCCATTCTGGTTTTGGATATTTGGGGCAATTAAGTGGCAAAGAAGATAGAATGCAGGGCCTGGAGTCAGGAAGTCCTGGGTTTAATTCCAGCCGCAGACACTTACTAGCTGTTTGACCCTGGATAAGTCACTTATACCCTGTTTGCCTCAGTTTTCTCATCTATAAAATGAGTGTAAGAAACAAAAGGCAAACCACTCCAGGATCTTTTGCCCAGAAAACCTCAAATGGAGTCACAAAGAGTCAGACACGACTGAAAAACAATTGTTGGGAAGTTTCCCCCTCATTACTTCTACTTAGTGCTCTTAGTTCCTGACTGCCAAAGGAAGTGGGGAAAGGAAAGAAAGGAAGAAGAGGAAGCACAGATGAGAAGTTTGGGGATTTTTCTTCCTAGGAACAGAAGAGTCTAACACCTGGCAGACTAGATAAGTGGGTCAACCTGATGTCTGATATGGGGGGAAGGGGTGGCAGTGGAAGGGGAGGGCATGACATGATGACCTTTTGAGGGTCTCTGGGACTTAGCAATGTTTAAGGGATTCCTGGGATAGATGACTGTCCCTACAGGATGTAGAGAACCTATTCTACATTTACATCCTCCCTCTTCTGCCTCTCACTCCCTCATACCCCTTAATTCTCTGTTTCTTGGAAGAAATGAAGATGAAAAGCTAGCATGTTGAGAAACCACATATGGCACAATTTCCACCCAAGCACCAGTTTTTGTTTTTGGTTTTCTTTTTCAGGGAAAGAGACTCAAAGAAGCCTCTTAAAATGCAGCCTGATCAACAAAGTGAAATGTATGCAAATAGAAGAGGCCCTATCCAACACCACCGCCACCCAGGCACAAGTCCCCATTAAAAAAACATTCCCTCTCCTACTGACTGCGGTACTTGGCTTGCACATTCTGAATGTCAATAGTTCCCCCAGTGATGGTGGGAAGAAGGTTGAAAGGTTAGCAGTTTTGGGGAGCTAATTGCCAACAGTAAATTAGAGTTATGAACACACCAGTCCTCTTTTGTCACTCTCCCTCCCCTCTCCACCCGCTCCATCTTCCCTCCCACAGCATCCCCAAGTCCCAAGTAAAACGGCAATTTAAAACCTTGCGTGGTAACTGAAAATACAGGCTTTCTGTTATGGGGAGATTGTAGAAAATGAATTCCCATCCCCTTGGTAAGAATCCTTGGTTTGCAGATACAAACTAGGAAATAATAGAGGCTGAAAAGGCCCAGGACCAACATACAGCTATGGCATGGGTATTTTAGCTCCCAGCGGCCAACTAGATTGGAGGACCAAAAACAAGAAAAATTAAAACTGAACCTAACCTGTCCCTGCCCCCCACTCCCAACAACTAGGAATAAAAGACCAGACTTGGTAGGAAAGAAAATGAAACTTTAAAAAACTGGCCATACCTAAAAGCTGCGGCCCTGGAGGAAGACACATCTAGGTCTCGGGAGAGTGGCAGCATGCCCAGGGGAGGTGGCACGGGATCTTAGACTGAAAGGAGGCTTTGGGATCAGAAGGACTTGGCTCCTGCCTCTCACATACATTGGCTAGGTGTCCATGGATGAGGAACGGAATCTCCAAGTTCCCCCGGGAAGTTCTCTAGGTAATGTCGTCGTTCAAGTTGTGTCAGGAACGTCCAATCCTTCATGACTTCATCTGGGGTTTTCTTAGCAAACATACTGGAGTGGTTTGCCATTTCCTTCTCTGGTGGCAACCAGAAGTTAAGTGGCTTGCCTGCGGGCACGGAGCTAGGCTGTTCCTGTGCGGCTGGATTTCAACTCGTGTTTTCCTGACTCCAAGCCCAGAGTTCTATCCATAGCAGGACTTCCCTTATAATGGAATTGTCCAGAGGACGGTGAAATGTCTACACAGATAATTCTCTAAATCAATTAAGACAAAAATCCTGACATCTCTCCCCTCAAATCCAAACCAAAACTCCACATTCCCCTGAGCCATTGTCTCCCCTATCTTCCTATGACATCATTTTAATGATAAACAAGAGAATTTAAGCTAATCTTTCTCATTTTACAGATGAGAAAACTGAGGCATAAAAGAGAGTGACTTGTTCAGTCATAGAAGCAATAATAAAAAGAACTTGAATCTGAAGGCATTGAATCCCTGCCTTGTTGCTGACTTCCTATGTGCCCTTAAGCAAGAGACCGCCCCACTGTGTGCCTCAGTTTCCTCATTTGTAAAGGGAGGTAATTGTGTTATAAAAACTCTTTCAGGGGGAAGCTGTGGCGTAGTTCAGTGGATTGAGAGCCAGGCCTAGAGATGGGAGGTCCTGGGTTCAAATCTGGCCTCAGATACTTCCCAGCTGGGTGACCCTGGGCAAGTCACTTAACCCCCATTCTAGCCCTTACCACTCTTCTGCCTCGGAACCAATACATATTATTAATTCCAAGACAGAAGGTAAGGGTTTAAAAAAAACAAACAACACCACCCTTTCAGCTCTAAATGCTGTGATTAAATAGAAGAATCAAGATTCAAATACAGGTCCACTGTCTTTGAAATCAGTGCTCTTTTTGTAGGCCAGGCTATGGGACATGGCCTTGCACTCAGATTGGGGATGTTCCTTCAATCACTAAGTTTTGGTAGATAAGATGCTCCTCCTAGAACACTAGAATATTCATTCATACAAAAGGCACTTGGACGGATCTCATATCTATGCCCCATTATTCTAGGCCCTCCCCAAAATAAGTAACAGCAGGCTGGTCCCACCAACAAACAAATCCTGCTTTAAAGCTGACAGCTCTTACAGGCCTGTTGTGTCCACATTGCCTGGCTGTCCCTGGCTTAGTGTCCTGGGGATTTTTAGGAAGGAGAACAATCATCTGTGTTCTGTTGATTCTCTCCCACCATCTGTTCTTCTCCCTACCCAGGCCAGGCTGACTGGCAACATGGTGTCAGAGGACAACCCAAGAGAGGCAAAGCTCTCTTTGTGGTGTCAGGTCTAAGACCCATCTCAGTCCCTTCCAACACACACACATACACACGTGCACACACGAATGCACACACCTCTGTACACTATATTTTCTGGAATACGGATCTTTGGCTGAACACAAATCCTGTTGAGATTTTAGTATATGTCCAACGTTCCTCTTATCAGCTGCAAAATGGGGGAAATAAGGGCCTTCCATATTTCCCTTCCCTAACCCGACATTCCCTATCATGGTTTCCCTATCTTAAGGTTTGGCATAAGAAATTAAGTGGGAATTTTGGGAGAGTTTTGCAGAAGCTGCAGCTGACACTTGAAGGCTAGAAATATTAACATAGCCTGTGACCAAATACTTAAACCAAATCCTACAATAATGTACTGTAAATATCTTATAAAAGAAAAAAAATAGATTTCTCTGATACGAAGGGAGGGCCAAAAATGTTATGTGGATTTTCCAGATTGCCAGGGTGCTGTGCCCCTAACCCCCATGATGTGGATCTGTTTGGCTGTACAGATATATAAAATTTCATCTGATTCATATAAGATATAACTATATGTACATATATAGTTATAAAATAATACATAAGTGCTTTGTAAACATATAAAGTACTTTCAGATTTGCATAGCACTCTACAAATATTATCTCATTTTATCCTCCCAACAATCCTGGGATATAAGTGCTATTATTATCCCCATAAAAAAAACCAACAACAACCCTTACTTCTGTCTTAGTATCAATTCTAAGACAAAAGAACAGCAAGGGTGGGACAATTGGGACTTGCCCAGGATCACACAAGTAGGAAGTATCTTAGATAAAATTTGAACCCAGAACCTCTCATCTCCAGGCCTAGTTCTCTACTGTGCTACCTAGCCACTCCTATTTTCCCTGTTTTTATGGATAAGTGAACTGAGGTATAAAGAAATCAAGTGACTTACCCAGAGTCACACAGCTGTCTGAACTCAAATCTGAATGCAGGTCTTGCTGACTACAAGTCCAGCACTCTCTCCACTAAACCCCTAAGCTACCTCTTATTATATGTAAATCAGAAACTGAGGAGTTATTCTTCTCAATGACTTGGGGAATTTAGATTTATGACTCTGAAGCACCTGCCTCTGATTAATCAGCAAATAAGCAAAAAATAGATATAGATATAGATATTTAATTGAGTACCCACTGTGTACAAAAATATCCATTTGCCATAAGGATGGCAGAAAGAAATGCCTGGCAACAAGAAAGACTTTTCTTTTGCTGGGATGATACCACAGTTCTAACATAACTACAGGACAAACTCAAAGAGAGATTGTCAACATTCCATCAATTGGACTGTAGCATGGGGAAGGGAAGAAGGAAGGAGGAATTAGCAGGAGAATAATTTTCTTTTCTTTTTCTTTTTTTTATTTGAATCAATTTATTTAGTCAATTTAGAACATTATTCCTTGGTTACAATAATTACATTATTTCCCTCCCTCCCCTCCCCCCACCCTTTCCACAGCCGATGTGCAATTTCATTGGGTATTTCTTGTGTCCTTGATCAAAACCTATTTCCATGTTGTTGGTGTTTGCATTAGGATGTTCATTTAGAATCCACATTCCCAGCTATATTCCCTCAACCCATGTATTCAAGCAGTTGTTTTTCTCCTGTGTTTCTACTCCCACAGTTTTTCCTCTGGATGTGGATAGTGTTCTTTCTCATAGATCCCTCCAGTTTATTCAGGATCATTGCATTGCCACTAATGGAGAAGTCCATTACATTTGATTGTGCCACAGTGTATCAGTCTCTGTGTACAATGTTCTCCTGGTTCTCCTCCTCTCACTCTGCATCAATTACTAGAGGTTGTTCCAGTTCACATGGAATTCCTCCAGTTCATTATTCCTTCTAGCACAATAGTATTGCATCACCAACAGATACCACAATTTGTTCAGCCATTCCCCAATTGAAGGGCATCCCCTCATTTTCCATTTTTTTGCCACCATAAAGAGAGCAGCTATGAATAGAGAATAATTTTCTTAATGTGAAAGTTAATATAAAATTAATCTCCCTCTTCCTTCCTTCCTTCCTTCCTTCTTCTCTTCCTCTCTTCATCCCATCCTACCATCCTCCCATCCTCCCTTTCTCCCTTTCTCCCTTCCTTCCTTCCTTCGTTCCTTCCTTCCTTCCTTCCTTCCTTCCTTCCTTCCTTCCTTCCTTCCTTCCTTCTTTCCATTCTTTCTCCTTATCTTCTATTTTATAATCAACACTAAGTCTTGGATCCAGGGCAGAAAAGTGGTAAGGGCTAGGCACTTGGGTTAAATGACTTGCCCAGGCTCACACAGCTATGAAGTATCTCAGGCCAGTTTGAACCCAGAACCTCACATCTTTAGGCCTAGCACTCTATCCACTGAGCCACATAGCTTCCTGTATAGTACGAGATTTCTACTATCAAGATATTTTATTTTACCCATTACATGTAATAACAAATTCCCATAGAGATTTTCTGAAGTTATGTGATCAAAACTGTGCCCATCTCTCCCATCCCTCTCCCATCCTGGAGCTGGAAAGTAACTTGATTTGGGTGATACATGTATTATTAATGTAAAATTTCTAAAAGTACCATTCCCCTGCCCCAGTCTTTCATTTCCTTATAAAAACCACAATTGAACTAGATTATTTCCAAAGTCCTATGTGGCCTTTGATGCTATGATCCCCCAGTGATAATGTTACAAGCATGTCTTGAGTTGCCTCCATCACCAGAGACTTAGCTCTAAAGTTGGGAGGGACCTTAGAATCCATCTAGTTCAACTCCCCCATTTTACAAATGAGGAACTGAGGCCCCAAGGTACAGTGACTTTCCCAAGGACTCATAGGTTCCCTGATCCAAATTCAGCACTGGATCATGCTGACTCTCGGACATTGATCTAGATCAGCAAATCTCCCAAGTTGCTCATCACACACCAGGAGAGGGGCCATATCACAGAGTAAAGTAGAGGGATATTAAGGGTTCCTAGGCTCAGAACTCAGAGCATTGACTTCAGGGGCAGGTAGGAAGAACATTGTTCAGGATAGGTGCCAAGGAAGCAGCTTCATTAAAAAACAAGCAAGCAAACAAACAAACAAACAAAAACCCCTTACCATCTGTCTTAGACTCAATACCAAATACTGGTTCCAAGGCAGAAGAGTGGTAAGGGCTGTGCAATTTGGGTCAAGTGACTTGCCCAGGGTTGCATAGCTAGGAAGTGTCTGACGTCAAATTTGAACCCAGATCCTCCCCACTCCAGGCCTGGGGCTCTGTCCACTGTACTACCTAGCTGTCCCAGGAGGTCTTTTCCCAGCTCTCTCAGCTGCTAATGGCTTCTTCTTCCAGATTGTCTTCCTTTTACTCTAGAATACAGCTATTGATTCATCTGTTGTCTTCCCCCTCAGAACGTGATGTTGAGCTCCTTTATGGCAAAGATGGTTTCTGCCTTTCTTGGCATCCCCAATATTTACCACGGCATATAGTGGACATTTCTTAAATGCCTGCTGACTGACTGCTTCATGGCAAAGCTAATTTGGTGCCTGACATTGAAGAAACATGCAAACCCAGCATTTCCAGCTTCCTAGACTTTGAGTGGCTTAGTGAACAGAATCCCTGAACCTCAGGATCAGACAGTCACCTGGAGAGATCATTTAGGCCACCTCCCTCATTTGACAAATGAGGAAACTGAGGGCCCAGACAATGAAGTGATTTAGCCAAGGTCACCCAGTGAGTTAGTCCCGGAGCTGGGATCGAAAGTCTCCCTCGGCTTCACCTGTCTTGTGTCCTTTCTAGTCTCAAGGCTCCTTCACAATGTGGCCCTGCGCTGGTTCCACATCTTCAACCAGCATCCCCAAGTCAGCCTGACATTCTTCTCTCTTCCCAGCTCACTGGGCAGGAGTACAAGGAAATTCAACATGTCTCGGGTCTGGGGTGAGTGGTAAGCCTGATTGTTCACAAACACTCTGGGCAAGGTTTAGTGAGAGGCAGCTGGGAGAGTGATAGCTCCAGGGAACCCGCCCAGACGTCTCTGAAACCAATGCCAGCATCATGGGGAGGGATGCTACCATGTGGAGGTACACACAAGGGTGAATGACTCACACTGTGTGCCAGATTCCCAGAAGGGAGAAGCCTCCTGTCTGGAGATGGGGGAGTCATCTAGTAAGTCAGGCAAATAAATCCACCTACTTTCCATGGTCTCACACACAGCATAGTCAGCTCTCCAAGACTCGTGTCCCACTGTGGCCAAGGGATGGGGGCTGTACTTGGAGAGAACTACAGAATCACAACAGAAGGCCCTTCTCCAGCCAAGATCTCTGAATTTATGGATCTGAAATTCTGGGCAGCTGGGCTAAGTGTGTCACAGCCAGAGACCCGAGAGGAGGGAATCTGGAGTAGGGATGTGATGATTTTCTCTTGGTTCTTCCTACAACTCACTGTACTAATTTCTCTGAGCCTCAGTTTCCTCACCTGTAACCTATTCCTCCAGAGAGGCAATATAACAAAGTAAAAAGGATACTGGCTTAGAATTAAGGAGATATGGGTTCAAATTCCATCTCAGACACTTTATTAGCTGTAAGAATTGGAAAATCACTTAAATGCCCCATGCCTCAGTTTACTCATATGTTAAATAATAAAGTATATGTGATTGGATGGTCTCAAAGGACCCTTACAGCATGAAATGTGTCTCTTTGTGTCCCATTTGTCCAGGTGTAGTGCAAGGAGATACAGGTAGAAATTATAAAGAGACAAGTTTAGATTTCATGTCAAGAAAACCTTAATGAATATAACTACCCCCAAATTGAAGTGGATTTCCTTAAAAGATAATGGTTAGATGATCACTTGTCAGATGAGTTATACTGAGGGCATGGGGTAGGCTAGATGGTCACTGAGCTCCCTTCTAACTCTGGTTTTCTGCCATTTTTTGTCAATTTTATGATTTTGTCCAGGTTGGAAAACCCCTCAGTGTGAAAACTCCACAATTCCTTTATTTTAGAGGCTTAAAGAATTACCTGGGGGTCATGAGAAATTAAATGACTTGCCCTATGATCATACAACTGTTATAGATTAGAAGCTGGACTTAATTCTGGTCTTTCTGACTCCAAGGTCAGTCTACTATCCATTATACTCAATTACCTTTTTTTTTTTAACCCTTACCTTCTGGTCTTGGAATCAATTCTGTGTATTGGTTCCAAGGCAGAAGAGTGATAAGGGCTAGGCAATGGGGGTCAAGTGACTTGCCCAGGGTCACACAGCTAGTAAGTGTCTAAGGCCAGATTTGAACCCAGAACCTCCTGTCTCTAGGCCTGGCTCTCAATCCATTGAGCTATCCAGCTGCTCCCACTCCATTATCTTATAAAGATATATAAGGGAGGCAGCTGGGGAGCTCAGTGGATTGAGAGCCAGGGCAAGAGATGGGAGGTCCTGGGTTCAAATTTGACCTCAGACACTTCCCAGCTGTGTGACCCTGGGCAAGTCACTTGACCCCCATTGCCTAGCCCTTATCACTCTTCTGCCTTGGAACCAATACACAGTATTGATTCCAAGACCAGAAGGTAAGGGTTAAAAAAAAAAAAGAGATATATAAGGTGGTGATATCTGTGAAAGCACATGATATTCCTCTGAAGAAAAGCTGCTCTATGCCTCCGGAGCAGGATCATTCAGTTTCAGTGACCGGCCTGAAGTCATCTCATCCATCCCCTTGCCTTTTAGTAGGACTACATTACAATAATCTCAGAAAGATAAGCCTCCCCTCTTCTTCTTTCAAATATCTAGAGGAGGGGCTTCCACAAATATCCTTGGTTCCAGGGGCTGCAGCCTTTGAAAATAAGGAAATATGTCTTTGAATATTCTTATTGTTGAATGCCCATCCCAGCTGCTGCCCCAAGTTCTGTTGAATTCTTGACAAGATGGCAGAAATCCTAAAGTTTACAGTTTAGTGGCTGCCTATTTCAGGGGGAGAGAGTTAACTTATCCGTCTTTCAGCTCCCTGGTCAATAAAAGCAGACAACCAAATAATTCCCAGCCCTCCTGCCAAGGACTGTGGGAAGGATTAACTCCACCTCCCTGATGGGCTGGAATTATCAGCCCCAGGCAGTGCACATCCTAAATCAGGCAAAACTTCCACCTCCATCAGGGGAGGTTTAGCCTGGGGATTGCTGTACTGGCCCATCGATCTAACCTGATGTGACAAAGGACGCCTTCTGGAATGGCCGGCATCCAGCTGGTGTCCTTTAACGGCCACTTCTTCACATTCATAGACATGCCCTGAGCTCACCTGGACCCACTCTCCCTACACTTCCCTTGGCTTCCTTCCCACTGTCAGGTTCTTTTCTTCTTGCCTTTTCAAACAGCTTGACTGAATGGTTTGGAGGCAATCTATGACCTGGAGAAAAGTTAATCCGAAAGGTAGAAAGGAGCAGAGAAATGAGACCATTATGAAAAGCCGATGTCTAGAGAGACTGTCTGAATCCCTGATGTGTTACCAGGGCTTTCTTGGCTGGAGGTGGGGAAGGGAGATCTGGGAAGGGGGGCTGGGACAGAGTGGACTCTGATGAATTTCCAGTCCAGTTTTGAAAGATCCCACTATATACCTTACCAGGCTCAAGAAAGTAGGGGAAATCAAGTGAAAGTAGACACTAAAGGCATTATAGGAGAAACAGTTTAAATCTAAAAGGATCCTCAGAGGCCATCAAGACCAATCCCCTTATTTTACAGATGAAAAAAATTCAAACAGAGAAAGAGGTTAAGTGACATGTCTAGGTTCACATATATAATAAATATTTGAGTTGGAATTTGAACCCAGGTTCTCCTAACTCTAAATCTAGTGCTCTAATCATTATAAAACACTGTCTCTTAAATGTTATAGATTAGAGCTGAAGGGATCTTCAGCACCTAGCCCACTGCCTCGGTTTTGTTTTGTTTTGTTTTGTTTTAATATGAGGATGTCCAGCGTCAAATGACTTGCCCAAAGTCACTCCTTCTTTGTAGGGGGAAAAGTCATAATAGGGTACCCCAATAGCCTAAGGACTATCATGATTTGAGTGGTGCTTATTAAGGAGAGATTTTAGGTACACAAGTCTAGGGATTCTGTGTGTTTTAAACTGCTGTCCAGGGTACTCCTTGCTGTCTCAGGCTTGGACTATTCTGGTCTCTCTTAAAGGAAACAGACAGAAGGTCTAGGAAAAAGGATAAATCAGTGATGGTGAATCTTTTAGAGATGGGGCTCCAGGCCTTACCCCACCCCCCAGATCAAGTGCAGGGCCCACCTGTCCCCAGAGACCTCATGCCATGCCCCTCCCCTGCACCGAGTGCCGAGCACACCACTCCTCTTAACCCACACAGGAGAGGGCAAAAGTGCTTCCATTGGGCTGCTGGGTGGAGAGGTGGGTGAAGTGAGGAATGTCCTCAGTGTGAGTGGAGAAGAGGAGGGGAGTGTCCAGAGCCCTTTACTCTGTCTCCAGTGAGCTGTCCACCTACTTTCTGTGTGCTCCCACTGGGTTGCTGGCAGAGGAGTGGGTGATGTGAAAAAATGTCATCAGGTACAGTGGAGAGGGGGAAGGGAGCAGTTCCACCTGAGTCTTTCTGCCTTTCTAGTAACAAACTCTGGAGGTGGAGGGAGGTGGCCCAGGGTCCACAGAAAGCTCTCTCTGCCATCTTTGGCACCCGTGCCATAGGTTCACTACCACTGGGATAGATAATGCCTCCCAGAGAAGGTAAAAATGTAGCATAGAGTAGGAAGAGTAGGATCCTAGAACTCAAGAGATGACCTAGAATAAAACTACTGTATTAGCCCAAATATAATGCAGTGTTTTTCCCCCCAATATGTACCTTTGAAAGCCACATTCACATTATATTCGAGCACTTCCAGCTTTGAAACCATAAGTTGTGTATTGTACACCTCAGCATCCATAAAAAGCATGGCTATCTTCTGGGGCAGATGGGAAATGCCAACCAAATGCCTATTTGTTTTGATATTCCATCACAAGTCACTGTTATACTAAAGGTGCCAAATCAGTGTTGATTAAAACTACTAGAAATGAGAAAACTAGAATGACCATGATGCTAGCAGTCACAGCTGACAGGCAAAAACTGACTCCTTACATAATTTTAAAGCGTAAAACATTATCTAAGGAAATATTACCATCAGGAGTGATCTTTTGTGTGTAGGAAAAAGGATGGATGAATGAAGAACTTGTGTTAGATTGGTTGAATGTGGTCTGGGGTAGGCATCTGGGTGTTTTACTGGCATCGGAGAGGAATGCTATGCATTGAAGGATCACCTGACTAAAAATGTGAAGCGAAGAATTGCTGAAATGTGCTAGGACCTAGTTGTTATTCCAAGAGGAATGACATCACAATTACAAGTGTTAGCTGTAGTAATTAATAAGATCATTTGAGGAAAGAATATAACAAGTGGATGTTGGCTGGAAACCATGAATTTACTCCATCGAGAAAAATAAAGAAACCATCGGTCACTGTATTAGGGAACTGGATCAAAACCGCTTGGGACAAAATCTCCACCAAGTCCATTGTGCTTGGGTTTAAAAAATGTTGTATATCAAACAGTATGGATGGCAGTGAAGATGGTGTTTTGTGGGAAGAAGACAGTGATGGCAATGACTTGAATGATATTTCCAGTTCAGGAGATGAGGAAATAGAAGAGGAAGGAGAACATGATTAAATATTGGAAGGTAGTTTCTCACAAATATCTATTAAAGTAATAAGTTAATAAAAGCACTGGCATTAAACTTCTTTATTTTGTTTTCAGGACCTTGAAAAATCTTTGAATATAAAATGCTTGCATTATTCATGAGTTAAGAGAAAGTAGTAATTAAAAGGAGAAAATAAGATGGGTGTTTCCTCTTTCTGTTACCCTTCAAACTACTTGGGATCACACTATATTCAGGCTACTATGGTAAAGCCTTACTGTTATGAAGAGAATCTAGTTTGCATACCTTTCTGCTTAGTCATGGTTGTACCCTGAATACTTGAGACTAAGTGAAATGGGTGCCCCCTGCCTCTGTGACTGAATGAATAAATGTAAAAGTATTTAATAAATGTTCACCATGTTCTGAATGCTAAGGGATAAATGTGCAAAGAGTCAGATAGTTCCTCTTTCAAAGAAACCTCCATGTTAATAGAAGGAGACAACAAATATTGGGAAGTAATGACCAGGAATGAGAGTTTTGATCTGGGGAATCACAGGATGATAGGATGATCGAAATGGAAGTTAATTGAGGAACTCTTTCCAGAGAGCAACAATACTATCGATTTGCACTTTAGTACTTAGCACAGTTGCCTGGCACATAGTAAGACATTTACTAAATGCTTGCTGACATATTGGCCAATCAGTATGTATGCAACAAGGGGCATGTAGGGCAGATGGAAAGATAGCCTGGGTAGATGGCTAGATGACATATGTAGTCTAGTCTGGGGATGGCCAGGCACAGTGGGCCAGGTAAGTTTATATTCATTCCATTACTCTCAGATGACTCAGTCCCAGGGCAGAAGTTCCAAGGTTTCCCAGCCTTTCCTTGGCCACAGCAACTCATAGACTGATATATAACAACAGACTGGCAGGGAAAGAAGGAAAAGGGATGGTTTGAGAGTCCAATTGTCTCTCCACTAGGGGCTCCTGCAGGCATCCAGGTGTAATTGGCAGGGCTAGCCACAGGCAAAACTATTAAGTGGGTGGAATTTGTACTCAGTGCCCTCCACGACCACCCCCTCTTCTTTCTGTGTCTTCCTGCCTGCTTCTTGCAGGTGTATATCCTGCCTGGTCTTGAACCCTCTCCAGATAAGCCAGCCTCCCCTCTATTTGAGTGCCCTCTCAGCTCCCACTCTCATTGAAATGTCTATATTCTCCTCCATCCCTTAGAATTCTAATATACTGTTGGTAAAACTGTGAACTGATCTAACCATTTTGCTTTTAAATTAAACTACATCTTTTTTCCTCCAATTATATGAAAAAAGTTTCCACTATTTTTCAAAGAATATTGCTTTGAATTTTCTCCTCCCCTCTTCCCCCATCCCTCTATTCTCCTTGAAATGGTAGGCAATTTCATATATATTTTACATGTGCAATCATATCAGATATTTTCCCATATTAATCCTTTTCTGAAAGGAAACTCTCAAATAGAAAAAAAAGAAAGTGAAAAAAGTTTGCTTTGGTCTGAATTCAGACTGGGTTCTTTTTCTCTGAAAGTAGATGGCATTTTTATTATGAGTCCTTTGGGATAGTTTTGGATCACTGTATTGCTGAGAATAGCTGTTATTCACAGTTGTTCACTGTAAAGTCTTCCTGTCATTGTATAATGTTCTCTTGGTTCTGCTTATTTTACTCTGCTTCAGTTCATGTAAGTCTTTTTAGTTTTTTCTGAGCTCCCCCTCAGTAAATTTTTAGAGTGAAATTTTAGAAAAGTTAGGTTTAATAGATCTCTGAAGAAAACTGAATGGGGATTAAAAAGAAATATATCTTCTTTTCAGCAGCACATGATACATAAACAAAAACTGACCATGTGCTAGGGCATAAAAACAACACCAAATGCAGAAAACCAGAAATAATAAGCACATCCTTGTTAAAGAACAATGCAATAAAATTATAATCAACATGGGCTCATGGAAAGACAAATTAAAAATTAATTAGAAAATAAATAATTAATTCTAAAAAAGGAGTGGGTCAGAGAAAAACTACAAAAACAATCAATGATTTCATTGGAGAGAATGACAATGAGGCGACAACATATCTATGGAATATAGCCAAAGCAGTACTTGGGAGAAAATTTGTATCTCTGAATGCTTGTATCAATAAAATAAAGAAAAAACAGATTATGAATTGGGCATACAACTGAAAAACTAGGAAAAAATAAATTAAACCCCCCCAATTAAAGAATAAATTGGAAAGCCTAAAAATCAAAAGAGAAATTAATAAAATTGAAAGTAAGAAAACTATTGAACTAATTAATAAGACTAGAAGTTGGTTTTACAGGAAAAAAATAAAGCATGAGTTAACTTGATTAAAAAAAGTAAAGAAGAAAGTTAAATTAACAGTATCAAAAATGAAAAGGATGAATTTCCCACCAAAGAAGAGAGAATTAAAGTAATCATTAGGAGCTATTTTACTCAATTATATGACAATAAATCTGACAATCTAGGTGAGATGAATAAATATTTACAAAAATAGAAATTGCCCAGATTAACAAAAGAGGAAATACAATACTTAAATAATCTCCTCTCAGAAAAAAGAAATAAAACAAGCCATCGATGAATTCCCTAAGAATAAAACCCCAGGGCCAGATGAATTCACATATGTGAATGAATTCACAAGTGAATTCAATCAAACATTTAAGGAGCAATTAATCTCAATACCATATAAACTATTTGGCAAAAAGGCAAAGAAGGAATCCTACCAAATTCTTTTTATGATACAAATACTGTGCTGATACCTAAGCCAGGAAAACCAAAAACAGAGAAAGAAACTAAAAAACTAGTTGAAATAATTAATAACTTAGCAAAATTGCAGGTTACAAAAAAAAAGCCCACATACATCATCAGCATTTCTATATATTGCCAACCAAATCCAGCAACAAGAGATGAAAGAGAAATTCAATTTAAAATAACTCTAGACAATATAAAATACTCAAGAATTTCTTTGCCAAGACAAATCCAGGAATTATATGAACACAATTACAAAATACTTTTCATACAAATAAGGTTAGATCTAAACAAATGAAAACCATTAAATTTTTCAAGGGTAAGCAGAGCTAACATAATAAAAATGACAATTCTACCTAAGTTAATTTACTTATTCAGTGCCATACCAATCAAAGTACCAAAAAACTATTTTATAGAACTAGAAAAATAATAACAAAATTCATGTGGAAAAACAAAATATCAAGTATATCAATGGAATTAATGAAAAAAAAATGTGAAGAATGGTAGCCTAATAGTACTAGATCTCAAACTATACTATAGTAGCAATCATCAAAACAGTTTGATACCGGCTAAAAAATAGAATGGTAGATCAATGTAATAGATTAGGAGTAAATGACCGTAGCAATCTAGTGTTTGATAAACCCCAAGATCACAGCTTTTGGGATTAGAACTCACTATTTGACAAAAACTGCTGGGAAAACTGGAAACAGTATAGCATAAACTAGGTATCGATTAATATCTCACACTCTATATACCAAGATAAGATCAAAATGGGTATATGATTTAGACATAAAGGGTGATGCTATAAGTAAATTAGGGAAACACAGAATAATTTACCTTTCAGATCTATGGAGAAGGGAAGAATTTATGACCAAACAAGAAATAGTGAACATTGTAAGATGTAAAATGAATAATTTTGACTATAATAAATTTTAAAGCTTTTGTACAAACAAAAACAACATAACAGAGATTAGAAGGGAAACAACAAACTGAAAAAAACTTCATAACAAATTTCACTGATTAAGATCTCATTTCTCAAATCTATAAAGAACTAAGTCAAATTTGTAAGAATACAGGCCATTCCCCAATTGACAAATAGTCAAAGGATATGAATAAGCCGTTTTCAGATGAAGAAGTCAAAGATATCAACAATCATATGAAAAAATATTCTAAATAACTTTTGATTAGAAAAATGCTAATTAAAACAACTATGAGATACCACCTCACCTATCCCACTGGCCAATATGGTAGTAAAGGAAAGTGATAAATGTTGGAGGGGATGTGGCAAAATTGGGACATTAATGCATTGCTGGTAGAGTTGTGAACAATCTGGAGAGCAATTTGGAACTATGCTCAAAGGACTACAAAAGTGTGCATACCCTTTGATCCAGTAATACCACTACTAGATCTCTATCCCAAAGATATAAAAAAATGGAGGTGGAAAGGATCTACTTATACAAAAATATTTATAGCTTCTCCTTTTGTGGTGGCAAAGAATTGGAAATTGAAGGGATGTCTATCAATTGGGGAATTGCTGGACAAACTGTGGTACATGATGGTGATGGAATACTATTATTTTATGAGAATTGGTGACCAGGATGATTTCAGAAAGAGCTGGAAAGATCTACATGAGCAGTTGCAGAGTGCAATGAGCAGAACCAGGAGAGCGTTATACACAGTAAAAGCAATATTGTGGAATGATCGATCAATAGTGATAAACTTTCAGCAATACAATGATCTAGGACAATTCAGAGGGACTTATGACAAAGAATGATATCCACCTGCAGAGAAAAAGCTATTGGAGTCAGAATGCAGATCAAAGCAAATGATTTTTCACTTTATTTTATAGGGGTTTTTATTTTAGAGGTTTGGGTTTTTTAGGATTATTCTCTTACAAAAATGATCAATATGGAAGTGTTTTGCATGATAATATACATATAACCCAAATCAGATTGCTTGCCAGCTTTGAGAAGGGGGGGAGGGGAGAGGAGAGGGAGAGACAATGTGGATCATATAACTTCAGAAAACTTATGTGGAAATTTGTTATTACTTGTAATTGGTAAAATAAAATATTTTTATAATTTAAAAAAGTGGATACTACTATGTCATTAAAAATGACAAGTGGGTTAATTTTAGGAAAACATGGAAAGACCTAAATGAAATAATGAAGAATGAAACAAGCAGAACCAGAGAACTTTATATTTAAAAATACAACTATTGTTTAAATAATGGCTTGTGATTCCAGAGGAAAAAAACTGATAAGCGGAAATAAGTAAGACATAATTTTATGTATACATATATCTTTTTGTCAAATAATGCCTTCTCTAATGGGAGGAGGGAGACAGAAGACTGGGTATTTTAATGTAACAAAAAAAAAGTAAAAAAAACAATTTTAAGAATCCTGAGGCTTCAGAAGGACCTGGGTTCAAATCTCACCTAAGACACTTCCTAGTTATGTGACCCTGGGCAAGTCGATTAACCCCAATTGCCTGCCCCTTATCACTCTGCTGTCTTAGAATTAGAAGCCAGAAGGTAATGGTTAAAAAGAAGAATCCTGATGACTTATTAGAAGTCATAACAAATGCAGTATATTAGGAGGATGCAAAATGTAGAAAGAGAAGGCCTGGACTTCAGAAGGCTTGATTTCAAGCCCCAGCTGACATTTATTGTGTGAATGTGGACAAGCACTAATGCTCTGTAGTCAGCACATCTTGGTTCAAATCCCACCTCTGGTACTTACTGCCTGTGTGACCCTAGGCTACTTATTTTACCTCCCTGGACTATCTGTAAAATGAAGGGGTTTGGTTAAAGATCTTTTGTGATCTTTTCTAGTTCTCCACTAAAAGTTCATTACCTTTTTTGTACTGCAGACCCTTTTGATAGCCCACTGAAGTCTACTAACCTTTCAGAATAATGTTTTTAAATGTATAAAATAAAATACATAGGATTTCAAAGGAACTCAATTATATCAAAATATAGTTACCAAAAAAAATTTAACCCACATTCCTTAACCTTGAGCTAAAAACTTCTGATATTTGGGAGCCTCAGCTTCATCTATAAAAATGGTGATAATAATACTTGTACTTCCTATTTGAAGAAAGTGTTTTGTTTTGTAAACTTGAAAATGCAACATACAAATGGGCTACTAATATTCTGTGCTGATGTAGTAAGGGGTTCACCTGTTTCCCTATCTAATGTGTAATTATATGCACATTAAGACAGATCTCCAAACATTGGAGATAATGCCATTATTCTTGGTAGGCCAAAGAAAGCTATTTGGTGGGCTTTTAGCTCTCCTTAAATTACAGCACATAGGAGGATGCCAATTGTCTATCAATGGCAAGGACTATTTTGTTTTTATCTTCGGAACCTCGATGCTTGGTGCTTAATAATTACCTGAATGAAACGAATCAATTCCAGCTCTTCCTGAGGCTCCTTCCTCTCTCCCCTCTGGTTCTTAATGGGCAACCAGGTACAGAGAATTGCCAGATGCTTCTCCCTCCTCTTCTCCTTCATTCCCCAGAAGCTGTCATTCGTCCCTCTCTCCTCCACTGAGCCAGATGACCCACAAATGTAAGGGCCTGTGGGTGATCCCTAGCACAGAGGAAGGTGCTGAGTACAGCACTGCTCCAATGGGAGCCTGCCTCAGAAACCGTGGACCATGAGGATCTCGAGGCATGGCGTTCAATACCGTCCAAGCTGGAGAACAGAAGTGTTTTGGCCTCTGCACTTTTACAACTTCTGCATTCTAAAAATGTACCAAGAAGAGATTTTTCTCCTTTGCCTCCCTTCCACCCCCAAATTCCTGCCGCTGTTGGCTCCCAACCAGAAAAGAAAGTCGCCCTTGATTTCAACATAGGGTGCTCTGTGTTACCGGAGCATCCTCACAAAGGCACTGCAGTGGAACTTCTACTGAAGGTTCTGCTCTTTATAATAGATTTATAAGGACTGTGTGGACATGTTTGCTTTTTTTTTTTTTATTCCTTCATAAGTGATGCCATTATGGCTGCTATAACTCTTATTTACTCTATCGAGGGGCTGCTGGCAATAGCACAAAAATAGATTTGGAGAATTTATCTCATACATGCATCACATGATGGCAACAAAAGAGCACAGGTGAGATTTATACAGGCCAGAGCAGGCATTCATCATCCTCACTTTCACGTTAATGCCGCCTTCCCAAAGAGAGACATTACCCTTCCTAATCAAAGCAAAGTAATTGTTTAAACTTCCTTGCCTGCAACAGGCCCATAATTCTTCATTGTTCTCCATTCAAAGCCAAGCTGAATGACTTTTCCCGTGTTCTTGGCCAGTGTTTTTCCTCCAAAAGAACATGAGCATCGATAATAAATTATGACACTAATATGACAAGCAACCTACAATTCCTTTGTTATTTTCATCAGAAAAACAGATTTGATGTTGAAGCCAAGAAGAAGCCCCTAAACAAGATTAGGGTGGGATCAAGGGAGAAATGGTCAGCTTGGTTTGGGTTTTTATTAGTTTTGAAAACAAAAAGCTCTGCTTTTATAAAGAAAATATGTGTCTATCTCATAAATGTCAAAAAAGAGAAATCATTAAAAGGTTTTTTTTTATTAAAGAAATAGTGAATCTACACTTTTAGAACAATAAAAGTCCTGCAATACCTGGTACATTCTACAGTGGTAAAATTTGAGTAACATTTTTTTTATTTGGAAATGTTATAGGCAAAGTCTAAGATAGCCCTCCAAAGAATCTAGAACATGATGTAAAAAACCATTTTAAAACATGGAGGCTACCTGAAGGAAATTACAGTCCTCTGACTAGACCTTGTTCTTGTTTATTGAGCTCCTTTAAGTCAACAAAGACATGAATTCAAATGAGGCTCCTTGAGCCTGGTTGTGGAGAATGATGCCCAAGTAATAATACTATTAAAAACTTTTGAGTAACTAGTGACAAGGGAAGAAGGGGATGAAAGCATCTTCAATCTTGTGTGTGCACATATGTGTGTTATTTCTTCAATGTAGAATGAATTTCCTAATCTTCTCTGCCTACTAGATTCCTACAGACTCTCTAAATATCCTACTTCTTCCATGAAACTTTCTCTGACTGCTCAAGGGAACAGAGGCAAAGAGAGACAGAGAGGGAGAGGGAGAGGGAGAATGAGAGGAAGAGAGAGAAGGAGGAGAGAGAGAGAGAGAGAGAGAGAGAGACAGACAGACAGACAGACAGACAGACAGACAGACAGACAGATAGACAGACAGAGACAGAGAGAGAGAGAATGGGAGAATGGGAGAAGGAGAGAAACCAGAGACAGAGACAGAGAGACAGGAAGAGAGAGGGAGGGGGAAAGAAAGAAAGAAGAAAAGAATTGTGATTTCTATACTCCCTTTTTTCCAGATTTAGGATTAATTCATGTAGGGAACCCCTTTTGAAGAAAGTCACTTCACTTGTATGAACCTTCAGCATCTCTTCAGAAACTTCTAATCATAAAGAGCTGCCTAGAACACTGACAATTTGAGTGAATTGCCCAGGATCTCACAAAACCTGAATGAAGTTCCATTTGGAGAACTCTCTCCTGTCTCATCTCCGTCTCCTGGCCTCCCTGACTTCCTCCAAGTCTTAACTGCACTCTAATCTTCTGCAAGTAACCTTTTTCCTACCTCCTTTTAACTTTGTGCCTTCTACAACTTATCCTGTCTGTATCTTCTTTGTACTTAGTTGTTTGCACGCTGTCTCTCCCATTCAAATGTGAGTACCTTGAGAGCACTCTGGTTTTTTTTTTTTTTTTTTTGCCAAGGCAGAATTGCAGTAAGTGTTAGGCAATGGGGTTAAGTGACCTGACCAGTGTCTGAGGCCAGATTTCTGGGCCTGGCTATTAATCTACTGAACCACCTGGCTGCCCCCTCATCACTTAACCTTCTATCTACCTTAATTTCCTCGTCTATAAAGTGAGGATCATAATAGCATCTACCTCCTAGGGTTGGTATGAGGATCTAATGAGATATTTGTAAGGTGCTTAATGGGCACAGAACTAACAAATAATTGTTGTTGATGTTCAGTTCAGTCCAACTCTTTGTGACCCCATTTGGAGTTTTCTTGGCAAAGATACTGGAGTGGTTTGCCCTGTCCTTCTCCAGTTCATTTGACAAATCAGGAAACTGAGGCAACCAGGGTCAAGGGACTTGCTCAGGGTCACACAGCTAGTAAGTATCTGAGGCCAGATTTGAACTCAGGTCTTCCAATGCTCTTTCTAGTAGGCCACCCAGTATAATACACACTCAATAAATGCTCATTTCCTTCCCCATTCTTTAAGCAACTAATAAATGCTAGTTAGCAAACTGAAGAGCTTCCTCACCCTGAGGCTTGCTCTCTATTCACTTAATCACATAGTTTCTACCTAGGTGGTTCAGTGGTTTGAGAGCTAGGTTCAGAGACAGGAGGTCCTGGGTTCAAATTTGTTCTCAGACACCTCCTAGCTAGGTGACCCTGAGCAAGTTACTTAATCCCCATTGCCTATACACAATATATACACAGTATTGATTCTAAGACAAAAGGTAAGGATTTTAAAAAATAAGTTATAAAAACCTGGGAACTTTTTTAATTGTTATTTATTATTATTTTTTGCTTTTAATTACAATCATCCTTCAGTCCAGGGAGGGCCTCTTTTTGTCCTTTTAACAATAGCTTTTAAAAATAAATATAGCTGACATTTATTTAATGCATTTGTATTATATTATAAAAGTATTCATTTTCTGTAAGATTTCAATGGTCCAACTTTTGTGTTAAAGAATACAGTTGCCATTGTTAACAAGGCTTCAGACAAAACATCAAGGTAGTCAGGCAAACACCTGTGGCCTACTCCCATTCCCCCTAAAGCCCAAGAAAACATAAGGCATTGTGTTGCCCCCAAAATCCACAAAGTGAGCACAGAATAGGAAAATAAACAGCTCTTTACACTTAGAACAAATGCTCACACTGCACAAACTTCTCTTCCCCTAAGAATCTTTAGACTACTGATGAGGTTACTTCATGAAAAGTGCCATGTAAATACTTATCATCAGCACAGACACAAAAATACTCAATAAAAATAAAAAAGATTCACAAGCCAAGGATGCTGCTTACCTAAAGTTCAAGCTAATGCAGCTTTCAATTATATGTGCCCATTTTAAACTCTAAAAAGATGTAATGTTAATCAAACATTTAATTTGCTGGTGTTTTTCTTCGTAAATGTCATGTTCAAGGAGATATTTAGGACGTGATCTACAGAATAATTGCAGCAGGTTGACTTGCCCAGGCTGCCTTTATCTGAATTAGAGTAGATGAGAGAAGGAGGAGGAAAAGGGCTCTTGACTTTCCATGCTCTGCGGATTCCTTTCTCGTTTCAAAGTAAGAAGCGTTTTGAAAATAAACCCAGTGCTATTCATCATGTTTGGTAACATTCAGGTCTCCACGGCATTTCCCCACTAAATAGTTTGCCCTAAAAGTGTGCTTCAGGATGCAAAGACCAAGGAAAACACCAGATACCTTGTGGTGCATAATTACTAGTTATTAAATCCCAACTGTGGGCTGAGCTACCAAATTTCTATTGTAAATAGAGTAGGTTTCCCATGCATGCTGTTGGGGAAATCCTGAGGCATTTCCTCCATCTTGATATTTCAGATGAGAAAAAAACAATCTTCCTCTGCCCTATCTAGGTAAGGTACTAAGCTGCACCAAAAAGGGGTTTCCTTCTTTCTCTGCATTTGTATCTCCAGTGCCTGTTGGCTAATTCATCCTATTGCAATGCTCTGTCTCTTCTGTGCTCGGCGCCCACTACTTACTCTATCTGCAAGGTCCTATGATGGAGACCAAGGATACAAAGCCAAAACAATAAATGTGATCCGTGTAATGCACAGGAAGGGTCTGGTAAATGTCCATCCTGAAATTCTATCCCACTATGATATATTTCTTATTCATTCATTCAACAAGCATGTATTAGATGCCTTTTGTGTGTATGGCACTATGCCAGGTGCTGGGGAAGTGGGGAAGTCTGGAGTCAGAACAGCAAGATGCCACAGGACATAGGTCCTTTCTGTCTATCTGTACAGTATATAGTACTACTGTATCTACAAATCAAGAACATGGGAAGAAAGGATTTAGAGATATCACCCATCTTCATATCGATATCTCTATATCATCCTACGTGTGTGCATTTATATGTGTATATATACATATATGTGTTTATAATGTAGATCTGACCATCATATATGAAGTATATCAATATAAACCACATATTATATATGTGTGTTTTATATATCTCTATCCTATTCATATACATATACTATAGTTTTCTGTTAGATCCATACTATCCTATATATTACTCTTATATATCATATATTATTATAATAGATCATATATATCTATCACTGTATATATTACTAGTATATCCCAGATATGTTGAAATGTATCTTATATATGTTATATCTCTCTGCTCTATTGATATATAGATCTCTCTCTATGTATATTTACATATACAAACACATACACACATATATGTGTGTGTATATTATATATAAAATAGAGAGCGAGAGAGACAGACAGACAGACACACACACATCATTGAGGTTCAGAGAGGGGGAAGTGACTTCCTTAGGTAGGAAAGGGACAGGGGAGAGATTAAATTGCTAAATTGAGTCTCCGCCAGTTGGATTCCATACTGGTTAACACCAAAGTCTTGTCTTCACTCAATCTACAAGCAGTTATAGAACATGATCTATATGTGCCAGGCACAGGGGATTCAAAGACAAAAAAAAAAGGAAACAGTAATTACCCTCAAGGAGTTGACATTCTACTTTTATCCCATGGATTGGAAGGCAACATGGGAACTCTGTAGAAAACAGGTAATCCAAGAGGCAACAATCCAAAGAAGTTTAAAAGCCATTACAAATCAGGTTGTTGGCCCAGAAATGGCCAAAACATCAGGAACAAGTAGTGTATAGCCCCCAACATCACAAAATTGGGGAAGATGGTGTCCTGGATTGAGCCCCGGCAGCCATCAGATGGCATGTGAAGGGTGTCGATGCTCCCCTCTGCCATCCTCAACATCAGGTCCTTCCTTAGTGTATATATCTCCTTTTGGCTTTCCTGTGAAGAGATATTATCCAGGAAAAGTCTCGATTTTGTATTTTGTGACCCTGGTGCCTAGTAGCATAGCAATAAATACATGCTGATTAATTAACTGATTGAGGGCCATGTGGTAGCATTGGGCTTTGCTGAAGTGGGTGGAAGAGGTATAAAAAACAGCCATACAGAATGAAGATCCTGGGTCTGCTCAGTCAGTGGGAAGGAAAGAGGAACAAAGCAAGATGCATGAACCTAAAGACATTTGTTTCCTTTCTTTCAAGAAAAGGTAAGAGTTTGAGGCCTCAGCATATTCGAGCCTGAAGCAAGGCAACCCCAATGGTAAATCCCAGGGCAGCCTCTTGCACTTCCCCAGTGGGAAGGGAAGGTCACATATAGAGAATGACTGTGCCTCCCTCTAGCCTTCTCAGACCTGGGGAAGGTACTACTAAATGTAGTCCCTTTTCCCTAGAAAAATTAATTCAGTCCTCAGATGTTACCAGCTATAAATTACTGGCCAATCTGGTTCAGAAATATTAAGGGAACACTTATAAAGTGCATCTCCCATCTGATGCCACAAAATAAAGATGCCAGGGCCTTTCAGATGTTTATCTTACTTAAAGCCACAACAAGAATCAATCTCTTCTGGTTTTCACTGAAGAGAACATCAGTCCATGGAGTGGGAAGCAGTGTCAGGCTATCTCTCCCCTCCCTGTCATTCTTCTGTGTTCCTCCAGGATGAAAACCTGTCAGGTCATTGGCAGGTGGTCGAGGAGGGCTGAATTGGGCATCTTCCCAGCTTCTATCTGCCCTTGATCTTAAGCCTGGGGATATTGGGCTAAAGAATTGAGAGAGAAAGGGCTTGGGGAGTTGGATTGTCCTGCACAGTAATTGATTTTGACAGCACAACAAGTTAATTCGTCACTGTTTTGCAACTTATTTGAAAATTCGTCTAGAAGCGAGTCCCATAGGATAACTTGTAATCACTTATAAACTCAAATGAGGTCTATGAGTTAAAACACCATTAGAGCCCAGATATAGGCAGGTTCTGGTGAGGGACTGCTAATGTGTTCTCTTTACCTTTCCTCTTGCATCAAGGACAGAAACTCCAGCCAGGAGTGATGGAGGAAGATTATGACCAAGTTACAAACCTGTCATAATCATGGCAGTTCATGCACTAGTTGGACATACCTTTTTAGGGAAGGGATAAGAGATGGTTTGATCTCTCTCTCTCTCTCTCTCTCTCTCTCTCTCTCTCTCTCTCATTTCCAAATCACACTGATTCTAAAACTCCATTTTCCCCCCAATTCATTGACACATCAATGTAAAAAATGAAATGAATGGAGATAAATAGACTTCTTAAAGCCCATCTCCTTATAGAAGAATTAATAACAGAAGTAAACCCCCATCCAACAGGGTCTCCCTAATACTTTATTACTTTATTACAACAGTTTATTATCAAGGATAGGTGTTTTAATACAGGGCCATAAAGACCACGTTGGGTGGCAGTTTTATTTCCCAGGAGTTAAGTATTAATTGCCACACAAAGGAATATAAAAATGACACTGGAAACAAATAATTTTGCTTCTCCACAAAGCAAGAATTCTTTTAGATCAGCATTCCCACAATAGAAAAGCAGAGCACTGAAATTTAATTAAAATTTACAATTATTCTTTTTGCTTCCCTCGAATTGTGTGTGTGTGTGTGTGTGTGTGTGTGTGTGTGTGTGTGAGATTCTCAGAGATGTGCTTTGCGTCTCCTCAAAGAGTGTTTCTCCTGATGGAAACTCGACCCACGTCCCTGCTAGATGGCTGACAGGGCTCGATAAAGTGCTGTCTCTTGGCAATATAACAGGGCCACCGCAATAAACTGATAATATCATAGAATATAGGTCGGCGCAGGAGGCAAATTCAACTTTACCTAAGAGCCTTAAAATGTTTTAACTACCATTTCAATCAAACCTAGAAGTTTGAAATGTGGCACTAAATGCATTTCTTCGGGAAGCTGTCTTCCTTCTCCCCTCTCCCCAACCCCTAGGCTCATAAATCCTAAAGGCCTTTTTGGGTTAAGACAAGAAGCTGAGCTGAGGCAGCATTTTGGAAGATGGTGACCTGTTTGGGGAGTGGGGTGTGAGGAAGATAGGTTTTGATTACACTTTGTGAAGCAAGTACAAGATGGTAGAGAATAATGGACAGAAATGTTCAACGTCCAGGGAGACTGAGAGAGGGAAGTCAGGAGCCAGAAATAGACTTTAAAGTTTAAGGTGACAATTCTCTGTAGAAGCTCTTTTCTTCTCAATCCATTCTCTCTCTGTGTGTCTGTCTCTCTCTCTGTCTCTCTCTCCCTCACACACTCACACATACACACACACACACACACACACACACACACACACACACACACTCAGTCTCTCCCACTTGATTTGGATTTTCTCTGTATACGGAACCAGAGAGACAGAGGAATAACTCAAATTAGCAATTTTGGTGACAGGGATAATTCAGTTGGGAAAGAGGTACTCTTGACTAATCCGTAAGTGTGTGAGTGTGTGTGTGTGTGTGTGTGTGTGTGTGTGTGTGTGTGTGTGTGTTTTAGGGGGACAAAGAGAAACCCCAGGACACAAGTCTCCATTGAATGATACATCCAGAATAATACCAGGAAGCTATAGCAGGGGAGGAAGTGCTGAGAAACCTAAGGCAACAGGAAACTACAGAAGGGGAGGAAGTATGCCATCTGGTAGTTTTCTATTTTAACGAATTATTTTTGCTATCTAGTTGCTACAATCATTTGTTTCTACACTACAGAAGGAGCGCAAGTGCTGTCAACCCTTTCCAAATTTCAGCACCCTAGGACAAAGGACTATTAGCTCACCCTAGCAACAGTTTATGAACACAGAGGAAGGTGAAAAGTATCTCTTCATACTCAATCCAGCCCAAACCAGACTACCTCTCCATCTTCCCTCTGTAAATGGAGGGATTCCAAGAGGTGGCGTCTTTCTCCTTCTCACCCCTAACCCCAGCCTAGATTTCCAGAGGAGAAAATTACATAGTCTTCTTTAGCCACATTTGGTAATTTCCAACCACGTTGGTCTGCAAAGCCTTCCTGGTGTCTAATCCAAACCCCTACAACTCCAGTCAACCTACAGTCATTTGCTTTTCTTTGGTCTCTCAGAACCTTTATCTTCTGCCCTCTTCCAAGCCAAGTTACTTTTTTGAAGCCTGCATTGCTGTAGGCCTTAGCATTTAGAAAAGCTGCAGCTCTAGAATTTCCCCATTTTGCTAATTAGGTTTTAATGATTCTGAGCAAACAAGGACATGGGGTTGCTGCATGGCCACGCTTATATCTGGCAGCCTGGGCAGAGGAGATGCTAGGCAGGAGGAAAAGCCGCCTAATGAGCTCCACCTGCAGCTTGGAGGGCCTACCTGACATTATCTGCAAAGCACTGGCCTTGGTTCCCAGCTCTGCCGGCTTCGGTGTGTCCAGCTCAGCACAAAGGCTCCTGTGCCCTGCCCCGGCCTACTCCATCTTAATGAATCAACCTGCAATGGGCAAGCTGCTTTTTTTTTTTAAGTGCTTGAAAAATTAAATAAGAGAGAAATAAATTCCCACAGGTTCCATTTCCTCAGCTCCAAACACTCCAACTGTGACACCAGCCTTCTAGGTGTTGGATTGCTATTCTCCTGTAGCCCACAGGGTGTTTCAGAGCAACCCTTACTAGTAGCAGACCAGTTCTAAATGAGGAAGCTAATGTGCTGATTTATTTACCTAATTATGGTAAAACAAACAAGCTGGTAACTAAAACCCGATATGCTCCCTCCTTTGAAAAGCAAGCACACTCCCTAATCAGAGCCCTCAGAAAGGAAGACCAGGCAGCCTGTGCAGATATAGGAAGCTCAGAAGAGAGAAAGTGACAGAGACAGGTAGGAGAGAGAAAGGGGGTAGCTGAGAGAGAGAAGTGGAGAGACGGAGAGAAAGAAGGTGGTGGGGCAGAGAAGAGGGAAGGAGGGAGAGGGAGAGAGAGAGAGAGAGAGAGAGAGAGAGAGAGAGAGAGAGAGAGAGAGAGAGAGAGAGAGAGAGAGAGAGAGAGAGAGAGAGAGAGAGAGGGGATTAGGAGGGGGAGAGAGAGACAGAGACAGATACAGAAAGAGAGAGAGGGAGGGAAAGAAAAGGAGAGAGAGAGAAGGAGAGAGAGAAGGGAGGAGGCGGGGAGAGTGGAGAGAGGGAGAAAGAGGGAGAGGAGGGAAGGAGGGGGAGGGAGAACAAGACAGAGGGATAGAGAAAGAGAGAGAAAGAGAGAGGAAGAGAGAGAGAGAGAGAGAGGAAGGGAGAGAGGGGGGAAGAAGAGGGGGAGAGAGCAGCAGAGAGCAGAGAAGAATGAGAAAATAGGAGTAACTCAGAAACAGAAACAAAAAGAGAGACAGAAACAGAGGGAGAGAAAAGCATGAACACAAAATGAGAAATTTTGAAACGTTAACCAACACCTGGCAGTAACACACACACACACACAGATCTCTCACACACACAGACAAACAAAGAAATCAAGGCAGAGACTGACAGCCAGCTATGCCTGGAATGACTTAGAGAAACAACCAGATTACCTGGGTCTGGCAAATTCACCCTCTTCAGAAGAAGTGCTACCCAGAATGTTGCTCCAGCCTTTTGTTTGGGCTTATGACAAACTTCCAGAAAGGTTGATCGTGACCCCAAAACAAAAACAAAAACCTAAGGAAAGGGGCACAAGGCCTGGGTCAGAAGAGCAGCAGGCCCAGGGTGGCAGAGGAAGAATACCAGGAAAACAATGAGGCAGCAAGGTGACATAAGAGATAAGATGCTGCATGTGGAACCAGGAAGACTTGCCTTGCCTCACCTCAGACACTTCTTACCTGTGACCCCAGACAACATATTTAGTTCTCTGGGCCTCAGACTGTTCCTTCCCAAAATGAGAATAATAACTGAACTTGCTTTAGGGAATTATTGTGAGAATCAAATGAGAGAATATGTGTCAGGCACTTTGTAAACCTTAAAGCACCATATGATGTCTGGTTATTAGGAAGAACAGTTTTTGAAAGCTAAATTTGGGGAAGGAGACTCAAAGAAGTGATAAGAGTTCTTGGAATGGATGGGGCCATAACTGAAAAAGAACAGATGGCAGAGGTATCAAGCTCTTGTTCAGCCCCTGCTTTCTTAACCAAGGGAAATGATCTTTGGAGTAGGAAGAACATAACAAAAATGGCTGATAAGGAACTGAGATCCAAGACAAGTAAGGAGACAGAAAGATAGCACCTAGTTGCCCTTGATGAGTTCAAGTTACCAGGCCCAGTGAATTATACCCAAAGGTACTGAAGGACCTTGAAGAGATATCTGTTGAGTCACCAGTGATTTTTGAAAGGCTATGGAGAATAGGGGCAACTGGATGGCTCAGTGGAATAGTCAGGCCTGGAACAGGAGGTCCCAAGTTCAAATCTGGCCTCAGACACTTCCTAGCTGTGTGTCCCTGGGCAAGTCACTTACTCCCCATTGCCTAACCCTTACACTCTTCTGCCTTGAAACCAATTCACAGTATTAACTCTAAGACAAAAGATATGGGTTAAAAAAAAAAGAAAAGAAAGACTGTGGAATAAATAGGATAGAACCATAGGTTTTGAGAATGGGAAAGCATTACCTGATTTTCAAAAAAGGGAAGAATATGGAGCCTGTCTGCAAACTGTAAGGGCAGTAAACTTGACTTCGATTCCTAGCAAAATTCTAAAACACATTATTAAAGTGATAGATGGATCCTCAAAAGGAAGCGGTGAGCACAAAAGACCAGCATGGCTTCACCCAGAACAGATCACATTCAATGAACTTCACATCCTTTTTTACAGGGTTAAAGCACTGAAAGATTATGGAAGGCATAGAGATGGTTTACTTAGACACCAGCAAAGCATTTCACAAGTTTCCCAAGCTATTCTTGGGGGTAAGAGAGGCAGCTTCGCACTAGAGCTCATAAGGTTATAAATTTAGTGTTGGAAGGGACCTCAGAAGTCACCAAGTCCAACTCCCTCGTTTTACAGATGAGGAAATCAAAGCTCTGGTGGGATTGTGACTTGCCCAAAGTCATCTAGGAAACAAGCATTAGAAGTAAGATAACTGCATAGTCAGGTAGATTTGGAACTGGTTGCGCTAGACCCAAAGAGTAGTCATTAATGGTTCAGTGTCTTCTGGGAAGGATGTCTTTAGTGGAATGGTCCAGGGATTCATCCCTATACCGATTAACTTTTTTTAAATCAATAACTTGGATAAATGGATGGAAGGCATAGTTATCAGATTGCAGAAGGCACAAAACTGAATGGACAAAACACTGGATGGAAGAGTAAGAACCTGAAAGATATTGAAAAGTTCACAATTCAGGATGAACCAAAGATGAAATTTAACTGGGATAAATGTAAAGTCTAACACTTGGGTTAAAAAAAAAAATCAGCTCCATAAATACAAGATGCAGGGTTGCAGTGGGGAGATGTGGTTGGCTGGCAGTTCATCTGAAAAAAGATTGAGGGACTTCAGCAAACTGCAACCTCAAGATGAGGCCAACACTGGGACAGGGAAGCCAAGAAAACTGATACAAATTATAAAGGCTGTAGGAAGTAAGGCAAGGGTCTAGCTGATAAAGAGACCCACAGATCTAATGTGATTTTCCTGCCTTGTTCAGAGAACTTCCAGAGTATTGGGCTCAGTTCTGAACAGCATATTTCTGTAGTGTGTATACTGAAAGACCTCTGGATTAGTGGTTGAAGAAACAGGGAATGCTCATTCTGGGGAAGGAAAGACGTAGGGGAAAGGAATGAATATGATAAGCACTTCCAAGGATTGAAAGGGCTTTCCTGTAGAAGGAGGATTAGACTTAGTTCTGTTTGACCTGAGTTAAGATCAATGGATAGAGACTAAACAGAAGCAAATTAAGGCTAGATATATGGGGATTTTTCCTAACCATCAACGCTGTCCATAACTGGACTGGGCAGCCAAGACTCTGGGCAGTGAGTTCCCTTTCCTTGGAGGTCTTCAAGTAAAGGCCTGATGACAATGTTATTAAGAAGATTCTGATGAGGGAATGGGTTAGACTAGCTGGCCAGAGGTGCCTTCTCATGAAGATTTTGTAAAGATCAGGGTTTCCAGGGCTGCCCATATTAAGCAAGAAGTTCCAGGAAAGACCAAGAAACAACCCTTACATGATTCAAGATGCTTTCAGTAGTAGAAGGAGCATTGGCCTGGAGGTCAGGAAATCTGAGTTCATATCCTGACTCTGACACTGTACTTACACGGGCAGGTAAATTACTTAAATTAAATTAACTTGTCTAATCTTCATTGTCCTTAGAGAAATGAAGAAATAAAATTTGAACTACTTACTTTAGAGAGTGGCTGTGCAGGAAATGTTTTATAAACCATAAAGCATTCTAAAATGAGAGTTATTATTGTTGTTGTTGATAAGCTTAAAGCTACTCCCAGTTACTGGAATAAAGAGAGTGATTTTTAAGGCTGGATTCTCTCTCCTCCTCAACCCTGCACCCCACTGCACACTCACACACATACACACACATGTCCTTGCCCTGAAATCCATCCCAAAGGGCCAGATGATACAGGCCACCAGATTCTGCTGAAGATATCTGTGGAGAGAACGATGCAGCTCACAGAATTAAAACCATTGGCACAGGTAAATGGGAGCTGCATCTGCAGCCCTGGCTGGAGACAAGAGGCTCTGACCCTTGTCCACACCAGAGTTTCAATCATGATTACAACTAGTAATGAATAAACCCCTACTACATGCAAACCCTCTGGTATATGTTCTCAGTGGTCTCTCCTCTGGCTTTCTGCTTCTATTGGGAAGAAGTGAGGGGAAATAGAGGAGCTAAGCCAAAGTGGGGAAGGTAGTATTGCATACGTATAAGAAAGATCACTGGCGTTGAAGTCAAAGGAATCACACAAATCCTAGCTCTGCTCAAATCCTACTTATTCCCCCAGCCTTTTCCTCATGTCATCTCAGTTTTCTCATCTGCAAATGAGGGGGTTGGGTTCAAAGATAGCCAAAGTCCCCTCAGCTCTAAATTCTATGAATCTCTCTGAGTTTATGGCAGTGGCAGATGATTTAGGACCAGCAACGTCCCTTGACCCCCAGGTCTCTAACCCCAACCTATTAATGGGGAGCAGGAAAAGAGACCACCAATGCCTGCTGCCATTGAAAGAAGCCATGCCTTTCCTCTTCCCCAAATAGCCCTCACTGACCCACAGCCAAGTTCCTACCAGGCTCAGGACACTGCTAACTGGATGCTGATGCCAACAACTCTGCTCCCTCAAATCCCAGCGTCTGCTGGAGTCATCTCAGAGCCCCTCTCCTCTCCAACCCATACTTCCACTACCTTTTTAGTAGGAGCCCAACTAACTAACCTGCCATTAAACCCCCAAGTCGACACCTTGACATCTGCCCTGCTATATGTCATGAGTTAAATATGAACCCTCCTTTATGTGTTGTGATGCCCAAATTAGAATGTGAGCTCCATGGGAGTTAGGACTATCTCAGTTTTCTATTTGTATCCCTAGTGGATAGCACATGCAATAAATACTCAATAAAAGCTTTTCCATTCCTTTCCATAATAATGTGATAAAAACCTCAAACCTTCTCCAGGAAGTCTCCCTTGATTAACCCCACTGAACTCTAATTAATTTCTTATCTTAAATTCTTTCTAACACTTATGGATTCGACTTGGATGATGTAGATCAAAACCCATTAGGGGAAACTGCATGGCAACCAAAATCTCTATATTACAAAAAGATTTTTAAGCCCGAGCGGATGGCCTACTTGTTTTAATTGGCACTAGGCATAAGAGAATTCCATTGAAGCTAGACAGTCTCGGGAGCTTTTGAATGGTACCTATGCTTGCTAAATGGTTTGTGTCATTATATCATTTAATGTGGATATATTCTATTTCTTCCTCATCAGACTTAGAGCATCTCAGGGTTAGGTGGGAACTGTGTCTCCTTCCGTAGTATCATTGTCAGCCTCTCTAAGAGGGCTGCACACCCAGGCTACCAAGGCTTTGGTGTAGATTTAAAGATGTCCTACCTCCCTAGAACCACTGTCAGGCACACTGCCAGTGTAAGTGTTCAGAACAAATTTCAGAAGTGGAAGAATTAAGGATGACCCATTGATTGGGGTTAGAAGAAAACACAGTCCATTAGGATCCAGAATGGGAGGAAATAATGAGTTATCTGAGAGGAGCAGAGATTTAGACCTTGAAGATACTTTAGGGGTCATCTAACCCAACCCCTTCCACTTGATAGATGAGAAAAAGAAGACCAAAAAAAGTGACAGTGACTTTCCTAAGGTCACTCAGTAAGTGGCAAAGATCCAGTGACATTCTCATCAGTGGTGCTTCTTCCAGCATAAACTCAGTTAAAGGAGTTCCTCCTTTCTTCCCCCGACAATGCTACCTCTGAATATTCCACAAGGAGCCAAGGAGTTTCTCAGTCTGAAGAACCCAATGGGGTCTTCTCCTCAGGAGATACATCCTCAGATGCCAGAGGACCCTGCTGAGTGAGGTTTAATCGCCTTCCGCTGCTCCTTCCCTTTATTGATTGCAATACCTGCTTAAAAGCTTGAAAATGAGATTTTTTCCCCCTATTGATTTTTTCACCTTTTCTACTTGGCAAGCACTGAGATTTCCCCCTGACTTTTTACTGCAGCTAAACTCATAGAGTTGGGGAGGCCATGGGAATGGTCCTCCTCTTTTTCTAAAAAGATCACTATCAGTGTAGAGAAACCTTGCTATGATAGTTCTAAGAGTCAGGGAAGGGAGGGAATGAGTGTATTTAAGAGAAGAGAATGGTAAACATACAGATGATTGGCTTAATGACCATACAGTCCTGGCCTTATCCTTGCAGAGACACCCAAGAATTATGGGATTAGGAGGGGATGGTTAGAGAGACCATTTGGTTCATCCCTCTGCATTTAAGACAGATGTACCATGGATAATCCCACTAAAGTCACTAGTTAGTCCTGCTTTATCGAGGATATTATTTCATATTTGTTTTTGCTGTTTAGTTGTTTCAGTCACATTCAACTCTTCATAATCCCATTTGAAATTTTCTTGGCAAATATACTAGAATGGTTGGCCATTCCCTTCTCCAGCTCATATTACAGATGAGGAACTGAGGCGAATTGGGTTAAGTGACTTGTCCAGTGTCACACAGCTAGTAAACGTCTGAGGCCAGATTTGAACTTAAGTCGTCCTGACTCTGGGTCCGGTGCTCGAGTCACTTCACCACCTAGCACTGCTCTGTAATGATGCCCACTTTTTAAGGGGATCCTAAACCAGAATGTCACCTAAAAGGGTGATGCTCTGATAGCTTTACTGGTTTGGGAGTCTCCTGAGAGATGACAGAATAGAATTTGGCTAAGAGAGAGAAGCTACAGAACCAGGATCCTAGCAGTGTATGAACAAGGTAATGAAGGGCTGAGCAGCCATTCTCGGGGAATAACAAAAGGTCTAAAGGCATTGGAAGCTCAGGATAATGCTGAGTCAGGAGGGGCCAGGGGTAGGTGATTCTGTGGCACAGTCTCCTAGTTAATGACCCCACAAACTGACCACAATAGAACATCCACCACCGAGCCTATCATCCAAGGGCCAGGGAAGTCATTTCAGTCCCGGAGGACCAGGAGCAGAGCTCTCGGCTGAATTTGCGAGGCATGCCATCACCATTCAGACCCTTTCTTGGATATGCCTTAGGTCCATGATCTGGAGCAGCCAAGGTCCAGAGACCAGACACAGACTCTAACAGGAACTCCTGCTGTCTCTCCCAGGGTGCTGGGAAGCCTGGCTATGGGGAGGGCAGCGATAAAGAATACCAGACCATATATGACTTGGGGTTTGCGTCTTATAAGATTACTCTCGTACAAAAATGAACAATTTGGAAATAGGTTTTGAGTGATAATACGTGTAGAACCCAGTGGAATTGCTTGTCATCTCTGGAGGGGGGAGAAAAGAGGGGAGGGAGACAACATCAATCATGTAACTCTGGAAAACTTAGGTATAAATTTGCTATTGGAATAAAATAAAGAAAAGAAATTTAAAAATCCCAGACCACCAGAAACGAGTTACTTCAAGTTCTCCTTGCCATTCCCCCATACAACTATACCAGCCTCCAATCTCATCCCCTCCCACCCCCTACCCAAACTGTTTGCTGTGCAAGCAGTGATTAGTTGAGGCTCGGTTGGACCCCTTTACTAGTTTCCATTCCCCACCTTTACTCTCACTTCTGCCAGTGGTCAATTTTGTCTGACTCATAAGGCATCCTTCCTCTATTCAATTCAACAAATGTTTATTAAGCATAAATAAAAGCCATAATGAGTAACTGTGGCACCTGGGGAAAGCAGCACAAAAGGCAGCCTCTAACCAATTTTTTTTTAATTGATTCCGTTTTGGAGAAGAGACGTCAAACCTGAGGACACCAGGTACTGTGTGAGACCATCCTGTGGTAGGGAAAAAGATGCCTCCCCGCATCACCCCAGGTCAATGGTCTTCACAGGCAGAAATCCTCAGAAATCAAGAGGCTCCTGGGGGCTGGGGAGAGGAAAAGTAGACAGAACAATGCAAGGTAGAGAGGCGAGATTCACTTGAGGTACAGAAGGAAGGGAGTGGGATGAAGGAGGAAGCCCATCGTTTAGCAGCTTCCTATTTTAACGAATTATTCTTACTAACCAGATATGCTAAGATCGCTGGTTTCTAGTTGATGAAGAAGCACGAGGGCTATCAGTCCCTTCTAAATTATAGCAACCTGAAGCCAAGTACCAGTTGCCTTTCACTCGTTACAACTCTGGCACCTACTCTGTGTAAGATTCAATGATAGGTTTGGGGGGAAAAAGATGAAATAAGACACACTCCTTGCCCTCAAAGAGTGATGACTCCACAGTCACCAGAAGTCTAATCTAAAGGAACGATCAGGCAGCCAGGGGAAGTGGTTGGCTGCCACTGGGAGGGCTGACCCCTAAGTTATTATCTGCCCCGCAGTTACACAAATGAACTAATGTCATCCCAACCCAACAAAGTTTGTTTGTAGGCAGAGCCTTTACCCTGGTGCCAGGAGCTCTTTGCTCAGTGGCATCCGCAACACGGTGGCCCCCATGCAAGGTCCCTTCTCCCTTGCACTCAATGAGGCGCTAGGACTGATGACTGCTGTAAAATAGGTCTTTATGGCCTCCATAACCACTCTAACAAATTTCTTTCCAGCAGCGGCAGCAGCAGCAGCAGCCGGGAACAGATTAATGACTCTGTGACGCTAACACTTCTTTGGGTCCCCTTTGCCTGTCAGGTCATTACTGCTAGTTTATAGTCATGAGGCCTTTTCTCAGTTCACTAAACTGTTTGCATGATAAAGAGACATTAGTTCTGCTATCTGTTCCAGCCAAGGTCTGCCTCTGTGCCCCAGAGGCAGGGGGCTAGGCTGCCTTTTTCTACCTGTGGGACCGTAGCAGAACTAGTCCTGTACCAGTCCTGGTTAGTACAAGGGAGTAAAGACTGTTAGATTCAGGGTTGAGGGCAAGGGTTCTGGGGTTTTGTTTTTTTTTAAACCCTTACCTTCTGTTGTGGAATACTGTGTATTGGCTCCAAGGCAGAAGAGTGGTAAGGGCTAGGCAATGGGGGTCAAGTGACTTGCCCAGGGTCACACAGCTGGGAACTGTCTGAGGCCAGATTTGAACCTAGGACCTCCCATCTCTAGGGCTAGCTCTCAATCCACTGAGCTACCCGGCTGCCCCCCTCTGGGGTTTTTTTAATCCTTATTTTCAGTCCTTATAACAAGTCTAGAAGGTAAAGGGCTAAGCAAAGGGGGTTAAGTGACTTGTCTGGGGTCATGTCACACAACTAAGAAGTGTTTGAGGCCACACTTTAACCCAGGTTCTCCCTGGCACTCTAATCCACTCCGCCACCTAGCTACCCCTGGACATGGGTTCTTCTGCTTATCTCCTGGATCTTGGGGAAATTATTTAATCTCTGGCTTTAAATCCTCTGATCCTCTAGCCTTTGGAGAGACCTGAGACTCTTGGATATTGGGCTATCGATGCTTACTTAGTGCTGAGACTATGTGTGGGCCACTTAATCAAAGCCTCAGTTTCCACATTTGTGAGATGCAGATGACAATTTTCATAGTACCCAACTCACAAGTCTATTGAGAGGCTCAAATAAAATACTGTCTGTAAAGCACTTTACAGACTTAAAACCCTATATAAATGTAGCAGGGCTACCTGATCCAGCATTCCCTATTCCTCTGTGGCTCGAGGTTCATTCTCTCTTTTGTCCTTTTCCCTAAATCTCAGGGAAATCCAGCCTGTAGATTATGACTGCTAGCTCACAACTGGATGCTGCAGAATTATAGCAACTGATCTGCCAGCCCTGATAGGAGTCAATCCCCTTAATTCCATTCCCCATCTCCCTATAGGAAAGGACCACAAATGAGGTCCCAGGGGTGGCTTCAGAGGGAGGTGTAGGATCAGTGGGGCAATAAGAAAAGTTCAGCTCCATTTGCAAATGTGCCTCAATAAACAGGAGGGCTGTGACTTTAATCCCCTATGGAGCAGGAAGCAAAGCTGCTTTCCACAACTGCAGATTATATCCTTTAATACTAGGTGAATATGGGCATAGAGCTTGGAACAAATCATTCCTGCAAACAGAAATACACCCCGAAGTCTATGCCTTCTTGAGGGTTTTGACATAAGATCGAGGTTCAAATCCGACCTCTGACCCTTATTAGCTATGTGTATCTGGGCAAGTTATTTAATCTCTCTAACTCTTAATGCCCTCATCAGTAAAATAGCAATCATTACTTACCTTGCAGACAAATGAGACCATGTATTATTGTTGTTCAGTTGTTTCCAATTTGTCATGACTCCATTCGAGGTTTTCTTGGCAAAAATACTAAACTGGTTGGCCATTTCTTTCTCCAGCTCATTTTGCAGATGAAGAAATTGTTGGACTCAGCAGGGTTAAGCAACTTGCCCAGAGTCACACAGCTAGTATCTGAGGCCAGATTTGAAATCAAGTCTTCTTGACTCTAAGCCCAGGCCTCTATCCACTGCACCACCGAGCATTTTTTTAGCATTTTTCAAAATGTAAGGCATTAAGTCTAGATAAAGTCTATGGTCTCTTCCGGCTCTAAATCTAAGATCTAACATAAGACACATCTCTACGATATGTCAGTTACGATAATGATGATGATGACCTTTGACACTCCAGTGTGACTCCACTCCACCTGTCCTTAATATTCCTCATACACAAGGGGCAGCTAGGTGACTCAGTAGATAGAGAGCCAGGCCTGAAGTGAGGAGGATCTAGGTTCTAATGTGGCCTCGGACACTTCCTAGCTGAGTGACCCTGGACAAGTCACTTAACCCTAATTACCTCACCCTTATTGCTCTTCTGCCTTGGAACCAAGTTTGTATCCTCTCTAAGATAAAAAGTAAGGGTTTAATATACATGTATGTATATATACATGTGTGTGTATTTATATATTTTTCATACACCATGTTCCATTTCCCATCTCTGGGCTTTTGCCCTTCCTGTCCCTCCAGCATGACTGCATTCCCCTCTCCCCTTTTGCCTCTTAAAAACGCGTTTCCTTTTAGATTCAGCTCATCTATCACCTTCTGCATGAAGCCTCTCCTAACCTCCTCCCCAGGTGCTAGTATCCTCCCTCCTATATCACCTTGGATCTATTTTGGTTCTACAGACACAGTAGACCTCAGTAGAATGTAAGCTCCTTGAGGGCTAGAATTTTAACTTGTATTATTCCATCACCATTGTATGATGCAGTGTCTGGCACATAATAGGTGCTTAACAAATATTTGTTGATTGAATGATGAGGATGGTCAAGGTTCAATACTGTCAGAGGTCAGAAGAGAGTCAGCCTCATCATATTACAACTTGTATTCTCTCTGTCCTTTGGTGTTTCCAGTTCTCCGACCCAGGGATAATCACTCTAATGACATAAGGAAATTCCCCAATGAAAAGCTGAAGGCAGAAATTAAAACATTTTGGCTATCTTAAAGAGAATGGCTTAGGGGCAACTAGGTAACACAGTTGATAAAGCATCAGTTCTGGAGTGGGGCAGACCAGGGTTCAAATCTGACCTCAGTCACTTCCTAGCTCTATAACCTCTGTAACTTAACTTCAATTGCCTAGCTCTTGCTACTCTTGATTGAATTGATTCTAAGACAAAAAGTAAGGATTTGAGAGAGAGAGAGAGAGACAGAGAGAGACAGAGAAATAGAGACAGAGAGAGAGACACAGAGAGAGACAGAGAGACAGAGAGAGAGACAGAGACAGAGAGAGAGACAGAGAAATAGAGAGAGACAGAGAAATAGAGAGAGACAGAGAGAGACAGAGAGAGAGAGACAGGGACAGGGACAGGGACAGAGAGAGAAAATGGCTTAAACCCAGAGCCAGCATGGATGTGTTAACACTGGCTGGCCAAAAGGCTGCCTCTTGTAGGTGATGAAAGCCAAACTCAGCATCTGGAAGAGGTGGGAGGGGGGTAGGAAGAAAGAAAGAAAAAAGGTCCATGGAGAATGCATTTTCTGAAGCAATTGTTGCCATATGGAAGCCATGGCAACCACTTAAGGCTTGGCAAAACCCACTTCAAACAAGAGTCAAGGTCACACTTTTATAAAATTCAACTGGCCTTTGCAAACTTCCAATGCAAGTCAGACCTGAATTTTACCTGTGGGGTTTATTATGAAATTTCAGCTCTTCAAATGTTCTCTCATTGGACACACCTACCTCAGTTGACATGGGAGCAGGGAAAACGCTTTGGCGGTAAGCAATTGGGAAAAGAAGAGCTCAGTTCATTGTTGGATTTCCATTAAGCAAAGAATAAATCTTGTTTATCATTCTTTTGCTTGGAGGTGTCACGATCCCTTATTGTGCAATACTCCCCTCGAAATGGAAAGCTATGAAATATGTGCTCTCATTAGCAAATTAGCTTTTAGCTTCAGATGTATGGAAAATAAACCACTCTTGCCAGCTGCTATGTAAGGCCAGAGTTGCTTTGTAGTTTGGATATGCTGGTCTTATTGATGTCCAAAAGAGTTCAGAGCTGACACTGAATGCAGAACATAACCCACCTCACTAATCTGCATGCAGTAAGCAAACTATATTGAGTTACAAAGGATATCCACTAATTTTGATAGCAGAAATAGATGTATTGCTTGTTTTTCCCATGAAAGAGGGAATAAGGCTGCATTAGTGACCTGTCATTTTTTTTTCACTATGATCTCTATCACCCTGAGCTTGTGAATTCTATTCAAGGGGGATGCCCTTCAGTCTGATCTACACGAAGATGCTGAAAGGAACACCGAAACCTCAGCGATTTCCCCTGGTGGCTGTCAAAGGAAATCAAAAGCCTACACATCCACACAACTCATCCCATTGTCAATTATTAAAATGAAGTGGATTTCAACCCCCTGAACCTCCCTCTGCTGGTTCACCTTTGCTGATGGAGCAATATGGAGGATTTGCAGTCCTCAGACTCCAACAAAGAACACTGGGCACTTTGGTAATTAACTCATATACATAATACACACAAACATTTGGCTTGGACATTCAGGCAGGCTCAGGACCATTCTCCACTGTCAAGGCATAATAAATGAACATTGGCAGTGGCCGTGCTGCCTTTTAGCAATCTTAATATGTGCCATGGGAATCAATCTAGATGGTGGACCTACCAAATCTTGCCCATCTTTCATAAGCTGTCTTTTCCTTGAAGCCTTCTCTGATTTCCCAAAGGATCTTTTTTTCCCTTTGAATTACCATAACATTTCATTTGTTCTTGGGCATTAATAACAAATTAAGTAATCTGTATATTTTTATACCCCCTACTAGGTCAATTGGTTAAAAAATTGGTTTTGAACAATGATACATGTATAACCTAGTGGAATTGTTCATCAGCTCAGGGAGGGGGGAGGAAAAAGGGGAAGGAAAGAACATGAATCATGTAACCATGAAAAAATATTCTTAATTAATTAATTAAAAAGAAAAACAATTTAAAATCTACTATGTACCAGGCACTGGAGATACAAAGGCAAAAATGAAATAGCCCCTTCTGGAGTCTCCTGGTGGAATGAGGAGAAAACAACATGGACACATATAAGCGTATGTAAAATAAATATCTTGAGCCTCCCTCTCCCATTGGTGAGCTCCTCCTGGAATCTCCATTTTGAGCAGGGGTCCCCAAACTTTTTACACAGGGGGCCAGTTCACTGTCCCTCAGACTGTTGGAAGGCTGGACTATAAAAAAACTATGGACAAATCTGTATACCACTGTCTGGGATAGTGGAGGCTGCAGTGCTGGCTGGAATGGGCCTGTCGCACCTTGCACAGGCCCATCACTGCCACCACTATAGGAGGCAGCAGTATACACAGTGCGGAATCCCCTCCCCCAGATCACTGCTCACCGTGCTGACGTCTTCCATTGTGCAGCCACATAATCCTTTGCATGACGCCTTGTTCTCCTTCAGTTACTCTCAGAACAAGGCACTACACAAAGGATTACATCACCGGAAGTAGTACTGTACATGAGCAATGTCATGCTTTGTGGTACCACCACATACAGAGCTCCTCTCACTGACAACCAATGAAAGAGGTGCCCCTTCCAGAAGTGTGGTGGGGGCTGGATACATGGCCTCAGGGGGCTGCATGTGTTCCACGGGCCATAGTTTGGGGACCCCCAATTTTGAGGAAGAGACTAGACTTAGCATCTTTCACCCCAGTCCTACAATCTTCTCCCACCCCAATCCTGCTTTTCACGGACCTTATACTGTTGATTTTTCCCCAGGTAGATCTGAGCTCCTTGAGGTAAAGGCTTGTCTTGCTTTTAGCTAGTACTTGTATCTCCATCCTTACTAGAGTGCCTAGCCCATAAGTCCTAAATAAATGCTTGCTGAATTCCCCTGATGCTCTAGTTAAGTGGGATCATAAAAGTCATCATAGAAAGTAGAGGAGGCAGAACTTGAGCTGAATGTTGGAGCAAAGTCAGGATTCTAAGAGGCAAAGGCAAGAAGGCATGGAGGACAGTCTCTGCAAAGGTACAAATCATTGGGGAGGGGATGCCAAGGCCAAGAGATAGAATGTTCTTTGTGAGAGGAAGAGCAAGACTAGCTTGGCTGACACGCTGAGTTCATAAAACAAAATGATGTATAACAAGACTAGTATCTAGTTAGGTTTCTCAAAGAGGAGAGGGATGGTGACTAGACTAGATTTATCTACTGGTTTTGCCCAGTTATGCCTTGATCCCAATAAGCATCTGGCCAACAGCTATTTATTAAGCAACATGCTAGGCAATCTATGAGCAATCTTTGAGACAATGAATGAAATTAAACTTCAAGGCCATGTAAAGTACCCCCATTAAGTAAGACCAGTTTGCTTCAATGAACCAAAGCAATACCAGCAATGGTCTGGATTTTTTTAATATAGTAGGTAGCATATTAGAGCCAGATTTAGCTAAGGGTCCTGCCCAGTAAACTTACAACTGAAAATTTTAAAAGGAACATTAGAATTGCTGTTAGTTCCAGTCCTAGATAAGATAATTTCATTATTAACTCCTTATCTTGTATAGCCTAGGACTGAGAGTAGGAAGGGACCTTTGAGATCACCTAGGATAAAATACAAACTCATCTTTTTGACATTCCAAACCTTTCATAGACAAAATCCAACCTCACTTTCCAGGCTGGCTTTTTCCCTTGCTTTCTTTTAACATTTTATTCTGAATATTTATTTTAAACTTAAAAATTTATTCTAAATTTAAAGTTTTAAGATTTGGACAAACACCAAATAAAATGGGCATTTCCATATGAGTAGAACAGGGAGGATATGAAATGGCCTATCTCTCTTATGTACAGCTTGCTTTTCTTTTCAAGTTTATAAGTATAGCAGGTAACTTTCAAAGCTGTCCTGCTCATCTGTGCTTCTTTCTAATCTTTCTTCTGTTCTCTTATCAATATTTTTTAAATTTCACGGTGACCCTTTTTCTTGCTTTCCCTTTTTTCTCCCTACCCCATCTCTATTCTTCTTCTCCTTCCCACCCTCCTCCTCCACTAGAAAAAAGAAAAACAAAGCCATTATAGTAAATATGCAAAGTCAAGCAATGCAAATTCCTATGCTGGTTGTATCCAAAAATTTATGTCTGATTCTGTACTCTTGACTCCATCAAATAGCATGCTTCTTCTTTAGGCCACTCCCACTGTAATTAGTGATTGCTTTGATCAAAGTTCTTAAGCCTTTCAAAGTTACTTTTCTTTCTATTGTTATCATGTGAACTGTTCTCATTTTCCAGGCTTATTTCATATTATTTCCCTTTAAGCATTTTTTTAAAAAACTTACCTTCTATCTAAGAATCCATATCAGTTCCAAGACAGAAGAGCAGTAAAGGCTAGGCAATTGGAGTTAAGTGACTTGCCCAAGGTCACACAGCTGGGAAGTTTTTGAAGCCAAATTTGAGCCCAGATCCTCTGGACTCCAGGTCTGGTTCTCTATCCCCTGGGCCACCCAGTTGCTCCTTTAAGCATTTTGTGTTTGACTAACCTATTTGCTGCTCCCTGAGTTCAGCATTCCAGTTCTCATATCAATACTTTCACAACAGTAAAGATATAGGATACACTCCCTCCCCACTTTTGCAGCACAGAATCCTTAGCCTCCAAATTCAATGGGAAACCATTCCTGATCTCCCTAATTGTCAGTGTTCTTTTCCCCTCAAATGATTTTGTAGTGACTTATCTGTTTAAGTATCAATGCCTTAATAGAATAAAAACTCCTTGAAGGCAGGGATCTTGTTTGTTTGTTTTATACTCTCCAATATTTACCACGTTGTTTTGCACACAGAAGGCACTAATGAATGTTTGTTGAATTGTTGCTGAATCCAATCCTCACATTTTTTTTTTAAGATTCCTATTTTTTCAGATCACCTTCACTTCTAAATATATCCCTCCTCCTCTTCCACTCTCCTCTCCGGAGGGCCAATCCTTGTAACAAAGAATAAAAGTGAGAGAAAAGGAAAGCCATTCGGCAAAACTAACCAATACACCAACCAAGGTAAGACAGTGTGTGCAGCACTCCACACTGACAGCCTCTCCCTCCTCCAGCTCTGCAAAGAGGGGAAAGAGGAGGACCCTTTTCCCTCCCTCAAGCTTGGCAATTCTATTTCAGCACCTTACAAGGTGTTTGTAGTTCATGCCATTTGCATGGTTGTAATAATCATTTTGTATATTCCCTAGTTGTGCTTAATTCACTTTCCATCCATTCCCATCCATGTTCCCATGCCTCTCTACAGTCTCTATCCATCTTTCCATTGCATACATATATCTCCAACCCCTTTGATTTACCGTAAGTCAGGACCGAGAGAGGTGACCTGACTTCCCCACAATTACACAAGTAATAAGACGCAGAAGTGAGGTTCAAGACCAGGTCTGCAGATGCCAAGTTCAGCGTCTTTCTCCCTTGCTATGTCAACACGTCAAGCTTGAGCAGCATGCTTTCATAGCGCCTGGGTCATGTGGTAACCATTTTTAAAATTCCATCTTCTTTTCTTTTTATCTCTGAGCCCCCTCCCTTCAATCTGCCTTCTTTTTCTACTGAGAAAGCAAGAAAAACAAAACCGTTACAAATGTTTAGTCAAGTAAGACAAATTCCTACATTAGTCATGTCCAAAAACCAAACCAACAAACAAAAACTCCATATGCCCCAATCCGCATTCTGAGGCTAGCACCTTTCTATTTGGAGGTACGTTCTCTGGAATTGGGCATAACCACTTTCTGAAGGTAGTGAGCCAGATGGTGGACAATTCTAGAAACTGAGGAACAGAGAGGTCAAATGACCAGCTAGCTGGTCACAGAGCAAAGCCAGGACTCCAGCCCTAGCTTCCACTCCATCTCCACTAATGTCTCCAGGTTCCCCTTTCCTTCCCATCCTTTCCCCCTTCCTTTCCTTTGCCAGCCCTTTGATTTAAAGTGGTGACTTCTCAGTAGGAGCTGAGAAACCTTAATAATAATTCGCCCGAGGCTGATGTATGGCAGAAAGTTGGAACTAGGCTCAAGGTCGGGGAGGAGTTATTTTAAACTATTTAGATTTACTAGAAGGGGAGAGCACAGGGTCTGGATTTAGGGCTTTGTCTTGGAGCAGGAGGAAGCAATAGAGTTCGCCAAAGGCTGGTCTGTCACAGATTCTTTCTGGAGTGGCCCAACTCCACCAGGCTGGGAAGCTAATGCTAGATGATGGATGAGGAGACCAGCCTGAGAAATTTATTAGAAGATGGTAAAAGTAAATTTGAAGCCTGTGCTCCGAGCAGAACCCCTTCATTTTATAACACGCTGCCCCCCCCTTTCTGCTGTAACTTTTCATCACTCCAGGGAACTGGATCTCATAACCATGTTAGAAACACTTTCAGAGAGTTCCCTTCTCTTCTGAGCAAGAGGAAGGTTGCCTGGGGTTGACCTCTTCCCCAGCATACCTGTCCTCTAGAAGCAAGGGATAGGGGAATCTTTGTTTGCTTCCAGCCAGGAGCCCGGTTCCATTAAGCCCCCAGTGATTAATTACACATACTACTCAGCCCCATTTATCTTATCTCTTGGGCAGAGTCATCTGGGGAACATTTAGAATCCTGTTAGTCCACAATGCTCCCAGGATGGAGTTGGCCTGCATGGAACAGTGAAAAGAAGGCAGGATTTGGATTCCGAAATCTGGGTGACTTTGGGCAAATTACTTGACTTACCAGGATTTTAGTGTCCTCATCTATAAAATGAAGGGTGTGGGCTAGACGGCCTCTGTGGCCCATTCTGGTTCTCAGTCTGTGATTCTGGGATCTACCTGCCAGAAGGAATTGTTCTTTTCCCCTAAACTGAGTTATGGTCAGATAACCACTCTGACTTTGAGCATTAGGGTCATCATCAGGCTCCACTGACCTCCAGCCATCATCTCCTCAAATACCACAAGGACCAAACAATGGCACACATTTATCTATCCCTTTGCACCTTACAAAGCTCATGGGATCATTTATTTAGAGCTGGAAGGAACCCCAGAGACCATATTGATCCACTTCTCTCCTCATTTTAGAGCTGAAGGCCCAAGGAGCTTAACTAACTTGTCCAAGGTTACCCAAGTAGTAAGCATCAACACTGGGTTTTGAATTCAAGTCCTTGACTCCATGCTGCCTCTGACTTTCCATATATCATCTCATTTTATTTTATTTTATACTATTCTATTTTTAACCCTTATCTTCTGTCTTAGAATCAATACTAAGTATAGGTTCCAAGGCATTAGAGCAGCAAGAGCGGGCTTACGTGACTTGCCCAGGGTCACACAGCTAGGAAACATCTGAAGCCACATTTGAATCCAGAACCTCCAGGCCTGGCACTCTAACCATTAAGTTATCCCTCTGCCCCATCTCATTTTATTCTCACAATACTGTATGAAGTGGGTAGTACATACTTTAATGTCCCTATTTTAGAAGTGAAGAAATGAAATTCCAGACATATTAAAAGACTTGCTCAGTCACAGAGTTAATAAATGCCATAGTTGGGATTTAGAGTATCACAGGCTAAGAGTTAGCAGGACCTTCAGAAACAATCTATTCCAACTCTCTCACTACATAGATAAGCAAACTGAGTTCTAAAGACGTTGTGACTTGGCCAAGGTCAAATAGGTAGTAAGTCGAAGGGCTGAGATTTGAACCCTTTTCTTCTGAATCCAAATTCAGTGCTAGTGACTCTGCACCACTGAACTGAATCCACAACTTTTTCTACTGCCTTCTAAAATCATCACTCTATTGATATTCATAAAATGGAATGAGAGCCAGACCAGGTAAGCTTGAGCTCTTCTTCAGGACCCAAACTACCTGGAGAAGAAGAGAAAGAATAGGGAGTCGAAGCAAAATCTGTCTGGAATCTACCACTCTTGTTCCCTTTTCCTCCAAGCTGGGATAAGTGAGGGGATTTCTTGAATAGGGATTCCTAACTGAGGTCTAGTAACTTTCTTTTCCAATAACTGTTCATCAATATAATGCATTTCCTTCATCCTCTATTTTCTTTTATACAACTTAAAAACATTATTTTGAGAAGGGGTCCATACACTTCCTCCAGGCCACCCAAAGGATTCATGGGAATCCCTTCAAGGAAGGGTTAACAAATCCTTTCTAATCTAATTCTTAGATTTTTTAGAAGAGGAAAATATATGCAGGAAGAACAAGATTGCTCATAGACCCATGATGATGCAGGGTTGAAATGAACAGGTCAGACCAATTTATACTATTTATACTCCATAATGCAAAAATATTATGCTATACTATATCATACTCCATAATATAAAAATAAGCAATTTTTAAGACTTGCATAAGTTGCTGAAGGGTAAAATGAACAGAACCAGGAGGATAATTTATACAGAAACAACACCACTGTAAAAACAATCAACTTTGAGAACTGTAGGGACTCTAGCAGCACAACTACTGTCCATGATTCCCAAGGACCAAAGCTCGTTATATCCTGATAGTGAACCAATGGATTTAAGGGACAAAACAAGACATACATTTTGGGGGACACAACCTTAACCAGATATGTAGCTGGAAATGTTTTGAAAAGCAAATAACATCTTAGTATGACTATTAAAACAGTTTGACTTCAAAGACCCACTGAAAGGGTCTCAGGGACTGTCCAGGAATTCTCTGACCACATTTTGAAAACCATCAAAACAGATCATCTCAAAGACCTATTTCAGGTCTGACTCTCTAAAACTCTTAACTGCTGAAATGAATCTGTCTGTTCCAGAGAAACCGGCTCTGGCCCCAGCTACAGGATGGTAAGCTAATCTCATACTTTTTTGAGTTTTTTTATAGTATTTTTATACATGGTAAATGGTCTAAACTGGCTTGCTATTAATGATGATGACTTCTAAAAACAAATAAACTGGACCTGTTATTGCATCATTGCAGGGAGCTCTGGCACTCTGGGTACTGAACTTCCTTCTCTCTCCCTCTGACAATATAGATCAGCCCCTTCTCTTACAACTTAGTGCCCAAGGCACTGAGAAATTAAGTGACTTGCCCAAGGTCATACAGCCAGGAGGTGAAACTTGAACCTAGACCTTCCTGGCTCCAAGGCCAGCCCTCTCAGGCAACTATATTTAGTAAGATGATTAAGAACATGAACCATATCTTATACTTTTCTATTTCCTTCAGTGTTGGGTACAGTATATAGCAGATACTCATAAAAAGAAAAAATTCAGGTGACCTGAATTAAGTTCTATGATGTTACTGGATCTGGTTCTAGGCTATCTAAGTAACAGCCTAGCTAAGTATGCAAGAACTTCTGACCACCACATTGGTCATTAGGTGATCATGTATTGGGCCATGGTAACCTCTGGAACAGGTACAAAAGGATCCCTACACCCACATTGGTAGTGGCCGAGCAGCAGAGTCAGAGGGCACTAGGAATCATAGGACCTTGGGGTAGCTGGGTGGCTCAGTGGATTGAGAGCCAGGCCTAGAAACAGGTTGTCTTGAGTTCAGATTTGACCTCAGATACTTCATAGCTCTGTGACCCTGGGCAAGTCACTTAAACCCCATTGCCTAGTCTTTACTTCTCTAATGTCTTGGAACCAATTCTATTGATTCTATTGATTCTAAGATAGACAGTAAGGATTTTTTAAAAAGAATCACAGAACATTTTAAAAAAACATCTAAAAGTATTAATTGAATATTTGATATTCGGTATGTTTAATTAGACACAATTAAAACAACTGAACGACAAAAATTCCAAGTGTACAATCTTTAACCTATGTCCAGTAAGACGATACCATACCAAAAGAATTGAACCACGTCCACAATGATAGTCTCGCTTTAAATGAAACCAGAAGACATAAAGAAGTGGCAGCTAAAACAGTCTCAAAAATCCTCTTAGAAGAGGTGAAGAAAGGAGTTTATATCATTGTCAAGAAACATGATTTAATGGGATATAGAGATATCTTGTAGTGCTCATGATTAAGGTAAGCAAGGGTAGAATCATAAATAGAATTGTATTCTACGTACCAGCATCTGTGGGGTGAGGTTGAGCAAAATTTATGAACAATTTGACAAGAAAATCAACTAGCTTTTATATTGTACTTGAAAGTTTGCAAAGTGCTTTACAGATCCCCTAAACTGAAGTGATTTATCCATTAATCCCTGATGACTTTAAAGTGGATAAGTGAACAAGAGAAGATGGCAAAAACAAATTTTAAAAAATTTGGAATGAGTATTAGTTTTATATTAAGAAATGGAAGAAATAAAAAACTTGAATATTAAGGAAACACACTTGCAGACCATGAATACTTTCTCTAAAAAGACAGTCAGAAGACAATGGACAAGATGAGCACTAAAGAAATTTTTTTGAAAATAAAATTGGCTATATCTTGGATAAGAAAGTGCATTACCAATGGCAGAACCATTCCAAAATCAGCTGTTTGGGAGCTACTGGATCAATGAATGGCTGAAACAAGAATCAAGATTAACAGCAGCCTTAAAAGAAGGGTAAAGGTGAAAAGATATAATGTATACTTACGACAGCTATAATTTTACCTATTTATTCCAGCTGTTGATTGAAAATCAATGAACAGACAGAAGTCAAGATATTGACTTAGTATTTTTTCCTTAGAGAAGTTTAACCAATGTTAAAGAAGCACCACAATGAGGAGGCCAAAAAAGCCCCAGAAACCACATCAGCCAGAAGACACTCCTACCAGGCAGAGAGACAAGGCTATCAAAAGAAACATCATTTTAGAATACCAGCTCATTTACAAAACACTATAGAGGAAGATGACAGATGATGACAAAAAAGTATTGTCCCACAAAACAACAAAAAATGTAGAGAAAAAAAGAAACCTTTAGAAATCTAGCTGTGAGACCCACCTAAGACAAATTATTACAAGAGAATGACTTGCTAGGACAAAACTCTTGAAAGTTCTCAAGATGCTGCCAAGCATATGTTAAGATAACATAAGATTTCATGACTGATGAATTATATGATACTTTAATTATTAACATCAACCAAGGCAAAATATACGTGTCAAAGATATTTACCATTGTCAAGGAGGAAGTCCTATGGAAAAGCCCAAACAGAAGACAGATTTCCTAAAGAAGGTGAACTCTTCCTAGTGGTCCTGTTTGGGGATGATGGTATATTGATTGCCTCAAGATTCAGAATACCATAGGGCCTCCTCCAAGAGATCCATAGCCATTCAGAAGAGAATGATTTGGTTACTTACATAGGTGAATGATGTATGTATTTTGTCCAGATTATGACATGCAGTTTGTCAGAGACTATGGATATATCAATGAGCCAGACCCAGAATTAAATATGAGAAGGATGGACTGGATTATATTTAAAATACTATCCTGTTCTTTCATCTATCTCAATATTGCACTTCCTGGTAAAATGTGTCTCTTTAACATAAATATCCTCCTGGTGATGTTTTCTGACAACAAATTATGGAACATAATGATCTCAGAGGAATTTCAAGTGAACCAAAGGGCAATGTTTGTTAATAGGGGTAAAAGCAGGTAGTACCATATTAGTTACAATAACTTCCAAGCAAAAACTATCATAAGTCCTTTGAATACAACACTTCATCTCCAATCTCTGTGCCTTTTAAATGTCTGTCCTCATGCCTGAAATGATTTCCTTCCTAACCTCTGGGCAGCAAAGTGGTACACTGGAAAGAGTGCTTCTTCCTGGAGTTAGGAAAACTTGACTTCCTGAATTCAAATGTGCCCTTAGTCACTTACTGGCTATGTAACCCTGGGCAAGTCACTTAACCCTGTTTGCCTCAGTTTTCTCATCTGTAAAATTAGCTGGAGAAGGAAATGACAACCACTCCAGTGCCTTTGCCAAAAAAATCTAAATGTGATCATTGTCAGGCATGAGTAAACACCAACTCATCTCTATCACTTAATTTCCCTAGAAAATTAATTAATCCAGGACCCAATTTAAATTCAATCTTTTTCAGGTAATCTTTTCCAGGTCCTCCAGAGGCTAATAATTTCCCCTCTATGATTTCCTTCCATCTCTTCTGTATATGATTTGTAGGTATCCTATTTACATGGCATCTTTCTCCATTAGAATGTAAGCTCCTTAAAAGTGGGGTCTATTTTTTCCCTTCTCTTTGTATCTCCACCATTCACCATAGTGCCTGGCCCATAGGAAGCCTTTAAAAAATGCTTGTTGATTGAGTATAAAAGGAGGTGGCAGTCATGTAATGAACAGCCTGAGTGCTGCACTGGTTCCAATAAGACAAAAGGTGTCTGTAAACCTTTAATAGCTTAAGACCACTCTAAGACTTAGGAACTCCTGCATGAAAAGATGCAAAGAAGGCACTGGAACATTAAGTATATCCTTCATGGAGGATTTATTGAAGGATATAAAAAAATCAAACAAGATAAGAAAGTATGATTGGATTGGGATGTGTACCAGTGATGGGATAAGAACATGGTTCTATGAAAGTACTAAAACATCTATTGTGGCTGAACAGGACAGCTGCATTGGAAGACCATTTCCCATGTGCAAAAATACTGATTTTACCAAAAGGTAAATCAGATAATATAAGAAGGAAATTTAATTAAGCAGCCCCTCATTTGTATTAGCTTAAGAATCCCTTTAGTTTGATACCTTGTAACTGTGATGTATAGTAAGTCCCAGGCACGTCTGTGTATGTAACCAGATAAAGAATATAGTCACAGGATAATACCTGTGTTATAATTCAAATGTGTGCATTGTGATTGTCACTTTAAGTGTGTGTGTTATCCAATTAATCGTAAGTTATGATGGTAATCCTAAGTGTATGAATCCATTTTATAATATACTTTATATTAAATCAATTCATGTAAGAAGTTACAGGGACCAGAAGGTCATGAAGACCAGGAAGTCCAGAAATGATGTCCAAGACCTCTTGGAGACCTTTATGGGGGGTGGGGGGGATTGGGGCTAGACATGAAATTATAAAAGTATGTGTGCATTGCAATTTGGGATCTCAGATACAGCTGGGGAATCTGCAGACCTCGGGCCCTGAGATTTCTCTGTCACAATAAAGTGATATCTCTATGCAAAAGCATCTCCTAGCATCTTATTTTTATAGTAAAAAAAAGGGGGGGGAATAAGATCCTATTGAAGAAGGGGAAGATTTCTTTTGCAAAAGGATCCTTGGCTATCCAGATGGCATGGTATAGTAGATAGTGCTAGATCTGAAAGGCAAGAAGGACTGAATCCAAATTCCACTTCTGACATTTATTAACTAGGCAATTCATTTAATATCTCTTGGCCTCTGTTTGTTATCTGGAAAATGGTGGCCTCTATAACTTCCTAGGTCACTTACAGTTTTAAATCTAGGGCTCTCTGACCCCTTCTATGCTTAATATTTCAAAAAATCTATGATCTCATTCGTGTGGACATTCTCTCCAATGGTGCACATCAACAGAGGTCCATGCCTTTTCATCTTGTTGATATCTTTGATATTATGTGGATACCAAGACTGCCAGAAGATTGAGCATCTACTATCCTTCATTTTAGCTCCATGAGTAGCTCACCTCCTTTTCTGGTCATACTCATTTTTTTAGTAACTTTCACAGCATTTCCTTTTGTTCATAAGTCATTTTTGGCAAAAGGCTAATGTATGCTCACCATATGCCTCTAGTGACCTGTAATTTTGATTCCTCAGAGATCATGATATTCCATATTCTAATTCACAGTCATTCAGCATCACTGGGAAAATGTTAGTGGTAAAAAGATGGGGCTTTGTTTTAGCAAGAAATCTGAGGTCACTGAAAGCCCTGTGCAAATTTCCAAATCATGTGGTATTGCGCTGATTACAACAATTACCAAGGCATGACAATCTACTAAATGAAATCCTTGACCTCCCCTAATGAATTTAATGCAAGATTTTATTTACTTAACAATTTTCTAAAACCTGTCTATTCCATAAAACAGGTTATGCATTTGCCACCACCCTGAATTTGTGGTTTCTTGTAGGGATAAGGATTAAGTGACTTCATTGGTAAGAGAAACCAAAACAACACATCTTTCAATGTACTAATTGTGGAATGTTAGAAGTGGGAGAGACCTTATCCAACCTTTATATTTTGCCAGATAAAGAAATTGAGACCTAGATAGAGAGTTTAAGAAAATTGGATATGGTCACATAAGAAGTCAGAGTCCAAGTTAGGACTAGAACTCAGCTCTCTAAGTTATGTAAGTAAATATCGAGGATTCTCAGGCAAGAGATAATGAAAGAAATGAGATGAATGAAAAGACATCTATTAAACTCTTACTATATGCCCAACTATGGGGATACTCATAGTTTCTCTTATAAGAAGCTTCACTCTAATTGGGGGACAATGCATAAGAGAAAAGCAGCATTAGGGAGATCTAGACTAGGAAGAGAGAGGAAGACTAGGAAAGACTCAGAATAGAAGCTCTTTTAAAAAATTTTCCTTATTTTTAAATTTTTTTACATTTAATAACAAATTTCCACATAAATTTCCCAAAGCTATATCATCCATATTATTTCCCTCCTGGAACTAATAAGCAATTCAATCTAGGTTATACATGTATAACTAAAACCCCAAAACATATATCCAAATAAACAAGTGATAAATCATATGTGCATTCCTACTCCAAACCATTCTTTCTCTGGAGGTAGATAACAGAAGAGAAGCTCTTTGAAGGCATGGACTATTGGGATTTTGTATGCTCTGCTTCTAGCCCAGTGCCTGGTATATGGTTGATTGGTTAGTTGTTGTCCTTCATGCTGGAAGAGGACCAAAATGACCTGGCTGGTGATATCTTTATACTCATGCATAAATTGGATTTAAGTGAGTCAGAGTTGCATAAAATTGTCAGCCTCATTCTCTCTTTCAGAGCTATTAAAGCTCAGTGGCAAGACAAAAGTCAAGATGACTAGTGATGGCTCAGGATGCAATGGATGACTATGGCTACTTCAGTGTCTGATCTAAGTGCTCCACTTTGCTTCTACCTCCTTCATGGCTATTGGAACAAATTGTTTTCATCTGCCTCTTCTGCCAGGAGAGGGTGCTCAGGAAGGACTAGTACCTCTAATGTGAGGGCTTGTTAAATCCTTTTCAGGGCTGCTTTCTTCATTTCGTGTCCACCCTTCACCCAGCTCTCACCTTTGGCTCCTAAAAGTTGTAGCATGCACAGCAGCCCCATCCTGGTAAACTAGTGTTGGCAGGCAGGCTAAGCCAGGTTGAAGATACCCAACAGGTCTCAAACACGTGGGTGAGTTAGGGAAGTGTCAACCCTGGGCACGTAAAGCCTGGCAGCCAGTAGATGCTTAATAAAAGCTGATTCAATTGAATTGTCTCCAGGCTCCCTCGAAAACCCTACTTTGGGAGAGGCGATCAACCAGCAGTCCCAGCTCAGCAAAATCACCTCCATCACTCTGGCAACAGAAACTGGGAATCCTATGTTGTTGCCAGAGCAGTTTGTTTAAAAAAAAAAAGGCAATGTCATAACTCTGGGAAATAATTGCTTCTAATTGGGCTGAATTACTCTGACCATATAGCAGATGTATTTTTATAACTTCATTAATTATTCAATTTGAGGCTTATTATCCAACCTACTACCTCCATGGGCTTTCCTCATTAAGGATTGAACTTCATGTCCAGGGAGAGAGCCTGGAGTCCTGATGTTGCTGGAGATATCCTGAACACAATATGGCTCGTGCCTGCACCCCTGCAAGGGATGCCAATAGAAAGAAAGGCTTCCCCTCTGTGTCCTTCTGCATGTGTAGCCCAGAGGCACTAGTGTTAAGGAGGAAATGGCAAAAACTCCCCTCCCTGGGTGGGGTACACATGGGTGCCATCCTACGGTTTGTTCTGACTTTACATCACTAAAGGGCAAGTTGGTCATTTGCTGGACTGACCAGGGAAGGAGGAAAGTTTGAAAGACAAGAAACCGTCCAGGTCCAATCACTCTGGACATCCAGGGATGATGCGAGCAGGAGGAAGCACTCAATGACTGCATGAAAGAGAATCATCACTGCCCCATCCATTGGTCTATGCTGTGCCTTAAAATCCCCAACTATCCCCAAAATAAACCACAGCCCACTGCATGAGACTCCCCCAGAGATGTACACTATGCAACAGGGACATTCAGGCAAAGCCATCCAGAGCTCTGACTCCCAGAGTTCTCACCTGGCTCTCTGGATGGCCCTCCTGTCTGCACAGTCAGCTTTTAATAAAGTTCATTATGAGAAATCGAAGCCGCTTCAGCTTTTTTATTTTGGCTATAAGCAACTTTAAGGGTGAAGGGAGAAGCTGTTGCCCTCTTCAGGGTTATTTGCAGCAGCTACTGCTTTAAATGGACCACTCAATTGTCCTGCTTCCATGGTAACAAATACAGCCACACCAAGCCATCGTCTGTTCTCCAAGTTGCATTCACCAGCAGCAATAGCCTCCCATCCCCACAAATCCATCCTTCTCTTTTCTGGGTGCCTCCCTTGACCTTAATTCTTTTTAAACCCCTACCTTCCATCTTAGAATCAATACTGTGTATTGGTTCTAAGGCAGATGAGAAGTAAGGGCTAGGTAATAGGGGTTAAGTGACTTGCCCAGGGTCATACAGCTACAACTTGTCTGAGGCTAGATTTGAACCCAGGACCTCCCATCTCTGGGTCTGGCTCTCAATCTACTGAGCCACCCAGCTGCCCCTCCCCTTGACCTTAATTAAAATGGTCTGCCACATGCCCACCTCTGGCACTTACTACCTATGTGTAGTTTCTTGGGCAAATCACTAATCTTCCTAAGTCTCAGTTTCTTCATCTATAGAAATAAGTGGGTGAATTAGATGGCCTCTGAGGTTCCTTCCAGCTTTAGATATACGACACTACATTCTTGTGAGGCTGGTACTGGGATGGCACAAGGAAACAGAGATGCCCAATGCTCCCCCTCCCAAGCACAACAATGAGCTCCTCATCCTTCCTCCCAAACGTTCAAGTCATAATCACAAAGAACTTGAGAGTAAAGAGGCAGGAAGGGGACGAATTCCTCAGCTACAAATAATCAAAACAAAATAAAATCAGAATGAAGCTTTAATGGCTTCTTTATAGATCAAGATCATATTTCTTCACCCAACATTCAGGGCCCATAGTAATATGAACCTATTCCACTTCCATGTACGATTATCCCTCTACCTAGATCCTTCACTCTAGTCAGACATCCTTGGGACATTTGTAAAATGGGGAGGTTTAGCCTAGATTCCCTCCAAAGTCTCTTGTGCTTCTAAAAATTGTACGATGCTATGCCACTCCGAATTCCACCTTGGAGGCTGTTCTGCCACTTGGAATGTCATCCCCTCACATCTCCACTATCCAACCTACCTTCAAGGTCCCTATCACTTTTTCTATGAAATGCTCCTTATTTACCTACACTCAGAAACGATCAGACTCTCTTCTAATCTTCAGACACTCCTCACCAATATCGTTCATATTGCACGAAACAGTGGAATGAGAATTGAATTTGCATTCAGAAGATACAAGTTCAAATCCCAGTTTTGCTACTTATTATGTGATATTGGTCCAACTCACTTTAATTCTTTGGACCTTTGTTTTCTCATCAGGGAGTTGGCTTTCAGTAATAACACAGAACCCACGAATTTGTTTTTTAAAAAGTTTTGATAACTATATTTTACTAAAGAGGTTTCCTTTAGGAGTATGTATTATATTTTATGCATTTAAAGGTGTTATTCTGGAGTTCGTAGGCTTCACCAGATTGCCAAAGGGGTGTAAGGCATTAAAAATGCCAAGAACGCTGGCCTCGATGATCTCTAAGGCTCCTTCCAGCTTTCAGGCCAATGACTCAACTCCCTGGAATTTATGCATGTATCTTGTTCATCTTGTTAGAATGGAAACTAGAAAAAGGCAGGACTGATTGCCTTTGCTTATCTCATAGTCCTTAACAAGAACATGTGTATCTAATAGATGTTCGATGTATGTTGGCTGACTGAATGAAAGGGGCCCCTCTCCCCTACCCCCAGGTTAGAAGATTTCCTTCCCTTCCTATCTTGGCAGGGCTCGATTTTAGGAGACCTCAGGTAGATATTCCATTTCCTATGACCAGAGTAAAGGTTGGAAGGGATATTAGGCTGTCTAGCCCAGTCTAGGTGGCAGTGTGAATAGAGTGCTGGACCTGACATACTAAGATTTCCTGAGTCAAAATTCAGCCCCACACTTACTGGTTGTGTGGGCAAGTTGCTTGACTAGACTTACTAATCTTACTAGCCTTGAGCAATTCATTTAATCCTGTTTCCCTCAGTTTCTTCATCTGTCAAATGAGTTGGAGAAGGACATGGCAAGCCACCCCAGTATCTTTGCTAAGAAAACCCCAAATTGGGTCATGGAGAGTCAGACACAAGTGAAAAATGACTAAACAATAACAAAAACCCAGCCTCTCATTTTATGGATGAGGAACTGAAGCCCAGAGTAGTTCATGCCCAAAGTCACACTAGGGTACTAGCAAAGCTGGGATTTGAACCGACTCCTCCGCTTCTACATCCTCTGCTCTTATCACTACAACCTGCTGCCTCTCTTCCCAACCTACTCAGCTGTTGCTTCAAGGCTCAGTAGGTTTGGAAAGGAAGGAAACAAGGAAACAGCTTGTTTTCCTTCTTAGGGAAGGAGAGCCTCCTGCGAAGGTGCTCCTCAGGATGGGGTGTGGGCGCCTGTCGGGGGCACGGGCTCCTGTGTGGGCTCAGCGCCAGTGAGAGAGAGGGAGAGGTGTCCATACCCACCGCCAGCTGGGGAGAATGACTCCAACTTGGCACCTGCTTGCTCCTTGCTGGTTTTTATCACAGTCAATTTTTGACGCTGTGTTCATTTCACTTATTTATTAATTTTTATCTTCAGAGAACAGATGGCCAATGTTGAGTAAGACAGAAGTCCCCTCTCCCTGGACTCCTTCCCCACGCCGCCCCCGCTCACTCTCCTCCCACCAGCGCACATACCACCATGCTTAGTTACTCGTTTTCACAGTCACAAGAGGAATCAGGCGGGTCAAACACACACCAAACTTGCAAAGGAAATATCTAGAATATGCCACTGCATCTGCCTCCCAATTCCCACTCCTCCCATCCCAATCCAAAATACTAGAGGGGCCACTCGTAGTCACGCTTTCCATTCCATAAGTCATTATTAATAGTAGTGAAGATAAAGATGATGAACAGTGAATTTATATTGTGCTTTAGGGTTTAAAAAGCAATTTACACGCACTATCTCTGTGGATCCTCACAACAACCCTGTGAGGAAGGGGCTATATTTACCTCTATTTTATAGGTGACAAAACTGAGGCATGGGAAGGTAAGTGACTTACCCAGAGTCCCACAACTAAGTCTCTGGGACAGGATGTGAACTTGGGTGGTGGAGGAGATGGCGTGTTGGACCTGGAGTCAGGAAGACTCATCTTCCTAAGTCCAAATCTGGCTTGAGACTCTTACTTAGCTGTGCCACCCTGGGCAACTCATTTAACCTTGTTTGCCTCAGTTTCCTCATCTGTACTGAGCTGGAGAAGGAAATGGTAAACTGTTTCAGTATCTTTACCAAGAAAACCCCAAACGGGGTCACAAAGAGCTGGAAACAACTGATATGACTGAACAACAGCTTCTTGCCTCCAGGTCTAACACTCTCTCTCCACCTCACCCCCTCAGCTGCCTATCATCAGTGTAGAACTGTCACTGAAGGGGAAGGAATGTGCCTCTGCCGGTCCTGTTTCAGTAGGATAGCTACAGCCCGGGTTCCTGACACTCCTGTCGGTGGCCCAGTCTCCTGATGTCCAACCCCAGGGGACAAAGGAAGGGTCAGTCTCTTCCAATATAAGTAGGACGAGAAATGTTAGAGAGAGAGAATACAGACAAAAGGACAAAAAGACACATTTACTCTTGCTGCTGAGTCATTTCTGTCATGTCCAACTTCTGTCCAACCCTGTTTGGGGTTTTCTTGGCAAAGATACTGGAATGGCTTACTATTTCCTTCTCCAGTTCATTTTACAGATGAGGAAACTGAGGCAAACAGGGTTAAGTGACTTGCCCAGGGTCACTCTCCTGTCATCCTTTCCTTCATTCTCTCAGACCAGAGATTCTTATCTGGAAAGCTTAACTCTAAACACCTGACCTGGGGTCCTTCTGGCACTGACTAATGAGTGGCCCATCATATTGCTTCACTTTATTCCCAACAACTTCCTCAATGCCCCTACTGTGTCCTTTCCCTCTGCCTTCTGGAAACATCAAATCAGACTGCCATTGCCACCAGAAAAAAAAGGCATCAACAATTCCCCTAGGTCTTCATTCACGGCCACCACTACTACGTGCGAATTGTCTCCCACAGACCATCTGAGATCTGAAGTTGCCTCTGTTGAAGAGCCAGAAGGAACCTAAGAGTTCGTTTATTTCAGGTGTAGCTGGGTGGTTCAGTGGATTGAGAGCCAGGCTCAGAGCCAGGAGGACCTGGATTCAGATCTGGCCTCAGACACTTCTTAGCTGTGTGTCCCTGGGCAAGTCACTCCCCCGCCCCTGCCACTGCCTGGCCCTTACCACTCTTCTGCCTTAGAATCAATACACAATTTTTATTCTAAGATTGAAGGTAAACATTTGAAAAAGAAAAAAAAAAGAATCCATTTACTTCAAACCATTTTTTTTAGAGTTGAGGAAACTGAGGCAAAGTGAGGTTAAGCCCAAGGTTACCAGGTGGTGAAAAGAGGTCCTCAGGGACACACACAAAGAGACAAAGACAGAGAAAAGGCAAGGGGCAGGGAACAAGAACAAGATGAAGAGCTCAGAACAGAAAAGAGACGGTACCAGAGAGACGGGGGGAGAGAGAGTAAGTGACACCAAAAAAGGGAAAGGTCCAGAGTAGGAGAGACAGAGTGATAAGTACAGAGGCAGAGGGGACATACACAGAGAAGACCACAGTGGAAGAGAGTGACCCAAAGATAAAGTGGGAACAAGATAGTGACCCACAGAAAGATCAGGACTCAGCAAGAAAGACAGAAAAGGAGGAGGAAAAGCAAAGCTGGGGAGAGATGGAAGAAAAAGAAAGTGAAAAGTGGCAGAGAACAGAAGACAGGAAAGAAGGGAGGGCACTCTTGGAGGTGGGTGTTTATGTATGGAGACTTTTTTTTTAATATATTCTATTTTGTACAGAGATAAAAAACAAAGCAAAACAAAACATTTGTTGCCTCATTCAGGTGTCTGCTCCGGTTTCTATTACAGTAAACAAGCCCCAGTGTGAGGAGACCTCAGAGCCCCAGCTCTGGGGAGGCCCAAGGGCAGGGACAGATGCCTGGCAGAAGGGGGTTCTCCCAGGGATGGCGTCCAGCCACAGGCTGGCCTCTAAGCCTATGGATGGGAGAGTGAGTCCAGGAAGAACCTTTGTAATTGCCTCTTAGTTATTCATCTGAAGTTGCTTTAACCTTGACAGCAGGCAATTCAAGCTTTGCATAGAGAAGAGAAGAGAGCTGCAGGGCTTCCCCAGCAGCTCAGCTCCTCCTGTCTCCTCAAAAGCCCACAGAAACAAAGCTTCAGCGTGGGTGGCTACTAGCTTCCCCAGGAAGACTGGGCATGGGGGCCATGGGTGGCATCCTAAGCACCAGCCTCCAAGGTCCTGTCTTCCTCCTCTTCGTCTTTGTGTTGTACCTTTAAGGAAGGTGATCTAATTAGCCAACTAAGCTAAACCTTGTGTTTGGGTTCAATTATCTGAAGGAAAGGAAGCTCCAAAAGGACAGTTAGGTGGTGCAGTAGATAGGACTCAAGTTCCTGAATTCAAATATGGCTTCAGATATTTACTACCTATGTGACTTTGGGCAAGTCACTTAACCCTGTTTGCCTCAGTTTCTTCATCTGTAAAATATGCTCAAGAAGAAAATGGTAAGTCATCCTAGTATCTCTGCCAAGAAAACCACACACAGAGTCTCAAAGAGTCAGACACAACTGAACAACAATAGGAAAGCCCTGCCAAAGGGAAATGATTTATGATTTGCCCAGGTTCTTGTAGCTAGTTTCACGGATTCAATCAAGGAGCATTCATTAAGCTATGTTTCAGGCATTGGGGATGCCAGACAAAACTGAAATTGTGTGTGAGCTTATTTTCTGTCCTGGGAAACAAGTATTCAAGCAAGTAAATATGATGTATATATTGGGTGGGAGGAGTACTATTAGCTTAGGAGATCAGGAAAGACCTCATATAGGAAGCAGCTTTTGAGGTCAATTTTGCAGGGAGCTCAAGATTCGCAGGGGTGGGGTGAGGGGAAGGGAGTATTCCAGGCATAGGGAAGCATGGGAAAGGGAACGTTGTGGCAGTGGCAGAAGCATTTAGTAAAGGTCTGCTGGACAAAAATGAAACAGTCCTGCACTCAGTGAGCTTATGGCTTGGGGGGTGGCGGGTGGTAGGAAGAGAACAATGTCCATGGAACCCTTCTAGGGGAAGAACAAGAAATCCTGTCTGGTTGAAGGACAGGGTGAGAGAAGGGGAGTAAAATGCAACAAGACTGGAAAAGTAGAATGGACACAGGTCACGAATGTGAGTGCTGAAAATTGCAGGATCTTCATTTTATCCTGGAGGCGATGGAGACATTGGAGTTTTTTGATCACAGCATGGAGTTAAGAATCTCTGTCTCTCATTGCATTCCTGGCTCCCCTCTCTGGGTCTTCCACCCCTCTCTGGCCACTGCCATCTCATTTGTGGTTCCATCCACTCTTTCTTCATCCTTCCTTGTAGGTGGCATCCTGGAGAGAGTGCTGTTGGATTTAGAGTCAGGAACCAAGTTCAAATCCTTCCCCAGACACTTACTGGTTATGTGACCTTGGGCAAGTTACTTAACCTTTGTCTGTCTCAGTTTCCTCATCTGCAACATGGAAAATAGCAATTGCACCTACATCCCAAGATTGTTGTGAGGATCAAATGGAATAACATATGCAAAGTGCTCTGCAAATCCTAGAGTACTGTAGGAACACTAGCTATTACTACTGTTGTACTTTCATTCTGTCAGCCAAATCTACTAGCTTTTCTACCTGTTTCCTGAACGGGCACATCTCCAACAGAATATAAACTCCTCAAGAGCAGGGTCTTTTTTTTTTGGGGGGGGGTCATCTCTCAAGCACAACTAGAATGTCTTATTTGTAATATTTGTTAAGATTCCTAACTTGAACCTGAAATCTAAATACTCTTATTTGGACCTGTGCCCAAAATGCATCTAGGAAGGAGATCCTACCCTGTTATCCCTTTCCCAGTGAAGCAGCAGTGACTTAAGCCCTATAAACTCAGCCCCAATGGCCTGGCCTTCTGGGAACATGCCCAGCCAGTTTTTGGAAGCATTTAAGGTACTTGGACTAGATGGTCTCCAAGGTTCCTTTCAGTTCTAACATGCTATGAGTTTATAAGTATATGAATCTGCCCCTGAGCGCTTGAGGAGGCCAGAAGAGTTTGGCACCAATTAAGTAATTAGCACAAAAGTCTATAAAGCAACACAGCCAATTCATTTAGTGTATAATGCAATAAATGCCACACATCAATTTCAAAGTCTACTCCATCAACTACATATCCCTGAATCAAACAGAAAGACAAAGGTCACCAAGAATTGAGTACCGGATGATGATGAGAGATATAAGGAATTACGTAACTGGGAAGGATTAAAGAATAACAGGCTGCTCAAGGCAGCTAGGGGGATGGAGCACTGGACCTAGGGTCAGAAATACCTGAGTTCAAATTCTGCATCAGAGACTTGATGAGTGACCCTGAGCAAGTCATTTAACCACTGCCTGTCTCTGACTCCTGAACTGGAAAATGGGGAGCAAAACAGTACCTACTTCTCTGAGCTACTGTGAAGATCAATAAGATGGTGTTGCAAAGGGCTTGATTGCCTGGCACACAGTAGATGCTTAATAAATCTTTCCCCCTTCCTTCCTTCCTTCCTCCTTCCCTTCCTCTCTCATTCCTTCCCTCCTTCCTGCCTTCTTTTCTTCTCGCCTTCCTTTCTTACCTCCCTTCTTTCTTTTCTTTTTTCCTTCCTTCCCTCCTTCCTCCCCTCTCTCCTTCCTTCCTTCTTTCTTTCCTCCTATCTTTCCTTTCTTCCAACCTAAGTCAGATAGACCAGGAGGTCAAAAGAACAGTGGCTGAGACTTCAACTAGCAAACAGTGACTATGAAAAGAAAACGGGATTCCTTTGTAACTTAAATGACAGGATAAGTCCAAGTCCTGGAGATTTTTAATCAGATTTCCAAAGAATTAGCAAGTAACCAAATAGAGTAAGGATTGTACTTCTTTTGTTTACTCAGCAACAGAAAGTTGGAAGTAGGAGTAATGGGTAGAAGTTGAACAGAAGTTGATTTAGGCTACAGATAAGGAAACATACATATTAACATTAAAGGAGCCAGCTGAGTAGAATGGGAAGAGTATGGAAGAAGAGGACAAAGGTTCAAATCCCATCTCTGGTGTGTTTCATTTTAGGCAAGTTCCAGACTCATTCTAGCTCCAGATCTATGACCCCATAATTCATTTGGTTGAGAAGCCTCAGGAGATAGTGAGCAAGTTCCTCATCCTTGGAGGTTATCAAGAGGACATTTAAGAAATACTTGTGAGAGACACTGAAGATGAGATTCTGAGGTAGGTATGGATGAACTCTGAGATTCTGTGAGCCTATGAAAGATACACTGCGCAACATGTTTCCATTAGACCCTTGCTCTAAGCAGTGGACAATACAGCTAGATGATATAAGGTACAGAGTAATGGACATGGAGTCAAAAAGGCCAGAGTTCAAATCCTGTCTCAGACATTTACTTGATGTTTAACCCTGGGCAAGTCACTTAACATTTGCCTGCTTCACTGCAATACTTCCTCACAGGCAAAATGATGACAATAAAAGCACCTACTTCCAAGGACAGCTATGAGAATCAAACATTTGTACAATGCTTTGCAAATCTTAAAGGGCTATATAAGTCCTAGCTATTAGTGTTATTATTAGTTACCTATAGATAAGAACTCAGCTAGAGCACTGAATTTGGAGTCAGGAAAACCTGAGTTCAAATCCAGACTCAGACACTTACTATGTGTGTGACCCTAGGCAAGTCAATTAATCCTGATTGTCTCAGTTTTCTCATCTGTAAAATGACCTGAAGGAGGGAATGGGAAACCATGCATTTCTTTAGCAAGAAAATCCCAAATGGGGTCACAAAGAGTGAGACATGACTGAAATGACTAAACAACAGAAAAGAGATAAGGAACCTGGGCAATAGGGAGCAGATAGAAAATAAGGCAAAAACTCCATCATCTTTATCCCAGTCCTTTGGACGTCACTCTACTGCAAACACGAGTTTCTGGGATCCAAGGACACTGAGCACAGCCTGCAAAGCATTCTGGGATGAGAGTCAAATAGACAATGGGACACTGGGAATGCGACAATTATCTTAATACAACGAAAGCTTAAGCTTCTAAGCTAATCCTGGGGTATCATTTATAAAAGTTAACAGGGCATATTTAATTTAGGAATTGGCTCACGTTCCTCTCCTTACAGCTGAAAACTCATAAATGAAATATACTGGATCAATGCCCAGTGCGGAAATAAAAGTTATGAATAATGCTTCTATCTCAATCATTGTCAATGCTTTAATATCTCTAATTATTTTAAAAAGCTAGATATCCAATATGGAGAAAAACTTTTTTTCCTTTTATCTCCACTTGGGAGATTAGTACAATTTAATAATAGTCCCTCTGTCTTCTTTCTTCAGTGTAAACTGATGTACTGCCCTCTGTTCTTCATCATCAGATGGTCTGGAAGTTTATGACCAGAAGGGTTAACATCTCCCCCATATTGGATCCTCTAAAACCTCCAAGAAAGGTACACTGATTGAAGAACAAGACTCAGAATCAGGAAGACCTGGGTTCATGTCCCACCTCTTCCCTAGCATTTAGCGTAATGCCTAGCACATAGCAGGCACTTCATAAATGTTTGTTGCTAGATTGATAGATACTGGCTGTGTAACTTTGGGTGCATCACAACCTCTGAGTGTCCCCAGGCAATGCTCTAAGACAGAGCTGCAGAGGGGGTGCCAATCAGCTTTAGAAGAGGAACTTTCCTCATTGGGATTCCCTATGCCAATGAAATCATAGGTTCAGTCTAAAATAGAGTTTCTTAATTTTTTCTGTGTCATGGACCTCATTGGCACCTTGGTAAAGTCAATGGATTCCTCAGAATCATATTTGTTTTAAAACTCTTACTTTCAGTCTTAGATAGATGAAGGGCAAGAGCTAGGTAAATGGGGTTAAATAACTTGCCCATAGTCACACCGCTAGGAAATATCTGAAGATAGATTTGAACCCAGGTCCTCCCAACTCCAGGTCTGATCCTCTATCCACTAAACCACCTAGCTGCCCCAGAATCATATTTTTAAATATATAAAATAAAATGCAAAGAAAATGAATTACAGTGAAATATGTTATTTTAATATATAAACATATATTTTTTTTCAGTTCCCAGACCCAAGTTAGGAATCCATGGTCTAGAAAAAACTCTAACACCTCCAAGCTTTCCAGGTTTACTTATGTGTCTATTCTTACTCTGAAAATTGGCACCAGTCACCTCTTCTGGCACAGAAATCAGACTGTACCTTGAGAAAAACAGGCAGCAATCAGTAGGTATACATTAAGCACTTACTATGTGCCAGAAGGATAGCTAGGTGGTACAATGGATTGAGTGCCAGGTATGGAGTCAGAAAGACTCATGTTCCTGGATTCAAATCTGATCTCAGATACTTCCTAGCAGTATGAAACTGAGCAAGTCACTTAACCCTATTTGCCTCAGTTTCCTCACCTGTCAAATGAACTGGAAAAGGAAATGGCAAACCACTCCAGTATGTCTGCCAAGAAAACCCCAAATGAGGTCACTAAGAGTATGACACAACTGAAATGAAAATGACTTGACAATAACATGTGCCCAACACTGCGCCTGGCACTTGGAAAACAAAAGCAAAAACAAGAGTCCTTGCCTTCAATGACTTATGCTTTCCCATGGGGGAACAGGTACATGGACAAGTAAGAACAAAACAGATAAAACATAAATATGAATTAATTATAGAGTTGGGGTTGGGCAGGGCAGGATGCTAGCCACAAGGCAAGAGGCCAATCAAGATGTCATGTATGATGAGATTGTTCTTGAACTGAGCTTTGAAAAAAAGCTAATTAGGAAATCTAAGAGGTGAAGATGAGAAGAGAATGCATTCTGGGTTTAGGAGAAAGGCTGTGCAAATAAACAGAGGTAGGAAATGGGTTATTATGCATCAGAAACAAGTAGGCTGGTTTGGCTGGAATACAGAATGCACGAAAGAGAGTAATATGTACTAAGTCTGACGAGTCAGGCTCGAGCCAGCTTAAGAAAGGTCTTAAATGCCAAATGAGGAATTTGTAATATATCTCCAAAGCCATACTGGAGCTCTTTGAACAGGAATGTGGCATAAATAGACCTATGCCTTAGGAATATCAATATGTCTTTTAGGAATATCACTTTGGCAGCTGTGGGGAGGATTAGATTTGAAAGGCAGAAAAACTCAAAGTGGGGAGACATATCAAAGACATGTTAAGGACAGCCTTAGAAGAAACAGATGACAGTGTAACCAGTAAAGCTGCCAGTATACCAGAGAAACCTGCCCATGTCCCCCCGCCTCCATTTTCCTGATTTAGCAGACCCTGAATTTTCTTTTTTTTTTTTAATTTGACCATCTCTTTTATTATTTTTTCCCTTAAACATTATTTTATTTGGTCATTTCCAAACATTATTCATGGGAGACAAAGATCATTTTCTTTTCCTCCCCCACCACCACCTCTCCCATAGCCGACGCATGATTCCTCTGGGGATCACATATGTTCTTGATTTGAACCCATTTCCATGTTGTTGGCATTTGCATTAGAGTGTTCATTTAGAGTCTCTCCTCAGATATGTCTCCTCAACCCCTGTAGTGAAGCAGTTGCTTTTCATCGGTATTTTTACTCCCACAGTTTGAATTTTCTATTCCAAAATGATCATCCAACTCAAAACACCCAAAACTCTCTCTGTAACTAATAGTATTTCTACACATCGCATAACTAGAAAGGCTTTTGAATCACTGCCTTTGGAAAGAGGCTGGCAACTACACCAAGAGTTTTGGTGAGAACCCAAGAGCACCAGGTTGCTATCTTTTTTTTTAACCCTTTCTGTCCCTCTTGGAATCAAGAGTGTATATTGGTTCCAAGACAGAAGAATAATAAGGTGAGGCCATGGGGGTTAAGTGACTTTCCCAAGATCACACAGCTAGAAAGCATCTGAGGCCAGATTTGAACCTCCTGTCTTTGGGCCTGACTCAATCCACTGAGCCCCCTACCAGGCCTCTATCTTCATGGTCACACAGAGAAGGAGATGCTCATGGCAAAAAACATATATATAGATGCCCAAAGATGAGACAAGGCCCAAGAGGGAAAAAAAAAAAGCACAGCTCTTTATAACCGTGCTTGGAGAAACTTCCTAAGGGCAGGTAAATCAGAATCCTTGGCATTCCTCACACAAGTACCCATCGTTCCATAAGTACCCCTAATACCCGCACGTCCCGCCTCCCCTAAATGCCCATATCATATATGCCCATCCACAAAGTCTCAACAAACCTGCTGATAACACCCCCAGTAAATGTCCGAAATTACAAGAACACCCATTTATACCTTCTGTCGCCTGTACCCTCTCCTTCACTGGGCAGCCCCTTCCAGCTCAAGATGATGAGCCCATCATCCTACGCCTCCATCCTACTGGATGCAACACTTCAGGGATTCACGGACCAAAGAAACTTTGCCCGCTCCCTCGCCCCCAGGCAAATCCTGGAGGCAGGTCCCACGGACCATGCCACTCTCACGCCCGCGGGGGTAGGGATGTACTCACCACTGGAGCAGTCAATGCCTCCCCAGCCAGGCTCACAGTGACAGGTGTCAGGGGAGACGCAGCGGCCATGGACGCATTCTTCTGTGCACAAGGCTGTGAGAGGGAAAGAAGTACGATAAACGATGAAAGCCAACTCGTGCTGGTCAAGGAACATTAAGCTGCTCTGTGGCAATCTTGGTGTTCATAAACACTCCAAGGGCTGGGGGAAGGGGGAGAGCCCGAGTGTGGAGGACACAACATCTGATCTGAATTATTTAATGAATGCACCAAAATGGAACCTGCAGGAACAAATTTCAAATTGGAGCCAAGAAGACTACTTCCCCAAAGCCTTTACAAGAATATACTATATATACATATGCATGTATATATATACATATACATATAAAATGTGTGTGGATATATACACATATATATACTATGAGAATTTTATACTCTATACTATAATATATAATATGTATATTACTTTGGTATATATACATATTCTATAATATACTATATATGTGTATACTATAGGAACATTATGCTATATACTATATATATACATATACTATATGGAGCCTATATTATGTATATAATAGTATATTATGCATAGATGTGTATACTATAGTATATGCTATATACATGCTATAAATAGTATATAGTATGTATATCTACTATAGCATAAACGATATAGTAATAGTATATACATGTTATATTCTATATACACACATGGGTATACTATAGGAATATTATACTACATTCTATACTATAGTATATGCTATATATACTATACACTATGGTGTCTATATACTATAGGAATACTTTGCTATATAGTATATGTGTGTCTGCTATAGGAATATTTTGCTATAGTATAGATTATACACATATGTGTATACACTATAGGAATATTTTGCTCTAATATTTACTCCTCTCACATACTGTATATAACATGTATATATACTACAGTATGAACTATATACTATATAGTATATGTGCTATATATGTGCTATATAAGTACATACATATGCTATATATATGCTCTATGGTATATCCTGTACTACATATTATAAATGTACATACACATATATAAATTTGTAGACCCTTTACTTTCTCTGCCACTCCTCACTTCCACGTTCTTGCCTACCGTTCCATACTCCTACCTACCAAAGAAATAACCTGTCACCTTCCATTTTAGCTTTCTCTTGGTCTCTTTTAAAGCTTCTCAATTCCCCACACTGCCTCCAATGAAGAGCTTTCATTTCCTCCCCCACCCCACTTCTCTTTCCCAAACATCCCTATTTTGGGGCTCTCAAATGTCAGTGACTCCAAAAGGCGCACAAATGGTGAGGAAAAGGCATCCGCTAATTATAATAAAGCAATTAAGAGAGACATCCATGATGATAATTATAATTAGAGAGAGCCTCACAATTTCTTATCATGTCAGGCACTATGTGCTCCCAAGGACAGGAGGTAGAACCACTGAAGGCTCCTCAAACTATTCCGGTTCTAGGAATAGATTTCTGGTAACTGTCTAAAGGTTTGACATCATCCCTCTCCTGAACTGGTACAATCACTGGCTTCTCAAGGTCATCTTTTGCTTCCTGGATTAAAACTACCCAACCCCATCTTCATCTCACCTATCTACATCTCATCTGTATCGTATAGGATTATGAATCATTTTCATCCTTGATTTTTTACCCCACTCTACCCTGAGAACTCTTATAAGCATTCAGGAAACCAGTTGCCACTATCAGCTCCTGTCACTTTCTCAGCTAGCTACCTGATTTAATCTCCCTTTCCTGAAAAGGTTGAGGATGCCATCTCTTTGAGTGACTCCCCTTAAGAATACAGAAATGGTGCCCCACACAACATGGCATGATTTGAGGGAGTATTACTAGATCCCTTTGTACTCTCAAAATAAGTATCTTTCTTTCTGCCCCTCAATTGCTTTGGGTCTGTCCTCCTTTGCTACCAGACCTCAAAATATCCACTTTTGAATCAGTAATGATTGAGATGAAAAGAGCACTGGACAGAGAATTATTAGGAAGAGTGCTAAGTTCAGCTTACTTACTACTGTAAGTGCTAAGTGTTTCTTGGGCACTATGCTAGGTACTAGAAAGAAAAAAGAGATAGTGTGGAGCAGCTAGGCGGTTCGATGGAGAGAGCATCAGACCTGGAGATGGGAGGTCCTGGGTTCAAACCTGGTCTACAACACTTCCTAGCTTGTGTGAGCCTGGGAAAGTCAACTAACCCCAACTGTCTCTAGCCCTTACTGCCTTGGAACTAATACTTAGTATCATATCTATGACAGGGATAAGAGTTTTTAAAAAATAGGTAGTGTGCAAAAGTACATGTGCGGTGCATGGAATACTATGTATGTCATTTAGAATTATATGGCCAGTGCTTAATATGAGAGAAGTAATAGATTAGAGCCATTTTGTGAAGAACTTTAAATGCTAAAAGAAGTAGTTTGTATTCTATCCTTGAGGGAATTTCTGGGTCACATAGAAAGTGGACAAGGTATTTTCTTCAACCCTCATGACCTCTCAAACCTTTCCAAAACAGAAATCGCACACTAAAGATAAAGGAATTTCAACCCTTTCCATGATACAGGACATTCAGAATCCAAAAGAAGGTTATGACTGAGTGAAATGATGCTCACTGAACCTCCCATGCTTCTGGCAGTCAGGCAACACTAGCAGACCCAAGGATACAATATAGACTTACAACCAATTCCACCCACACAAAAATTAGCCTACATTTCCCACTTTCCAGTGTTTTGGAGACTCCTACTCCAGCCTAGGGAAATTTGCCCTGGTCATGACAAACTGGTAGCTATAGCCCTCTGGGAGCAAAAGTGTGGACAATGGCAACAGCCCTGCCACCCCAGCACTGCAAAGCTCCAAACATCTTGTGCCCAGCCAAAGAACTAATTAATAGAGAAAGTGGAACAGGATATGGTATGTGCAGGGACTTTGGAGCACCCCATCAAAACTGAAGGGTTTATAGCAGAAGGATGTATAGTATCCAGCTGGAGTCAAATCTGACCATCCAAAAGTCAACTGAGGTAGAGAGCTAGGATTGTGAACCATAAATTGTTCAATGTAATGGGAGACAAATGCTTTGAAATCTAGTCCCCATAAAAACTACAATCAGAGGGGAAGGAATCAGAAAGTGAGTAACAGGGAAAATAAGAAAGAAAAAAGGAAAAGTACCAAAAATTTCAGAGAAGAAAACTCAAATGCCTTGAACATGAACAGGAAAATCTACAGGATAAACAGTAACAATAGAAGAAAGTATGACCTCCATATCTAGTAACTTCAGTCATCTATAAACAAATATCATAAAATAAAGGAAAATGTTTCAACACTTAATGAGACAGAGGATCTTATGAAATTTGAAGAAAACATAAAATGACAACATGCTATTCCTGAGGAGTTCAAAAAAGAATGAGAATTATAAAAGCAGCATTTATGACCAGAACAGCTAAAATAATGAGCCTAATGAAAAACTAGAACATACTACAGTAAATCTCAACAAAGAAACAAAAGAGAATACTATATTGGTAAGGCAAATACACAGAAGTGAAGGCCAATCTAGAAGAAGAGAAGCAAAAAAATGACATTTAAAGAAAAAATGCTAATTGTGCATTCTATCTATGAAGCAGGAGGGGGTCACTGAAATTTGTTAAGTTAGAATGATGATGTAAAAAACCTGTGTTTTAGGAAAGCTCTTCATAGAATGGATGGGAGAGGGGCAGATTAGAGAAAAGGAAACCAATTAGAATACTACTGCAACAGTCCAGAAGAAAGGAAATAAGGGCCTAAACTCAGATGTTGACCATAGGAATGAAAAGAAGGATGTGAGAAATATTATGGAGAGAGAAATGACAAGACTTGCTAATTGATTAGATATAGGCTGGAAGGGGCAGTGCAAACTGGAGAACCATTCAGATTCTGCACCTGTACTTCTTAAAGGAAAATTGTTTCTTCAACAGAAATTGAAACTTTAGTAAGAGAAATGGTTTATGAGGGGGAAGATAAATTCTGTTTTGGTCATGTTTACTTTGAAATGTTTATGGGACATTTTAGAGGAAGATATCCAGCAGGTATCCAGTGATCTGGGAGTTGAGTTCAGAAGGAAAAAAAGAAAGCAAAGTAGCCTCTTGGCAGAGAAGTGATAAACTTTAAAAACAGAAAGATACATTTCCCAGCATCATCAATGTGGAAATTCGTTTTGCTGGACTATGACTATTTAAGATGTGGATTTTATTCTTGTTATTGTTACTGTTTTTGTTGTTCAAGTGGGGAGGTAGTGGGAAGGACAGATTATAAATATGTTTAAATAAATTTATTAAATTAAAATTTTTAAAAGAAAGATGAGGAAGAGAGACAGAAGCAGAGCCAGAGAGAGAGGGAGAAACAGACAGACACAGAGCCAGAGCCAGAGCCAGAGAGAGCCAGAGAGAGAGAGAGAGAGAGAGAGAGAGAGAGAGAGAGAGAGAGAGAGAGAGAGAGAGAGCGCAAATGAGAACAGCCAGGGGAATAAACCAAGTTCAGTGGATATGAAAGGACTGTAAGCCACCAACCATCCAAGACAAGGGAGCAAGAGTTCCAGGAAATAAGTGACATTCAAGAGACAAACATAAGTGCTCAACATCAGCCTGATGCCTACCTTTTTCCTGGAGTCAGAAAGTACAATAGATTTCAGTTTGGAGGGGCTCTCAGAGGTCATTTAGCCTAACTCTCAAATACTACCATTCCAACTAGCTAATCTAACAAACAGTGATGATGTGCTAAGGGGAGATTCCCTCTTAAATGGAACTATGCAGAACTGAGACCCAGAAAGAGGAATATGAAAATACGAGAGATGGGGAGAGCAAAGTCCTTCCCCTATAAGTTCTGAAAGAGAGGATGAATTGCAAGATCTGTCACCCACAATCACTCTATCCTCCCTCACTGCTCCCATCTGACTTAAGAGATCTGAACCAGCTCATTTCCTTCTGTCTCCCTCTCTCATTTGGCCTAGAAGGCAGAGAGGGAGGGAAGGAGCTTCAGAGGCATCCCTCAACCCTTAATGCTGCCTCTTTACTCGTTCCAGCCACGAGTAGCCTGTTTAACAGTCTACCCAGGACACCAAAAGTGATTACACAGGGCCTTTTCTTTGTCCTGGTCTCTCATCTAACATGCTGACTGCTAAGGCCAGGACAATGGCTCACCAAACCCAGGACAGACTCTGCTTGCCCAACTCCCCTCCACTCTCTATCCTCCCTCTGTATGTAGTCCATCTAGGCTATGCATTTGTCAAAACTGCAATTCATTCATATTTCATCGGTGTTGTTTAGACAGCATTGTGAGAGGGATGAAATATTGATAGCAAAAACTAGAGGCTCAGAGTATTTGTTTACCTTTTTGTATGGGGTAAAGGAGATGAGGAGGGAAGAAGAAAGGGCAGCCTATGGAATCAAGATATTCTGCAAACAGCTCTCCTGGAGGGCTGGACTTGAGGATGATGGGAACCTAACTGGGCTTGTGCTTTCTGGGGAACAGCAATGACAACCCCTGTCTACTAGGGACCCCTATTAGAACTCAGCAATAGGTTGTCCTTTCACCAAGGTAACTGGATTTCAGAGCAGCTGGCCTGAGAGAGGAAAGTCAGACCTCTTCCCCCAGCCAATTGCCTCCCCCACCCCCCACCTTAGCTTTTAATCCTCCAGTGCTAGGAAACAGCTCAAAAGGTGCTGAATCTATCGATCTCTCCTCCTCACACTGATCTTTCTCTCCTCTGAACTCCTGTACTGCTCATTAGCAGTAACACACATTTTGGCACTTAATCATATAGTCCTTTCACTGCTACTTAAGAATGTGAGAGGGTCACCAAGGCAGTCCACAAGCATTTATTATGTCCTTATGATGTGCCAAGCCCTGTGCTAAGAGCTGAAGATACAAAGAAGGTCTAAAATTGCCCCTGATTAGAAGAGCTTTAGAAGGAATACAAAAGGCAAATAAGAAGGGTTATGTGTGATAGGTACAGAATGGATGGAAAGTAGCCTTAGATGAGAAGACTCGAGCATCTGGGAAACCCAGAAAGAAAGACCTCTTGTTTTGGAGGTGATTGAATAGAGTCTTGAAGGAAGGCAGGAAATTCCAAGAGACAGAAGTAAGGAGGGAGGGTGTTCCAGACATAGGAACAGGCAGTGCAAAGGCACAGAGATGGGAGATGGACTATCAATTTTGAGGAACAGCAAATAGGACAGTATAGTAGGATAACAGAATTTATGGAGGGGAGTGAAGTGTAAGCCTAGAAAAAAGAAGAGGCCAGATTGGGAAGGAATTTGATTGAATGCCAAACAAAGGACTTTATATTTGATCTTGGAGATAGTGGAATCTATAAGACAATGGAACTGGACTAGGAGACAGAAACATTGGATTCTGGTTGTAGCTTAACAAAATAGAAATTCCTTGAGGATGGAGACTGCTTCATTTTTGGTTTTGTACCCTCAGAGCCTAGTGCAATATCTGACACATAGTAGGGCCTTAATATAAATGCTTATTAGGCAATGGATTGACTCTTTTTTTCCTCCCCCAGAGTCAAACCTTTTCCAGAGCTTTTGATAGAGTGGAATAGCCAGGCTTGATCTTCCCCACTGTTCTCTGCCATGGACCACTATAAGGGGATGATGGTACAAAAGACTCTGAGGAGAAAGATTCACAACCCCCTGGGAATCAGCAGTCTATATCCTGCCACCAGGAGAGCAGGACGTGAGAAACTGTCCACAGATTTCCCCATGTTTTTGAAGAACTTGGAGCTTATAAGAAAGTCTAAAAGGTATTACGCCATTTATTTTGAAAACTAGAAACATCCTTTTTGCTCTGAGAGGAAACCTGGGGAGAATAGCTTGAACATGGAATCCAATATGGCATCCTTGAACCAGATCCAAAGAAAGAACACTAGGCTGGGAGACAAGAGACCCACATTTGAGTTCCAGTCTTACCACTTACAAGCTGTGCTACTTTCAGAAAACTAATTAACCTCTCCAAGCCTTGGATTGTTTGCCTATAAAATAAAATCACTGGATTATATGATCTCTAATGTTTCTTCCAACTGAAAATCTTATGTAAGTGTATCAGTTCATGGAGCACTAAGAACATATATTTAGAGCTAGAAGAGACCTCAGAGATCTTTTAGTCCAGCCCTTTCATCTTACAAACGAGGAAGCTGAAGCCCAGAATGTTGTAACCCACAGATTTTCTGCCCAAAGTTACATAAATCAGTACAAGTAGTTCACAAGCCTGGCAGTAAAGCAAACTTTTGAGATTACAAATAACATATTAATAATTCAGTTCCACAAATCATGATGAAGCATTTACCAGTGCAAGGCAAAAAAGGCTGTTCCTGCCCTCAAGTAGCTTACACTCCACCAAAGAAGGATGCATCAGGTGTTTTTCAGTCATATACAAGGAAAATTTAAGAACAGAGAAGTTACTTACACCTGGGTATTTGCATGCCTGGCCAGGGTAGGGGGAGGATAGATTAGGGAAGGTTTCAAGAAAGAAGCAGTACCTAAGATGGGCCTAGAAGAAAGAGAAGGGTTCCAAATAAGCAGAAAGAAGAAGGGTACACACTCTCTGGAAGACAGTTCAGGGCAATACCAGAGAACACCCAGTAATCCAGTTTATATGGGATATTTAATAAATGAAGGACAATAACATAAAATAATGTTAGAAAGAAAAAATTAAATCAGATTGTGGAGGGCCTTGAATGCCAGACTCAGGAATATGTATTTTATCCGATGACAATAACAGAGCAGTTAAGCAGCATCTGATTCAGAAGTTTTTGCTGGTATTTTCCTGATAATCAAAAAGTCCCCCAATTGTCTAGGCAGTATCTGACGTTCATCAACTCCTAACTATTCTTTAAAAAGCTCAGGGGAGAAGGAGGATGCCTTTGGAATCTGACCTAGTCCACACTTATCAGCTGTCAAGTCTGAGTAATGTCACTACAAATGTCTGAATAGTCATCATCTGATGAAAGCCATTCCAAATTAAACATCTTGGAAAAGGTGGCAAACTTGTTGTCAAAGGACCTAGATTCAAATTCTGATGCTGACACTATTTGTGATACCTTTCCAACTTCCCTGAGCTGCATTTTCTTGTCTAAAAATGAGGGGACTAGATGGCCTACAAATTTTCTTGCTCTAAATTTGAGGAACTTTTGCCAATGCCTGGAATTTCCTAATGTTTAATGAAAATGCTGCTTCCTTGGATGTCAGATGTCATACCAGATTTCATTTCTGTATTGATCCCAACCTCAACAGAGGACAAACTCATGAAAATAACTGAGTGATTTCAATAAATAGAAAAAAAAAGAAAAAGAAAATGTGACATTGGAATGCCCTGGGATCTCCTTCTTAGGCTGCATTGATTCTTATCAATATTTACCCCAATGAAAGGTATATATGCAATCCTCACTTCCTTTCTTGGGGTTTCAGGTTCCACATCTAAAATAATCCAGGCATTGGGAGAGATATCATCGAAGGCCCCTCTGCATTACTGATGACACTCCTCTTACATTCTTTTCTCCCTAGGATTTTTGTGACACTACTCTCTCCTGGTTCTCCTCTTACCTGTCCAACCACTTCTTTGCCATCTCCTTTGCCAGCTTCATTCATGGGCATTGATTAACCGTATCCCCCAAGGTTCTGTCCTTGGCTTTCTTCTTTTCTCCCTCTATACCCTTTCAACTATATATAATATTATCAGCTCCCATGGATTAAATGATCATCTCTATACTAATAGATCAGTCCTAACCTCTTCTCCAAAATCAACTCTTGAATCTTCAGTGGCTTATTGGATATCTTATGCTGGAAGTCCCATAGACATGTACAAAACTGAACTCATCATCTCCCCCCTCCCCTAACCCTTCTCGCTCTCCTCTTAATTTTCCTTTTACTAAAGAGAGCCCCACCATCCTCAGTCACCCAGACTCACGACTTAGGTAAAAGCTTCCCTCCTCATTCTCTGTGTCCACCCCCCAATCCAATTGGTTTCAGAAGCCTGTAGATTCTGTCTTTGTAACATCTCTCCTCCATTCCCTCATCTCTCCTCTGACAGTGCCACCACCCTGGTCCAAGCCCTCATCACCTTATGCTTTGACGAGTGCAATAGCCTCGTGGTTATTCTCCCTGCTCTAAGAGTACTCTTCTTTGACCCATCCTTTATTCAGCTATAAAACAATCTTCCTAAGGCACAGATCTGACCATGTCATCCCATGTTACCACCAATTCAATAAACTCGGATGCCTTCCTACTACCTCTTGGATCAAACATAAAATCTTCTATTTGGCTTTTAAAGTCCTCCATAACTTCGTCTCCTCCTCCTCCCTTTCCAGTTTTTTAACACTTTACTTTCATCCATATATTCGGCGATTTGGGGACATCAGAGTCCTTGCTGCTCCTGATATAAAACATTCCATCTCTGAAATCTGGGCATTCTCACTAGCTGCTCTCCCTCCTCATCTCCATCTCCTGGCCTCCCTGACTTCCTTCAAGCCTCAGCTAAAATCCCACCTTTAATAAGAAGTCTTTCTTGAGCCTTCTTAATGCTGGTGCCTTTCCTCTGAGGTTATATGATTGGTTGCACACAGTTGTTTCCCCCTTAGATAAATATCAACTTGAGGACAGGACCCCCCCCTTTTTTTTTGGTTTTTTATTTTCTTTATGTCAGCAATGCCTGGCACTTAGCAGAAACTCAATATATTTTTGCTGACCAATTGACTATCCATCCTCCTATGACTATGTTATATCCAAAGACTACACAACACCTTCAAGGTATATTGGGGCTAGTTTGCCACGTGTTCTCCCCCTACCCCTTCCATAAAATGTGACCACCACCAATGGACTCTTTTATCACCAGTCCCTGGAATGGGACTTCTTAGAATGTCCAGTATGCTGTGTGACCCTGGGCAAGTCACTTGACCCCCATTACCTAGCCCTTACCACTCTTCTGCCTTGGAACCAACACACAGTACTGATTCTAAGTACTAAAATGAAAGGAAAGGGTTTAAAAAAATGTCCATCAAGGACTGACCTCTGAGTCTGTGTTAGTCCATGACCATTAATATCAGCCTTCCAAGAATAATACAAGGGATGAGGTAAGGGATCGCGGACATGATATTGTCATATATTGTCAAAGTCAGTTGATGGATAGATTGATTTTGTTGAATTTTTTTTCTTCTCTTTAAACAATAATGCTTTGTTATAAGAGATAGTTCTCTGAGCAGGGGAAGGGGTTGAGGATATATTTGGAAATAAAGGTGATATTAAAACAAAAAATATCCATTTTTTCAAACAAAGGGGGAAAAAATGAAGAGTCTACTACATACCCCTGACCTTAAGGTCTCAAATCAGTGCATGGAGGCAAACCACCAGATGGCACCGAGGTGCTGACTGCTGACGATACATGAGTAATATTGTTGGCAAAAGGAAACTAAGCACAAAATGAGAAAAAAGTCGTTGTTGTCAAAAACCCCTATGACTGTCTCAGCAACTGGGCCTTCACCGTCTGGACTTGTCACAAGCCTCTTACAGGACTCTTTTGGACTCTATTAATACTCCTACTAGGAGCAGCTAGGTGGCACAATGGATAGAGCACTAGGGCTGGAGTGTGGGAGAATCTGGGTTTAAATCTAGCCTCAGATGCTTCCTAGCTGTGTGACCCTGGGCAAGTCACTTTATCTGGATTGCCTAGTCCTTCCGCGTTGGTCTCAGAGTTGTTACTAGGATAGAAAGTCGGGATTGGTTTAAAAAAATAGCTAATATTCACAGAGTGCCTACTCTGTGCCAGGCACATGCAAAGTGCTTTCACATTTATACAGGATCTCATATGATCTGCACAAAAATCCTCTTTTTACAGTTGAGAAAACCAAGGCGAACATTTGCCCAACGAAGATCTGGTCAGTGTCTGAGTCTGAATTTAAACTTGGGTCTCCCCAACTCTCGGCCAAAGGCTCCATCCACTGTCCCACCAAGCTGCCCAAGTAGAGCCTGCAACATTCATTCCATCACCTGTGATGGCCCTGGGGCGCTTCTGCTCAGGCTGAGGGCCAGCAGGGGAAGCCCGTGCATGGGACTCAGCAGCAAGCAGAGCACTAGTGCAAGCAATGATGCGTCTTCTTTCACAGCATGACGAACCTGGAAATACGCATCATATGGTAACACATCTACCACCTCTATACTACCTGTTGTCTTAGGGAAGGAGACCTGGGATTGAAAAGGTCAGAAAATACCATTGGAAACTGTATCAAACTCAAACCCTTCCCAGCCGTGTGACCCTGGGCAAGTCACTTGACCCCCATTGCCCAGCCCTTACCACTTTTCTGCCTTAGAGCCAATACACAGTATGGATTCCAAGATGGAAGGTAATGGTTTAAAAAAACCATCCTTTCCAGATAGACATAACTTGTGATGGCTGAAATTCCTTAACCAGTTTCTCTGATGACTACTTTTCTGTCAGAGCTCAAAACACATACCTATCTGCAATCCCAAAACATTCTAAAGTTTATAATGCTCATTAGAAAATGGATCATTTAATATATTGTTAACCCAGGGAAATTGCTTGTCAACTCTGGGAGGGGAGAGGAAGAGAGGAGGGAGACAACAAGAATCATGTAACCACGGGGAAAAATTTTTAAATTAAAAAAAAAAAAAAACCCTTACCAGAATGTCTTAGAATCAACACTATTAGTGCAACAAGAGCTAGACAAATAGAGTTAAGTGACTTGCCCAGGGTCATACAGCCAGGAAGTGAACCCAGGGCCTCCCATCTCCAGGTCTGGCTCTCTATCCACTAAGCCCCTTAGCTGCCCCTTAAAATCTCATTTAACTCACTCATTAAGCAAGAGTTTTGCCAAGTATCTCCTGGGCATCAGAGAAGTTAAATGATCTACTGAAGGCCAGTCAGCTGGTGATAGGACAAAGGGCAGTGATCATCATCAAGCTCCCACTTGGTAATCCTGTGACTGCAGCCCCTATGTATTTTCCTGTACCAAACGGCCTCTCACATTCAATAGATGTTGCTTGACTACTTAGGGAACAGCCAAGGCCAAAAAGAAGAGCTGCATGAAATCACCAGACTTCTCGTCCTCCTTTTCCAAGGCTTCCGATGCCTTAGCGTTGCCTGAATGGAGGCTCTGCCGTCCCCTCTGGTGTGAGCAAAGTTGACTTGGGAATCATCTCCCAAAGCACAGCCACTTGTGCTAACTCAACAGACTCTGTCCACCCCTTTTCTCCTGGGAGTTTGGGGAAGAGAGTTGAGCTCATTTAAGGAAGGCTCAAAAGCTTAAACCCCAGGGCCATCCCCATCCCCTTCCCAAATGCCCAGGCTATGGTGGAAGGCACTGGTTGGGACAGTCTCCTGCCTTTTGGGCTGATTTTGAATCAGTCAAGCTGTGGGAAAATCTTTCCACACATGTAGGTCCATGCAACGTGGCATGGAGACAGATGTGCTCTGGAGCCCAGATTCAGAGGGAATTGGGGGAGGGGGTGTTAGGGTTAGTCTGTATAAGCAAAGCAGCATGAAGAGGGCAGAGTGGGGGTCTGCTCTGGAATCGAACTGCTAGAGCCACGCTGGACACCTCCCCCAACCAAAGGGCACATGGCCAAATGCCCTTCGCTCGAGAGGAGAATTTGGATTTCGTTCTGATTTTATTAGCTTTCCACGCAAGTCAACTCAGAAGTCCCCCAGGCATTCATAGTAATATATTTTACCCAAGTGGCTTGCAAATGATCTTACTAGTTAATGGAACTATAAAAATTACTTCCATTGAGAGGTTAAGAAAAATAAAGCCAATGCTATGCTCCTTGGTTGGCCTGCCCGATGCCCCAGCCTAGCTTCATGGTACATAGGAATCTAAGAGTCCTTAATATCTGCTGCTGAAGTGGGTGGTCTATGGGGAGCCCTCGAGGATCCGGCCACATTTTTCTGTACCAACCCATGTTCATCGATCAGTTTGCCATTAGCATTCCTGGCACGAGTATCAGATCAGTTTGTTGTTTGATTCAGCCTGGAAATAAAATGACTTACATCAAAGTCTGCCAAGACACTAACTCCAAAGCAACTGCTTAGCATGAGTGATTTTTGCCACGTTCAAGGTCACTTGGAAAGTTGGGGAGGGGGAGGGGGAGTCAGCAAAGGAGTTCGGAGACAATTCATTGGATACTTATCACTGCTGCTCATAATTATCAGCACCTCTGTCCCCTGCCACTGGAGGAAGAGCGACTCATGAAAAACCTTCACACGGCTTAGATGGTGGGCCCTACCTCCCCGGACAACCACAGTTTGTTTTTAATTGCTGCAAGCCTCATTTGATCTAAAGACACAAAACGGTCAGATGAGAACAAAAGAGGGAGCTGGAAGGACTTGGAAGCATCCTTGTCTGGGAGCCTCCCAAGTTCTACTGTCAATTTGTTAACTCCTACCCAAGCAGGCGGAGCTCTCTCTGGAGAGGTCACTTGAAACTCAACAGCCCCAGCAAGACCAGTCAACCTAAGAGCATTATCATCTTTTATCCAATTGTCTTGGAGTCTCTGTCGGCTGTTGCTTAATTCTGTTCTTGTTCTTCCCCCTCTCCTCAAGGCCAAGGAACAGTGACTGGGCTGGTCGGTGACAGCCAGGTGCTCCTGGACTTGGCTCCAGCTCAAAGGAGCCTAAAATCAAACTGAAAAAACACACCTTGGTTTGAACCAAAAAAAAGTGAAGGTGGAGACAAATCCAACTGCCCGATTTGGAACTTCTGTTCCCTAGCTCTATCCTTTCTCTGGTTCTCAGAAAAATGGAAATCCAGGCCTCTTGCCATTCCCAGGCCAGCAAAATATAGTGGGGAGAGAGGTAAAGGAGAGGAGAGAAGACTCCATGAAGCTCCCTCAATGGAACTGACACAAAAGGATGAGAGCCAAACTGGACTCTTACAGTATTTCATGAGGCTTTAAAGATAGGATCAAATGGGTACACTGGGCTGTTCTTTATAGCAGCTCAATCTTAGAAAAACAGAGCCCTACCGAATTCATTTAATCTTTGCATATAGGCAGAATTAAGTGGTCTCAGAAGAAATCCATAACTTCTCCATGCTCCATTGCTGTCACAGTGGTCCTCTATTTTATTTATTTATTTTTTAACCCTTACCTTCCATCTTGGAGTCAATACTGTGTATTGGCTGCAAGGCAGAAGAGTGGAAAGGGCTGGGGAATGGGGGTCAAGAGACTTGTCCAGGATCACACAGCTGGGAAGTGTCTGAGGCCAGATTTGAACCTAGGACCTCCCATCTCTAGGCTTGGCTCTCAATCCACTGAGCCACCCAGCTGATCCCAAGTGGTCCTCTATTTTAAGCATAATGTTACTCCCCTGTTCAAGAATCTCTAGTGGTTCCCTATGGCCTCTTAGTAAAAGAGAAACTCAGCCCTTCTCAATATGGCTCCTGCTCACCTTTTAGACCAATTCCAAATTCATCCCCTTTACTCACGCTCTGTTCCAACCAAACTGGCCTCTTCACTTTTTCCCTCATTAGACATTCCATCTCTGAATCTTCATGCCTTTGCACAGGCTGCAATTCATGCCTCAAGTCTCTCCTCACCTCTTTCTTAGAGATTCAACTTCTGGGAAGCCTTTCCTGGTACCCCAGATGGTAATGTTCCCCAACTCCCAAAATTCTCTTGGCCTGCTCTGCTCCTATATGCATCCCCCAGTGGAATGTAAGATTGTTGAGGGCAGGAACTGGTTTTGTTTTTTTTTAATCTTTGTATCCCCAACATGGTGATGTGTGTACGCAGTAAGTGCATAATGGATGCTTATTCAATCAATCGCCAGCAAGGAGGAAAAGTTAATCTCTCTGGGGGGAAATCCCTTGTGACCCAATCAGCCAGTAAGTAAGACCTGAGCTATGATAATATAATTCTATGAGCAGAAGGATTTCTGACTGCCATTCAGACCTCTCCACAGAAGCCAGGAGCCCTGCTTGCCATTAATCATTGGAAAGCCCTGTCTCACGCCATGTGTTCAAACAATGAATTCCCTCAGATACCTGTCTCTACCTTGCCACTCCATTAGTAACACTTGGTGACACCCGCCTCTCTCTAATGACATTCCCCAAAGGGGATCCAATAGGAATAATTGTTTATCAATTAAAAACGGCTAATTTTCCATTCCTCTGCTCCTGATCAGGTTCCAGGTGACAGCAATCTTACCCTCCTCTGTGTGCAGATAGAAAAGCCACAGCTCAGCCCTGCAGTCAATTCCCTTAATCAATTTTGCAGAACAAAAAATATGCTTTTGGACCATTCTCAGCACACTTAACATTCTCTCATAAAGAATTTTCCCGGCTGTGAGGTTCAAAACCACCAATCCTGCACTTCTGCAAGGAGCAACAGCTTTTCAACTTGTTAATGATGTTAAAACAGAAGGCCTGAGTCAGCAAACCTTCAGCACATGACCCAGGAAAATCTTTTTCTGTGTTTTTTTCCCCTGTTTGACAGATGCTGGGCTTTCTCCAGAAAGACACATTCCCACTGATTGATTTTTCCTTGGGAAATTGATCTTCATCACCTACAAGGAAAGCAAAGCATGAGGCTTGCTGAGCTTTTTTTTTCCTTTGGTGCCCTGATTTAAAAATCAGTCTCCTATTCTTTGCTTCCCCCCCCCCAATTATGCCATGCTACTGACTTATTCCAAAACAAGGTGGCCTCTCTTCATCTGCCCGCATGATAAGGACAGTGTCCATCACCAGCTGTCTATCTGTTTGGATGTTGCATGGGGTGATGGGACAAAAGCCTCAGCATGAAGTACATCGATCTCTGTGATCTGCCTGCCCCGGAGGGAGTGTAACTCAGCATGGAGCAAGCACAGAGCAATATTAACAATAGTACTTCCTCTTCCCATCCCTGTACCCCATCTTGGTCTTGCCATCTGTCTCCCGGTTGCCTTCCCCCCATGGGAGAATCACACTTATCCTTGTATCTCACCAGTGCCTAGCCTAGTGCTTCGCACAGAATGAGAGCAATAAATCATGGCTAGATGGATGCATGAATGAATGAGCTCTGTTCCATAACCAGGAAAGTTGCCATGGAGACTCATCCCTCTCCCTCCTTAGGGAACACTACTGCCAGTCCCACAACCTCTTCAACTCCGGAGCCCCTACCACAGACAATCACAGCCTTGCCCTTGGCTGCACCAAGAAAAAGGCATCACTTCCAAGACTTCGTGGGCATCTCCTTTTCCCATACTCCTCCCGCCTCCATTCCCAGATGACTAAAACCCTCGGAAGCTCATCAATCACAAAGGCAGAGATTGGCAGGAGCTCTCTCATGGCCAGGTGGATACCTGGAAAATGGAATTTTCCCTACAGTCCAGATGGAAATAAGAAACCAAAAAAGGAGTCACAAGGATGCAGAATTTGTTCCTCCAGGGATCCTTAAAAACAGGATGGGTTCCCATAAATCTGGGACCGTTTAGGGAGAATTCTGTAGAGGCAAAGAGATCAATCAGATGCCCTCACCAGGTTCCCTCCACCTCTGCCCCACAACCATACAATCCTATGGAATCAGTGCAGCTCTGTGTATGGAGTAAATAAGCGCCAGTCCTGGCACTTCTCGCATATGGAGAATGAAAATCATCTGGCATAAAATATCATGCATTCCTCTTGCTCTTGTTGAATCATAGATTTAAAGTTGGAAGGGATCCATCCCACTGTGTAACCTTAGACAAGTCACTTTACATCTGTGCCTCAGTTTCCCCCTCTGTAAAACCAGGGGGAGGTGTACAATAGGGCCTCTAAGTTGGCAGGGAATCATTGAGAAAGAGTTGAAAGAGACCTTAGAGACTGTCTTGTTTGCTACTCCTTCATCTTACAGATGAGGAAATTGAGGCCTAGAGGGGTAAAGAAACTTGCCCAAGGTCATAGGAGAAGTACGGAACAGAAGTCAGATTAAAAGCCTGGTTCCCTAGGAGAAAAAAACACCATTCATAAGCAAAGGATAAACTATGGGAGTGGAAACACCGAGAAAAAGCAACTGCCTGAATACAGAGGTTGAGGGGACATGACAGAGGATAGACTCTAAATGAACACTCTAATGCAAATACTATCAACAAAGCAATGGGTTCAAATCAAGAAAACATCTAATGCCCAGTGGACTTACGCGTTGGCTATGGGGGTTGGGGGGGGGGAGGAAAAGAAAATTATCTATGTCTAACGAATAATGCTTGGAAATGATCAAATAAAATATATTAATTAAAAAAAAAAACAAAAAAAAAAAAACAAAAAAAAGCCTGGTTCCCTTACTCCAGAACCCAGATTCTGTCCACTGTACTACATCTTGGATACTCTGATGAGGCCTTAGAATCCCTTCTCAAATAATGATTCTAAATAGATAAAATAAAAGCCATTTATATTTTAATGAAATCTACACAATAAATTCATACAATTATATGAAATAGTTTTTTAAAAAACTGACTTAAATTCACAGACCCTAAGTTTAAAACTCTTGACTTGGTGCCTAAACTGAGAGATGGTTGCACTGAGGGGACCTTAAAAATCTTAAAAATAAGCAAAGCCCCATTTCTGATCCTGACAACGGAGCTGCCTCTTAGCACAGATCTCCAAGTGGTGGCCTTGGTGTGAGGAAAGTTGTCACTGCCCTGTCTTCCAACGGTGCAGTGCCAGTCGTCCTGCTGATTTGAAATCTCGATCCATATTGAGAAGCTAAATCGGGAGCCACTTAATGCTGTTGATTTAGCGTTTTAATAAAAATAATGCAAAGTTAAAAGTTGTCCAGCACTGGAACAAGATACTTACAGGAAAAGCAGCTGTGAGGTTGTTTTTCAACAACCCTTTTCCCAACGGTGGGGGGGTGGGGAGTGGGGATGGGGGGAAGCGGGACTTTTTTTGTTGACTGATGGAAATCACCCAAACTGGTCAATGCTCTCCACTGGTTTTTTGCCTCCTACAGAGTGTCCTGTTCTTTTATGAATGGTGTCAATGTGCTCTGGAGCCCCTTTTCTTTCATATGAACAGAACTCTCAGTTCCTCTAGGCAGGTGCTGTGAGAGGTCCACCCTGCCAGGTCCAGAGTGTTTGCTTATTATTGTTTTTTTTCCTTCATTGAATTATTCCCCTACTCCCCATTTGTCTTCCAAGTACATTATTTGTTGAGCTTCTGTTAGATCGGGAACTGCTGGCTGTCAAAATACATTAACCATGAGCTGTATGTGGTTAATTAGCTGCTGACCTATGGCCATTCCAAGAATCAAGAAATATCAGAGAACTACAGGATTACAGTATTTTTAGAGCCTGAAAAGACTTTGGAGATCATTAAGTCCAGACCCTCCCACCCCAATCCCACAGAGGAGGAAATTGCAGAGTCAAGCAAGGGGAAATGACTTCTCCAGGATCACATATGGAGTTAATTGCAGAGGCAGGATAGAATCTAGGCTTCATGGCACTCAGGCTCTGTCTACCATACCGTGGCCACTAAGGATGCTATGAGCATCTTCTGGTATGGAGGGCCACTACCCGCCTTTCCTCATTCCTCTCCCAGTTCATCTGCTGCTTCCTTTTATCTTTTCCTGGAATACTATAATGGAATGAGCACAAGATCTGGAGTTAGAAGACATCTGGGTTCAAATCCCATCTCTGGCTTTTACTCTTTATGTGACTGTAAATAAGAGTCACCGAATCTCTTTTGAGTTTCCCCCAATAGACTGTGAGCTCCTTGACAACAGAAACACCTTTTGTCTTCCTTTGTAGTCTGAGCACTTAACACAGTGCTTTGGACATAGTAGGCTTAATATAGTCTTAAAATAACTTAGCCACAGTTTTCTGGCCTGTAAATTGAAGATGATTATACCTACAAGATGAGCAACTATGGTTCAATGGATAAAGTGTCAGGCCTGGACTCAGAAAGATTCATCTTCTTGAGTTCAAATCTGACCTCGGACACTTTCTAGCTGTGTGATTGTGGGCAAGTCACTTAACCCCGTTTGCCTCAGTTTCCTCATCTGTCAAATGAGCTAGAAAAGGAAATAGTAAATCACTACAGTATCTCTCCCAAGAAAATTCCAAATGGGGTCACAAAAAGTTGGAAATTACTGACATGGTTGAACACAATATACTTGTAGCACTCAACTTTAAGGGCTTTTGTGAGGTTCCTAGGAAATAATGTAAGCAAAGAACTTCCAAACATTAAAGCAGTATACTCCAGCTATACTGTCATTATTATTCAATCAATGATCATATATAAAGTGCTTACTATGTGTTCCTGGCACTGTGCTAGGAGTCTAAGATACAAAGAGAAAAGTAAAATATTTCTTGCTCTCTGAAACCTGACAATCTAGCTAGGAGAGAACAACATGTACCTACATAGGTACATTATATAGAGATTCAAAATAGATATAAAATCATCGTGGGGGTAGGAAGAGGAAGGCACAGAAAGCTGGGGAGAATCCAAAAAGATAGGGCCTGAGGCAAGCTTTGAAGGAAACTACAGGCCCTAAGAGGCAGACATGGAGGAGAAAGTGTATTCCAGGCATGGAGGACAGCCCTTGACTCCCAATGATCTTGTGAAGTGAATGATATGAGTATTACCATCTTCATTTTACAGATAAGGAAACTGAGTCTCATAGAAGATGGCAGGGCTAACTGTCAAACCTAAGCCTCTTGACCCCAAATCCAGTGCTTTTCTTATCACACCAAAATGAAATACTAGAAATCAGTGGAACCATGTGATCATAGATTCTGAGCATAAAAGGAACTCAGAGATCCATAGTCCAACCCTTTCGTTTTATGGAGGAGGAAACTAAGGTCAGAATTACTTTCTCAATGTTACACAGATGAAAAATGTCACTCCTTCCCTAGAAATATCAGAAGCACCATTGATTATTGTGGGGAGGGAATAATACTGCTGGGAAGAAGAAATATTGATCAGACAACAGATGAGGATGACCTCTCTTAAATCCTGTCCCATTCTGTCTTTGAAACTCAAGACTCCCTTTTCTTCCAGCAGAGATTGCTTATAACTATATTGTTGTTATTGAGTCATTTTCAGTCATGTTTGACTCTTTGAGACCCTATTTGAGGTTTTATTGGCAGAGATACTGGAGTGGTTTGCCATTTCCTTCCCTAGCTCATTTGACAGATGAGAAAATTGAGGCAGACACTGTTAAGTGACTTGCCCAGGGTCACACAGAACTCATGAAGATGAGTCTTCCTGACTCCAGGGCTAGTACACTATCCACTGTACCACCTAGCTGCCCCATAACCGGATTACTTTTCGTTATGCTCATAAGGAAATGAAAAATAGGTATAAGGTTTGAAATTCTAGACAGAGGGAACTTCATGCATGAGAACAAATTCCAAGTATGGGTCATGATGGAGGAGGGATGAGTGATCTTTTTACCATTACAATGACAAGTCTGGAGAAAGGGTTGGAGATACTAATACAATGACAGATAAAAGGCAGGGACCCCATATGGAAGAGGAAAAAGGAGTAAGGAATAAGTCAATCCTCTAAGTCATATACTCAATAAAGGTCTGATGAGATCACTAAAATAATTAGCCTTTGTCAGCAATAGGAAAAAGCTCTGATTATTATAGAAGTTGGAATCAAAGCACAGAACCAGAAAAAAAAAAAGGAACTATTTTCAAAACTTTTTTTGCTGGAGACTGGGGAAATAGGACTGGATCTTAAACTTAAACTTTTATCAGAACTTCTTCAGCTGTAATCCATACCCAGAACACGTGACACAATAATCAAGAAATGTATCCATATAGCGCCGTAAGGTTCACACAGAGCTATGTTTACAGCAATTCTGTTACCTATATCATGGAAGGATTATCCCTATTATCATTGAATCACAGATCAGGAGAGGCTTCAAAGACCATCAAGTCCAACTCATACCTGAAAATTATGTCCTTGATGTCAAGGGGTTATCCAGATGAGCCTCAGAAGGCCCAAGGGACATGCTTACCATCACACAAGTCAAAAAAGAATATTGTAAGAGTGTACTTCTATAGGCGAGGCACTGTGTACTACTATAGGTATCCACTGCTAAGGATACAAAGAAAAGACCAAAAAAAGTCCCAGGCCCTGCCCTCATGGAGCTTCCATTCTAACAAGGCAGAGAGCATGTCAATAACTAACCTTGTGCAGTTGCCGTTTGGGGATTTCTTGGCAAAGATACTGGAGGGGTTTTCCATATTCTTCTCCAACTCTATCCTCTATGCTACCTAGCTACAGAATGAATAGAAAGTCATTTGAGGACATTCACAACTAACAGAACTGGGAAAGATCCCCTGAAGAAGAGGATGTAATCTGAGTTGAGTCTAGAAGGAAGTCAGAGCAATTGGGGGGTACAGGTGAAAGAGCAAAGCATTCTAGGTATGAGAGAGAGATAGCCAGTGCAATGGTATGCAAGGGAGATGGGAAGGGCTATGTCCAAGGAACAGTAAGTAGGCCAGTGTAATTGGTTTGTAGGTCAATAGAAGGCAGTAAAGTGTCAAAAAGATGTGTTGTGGAGTCTCTTGACTCCAAGTCCAACATTCTTTCTACTCACTACCCCATAATTTTTCATCTCTTACTGTGCAAACATGATGAGAGATATATAGGACTAAGAAATCATACATTCCCCAGGACGCTTAAGGTATAGCTAGGGAATAATTGTAGCAAATATAAATATTATACAACATATTATTAAAATATTATAATAAAAAGAAGTTGTGTGACAAATGTATGGTATAGATGATATAGGCGTGGTATAGATAAATGTTTTAGGAATCCAAAGAAGGAAAACATCATTTTAAAGAAGCTTTCTGTAGTTTAAGAAATATTAAGTGACCAACAAGTGTTTGGTTAATAGAAGAAGATTCTAGTAGTAATGATTTATGAGTCCTGATTAGAGCTAGCAAAACAGCCAATTGTTTATTTGATGTGAATAATGAAGAGATATTGTGCCACACTGGAAAAAGGCTCTAAATCTGGAGTTAGAGGGCATGGACTTGAAAGTTATTCTTCTACTTACTACCAATAGGGTTTTGGACAAGTCATCTATTCTCCCTGAGTCTCAGTTTTCTCATCTGAAAAATGACTTCTTAAGTCTTATCCAGATACAAATCTAAGGTTCTATGATCTATGACCCTGTGAATAGAGAAGTATGTACTTTTCCCAAGCAATCTATTGTGGACATGTAGGAAAGCTCCTTTAGTCTTGTCCTACCCACTCCTGGTAACTCATGATAAAGTCGGGGAGGGTAGGAAGGATACCTTCAAAAGAAATCAAAAGGAAAACAGTGCTGTGAATTGTGAAGTCCTGTTCAAGAAACTGAAGACCTCAGGGGGCATAAAAGACACTTTCCACACCAATGAAGTTGAAAATAAGAGTGTCTTGAGAAGAATAGCTAATTTGGAGAATGAGTAGCTAGTTAAGGAGACAGTATCTAAGAAAAGATTTTTAATTTCTAAACAGCTAGAAATATAAAGGAATGGTCAAATCTTGATCAGAGATGGAATGCACCTTACGAGGGTTGGTTAAAAAAATGCCTGAAGTCCTGTGAATTTGAATGATAATTCTAAGTTGAAAATGGAAGCAAAAGAAGTAATTTGCCCACATGTGTTTATCAAGTAAAATACTACAGAGAATAGTAGATTCACCAAAAATAAAAGAAAATCAATAGAAAAGATCTATAATTCACAAGAGACAATATCTGAGAAGAGAACAACAAGCAATAAAACTTGTCTCACGTGTTTTTGCATGTGGCCAATGAGGAGTGGGAAAGGAGGAAGGAAATAAATTGATCAGGAAATGTCCTGACCAATTTCCCTCACTACATAATGTGAGATCCTAGCATAAGAAGCCAATTCAATTTCAGAGACAGTAACAAATCCTATAGCCGGTGCTTCATTGTGGTAAAGAGGCAGCCATGGGTTCTCTAAGGCAATAGTATGCAGTATAAGGCTTGGAGGTTGTACCAAACTAGAAAGATTTAGAATATGGTCTTGCCAAGAGGCAGAGTCTGTTTCCTAAGGACCAATCAGGTTGACTATTAAGAGACTTATTACTAGAAAGTTGACCACCTGGTAACATATTTTACTGACCATTACCACTTAGGAAAAAAATAAAAATCTGAATGACTTTCAGTTCTGTGTAGCCTCTTCTGATTCTGAAATGATGGTGAGAAAGTAACAAGAAAGATGGCAGAAGGTACTAAAATTACACAGTTTCTTAGACCATCTGTACACTATAACTTGACTGTTGGTACTCTAAATTCGAGTTTCTTGTCCAATGATTAGAGAAGACATATTGCTGGAGAAGCTGAGTCATAATAACCTTGATATTCTTGCTATAAGTGAGACAAGAAGAAAGTTGCCATTAAATGGAAGGATGACTTAAAGGTATTTATTCCTTAGAGAGCCAAAGAAGCTGATGAAATAGGTTTTATTGTATGCCCAAAGCCAACAAGAAATATTATTTCATGGGATATTTGACCATTGCTCATTGTAGCATCAATGGTAAGTCTTGGCAAGAAATGCCATCATGGAAATAATTACAGCTTATGCATCCTCATCAGTTGCTAAAGATGGAAATAGCAGAGAAATTCTATAAAGAACTTACTATGGCCCCTCACATCAAAACTGTCAAATACTCTGAAACATGGTGCCTTCGATGCAAGGATGAGAAAAAGTAGAAGATGGGGAGAAATATATGAGACAGCACAATTCAGAAAAAAAGAATGAGGGTGGTCAAAGACATAGATTATACAAAAGCCTCATAATTCTATATCATGAACCCTTTCTTCAAATAAGGAACTAAGAGACGCTGGACATGGTGAGCACCCAAAAATACTATAAGGGACAAAATGGATTTTTTAATATATATGTATACATAAAATCCCTTACCTTTTATCTTAAGAATTAGTACTAAATATTTGTTCCAAGGCAAAAGAATAGTAATGGCTAGACAATTGGGATTGAGTGATAGTTAATTGAGTGACAGTTAATAGCAATATTGAATGATGATCAACTGTGAATGGCTTAGCTATTCTCAGCAATGCAATGATCCAAGACAATTCCAAAGATCTCATGATAAAAAATGCTATCCTTCTCTAGAGAAAGAACTGATAGAATATGAATATAAATTGAAGTATACTATTTGTCACTTTATTTTATGTGTGGTTTTTTTATCTGTGTTTTCTTTCATAACTAACATGGAAATATCTTTTGCAAGGCTACACATGTATAATCTATGTCAAATTGCTTGTCATTGATGGGGAAGGGAGGGAGAGAATTTGGAACTCATAATTTTAAAAAATGTTCAAATTGTTTTTACATGTAATTGGAAAAAATAAAATATTATTTAAACTAGGAGAAAAAAGAAACTAAGGATGTGTCCATCATTTGTGGAAATGGCACCTAAATTCAATGAGAATAGTATTAAATATGAAATTGAATATGAAATGATATGGACACTTTGAAAGAAACTTGACATTTGCATGAACTGGTTCAGTGTGAAATAAGCAGAACCAGAAGAATGATATATGAAATAATGACAACATTGTAAAGAAAAACAACTATGAAAGATGTGAGAATTCTAATCACTCCAATGACTAATCCTAAATCCAGAGGACTGATGCTGAAGAATGCTACCCACTTCCTAAAAGAAAGCTAATGAAGTCATTCAGTAGAAAGAGACATACATTTTTGGGTATGACTGATGTGGGAATTTATTTTGCATGACTATGCATATGTTGCAAAGGCTTTGTTTTTTCTTGTTTCCAATTGGGAGAGAGGAACCAGGAGAAGAGAAAATAAATGGTTAACTTGAAAAAATAACTACTCACATTTATGCCTACTCTTCCTTCTATACAAAATCTTTACAAAGGTCATGTTGACACAAATTAAGGGCATCTTTAATGAGGGTATTAGGAGGGAATGAGAAGACTTTCATAACAAATGTTATTCAACAATGCACCAAGTCCTTATAATTTCACAATTACTAAATGATGGTGAGAAATCTAAGATCCCATTGTGCTTACGTAGATTACAGAAAAGGCTTAAGTAGACTTAGCAGAACACCTTCAAGGCTTTTACAATCAGATGTCTCTCATCCATACATCAAAATTATTCAAAATTCTTTGGAAGATATAACAGAAATAGCCCTGTTCAAAGAGACTGATATTAAACATCAGAAGAGGTATAAAACAAGGAAACGTATGCATATAAAAGGCAGTAGCCACTGCAATGCAGGAGAGATCCAGTGCAGAATCTAGGTTGAGAAGTCTTTCCCTATGGACGATGAGGTCCTCCAGATACTCTTGTTTGTGCCCGTCATTGTATTGATTACATCAAAGCCCAGCACACTGCAGAACTTCCTAAAAGAAATCTATAATCACTCAAAGGTGTTTGATCTGCCCCTCTACACAGGAAAGATCAAGAAGTTGAACAATTTGTGTTGCCCAGGTTTCAACATTCATTTGAATGGATGCCCTGTAAAAGCTTGTCCATATATATAAAGGACAGAAAGCCTAAGGAAAATATGTTGGGCCCAGAGTTGAATAGGAGTAAGAGAACGAGCTGTCTTGTCTTCAGGAAATTACAAGATTTTGTTACTGACCCTGTTTCCCATGAAAGCAAAGGGTCAGTTAAAAAATATTAACCTTATCCTGGGGTTGCTATATGGGGAAGAAACAAGGAATATAACTATTTCTAAAGAATTAAGAATGAATATTGCATTGAGGGCAATAAAGGAGCATGGTGCATGAGCCAATTGTAACATATAACTAATAAGAAACTGAAGAATAGGAACAAAAGACAGCATTCCCCCCAGAAATTATGTAATAGGAGGAGAAGAAAATATGGTCAAGTAGCACGAATGAGGGCTCACACATGGACTGCCAGCACATTCTACCAGCATTCCCATGATATCAGGAGGAAATAAGACCACCTAAACATTTAAGTAGAAAATAGCTGAGGATATTAGGAAATAGATCATAAACCTGGCACAGAAACACAGAAGACTGGAGACTGTGAATTTCCAGACATATGCAGGAGCTCTCTCTCTGCCAAATACAAAGAGACACATCCTTCCTTGACTAGCCTTAATGAGAATTTGGTTCCTCAATAGGTGGAAGAAGCAACAAGGAGAATTATTATTTGAGACCTGAATCTCATCAACAAAGAACACGGGTTGCCAGAGTAGAAATTATAGTCATCCTGGAAGGAAGTGACCACTACATCTTAGAAAATGTTTTAAACATGGAGGACAGGCATAATCTAAATCATACCTCAGATTTGGGGCAAATAGATTTCAGAGAGCCTATGGTAAGATTAGGTAGAAGCCCATTATCTAAAATTTTATAAGGGCATTTAGTGAAAGAAGGATAAGAAATTCTCAAGAATGAAGTTCTAGGGGGCAGCTGGGTAGCTCAGTGGATTGAGAACCAGGCCTAGAGATGGGAGGTCCTAGGTTCAAATCCGGCCTCAGCCACTTCCTAGCTGTGTGACCCTGGGCAAGTCACTTGACCCCCACTGCCTAGTCCTTACCACTCTTCTGCCTTGGAGCCAATACACGGTATTGATCCCAAGACGGAAGGTAAGGGTTTAAAAAAAAAATGAAGTTCTAATAATGAATGAATGAAATACTCCAGTGAAGAAGAAATTGTCTAAAGAGATTGATGTGGCTACATAGGCAGCTCAACAACCAACTTAGATTTTTTTTAAAAGAAGTGAATAGATAATAGAAACAAAGGTAGTTAAGAGTGTAGAGTACAAAAGTTTAGGATGGTCATGCAAGACTAGTGCCAAGAACATTGAAATTCAAAAAGCTGAGATTGGTGAGGAATAACAAAAGCAAAAAAAGGGGGAGAGGCTTTCTTACCTATATCAGGAGCAAGAGGAAAATAAAGAGATAGAATCACGACATAAAGTGGATAAGAAGGACAGGAAAAAAGGAAGGAAGGACTGCTCAACTCTTACTCTGCTTCACTGTTTCTCTACAAACTATCTTTCAAAAATGAGAAAACAGAAATTGTTAACAGGCTGTTGAAATCCAGGATAAATGAAAAGACAGGAAGAGAACTCTTACTTGCCCTCAATAAATTTAAGTCACCAACCTTGGTGGGGAGAATGACCCAAGATATTGAAAAAAAATCAGTAAATCTCACTGCTAAGACACCATTAATAATTTTTTTAAGTCAAAGAAAATGGGAGATATCACAGGATTTAAGATAGACCAGTGTTTTACACATTTTTCAAAAAAGGTCAGTAATCTCTAAATTATAGCCCTATAGTTTACTTTCAATTTCTGACACAATTCCTGAACATATGATTAAAGGGATTAAAGTCTGGAAGAATTTAGAAAGTAACCCCCAAAAGTTCATATGGGTTTCATCAAGAAAAGGTCATTAAAAACTGTGGCATGTTAGATCATTATCATCTCTCTAGAGGGTTACCAGATGGGTAGATAGATCAAGAACATTCCATAGACACAGTATACCCAGATTATAGCAAAGCATTGGACATTTTCTCATCCTATCTTTGTGGATAAATCTCTGTTGAACTAAACTTAATGAAGGCTAGATAATAAAAGAGTCAAATGAGTTTAAAACTGGTTGACAGACTGGACCCAAGTAATAGTCATTAGCAAATCAATGTCAATTTGGAATAGTCTCTACTATGGCTCCTCATCGGGGATATGTTCGTTATTTAGATGATGGCATATGTGATATGCTTATCTGATCTGCAGATGACAGGACACTGAGAGGAATAGGTAATAAGTTGTGTGACAGAATCCAGTGGGGGAAATGCATGTGACAGGTTAAAATGATAAGTTGATCTAATAGTACAAAATCTACTAGAGAGAAAAGTAAACTACCACAATTGGGTTCAAAAAATCAACTTTACAAGTACAGGATAGGAGATAAGTGGCTAGATAATAGTTAATGTGAAAAGACCTAAGAGAATCAGTGGACTAAAAATTCAGTGTGAAGCAAATCTATTAACATCCAATCCAATCCAACAAACTTTTAATAAATGCCAACAATGTGTAAAGGACTAGACATGGTGCCAGGATGATAAAGAAAGACAAAATATTAAAAAATAGTTTCTTCCTTCAAGGGACTTACATTGTACTGCAGGATATCACACATAAACAAATTAATATTTCTATATATGTGTATGATAATTTCAGGAAGAGAGCTTTAATAACTAAAGGTATCAAAAAAAGGCTACATGTAGAAGGCATCATAAGATAAACCCTAAAAGCAGCCACAGTTTCTGAGAAAGAAAAGCGAGGCGGGAGGGTAGCCTAAAGGAGAAATTACATGAAATTGAAGTTGAAAAGGTTTTGTATGAATAAATATAAGAAGAGATTTGTTTTCTTTTTAAACCTTGTTTAAAATATCTCTGATAAATGTCCAATATCAAAGATATACATAGAAATAAATAACCAAAAGCCATTCTACAATGGATAAATCATCAATTGATTTGAAAAACAGTTCACAAAGATTTGCCAAAAATGCTATATACCTCATGTTAATTAAAACACCAGAAGTTCCATTTATAGAATATTGAGCAGTTTGTGTAAAGAGAGGAAGATGAAAGAAGTCAGAATTTGAACGGGAAGAATGAAGAAAAAAAGTAAAAGTGAAGTTGAGCTAAGAAGTAAACTGGAATGAGAAAGCACTGCGCTAAGTACTAACTAGTCTGTTTCTGTGTCCCTGTATATATGTACTAACGAGTCTGTTTTTGTGTCCCAGTATATCATTTGCAAAGCGCGCATGCGTGGTAGTCTACAGCCTAGGGAGAGGCTAAGTAGGGCCGAACCTGCCTCCACTAGGGGGAGCACTTTGATTGGGCAGCTTTTAACGCCAACTGCCCAGACCAAGGATAGAGGAATCCCCTTCCGCTTCCAGAAGAGGGAGTGGCCATGGATCTGAGAAATCCACGAGGCGCACTCCTGCAGGGTCACATTCTAAGGAAAATTCACAACGTTCCAGATCCAAGTCAAGGTCCAGGTTTTAGTCTAGATCGAGATCCAGAAGAAGTTCCCGAAGGCATTACACTAGATCACATTCTCCCTCCGGCTCTCACAATCGAGAGTTCCGAAGGCGGCATAGCCACAGTCCACTCTCCAATGGCTAACCGCAGGCGTCACGTGGGGAATCGGGCTAATCCTGATCCCAACTGTTGTCTCGGGGTGTTTGGACTGAGTCTGTACACCACAGAGAGGGACCTCAGAGAACTATTTTCCAAATATGGCCCAATTGCAGATGTGTCCATTGTGTATGACCAGCAGTCACGGCTTTCTCGGGGGTTTGCCTTTGTCTACTTTAAGAATGTGGCTGATGCCAAGGAAGCTAAGGAGCGGGCCAATGGAATGAAGCTGGACGGTCGGAGGATCAGAGTGGATTTTTCTATAACAAAAAGACCCCACACCCCAACTCCTGGAATCTACATGGGAAAATCCCGTAAGAGAGAGAACTGAGCTCTGATTACAGATGGAAGCATAATTTTTTCACTTTCTTGCTTGCCTTTTCACGACATGGCTAATATGGAAATATGTTTTGCATGATTTCACATGTATAATTGATATCACATTGCTTGTCCTCTCAATGGGCTGTAGGAGGCAGAGGGGTAGAGAATGTAGATCTCAAAAATAATTTTTTAAATAAATGTTAAAAATAAATAAGTAACAAATGTAGGGGAAAATTAAAAGAAAAAAAAATTTAAAGACTTCCAAAGTATTGAAAACCATATGAAAGAATATTTCAAATCATTAATAAAAAGGAAAATGCAAATCAAAACAACCCTAAAGTTTCTTCTCACCCCCCAAAAAACTGGTAAATTATGGCAATTATTAGAGTTATTTGGAATTTGGGTAAATTGGTAAGTTTTTGCATAGGAAAGTCTTCAGCTAGAAATAAGAGGTTTTGAAGAGTTACTTTAAGAAAGCCCCTGGAATTTTCAGAAAGATTCCTTAAAAGAATTTCCAATGAGGCTGCTGGGAATGTGGAAGTTAATTGCTCTCTCTCTCTCTTGGGTTAGTCCTCTCAAGAGTAAGGAGGTGAAACATTTTCCTCGGTGAGTTTGAGGAAAATTTGAAGGCAGTTGGTCTGGAAAAATTTTGTGTGAGCAGAGAAGGATATGGAAAGAGAATAACTGGAAAACTCAGGTTATTTCCCCTGGCCTGACCAGTAGGGGCAGGAGAGAGTAACATCTCAGTGAGGCCTGTAGTGAAAATCTAAACTGTCAGTTTTTGAGCTTGGAGGCTGGAGTGAAGAGACTGAAACCCTGATTTAAATTGTAGATAAAATATAAAAATACTTATAATTAGATTAGATTATTTAGATAGGGAATTTCTATTTAGACAGAATAAGGAGGATTAGTGTAGGCCTGATTTCCCAGGAAGAAACAACTTGCAAAGTTTTCAGTTGGGATTGGGATTAGTTAGAAGCTTTAGTATAGGGATAAAATATATAAAATACTTTACTTTTTACTTTTTCTTTCTCTACAGTCTTCTAGTCAATCAAATAAGATTCTTTTCTATATATCCAGTCTCTAGTTGATTTTTCAACTACCAAAGCTCAGTCAACTTTTCAACAGTCAACTGAAGAGATCATCTCAGCCACAGTTTTTTCTTTAACCACTATAAGTAGTGGAAATTTACAATATCCAAACAAATATTTAAGGTCAATATATAAATTAGTTTTTCATATCTATACAATTTAAGCAGGAGTTTCCTTCTACTGTTTAGACAAGAGCCATCTTTACCAACTGTCAGTTACAGACCATCTCAAATCCTTGAGCCTGACCACCACCACTATAACTAGATATCAATCCAATTACTAATCAATTATTTGGGATATATTTGGGATCACAAAGCCCAAATATATCCCAAATAACAGAATGAACAAAGACAGGCACACTAATACATTATTGGTAGGTGTGTTAAATGGTCTAACCATCTTGAAAATATATTTGGAATTATGCAAAATGGCTAACAATGTTTGTACCCTTTGAAGCAGAGGTTCCACAGTTAGACATACACCTTTGTGGAGGTCAATAACAAAAAAGAAAGGCTTTATATATAAACCAAAACATTCATAGTAACACTTTTTGAGATGTCAAAAAACTAGAACCAAAGAAGATGCCCATCAATTGTTGCTCAGCATTTTTACTTATATCCAACCCTTTGTGACCCTGTTTGGGATTTTCTTGGAAAAGATATTGGAGTGGTTTGCTATTTCCTTTTCTAGCTCATTTCACATTTGAGAAAACTGGGGCAAACAGCAGGGTTAAGTGACTTGGGCCACATTGGAATTCAGAAGATGTGTCTTCCTGACTCCCAGGCCTGGGCTGTATCCACAGCAACCACCTAGCTGCCACTAGTTGATTGGGGAATGGCTAAACAAACTGTGACTCATTAATGAAGTAGAATATAACTGTGATACAATGAACAATGACAATAATGCCTAAAGAACGTCATGGAACGTCTTAGATGAACTAATGCAAAGTGAAGTAAGCAGAACCAGAAAAGCAATACACACAATAGCTGCAACACCATAAATGCAAGGAGCAACAGCAACAACAACATCACAACAAAAGATATGAAAATAAATGGTATGAAATGACAACCCAAGCTTGGACCCAAAGAAGAGATAGGAAAGAGTGCCTCTGCCTGCTTCTGCGACGAGGGATCATAGCTATGGAATACTGCATATAACATCAGACTTTTTTTTCTATAAGTTAATCAGTTTGACAACTTTTTTGGCTAGATTTCTTTATCATAAAGAATGGTTCTCAAGGGTGGAGAGGGGATGATTAGGGCTATGCAGGTGATTAAAAAATATATCTAACTTTTTTTCTTGAAAGAAAGTATAGAGGAAGAGGTAGAATATAAAATTCAGGGAATAATAAATAGAAGTACGAGGAATAATATGAATGAAATAAGCCTGCAAAGGTAACCTAGTGCGAGATTGGAAAGGGCTTTAACTATCGAATTGAGAAATTTGTATTTTATTCTAGAAGCAATAGGCAGCATTAGATTTTTAAATAGGGGAATGATCTGGTCACAGAAACATAATGTGGTCAAGTTGAAAGAAAACAGGCCCAGGAGTCAGCTGGAACACAAAATCTGGGTTCAAGTCCCACCCCCAACAGCTATTGGCTGTGTAGTCCCGAGCAAGTCACTCAACCTCTGAGTGTAAACCTAAGCTGCAGAGTAGGTGTCAATCTGCGTTGGTAGAAGAAATTTCCTCACTGGTTGCTTCCTACACTAATGAAATCAAAGGTCTTCTGGGCACAGAAAAATGAACAAGGAGGAGTGCTCCCCAAGGAGGCTACCCAGGCCACAACTTCCTCCAGAGTAAAGATTGTTTCATTCTGTGGTCTTTATGCCCCCAGCTTCTAGTATGGTGCCTGGTATATAGTAGATGAATAATAAATGGTTGGTGATCAATTGACTGATTGATTAATTGGTTTGTTAAAAGCCTGGTGAATAGTCCTTTGGTGGATCATTTGAAAAAATTGAGGCTGATCCCTCTGGAGCAAAAAGGACTTAGACAAGGATATAAGAGCTGCCTTCAAATATTCAAAAGCTGTTATGAAGAAACCAGACTAAATTTGTTAGTTTTGGCTGCAGAAGGCAGAAATAGGAACAGTAAAGGGAAGTTACAGAAAACTAGATTTAGGCTTGAGCTAAGAAAGTTATCCAAAAGTGGAATGAGATGCCTAAGGGAGGAGGGTGGGAAATGGCTGGTTCCCCTTCACTGCGGGGGGGTGGGGGTGGGGGGGAGCAGAGGTTGGGTATGTTGTAGGAAAAAAAATTCTTCCTTTCTCACCTTATCCATTCCATTGGCAGTGCCTTCCAACAAAGGAAGGGAGCTTCCTATATATTGCCCTGAGGTTTGATCTCCCAGTTTGTTAAGACCTACAGACCTCCCTTTTCTTTTTCTTTTTTTTTTAGAACCCTTACCTTCCATCTTGGGATCAATACTTTGTACTGTGTATTGGTTCCAAGGCAGAAGAGTGGTAAGGGCTAGGCAATCGGGGTTAAGTGCCTTGCCCAGGGCCACACAGCTGGGAAGTGTCTGAGGCCACATTTGAACCCAGGACCCCCCATCTCTTAGGCCAGGCTCTCCATCCACTGAGCTATCCAGCTGCCCCCTCAGACCTCCCTTTTCTGAAGGCTCAGATGGTGGTTCAGCCAGCCCTGGCACCCCCAGTACACTGCTGAACTGCTGTTGCCCAAAGTCATAAGATTTTTTTGTTTGTTTATGTTTGAAAAGCTCAGAATAAAGAGGAACATGCACTGGACACCCCCCAAAAATTTAGTAAGTTTCTGATTAGTAGTTTAGTAAGTTCCTAGTCTAGTTTAATAAATTTAGCTAAAGTTTCATAAGTTCCTAGTCCAGATCATTTCATGAAGTACCCAGGTCATAGTCATGTCACTGATGGCTCTCTACAGATTTTTCCACCTCTTTGCCAGCAGCTATGTACCCAAGGGAGTCCTCCCCCGTGCTCCCTTCCCTCTCTATTATGTGTGATCTTATTCTATTTGGGTTTTTTAATTTTTATTTTTAAATATCTTTCCATATTTCCATGATTCATTTTCTTTCCCTCCCCTTTCCCAGAGCCAACAAGCAATTCCATTGGGTTGTACAAAGGTACAAAAATACCTATTTCCATATTATTCATTTTTGCCATAGAGAGATCTTTTAAAGCCTAAACCCAAGATCACCTATATACGTGTGATAAGTGATGTTCTTTTGCATTTCTGCTCCCATATTTTTTCTCTCAATGTGGTTAGCCTTCTTTCCCATGAGTCCTTCAGGAGCATCCTGGCTGGTTCCTATTTGAAAGCAAGCTTCGTGAGTGTATGGACTTTTCTTTTTTGGCTTCTATTTTTATCCTCAACACTTAGCACAGTTCCTGGTACAAAGTAAGTACTTAAATGTTCTGTTTTCGACTACAGCTTGGCCTCGATGGCTGTGAGATCCATTGCAAGTCTGAGATCCTGCCATTAGGGAAGCCTCAGAAGAGGTAGCTCCAAGAACAGTGTGGTCCAGAGTAGGACAACAGAAGATTAGAGACGAAACACTGATGTAGGGAAGTAGTCTGTCCTATGGCAGGTCCAGTTACTGGGGAAGCCCAACCCTAGCCATCTAGCCTTTGTGGATCTCAGAGGTTTTCCAATAGTAAGACGTTATCTTCCTGGCCCAGGACAATTATTTCAAGATATCATTCCATTCTTCCATTGACTCGGGCTGGCTTGAGAAACACCGCTCCAATGGATCTGTGGGACAACCATATTTGCTACCTCGAGCCCAGTGACCCAAACCGAACACAACTTTTGCCTGTGCCTTTTTCCAATCCTCCCATCTCAAGATTGATGATTGCAGGTTCCCAGGGACTTGGTATGACTTAAGGGTGTTCTGTTTCCTCCAAAACAGTTCCACCACCAGACAATCTCAGCGCCTTCCACGAGGCCCCAGCCATACTGTGAATGTGTTCACTGGCGGTGATAACATATTAACCTATTATTATTACCATGCTGAAAGCTATTAAAACATTTTTCTACAGTGAGCTCCTCTTGATGGAGATATTCAAGAAGAGGCTGTATGACCCTTGTATGGTAGAAGTGATTCCCGATTAAGCACAGGTTACAGCAGATAACCTCTGAGATTCTCTAAAAGTCAGCAATTGTCTCAGAGACTATTCTGTAGATCTCAATTACTTAATTCCCCAGAAGAGAAAATTATTTTAAAAATTTTAGGTAAACTAACTCTTTAATAATAAATGCTACAATTTTGTCAGTAATCAAGAATGTCAGGCAAAAGGAGTGCAATGAAATCACAAAACTTTGAAGCACTGAAATACTTAGCCAAAAAAGACATATCACTCTGATGAATTCTTTTAAGATTCCCAAGCCTCACACAAAAAGACAAAAACAAAGACATTTTCCCAATTCTAGACAAGGGCCCCGGGGAAACAGGATTTCAGACAGGTAAATCTTAAAAGAGGATACAAGGGTGAACAGTCTAGAATGTAATGTACTCTCAGAAGGGCAACCTGGGGGAAGACAGTGAAGTTTTAGCCAGTCAGGACTCCTGAGAGGGTCAGAGCTGAAAAAGGTACCAAATAAGGCCACAGAAACAAACTTCACCTAGGATAACATTTAGAGATGAAAGGCACTTTTAGAGGTAAACAAGTCCAACCCCTTCTTTTTATGGACAAGGAAACTCAGGATAGAAAGGCAAGGTGACCTGCCCAGAGTTATACAGCCAGTGTCTGAAGCATGATTTGAACACAAGTCTTTCTGAACACTAAGTCCAACACTCTCTCCATCATAACCTTCTCTACCAGTCTTGCTGAGGATTGGCTGATCCTATGGTCTGCACCCATGGCATATATCCTGCCATGGTCTGGGACCCCAAAAAGGGTCCAAAGGAGTTGTCCTACGTCTCCCTGCATGCTGGGGAAGCACCAAGGAAGTGAAAGTAGAGAAAGCAGACTGTTAAGAATTATCCAGCCCTAGTCCCAGTACTGCATTGAGAGACCTAATAAAACATAATTACATAGATTTCCCTAGATGGCCTTTATTTCTATATCACATTGAGAAGAGTATTGATTTTTTCAAACAAGACCTCTGTTCTCTTATTCTAACTTTCATCATCTGAATCTAGCAAAAAAAAATCCTTTTCGCTTTCTTTTCTCCTATCCTTTCCTGTCTCCTCTCTCCTCTTCCTTTTTCTCCTGCCTTCTTTCACATTTCCTTTCCTTCTCTCCTCTCACTTCTTTTTTCTCTTTTTCCTTCCCTTCTATTTTTCCTCTCCTTGGTTCATGACCTTTCTTCTCCTCTTTCATATCTTCTTTCTTATTTCATTCTCATACCTTTTCTCTCTTCCTTTCCTTCCTTCTATCCTTCTTTTCTCTCCTTTTTCTTTTCCTTTTCTTCTTCCCCTGCTTTCTCTTCTTCTTTTCCTTTTCCCTTCTCTCTTTCCCACTTTCCTTCTTTCTCCCTTTATTCCCTCCCTTTCCCACCTTTTCGGTATACTCAGTAGGCAAGATTCTTTGGATTCCAATGTCCCCAATGGAGGTGATATCTAGAGCCATCACAATTAAAATGGAGTTGCTATGACCCAGAAATAATAAACCCAATGCTTTTGGTTTGATGAGCAATAATGGGGAATTTAGTTCCAATTTGTCACATGAAGGTAAGAGTGATAATGTTAAGGATATCTATGATGGTGTTTGAGATGAAGTTTTAAGTTCCTTTATAGATGGCAGCAGCTAGATGGCACCATGGATAGAGTTCTGGGCCTGGAATTAGAAAAGACTAATCTTCATGAGTTCAAATCTGGCCTCAGACACTTAAGTAGCTGTATGACCTTGGGCTAGTCACTTAACCTTGTTTGCCTCAGTTTGTTTTCTCATCTGTAAAATGAGCTAATGAAGGAAGTGGCAAAGAACTCTAGTATTTTTGCCAAGAAAACCCCAAAATGGAGTCACAAAGAGTTAGACATGACTGAAACAATCAAACAATGAAATAATTCTTTGGGAGGTTATATGGACCAACAGCTGTCTTTCAGTGTTGTGTTCTTTCCATTTGGAAGGACCTCTCCTTTTCCTATCATTTCTTCAAGACCAGACCAAGTCCCATCTCCTCTATAAAGCCATCAATGACCACCTTACCCCATGGGGATTTCTTCTTCTTCTGAACCTCTATATAAGAACTTCATGTCATATTTCTCATTTAACATTTCCCAAATGCTGCCTTATATTGTTAACTATCTTTTCATTTGTGTGTCACTTGTCTCCTAAACTAGATTACAAAATTCCTGAGGTAAGAGCCCATGTCTTTATCTCTTATAGCTTTAAACATAGGGCAAGGCTCTTTAAAAGTGCTCTGTAAATCTTTACAGAGTAATTATATTGCCTCTGTATTAAGAGGGTCCTTTTCAGGTCCACTCTTCTAAGTTCTCAACTATCTGACTTGTGCCCCATCTAGATAGAATCCAGAAAGTCTAATATCTGGTATTCCCCTCACTTACCATCTGTCATCTCACAAGCACTTAGATTCACAAGGCTTCAAAACAGTTTCATTTACACAATGAAGTCAGAAAACACATCGGAGTCAACACAGCTAAATGGATCATGTTCTATATTCTTTATTCCCAGGCACTTGTACAGTTTCTATGACACATCTTACTACCCCTAGATGATATTCTAGAAAAATAGGTGGGTAGAAATTAAGATTTAGTCCTTTGTGTCAGTTCTTCACCAGTGTATTCTCATGTTACTTCCTGACTATATTCCCATTGCTTGTTTGACTCTGGCTCCCTTCTTTTCTTTCTTTCTTTTGCTGACATTGTCCTCATTCATTGCTAATTACTACTGAAACCTGTTCTATAATTTTTTTTCTCCTCTAGGGCTGCAGGCTTAGGTCTTTCTCTAACCCCAAGGATCATGGATTTAGACCACGTAGAGATTTTAGAGATCATCTAATCCAAACTTCTTGTTTTGTAGGTGAAAAAACAAGTGCCAGAGAAGTTGTGATTTTCCCAAGATCACATGGCTAATAAATGATGGGATATGAGCCCAGATGCTCTGATACAAAAATCCCTCAACCACAGAAGAGGCAGGGGTAGAGTTCTCTGTGGAAGTACCACCTCTGTTGGAATGGGCTGGTAGCCCTAGGCAGGGGGAGAAGAGAGCTTTAGCAGTTCCCACTGCAACTGATTGCAATTAGGTAAGCCCCAAGTAAGAGTGGACGGTGCTGAAACTCTGGGGCACTGAAAAACAGATGAACACATTGGTGTTTTATGAGCAACTAAGAGGTGGCTCAGTAGCTTCAGATGAACCTCTTGGGCTTTAGAATACAAATTTCCCACAAGCAAGAAAGTCTGTAAATAGGCATAGTTTTTCCTGCAAGGATGGAAAAAGTTGCATGAAAATTGATGAGTAGGGTCAGCTAGGTGACTTAGTGGATAGAAAGCCAGGCCTGGAGATGGGAGGTCCTGGGTGCAAATTTGACCTCAAGCACTTTTAAGCTGTGTGACCTTGGACAAGTCTAGCCCTTACTGCTCTTCTCTACCTAGGTACAGATACTTAGTATTGATTCTAAGACAGAAGGTAAGGATTTTTTTAAAGGGAAAACTGATGAGCAGCTCAGACTTTTAAACACACAAATAACATCCTTTCCTGTATTTCTTATTCCCAAGTACCTGGGACAGATGATGTGTACAATTTGGCAAAGAAACATGAAACTATACCAGGCCAAATATGGCTGATCACATGTTGCCATGGAATCCAACAAATCTCTAGGAGATAGCAATAGAGTCAAACACTGATGTGCCTATGTGACTTATCATCCCCATATGAAGATATAAATCAGATTTTATCCAAACCTAGAATCAAATTAGAAAAAGGCCTTTGAGCTTTCTAGAGAGAGAGGGATCTACAACAGTTCTGAACATTGGGGTACTTTTCAAAAGGTGAGTTCACAGGGCAGAGATATATAGGGGTTCAGGCCACTGATATTCCCTCCCCCTTTGAAAAAGGAAAATGAATCAAGTTTCCCACCTCCACCAAAATAAGCCTCATTACTCATTATTTGAAGTCAAAATCTATCTATCCTTAAATTTTAGAACACCCAATACAGTGTCTTGTATATGATAGAGCCTAAATAAATATAAAACTAAATTTACTAAAAAGCTCCCAAATCTACATTATTGGAGTTCCCAGTAGATTCCACCCAAGCATCTTCCAGCCTCTACTCCAGACAACCTAGTCTTATCATGCTTCTCCATATATACCTTCTCATTCCAAACTCTACACACCTGCTTTTCTTGATAGGTCACACTCCTACTCAGAAATATTCAATAGCTCCCTATTGCCTAGTGAATAAAATACAAATTTGCCTGACAATTAAAGCCCTCTACAATCTAACATCATCTCAAATCTCTGACTTTATCTCATACTATATTCCTTAATATCACTTTTTAAAATACCTCCTAGCATCTAAGACAGTTCTTTACCCACAGTAGGTATTTTATAACACTGAATGAATGAATGAATGAATGAATGAAATTTATAAGCCAAATTCCTCACTCTGTGTTCCAACACACTCCATACTTTTTTGTCTTGTCTCTTTGGCTTTGTTCACTCTTTTCCCTATGCCTGAGATGTCCTTAGTCTTCATCTGTTAATTTTCTAGTCATTCTTAAAGACTAACTCAATAGCATCTTCTCCATGAAGCTTTCCTTAATCTCTATGCCAGAAGTGATTCTTCACTTCAGTGAATACGTAGAGCATTTTGTTCATACTCCCTTTATGAACATAGATGATACTTTGTAAATTTGTGCATTCTACTTCTCAACCAGACAACAAGGCATTTGAGGCAGCAATCAAATCTTATTCTTATGGTTAACCTCCTCAGAAGATATCATGTCTTTCTCACATGTAGTACGTACCAACAGGCATTTGTTGAGTGAATGATGAGAGTAATTAAGATATTGAGGGATCTGTACTCTGTAGATGAGATAGCTACGCATGGTTTGAAGAGAAAGAGAATAGGGATGAGAGGGAGAAGTTGCTGAGGCAGATTTCAGCTCAATACAAGGTAGGGGCAAAATTTTTGTAACTATTCAAAGTTCCAATAAGTGAATGGATTTACTATCTTGATAAGGAATGAATTGCTCAACACCAAACTTTGAAGGATGTTTAAAGATCACTTTGGGAGGATCCTGGAGAGATGAATCCTGGGCTTATATGGGTCACACTAAAAAAAAAAAAAAGCAACTTCAAATCCCTTCCAACTTGGAGGTGCCATCATGCTTTTACACATGTAGTTCCTCTTTTTCCCAAATGCTGCAGTTCTTTAAAATTCAATTCCTAATTATACCCTATCAGTAATTAAATTCTATAAATGCCCTTTGAGCCAGTCATATTATTATTAGGTATATACCCCAAATGGGTCAAGGATAGAGGGATGAAATCAATAGGTGTTGGAATATTTAGAGTGGATTATTTTGTTATGGAACTAGCCACAAAATAGATGCTGATCAATTGGGTAATAGCTGAATAAAGTGTGGCATAAGAGGTAGCCAGGTGGTACAGTGGATAAAGCACTGGACTTGGACTCAGGAAGATGAGTGAACCCCAGAAGTCAAGAGATTAGAGTTGCTGATAGATAAAGAGAATAAGAGAAGCTGAACAGGCTACTCCTTCTCCTTGTTCTACTGAACTAGCCCAAGTCCAACTGAGCTCAGGAAGAAGGGGACAGAATAGGTTCCACAATTACATCTATGCTTGAGCTGTTCCACCTAAGAGGGGTCTTTTTTTTTTTTTGCCCTCTGCCTATCCTTCGAAATCCCCTTTCATATAACTTCTCCCCAAACTTTCATTCCCATTCAGCTCCACTTCAGCCTTAGTAAGTACCCATACTGTTCAGCCCTCTCTTTCTCCTATGCCCACTGGCACTGCCCTACTGGTAACAAACTCCCCGATCACCCTGTTTCTTCCTCACATACTCTCTCCATCTTCTGTTTCTAACTGGCACCTAACTTTCTCCTCTATCTATCCATCTCTAGTCACCTTCTCCAAGGTTGGCTACATCTTCTCTTCTACACAGACCAGGAGGAGTAATTGAAATATTCCCTCCTCACTTTTACTTTCAGACCTTTTCTCCCATCATCCCTCACTAGCCATTTCTCCACCTTTAAAGCTCACTCTATCCAATCAGATCTTTGCCATTATCATCTATAGACCCATTCCTCCTTCCCAATAACTCCAGTTCCTGGCTTTCTTCTCTACCCCAATTTCTGCCCTCTTCAAACACCCCCAGACTTCCAGTTCCTCAAGTTCTTCCACCCTCATGACCTCTAATTCCAGTGTGTGCCAGACTAGCAAAGGAGTGGCCATATCTTAAGTAATTCATCAAAAATGGAGGCACTGGGAGAAGTAGCAGGAAGACAAAAAGAAATGGGGGGAAAAATATCTCTATTCAATCAAGTTTGCCCTGAATGCTAGAACTCCTAGTTAGAGCTCTAAATACAGGCTGTTCCCTTCTACCCTAGCCAAGTGGTCCATAAAAGTTCTTGGTCACAAAAGAGTAAACAAGTTCAAAACCATGCCATCCACTGTTGTGGTGGGGGGAGAGGGGAGGAATGGTTCAAAGTACAGTATTTTCTGATACTGCCAGTCCAGTACTACCAGTAAAGAGGTAATAACTATAACCTCAAGGAAATTAAACTACCTCTCATTCTTGTTTGCCCATTTCCTGCCCTTTATAGAAGTGCATTTCAATGATATTAATATTTTCCCTACCTACTTTAAAGGGTCTTTGTGAGGATCAAATCAGAAATGGATCAGAAAAGAATAACTGCATTCAAATTCAATATGGGTAACCTTGGACGAGTTAATACTTCTCAAATATAAGCCCTGTAAAACTATGTTCACAGGCATAGGCTCATAGTTTTAGACTTTAGAAAGGACCCCACAGGTCACCCAGTCCAACCTTCTCATTTTACAGGCTCATTGAGGCTCACATGAAGGTTGTGAGACTTGTCCAAAGTCACAGAGGTAGTAGATGTTAGAGGTAGAATTTGAACCCAGGTCCTCCACTGGAACCCATTTCTGGATTCCCATGTCTAATTATCCACACAATCTATACTGAGTAGGAAACTGAAATTTAGGGAGGAGAGGTGACATGCCTAGGATCATATGAAATACAGAAACAGAACCCTGGTTTCCAGACTCCTGGATCCAATTCCTTATGGGGTTTAAAAGGCAAGATTCTCTTCTAATATGGTCCAGCACCCATTTTCCTTAGTATGGTTTTCACCTTTCCTTTCATTTGGAAAGCAAAAATTAAGCTTGATAAGTAAATTCTAAACCCCACTCCACCCATTGTTAATGTTCTCTCCTTCTTAAAAATTATGTATATTCCTTTTTTCTAACTGTACCTATTATTTCATCAATACCAACATAGCAAATGCTTCCATCAGTGCAAATCTCTGTAAGTTTTAGTCTCGGGGAGTTGTCTGGGACAGTGAAGTCACTGTGTATAGTCACACAATTAGTATGTCTGAAGCATTAAATAAAAAATATTTTCTCTACATATATGGTGTATATACTCATTTACATATGTTGTTTCTCTCCTGTAGAGTGCTAAAGGACAGGTATTGTCTCACTTTTGTTTTTCTATCCCTAGTACCTAGCACAATATTTGGTACATGGTAGGTGTTTAATAAATGCTTGATTGATTAACTTAAACCCAGGTTTTCCTACTCCACTTCTAACCACCATACTAGACTTCAACAACTTTTCTTTTTAAACACTTATGGTCTGTCTTAGAATTGAGACCAACTATTGGTTTCTAGGCAGAAGAACAATAAGAGCTAAGCAATTGTCTGAGGCTAGATTTCAGTTTTCCTCATCTGTACCGATGGTATATATAATAACACATGGGAATCTAGAAATGTATTCCAATGGAGGACCTGGGTTCAAATTCTACCTCTAACACTCACTGCCTCTATGACTTTGGACAAGTCACACAACCTTCATGTGAGCCTCACTGAGCCTGTAAAATAAAAAGGTTGGACTAGGTGACCTGTGAGGCTCCTTGCTAGGTCTAACTCGTACCTACTGAACCACCTAGCTGCTCCTTGATTACTTTTTTTTTTTCAGTTACATGTAAAAACAATTTTTGACAAATTTTTCTGACATTTTAGGATTCAGATTTTCTCCCTTCCTTCCTTGCAAGTGTTACTTGAGGCAGTAAATAGTTTGATATAGGTTATACCAATGTTTTCATGAAACTACATATTTCTATATTGCTCATGACATTAAAGAAGACATGTCATACATACAATAAAAAATAAAGGAAATACAGTGGTAGATGATTTGTAATCAGACTCCAACTGTTCCTTTGGCTGTGGGTAGCATTTTTCATCATGTGTCCCTTGTGGATATCTTGGGAACTTGCTTTGTTGATAATGGTTTAGTTCATCACAGTTGATTATCATGTAAGATTTCTGTTACTGTATACATTGTTCTCCTGGTTCTGTTCATTTGAGTTTGTATCAGTTCATATAAGTCTTTCCAGGTTTTTCTGAACTCATCTTGTTCCTCATTTCTTATGGTGAAAAAGTTTTTCATAACAACCATAAACCACAGCTTGTTTAGACATTCTCCAAATGATAGATGATCTCTCAGTTTCCAATTATTTGCCACTATAAAAAAGGCTGTTAAAAATATGTTGGTACAAGTAGGTCCTTTTGATTACTTTTTAATATGTTGGATACTTATCTGTGTACATGCTGCTTCTCCCCTATTGAAGGTAAGCTCCATGAAGTCAAGAGCTATCTCACTTTTTGTTTTTATATTAATGAAACCTAGTCTGGATCCTAGAACATAACAGTTTCTGAATAAATTCTTGTTAACTGATTCATCGATCAATCCACCTGAACCCAGGACTTCCTGACTCTAAGGCTAAGCCCCTAACCACTATTTTAGGCTGTCTGCCGCTACTTTCTTATGTATTTTGTATTGAATTATCTGTTGTAAATGCTATATCCTGCCTCCCCACTGCCACCCAGTAGAATGAATGTAAGCTCTTCCTGAGCTGCCACTCTTGTGGGGTTTTTGTTTCTGTCTTGGTATCCTGAGCACAAAGCTCTGCAAATATAATGAACTTAATTACGGGTGAATTGGTCTCCCCTCCTGTCTGATAGCCCATGAATGTCCCCATCCATATGGACATGTAAAACTAAAGCCCAGATGAGAAGATTCTGAGAGCTTTGTGGCTGTTCTTTCTCAATCAATGAAGTACTGTTCAAGCGCACTGACCCACCCCTCCCTTCATCCGTCCTCAAAGTACAGGATCCATTGTGTGGAGAAGCACAAGGCAGTAGTAGGAAGGGGGTCACAGCTGGATGAAGTGACAGTGGAAAAAAGGAAGGAGATGCTATCAGGGGCCGCCTGCTCTCTCTCAGTGCCTCTCTAAAGGTCATCTTGATGAGACTGTCTGCTTCTCACTCTTCCTCTTCTCATCAAGCAGAACAAGAGACAAACTCAAATAGGCATCCAACCAGAGAATAAGTAAATTCATTCAAATTGAGGTACAAGAAAGAAGGAATGGGAAAGAAGTGATTAAAACTTCAATTTCCAGGCTCTTCAGCCTCATGCTGTGTGCTCCTCAGCCTTATTGATCCGAAGCTGGTTAACGCTCCAAGACTACCAACCAAGCTGTGATGAGCTCCAAAATAACCACGTTTGACATCACCTGCAGCTACCTGACAGCTGCTGAAGCCAAGTTTCCGTACACTAAATGAGATGTCTTTGGGGGTTTGAGACCAGGGAAATCAACTAATTTGTTTCTTTGGCTTCACAAGAATTAGACAGAGGACAGAGCAAGGGTCTCCAATCTTTTTCTAATTCTAGGCTATTTTCTATTCCTCTAGAGCTGTATAATCAATCACCCCATTGGGTTAGGGGGCATAGAGTACACACTGCTAATGGGAAGCTACCACCTGTGTGCCTACTGCTGACAGCCAGCACAAAAAGGGCAAGCAATAATGACTGGTCAAACTCTCTCGTGCTGGGAAACACCTTTGACCACTGGGACCACTGGAGAAGGGGGACTGATTGCAACATTAGTAAGAGATCCATCCAACATGGGCACACCACAATCTACTAATTGGGAAGCCCTGAGTGTGCCATGTACACTGAATATCTTTGGGTTATAAGGCAGTAAATACATATAGACTGAAAGCAAAACTCTGAAATGAGCAATGTTTGCTTTAGGGGTCCCTTCACCTATCCATCTTTTTGACACCCTATCCCTTCTTAGGTTCCCAAGCCTCACACTCAGCAAAGATCCAGTGCACTCACACTTGTCCTTAACATTTCAGGGCCCCCCAGTTGGTCCCAAATGGAGGTTTCAGTTCAATATAAGGAAGGATTTTTTAATAATTAGAGTGAATAGAATGAACCACATGTTGGGTAGCAAGCTTCCAATCACTAGAAATATTTCAGTAAATGTTGGATAATCTTTTGCCTGAGATATAATAAGAACATCCATAAGAATGTAACCAGGGATCAAGAACAGTTTTAATTCCTTCTTTATATCCCCAGTGCCTAGTACATTGTCTGGCACATTAAAAAAAATGTTAAATAAGTGATTTTCTACTGACTGGTTGCCCTTTACTAGCTTATGTGACTTTGGGTATGGCACTAAATCTCTTTTGGCCTCAGTTTCCTCCTCTATAAAAGAGTAATAAGAATACCAAAGTGTTGTGAGGCTCAAAATATTTGCACATTCATTTGTATATAAAGTATTTGCAAACTTGAAAACCCTAAAAATGCAAGCTATGATGAAGTGGATAGATAAAGCACTAAGACTGAAATCAAGAACCCTGATTTTCCTGAGTTCAAATCTGGCCTCAGAAACTTACTGTGTATCCCTAGGTAAGTCACTCAACCGTCTGCCTCAGTTTCCTCAACTATAAAATGAGCTGGAGAAGGAAATGTATCTTTGCCAAGGCAACCCAAAAGGGTCACGAAGGGTCGGTCACAACTGGAATGATTGAACAAGAAATATTTTTTATTAAGGAGGATTCATTCACGAATCTAGAGGTTGCACTAGATAGCTTCTGAGGTTCCTTGTAACTAAGATTCCATGACTTAGCCAATAGATCTGCCCACCCCACATCCCATAGTTGTGTGCTAAAGACTCATTAATTTGCTTCCCTAATAGGAAATATATTTGTAGCAAATGAGAAACACAGAAAAAGTGATGGTTGTGGGACCAGAAGACATAGGTTCAAAACCTGGCTCCAATACTTATTATCTGTGTGCCCTTGGACACAGGTAACCTTTCTGAGCCTTAGTTTCGTTGTCTATAAAATTAGGATAATACACTACCTACCTCATAAGGCTGTCATGAGGAAAGTGCTTTGTAAACATTAAAGTGCCAGAGAAACGTTAATTATCATTAGCACTCCTCCACTTAAGAGCAACTCTAATATCTCATCACAGCAGGGAAGTGACCCTGGCTGACTGTACGTCTCTCATCAGGGAACCAGCCAAGTGAAGTCCTGAGAAACTCCTCAGCATGTTGGCTACAGAGTGAAGAACTCTTCCTCATACCCTCCATACCCTCAGTTGCTTCTCTTACATATTTTCCTCTCCACCTCCGCCCCCTTTAACCAAGCACAGGCCAGGAACATACATGCACTGGACTAAGTTTTAGCCATTCATGAAAACCATGAACCAAGGGTTAAAGAGGTTATAATCTTCATCCATGACAGTGGTCCCCACACTGATGTAATCATGGACACTTGAAATGTGTGTGCTAACATTCTGCTTCTGTGAAGAATCCATCCTGCATTGATGTTATCTTGGAACTTGGAGAACGATCAAAGAAATGATGGAGTCATTCAATCATTCATTCATTTTTTCCATTCTTAAGTACCTATCACATGTATTGAGTATATCGCTGTGCAAGGCACTATGAGAGAGATGAAGACAAATAAATGGGACATGTTTGTTGCATTCAGATAGCTTACAATCCCACATGGGAGTAAATGTTTCCCAGACTAATGTAACAAGAAAAGAGACAGCTAGAAAATGAAAGAGGTTGCTTTGGAAGAAAGTATATATGCTTCCTGATCAAACAGGAACACCTAACTCTCCCATGGACAGAACGTACAGACAAATGAATGACAGCTGCACTTTTTACCCAATTTGGACCATAGAACAAAGAAAACCAATAGCCAAGCCCAAGTCAAAAAGTATTGGCATACTAGGCTTTTCTGGGACTGACAGAGTGATTTGGGAGAGGAATAAGAGATGGCTGCATTGGAGTTGAAAGGACTAGCAGAAATTTTTTTCCCTAAGGGCAAAATGATTGTCCTGCATGAGCACTAGTAGGTATGTATAATCGGAGAAATCTGAATCCATACAACCTCAGAATCAGGACTCTAGCCAGGGCATGAATATTCAGTAAGATGGGCTTGCTGAGTCAGGTTTCCCCAGGATGGATGGTATGGCTTATAGGGCAGTGCCTGGAACAGGGGCCATTACATCCCTTTTCATCATAAGCCCACTTGACGGCTATGTTGGTGTGTTGCCTCAACATATGCATGGAAATGGCAAGTATCGTAATTCACCCAGATGGCAGAGAGCTGCAGAGTTGTTCCTCCTAGAGACAGATGTTTCACCACTGGGCCATATGGCTTCCTCCTCCCAGTCTTCTCTCTCCATCAGTCCCACCTCAACAGTATCAGAAATAAACCAATGTTTGCAGGCAACCTCAAGGTGCTTAAAGCCTGCCTCTTTTTCTTAACAGGTAATTAAGAATTCTGGCTGAGATGTATCTGTTTCACAACTCTCACGTTTGTCTACATGTCAGGAGTAGACATATTAAAATGCCACTGTGTTAGACATGGGAAACTTGTGGCAGTTTTACATTCTGCTAAACATGGTTTTTTTGGAACCTGGCCACTCTCTTGCAGAACTGTGCCTGTGCAAGACCCTACAAAGATGGTCTTTTCACTCTGCTGCTGCCAGGTAGAACTGCAACCATCACTTGGCTCAGGTCAGTTCCAGAATTCTAGGCGTAGAAGCAAGCTTGAAAAAAGCCACTTATATTCTACCCCCTGCCTTTTGGTTAAACTGACTTTAGTTCTCCCCATACAAATCAGATTCTGCTATTGGCTTGAACATCTCATTCATTTCCTTTCATTCCTGATAGATTAAGAATTACTCAATTCCAATTCCCTCCTACAATTTAAGCCTTCCTTTTTCTGTTCTCAGTGGAAACTGATGCTAGTTGTTCTTTACAGCTCATCCATACCCCCTTTGCAGACCTAAAGACTGACTTTGTCCTCAATTCTCATTACTGCCTTCTTTCTTTTATTACACAAATATGGGCACAATATGCAAAACTGGATGATGAAGAGATTCTGGATTTTACTGAAGAGAGATGCCCACCCCAGGAATTAGTGGTACCACTCTCAAAACCTATGTTCAAAACCTGTGAGCCTTGGAATCTGTTTAGTCCTTCCCCTCATTACCTCCAATTTTAATGATCCACTAATTCCTATCAATTCTTTCTTCTTTCATTTCCATTCTCACAGTTATAATCTGAATCCTAGGTCAAATTATCCCTTGCCTAGACTAGTCACTATCCCTCCTAGTCACTATCCCTACCTCTGATATTTACTCCTTCTAACCTATTCAAAAGACCTGAATCACATTACTTTTCCTAATGCATACAGTTAACCACAATGACTGTCTACATAAAAACCTGAAGTGGCTCCCTATTACTTGCCAAAGAAAGTCCTAACTCCTTAGCTTAGAATCCAATGCTTTCCAACTTCTACCAATTTCTCCAATCTTTACTCCCATTCACTATTCCCTTTCACTATTAATCCCTTATCAGCCTTCAAAAGTCATCTCTCTGACTCTGTCTCTCTCTCTCTCTGTGTGTGTGTCTCTCTCTCTCTCAAGCTCTCATGCTATTTTTATTACCTCTTATTTATTTATTAAATGCTTACTTTCCATCTTAGAATCACTACTATGTATTGGTTCTAAGGCAAAAGAGTGGTAAGGGCTAGGCAATGGGGGTCAAGTGACTTGCTTAGAGTCACACAGCTAGGAGGCTAGGTCTGAACCCAGGACCTCCCATCTCTAAGCCTGGTTCTCATTCCACTAGCTGCCCCCTCATATATTCATTATAGTCTATTTATGTCATGGTTATTCACCAAAAATTCCAGGAACAGTAACCAAATCAATACTACAATTTCTTGAAAGCAAATCAATTACCCTATGACTCCACTCATCATACTTATGACTTTCTGGACCAAAACATTTCTCCCTGGCTACCACTCCTTTACATGTGCTTTTGCCCCCTATTAGGATACAAGCTCCTGGGGAGTAGGACCATCTTGCTTTTTGTATTTATATCCCCAGCACTTAAAACCATGCCTGGCACATAGTAAGCACTTAATGAAGGCTTGCTCATTTCTTCAGTTGGCCAGTCATTAACTCATTCATGCACATTCCCTTTCCACAGCTAGACTACAAGCTCCTTGATAGCAAGGGTTGCATCTTATTCCTCTTTGTATCCTCCATCAAAGTCTAACACAGGTCTCTGAATACAGTAGATGCTAAGTTATTATTTAGTGGATTGCCTCGAACATCCCAAAGTGAAATGAGCTGCCTTGGGAAGGTAATGGGTCCCCTGCCACTGAAGCAAAGGCTTGATGATCACACATGTGGGTTGCAGTGGGGATTCTTTTTGGATATGGAATCGGACCAGGTGGCTGAAGAGATGCTTTTCAACTCTGCAATTCTATAATTCTGTGCTCCAAGGCTCCTCCAATCTATATTCTAAGATTTACCTGTTTTCAGTGTCTCAGAGTCATAATTCAAAGCTCTAATGTTGGTGCTAAGTAGCAGGACATGCCTATAGAAAGAGTTAGATTTTAGGAAAATCCTCAGACATGAAATTATAAGTATTTCAACTCAGCACCATGACTGACACATGGTAGGACCTTAATATGTACTTGCTGACTGGTTTTTGTTGCCTTCCAGAATACCAAATCCTATCCAATAGGATTCTCCAGTCAGTCACTGTTTGATACTTACCAGAGTTCAATGATCTGGATTATACTGAGACCACAAAACTAGATGGATTGCATGTCCTACTCTGGAATCTGCCCCAGGCAGAGAGGCAGTTAGAAAAAAAGATGATATTGGTGGTGGGAACAAAAATGAGGATAAACTCTTGATAAGCTAAAAACAAAGCTTACAACTCTCCTGGCACCGTAATTCTGAACGGAGGAAAAAGAGGAAGATGTATAAAGGAAGAAGCAAAAGGTATAAAGGGAAGGAAGAAACGAGTCTCCACATCCTATGTGTTTAGTCCCCTGGGGCTGACCCTGCTCCATGCTTCCTACTTGGAACCAATTCTTCATGCAATGCTTTATGTAATTCTATTGAGCAAAAAGCAAGATTAAAAGGGACAGATGGAACAAAGAATCAGTCTCCCTAACAAAGGTTCCTCCACTTAGTAAATTAGAGGCTCTTTCCACCTGACACACTTTTAAAAGGAAATCTTCAATTACCATGTGCTTGCTGGGCAGAACAACAAAAGAGCTGTCCAGTGACTTTATTTTTAAAGCAACTAAGAGGCATTGAAATGGCTTCATGTAAAGGAGATACTAATCTAGTCCACATAATTTTAAGAATCCTTTATGGAGGAGTGAAGGACGTTTGAACCCTGCAGCTGTTTAAAAAGGCTATTTTCCCCCCATAGCCTTTGCATTTAACTTTGCCAGAAGCTTAGCTGGGCAAACACAGTGTCCAGTAAATCACACTGCAGCTGATTTATTCTCTGGCCTTCTCTGGTTATTTTCAGGGATGGAGCCTCAGAGGGAGTTGTCCCTGCTGGAAATACTGGGGCTACCAGGCTCAGCTGCCCAGAGTAGATGAGGTTTGCAGGCATTGATCAGGCTGACCTCAGGGTTCTAGAAGTTTCTGGTCCCCTGATGGGTGAATCTGAGCTTTCAAACAAGGATCAGTGGCCTCCTCAGAGTCTCCTTTAGTCCCAGTCCGCCCAGGCAAAACCAAAGAGATGTATTTTTGATGGTTTTAGTTCTAGAGGTGGCATAAGGTCCTGTTTTTAGATCCTGGAAAAGTGAGGTTCCCCACCAAAGTATGTGAATAATGATGATTATGACAATGACATTCACAAAGGCTTTAAAGTTGTAAAGCACTTTACATATATTTTCTGCTTTGAACTTCATAACAATCTTCCAGGTTAGGTACTATAAGTATTCTCCCAATTTTACAGGGGAGACAGGGGAGAGATCAAGTGGCATACTCAGGATCACAGAGCTAGGAAGTGCTAGAAATGAGGTCTGAATTTGGACTTTCCTGCCTCCAAGTCAAGCACTTTTTCCAATAGATTATGCTGCAGAACCAACATTTGGCTCAGTGACAACTGAGCACCATCAGCTAATTGAAGAAATAGAGAAGGAAAATAAATAAAAGAAATGAAAACAAGAGAGGAAAACAAGGAAGGCGACCTTCCAGAGAGCACTAGGACATATCCATGCACATCTTTACCCAAAGACTCCAACAGAGGAGCTGGGAATCCTCTGTCTTTCTGCCTCTTCATTTAAAAACCTCAAAATACTTCTCATCCTAAGCCCCAAATGACAGCAAGTAACTCCTGAGCCCATGGAAATAACCCAATCTGCTTCTCAGAGAGAGGTTATATAAAGGGTGGGGAGTTTCTCCAGGTGACAATGGGGGATGTACTCAGGAATTAAACTTGTTGGGCCCCAGATTTCTTACTGATATAATAAAGGGTTGGACTAGATGACCTCTCCCCAGCACTAAGCCCAAAATTATAAGGTGAATAACCTTGGAAGAAATAAATATTTGGTTAAAGGATATGTGTGGTTCTCAAAAAGAAGAACTGTAAAAGACTGGCAATATGAAAGAATACTACAAATCACGAATAATAAGAAAAATGCAAATGGAAGCAACTGCAAGGTTTCACTTCACACCCAGCAAATTAACACAGATGGGGACAAAAGATGACAAAAGAGGGGGATGATTAACATCAGAGGGACTGTGGAAAGAGCAGCATTATTAGTAGAACTATGAACTGGTTCAACCATTTGGGAAATCAATATGGAATTTTGCAAATAAAGTGACTAAATGGCTATATACCTTTTAACACAGAGATTCACTGCTAGGTTTACATCCCAAGGAAATCACTGACAAAAAGAAAGTCTCCATCTTACACCATAATATTTATAGCAGCACTTTGTATTTCAGCAAAGAATTGGAAACACAAAAGATGCCCACTGATAGCTAAGTAAACTGTAGCATATGAATGTAGTGGAATACTGCTGTATTGTAGGAAATGATTAGCATGATGAATATGGAGAATCACAGAAAGACTTACAAGGATCGATACAAAATAAAATAGGGAGAGCAAGAAAAAATAATTTATGCAATGATTATAACTATGTGAGTAGGAAAAAACCACCCCATAAAACAAGCAGAATGGAATGTAGTGCAATTACAAAAGATAAACCTGGCCCAGAGGAAGAGATATGAGAAGATATCTTCTCCCTTCCCACTCCACTGCAGAGTTGAGGGGATCACAAGGGCAGAGTAGCGCTGGAGTCACCCGGGAGTGTGCTCAGCAATCTCTGGGAAAGGCTCCCAGCACTCAATGAAGCTTTAGTTCAGGCCCATTATTGGGGAGCAAAACAGCTCGTATAGGAGAGCAAAAGGACCTGGCCTGGAGTGAGAAATGCACTGGAATGAAGCTCTTTCAAGAATCAGGATGACAAGAAGGCCACCACTTTAAATACATGAGGTGTTACAGTTTTCAAAGTACCTTAAACTTGTAAGGCATTCGAGGCAGTGCTCCTTACTGAAAAGATGCAGAAGGAATGTCCCCTCCAGAAACATTTAAATGGCTTGCCCAAGATTATTGTTAATGCAATCAAGAAGTAGAGCAGTTGAGCTAAAAACGCTGAGAGGCAACAACTGAGACCCCTGGATCTAATGGGAGAATCAGCTGCTCTCCCTCCCTTTTGTCTATTAGTTGTATATGGTACAGTGGAGAGAGCTCTGGGCCTGGAGTCAAGAAGACCTGAGCTCAAATTCTGCTTCAGAGACTTCCTGGACAAATCATTCAAGTTCCATTTGCCTCCATTTTCACAACTATAAGATGAGAGAATTTTCTGTAAAGCACTTAGCGTAGTAGCTGGTACACAATAGCCACTTGTTGTTCAGTCATCATGTCCCCATTTGGGAGTTTTCTTGTCAAAGATAATGAAATAGTTTGTCATTTCCTTCTCAAGCTCATTTTGCAATTGTGGAAGCTGAGGGAAACTGGGACAAAGTTGCCCAGGTCACACAATGTTTAACTGTCTGTGATAAGATTTGAACTCATGATGATGAGACTTCAAGAAGAGAGAACTGTTTTAACCACTGCACCAACTAGCTGCTACCTAGGAGGCACTTAATAAGTGCTTATTCCAGGGCACAGCTGAGTGGGTCAGTGGATTGAGAGCCATGCCCAAAGAGAGGAGGTCCTGGGTTCAAATCTGACCTCAGATACTTCCTAGCTGTGTGACCCTGGGCTAGTCACTTAACCCCTTATTGCTTTTCTGCCTTAGAACCAATACACAGTATTGATTGAAAGAAAGAGAAAGTGAGGGTTTTAAAACTAAAATAAAAAATAAATGCTTATTCCATGCCTCCTTTCCCTCAATGTGTCTGGCCAAGAACACTTTCAGTAACATTTTTCGTAGCATCCCTAACAATCATGTATTCTTCGCTACATGAAAGAGGAAACTCGGTGAAGATCTCCCTGTGGCAGGCAGAGCAATGTGAATTCTAGGAATCTGGTTACCATGACACTTTCCCAAGGAGCAAGTATGTCCTTGGGACACACATGGTCTGCACTAGAGTATTCTGTAAACTATATGAGGTCCTTATCATAAGAAATAACAAAAAGATTGGACCAGAACCATTGGACCAGAATGCGGCAGGTCAAAGACAGGGTTTCCCTTGAAAACACCTTCTGCTCCCTTCCCTGCACCTCTGGGCACCCCTGTGTTAGATGTAATAGGAGAGCCTTGATACGCCCGTTAATCGATCAATCCATCGGCAAGCCTGTTGGCCCAGGCACCTTGCTAGTTGCTAGAAATACATACACAAAAGGGTCAGTGACTGGGACTCCGGTCTCCTCACTCCTAATGCCAAGATCCTTTCTAGGAGACTTTTGCAAACAGATGGGGGACCGGAGGTGGGTGCAGAGAGAGAACCTGAATGGCTATCTTGTGGGTGAAAATCACTGTTGAATCAAAGAAAGGGCCCTTCATTAGGGAAGCTCTCAGCAAAGAGCTGCCCAACCTGCACAGATCCTCAGTATTACAGGGCTTCTGGATCTCACCTGCGACAGAGGCCAGGCATAAGGGAGAACGCACCAAGCAGGGACTTGCTCAGAAACCTTTTATTCACATTTCAGTCCCTAAACTTCCTTTTCATGATCTTACTAGCTGTGCCTTATTTCATCTTGGAAAAAAAAACTAAGAGTTCCATTCAAGTGAAGTGGATTGCCCCCCTCCCCCCCACTCCCCTCAGGAGGGTGACACTAGAAGCTCTTTCAGAAGCTCAAGTCAGGACACCAAAACGCCCATCTCCAGAAGGCCATTTGTATGGAAAAGCTCATTACCTAGTAAGCAGGGCTGCTTTCTATCCTGTTAGCTGTCAGAATGGATTAGCTGATCTGATCAGCTAGCTGTCCCCTCTCGGGGCCACGAAGGCGTTAAAAAGCAGGGCCAGAAGTTCTATAAGGGGCAAATGGATCATAGAAACCCAAGGACTGAAGGGTGGGAATGATTTAGAGATCATCTAATCTAAGGGATTCATTTCACAAATGAAGAAATTAGCTCCAAGAGGTCAAGAGACTTGCCCAAGGTTGCCTAGCCAGTCAGAGGCAGTGATGAGATTTTCTGGCTCCAAATTCATTGCTGGGCCAGTTCTATAGCCTGACAAGAAGCCCTAGAGGGAAGCTAGGGAATGGGCATGGCTCATGTGGCATCATCTAGACTAGGTCCCAATGATGAAGCCCGGCATTTGGGACTAGGTAGGAAGGTGTGCATCAAGAGAGGCTTGAGGAGGAGGGCATTCTATCAGCTCATCTTTATTGAGCACCTACTGCATGCCCACCCTCGTACCAGGCACTGGGCAGAGTACGAGGCGGTGCAAAAGAGAGGAAAGAATCAGTCAGTGAGCATTTTATTAAGTCTGTACTGCATGTCAGGCACTGTAGTTGGGATGGGGCTACAAATGCAATGAATGAAATAATGCCTGCCCTTCTGGTCTTGGATAGTCACATCCTAGTGGCCTCCAGCAAACCATCTTACCTCCCTGGGATGAGTTTATCATTAAAATAGGGATACACCCTAAAGTAGGTGTGGGGGTCAAAGATATTAGCAAATATAAAAATTTTTGAAAACTATAAAGCGCCATATAAATGTAAGCTGTTACCACTCTTCATAAGAGTAATAGCAATACAAAGAAACAAGAGAAATGATCCATCTGAGAAAATAAGATTAAAAACACGAGACAGGGTAGTGTATGAAGAATGCTGAGTAAAGTGCCCAGGCAATAAGTTCTACTGGAGCTGGGAGAGTGAGAGAATGTAAGCTCCTTGAGGGAAAAACAGCTTCACTTTGATTTTTCATTTTGAAGTTCCCTGTACCTATAAGTGCTAAGTGTTCAACAAAAAACTTGTGGATTGGTGATCAGAGAAGGCATTTTTTGAGCTGGGCTTTAAAGGATGGGTAGGATTCAAGGAAACAAGAAAGAGCAGGGAGAACCAAAGATTTGCACCCACAGCATGCCTGGGAGCTGGACATTACATAAATACTCAATTGCTTTTGACAACAGCAACAACTTTCACTCACAGGCTCTGGCAGTCGTCTGTATCTAGATGGAAGAGATTTAATTACAGAGTGCAGCTTGCAATTAAAAAATTGCCATATTTCTCCTTTCATGGCAGAGTCAGCAAATGAACCCCTTCTAATGCTCAAGGAAGAGGGTAAAGAGGAAAGCAAAAAAAACAGTCAGCAAAATCCACCTAAGCCACTCCCACATCCTCATGCCCCTTTGTAGCTGACCTTGGCCTTTTGGGGTGCTGTCCCAAAAATAGAGGTTGAATTTTGTTTGTCTGTTTTTGATCTGGACCAATAGTTCCATCAATGTGGAAAATCCTAGTGGGGAAATTCCCTTCACTAGCTGAGCCAGCATGGTGAAATAAAAAAAAGCATTGGTCCTACAGTCAGAAGACTTTAATTCAAATCCTACTAAAAAGTCTTACTATCTGCCTAAGGGAGACCTTGGATGAGCCATAATTTTCTTGGGTCTTGGTTTTCCCAGAGTGGGCTGAATTACATGGTCTCTGAAGTTCCATCCAGCTCTTAAATTGACTTGCTTGTTGGCTTGACTTTCCAAATGGGCTCATGTGCAAAATCTCAAAAAAAAAAAAAATTTTTTTTAATAAAATTAAGTTAATGAAATCTATGACTACTTAGTTAATTCTCCCATAGTATTTCCATTCTAAAAGAAGACCTAGAGAGGTTATTGCAATATTTCAGGCAAAAGGTTATAAAAGCCTCAAATATTGCAATGAACTCCTAATTGCCTTTATGTCTAGACTCTCCCTCTCTCCACACTAAAATTGTCAATGTTAATTGTCATTGTTAATTTAAAATTATCATTGTTAATTTAAAATTGTCAATGTTAAAGAATTGGAGATGAAAGATCATCTAGTTAGTCCCAATTCCTCATATGTTTTAAACCCTTACCTGCTCTCTTAGAAGAGCAGTAAGGGCTAGGCAATTGGGGTTAAGTGACTTGCTCAGGGTCACACAACTACCAAACTCCTCATATTAATGGAAACTAAGATCCAGAGAGATCATGTAATTTTCCCAGTCTAGCCTCCATTAATTGCTCCTTCTTCTGAATTTCTCCATCAATCACTTAATTTACTAGTCAGTAGAATGAAAACTTCTTGAGGCCAAGGTTCATTTCTTTATTCCCTTTGGGTCCCTGGCACCTACCACAGTGCCTTCCACATTGGAGACAACTGATAAATGTTTGCTGTGTTTATTAAACTACATACTAGCTGACATTTGTTATCTATTTGTTCTATATTTATCTTCTCTCTTGAGGTAGCAAACATCCTGGGAACAAGTACCAAGCCTCACAGGATTCTAATATTCTCTATGGTACCTAAGATGGCATAGCTGAGTTCACAGTTAGATGTTCAGGAAGTACTCAGTGACTCAATTATTTCTCAGCCCAAGCTCCACCACTCCCTACACTTCTAGCTGCCTTGATATTAGCACCTTTAATTTAATTATTTTTTAACTCTTATCTTCTGTCAAACTCAATACTAAGTATTGATTCTAAGGCAGAAGAGTGGTAATGACTAGGTGGTTGGACTTAAATGACTTGCCCAGGGTCACCCAGCTAGTAAGTGTATGGGGTCATATTTGAACCAAGGACTTCCCATCTCTACTAGCCTCCATTCCCATCAGCCACCTAGCTGTCCCTTACATTAGCACCTTTTAAATAGGTACAACCACACCACTAATTTTTCTTTTATTATATCCTTATGATGCTACCTATTCCCAATCCATTGCTTCTAACCTTCCCTTCACTCCTCTCCAAGGTGACCTCCTAACTTCCTTGAACTTTTGATACAACAGCCTAGCATCTTCATCGCTTCCCTCCAAGTGGTTTTTGGATCCTTTTTTGTGTTTTCTTCTTCCACCAAAATATAAGTTCCTTGAAGGTAGGGATTATCCTTCTTTCTGCATATTTATATTCTCAGAATTTAGCACCCTGCCTGGCACATAATCAGTACTTAATAAACAGCCTGTTGGCTTGACTTGACTTTGCTGGTTTGACTTTGCAAATGAGTTCATATGTCCAATCTCCTAAAAACAAACCCAAAAAATCCCGTTCCTTCCAAACACAGTCTTGCAGCTGGACTTCCCCCAGCTAAGCAGCTTAGGTCAGCCAGTTCTCCGCACAGTACCAGCCCTAGCCATTATAAATATTGCACACTGAAAGAGGTCTGAACTGCCCTCCCAAATCAGCAAGACTGATATTACAAAACTGGGACACTTGGCACTTCTGCAGTGTTGCTGCCTTCAAAGGGCTTAACCAACATTACCTAATGAAGATTATAATGGGAATTGGTGCATCCTTTCCGAGGTCCCCCTTGCTGATGTCTGAGTTCCCTTTTATCATTTTCCTGGGGCCATAACTCTGCTCCCTAGTGGGGGAAAACATTCCCATCAATTCTGCCTTTGACTTTATGAATCTAATACAGAACATTCAGCCTGAATCACCATATGCCATTGAGAGAGGAAAAGCAAAAGGGAAAAAACAATGTGGTGGACCCTACCAGCATCCGAGCTGCCTGCATCCCTTTCCCCACCCCACCCTGTCTCTAGTAGGGCCAGGAATGCCTGCTCTTGCCTTCATTGCCCAGAGAAATCGGGGCCCTGTCCTCTCTGCTGGCTCAGCTCTCAGCTGCTCTGGAATTTTTTTCTAGGTTTTTTTTGGCTACAAAACTAACCCTATCCAACCCATTTGCTCCAGTATTTTGTATTTTTTCTCATTCATCTCCCTAATGGAATTAAGATTGAGTTTCTCCTAGTAGGTGAGATTTAACAAAAGTAGGGAAAATTGTCATTTCATTCCCAAACATCAACACGCCTACACTCACCCAATCTGGAGTGTCTCTGGCGTCTGTTCTACCTACTTGAATGGCAAGGAGAATATTAACAGGGAAAGCCTTGCTCAAAGTTAAGAGGCAGGAGGAGCTGGGGGGCCAGGGGGGGGAATTTTATCTTTTCATCATCAGGCTGGTTGTTCCAACAAGCATACTAGGAAGACTTTGGAATTAAACTCCATCTCAAGGCCAGGCTCTCTTTAAAACAGTAACTTTCCAAGAGTAAGCTGGGGGTGAGGAGGATAAATAACAGGATGTCAGAGGTGGCAGGGACACGTTTGAAATCATCTTGCCCAAACCCCCCCTCATTTTACAGATGAAGAACTGAGAAAAATTCAAAGACCAGCACATGGTCACACTATTTTTTTAAACAGACCTGGGACTTGCCTATTCGTCGTGTTTTCTTCATCTCAACAGGTTATTCCCCTAAAAGAGACATGTACTAGGAAACCAGGCTCCAGAGGACAGTGTGAAAAACTGTGACCTAGCAGTAGGGATGCCAGATTTAGAGTCAGGAATTGGGTTCAAATCACAGCTCTGCCATTTCCTGGACAACCTGGGGCCAATCACTTATCATCTCTGGGTATCCATGTTCTCATGTGTAAAATGAGAAGACCAGACTGGATGACTTTGGGGTCTTTTTCACCTACACATCATGTGATCCTTGAGCTAACCTAAAGGGAAATGGTGATGTCAGCAATGTTTGTCTTTAACATATGACCCCTTTTGCCATGAATCCAGTGTCCGAATACTGCAGCACTCTCCACACCCCACTTCTAGATGTTTTCCTGCCTCCTTTCACTCATCCCCACCTCCTGTGATCAAACTTTGTTTTTTTCCTAATCTTTCCTGTAGTTACATTCTTTGTTCTATCCACAGAAGATACTGGGTTATTAATTTGATTATTATTATTATTTGATTTGATTATCTGATTATATTTGATCATGATTATTACTAATTTGACAAACTAAGCTATATTAATGTATTCCCTACATGTTATATCCTCCCAGATAACGCAATGCCTTGATCTATTTAAAATGAACTTGTCTCCAATGGATAATGGCACCAAAGGGGAACTCTTCAGGCTTGGCAATAGACAGAATCCACTCTGGCTCTCGGGTAGATGTATTACACTTAGGTACATGATACTATGTAGGTGGCTGCTGACTTCTATCATGCATAAGCTCTACAACTCATTCAATTACTCTCAGGCTTCTCACATGACAGAGTGACTCCCCTCCTCCCCTGTACCGCACTCCCAATCCAGCCAAGAATAGCAATCTTCCCCTACGTACGGATGCAGACGTCCCCGTTCTCGTAGTATCCTGGGCAGCACTGGGATCTCCGTCGGTACATGGTCCTCAGGCCTCTCCGATACGCCGTCTTATAACTGATTCTAAATCACAAGATAGAAAGCCACTTGAAAGTATTGAAAATCAATCACTCCTGTTAGAATTATATTTGTGTTAAGCTATAGCGAGGATGCCATTCAATAATTACTTTAAAATGCATGGAGGCTTCTGATGTGAAGGAACACAATAAAACAAAATCAATAGGGAAATCTTGACACTAGCAATATTGAGTGTATTAGAAATGCAGCATCTGCTAATGCCTGCCAACTTTCCCCCACATCCCAGAATGATTCTTAAGCATATTCTTGCCGCCCTGGAAAAGAGATGTTGGGTAATTTGGAGGACATCCCTAGCCTTGAGGCAACATCACCGAGGGGGTATCCAGAGCACAGAGCTAAAAGGGACCTTAGAGATGTAAGATAATAGGAATGGGTGCTGGAAAGGTTCTTAGAGATCATTCGAGCCAACCCCAGCACTTTACAAAAGACAAAACTGAAGCCCAGACAAATTAAGTGATTTGCCCTAGGACCAAGAGACAGTAAATGGCATTTAAAACCAGGTCTTCTAATTTCAGGTTTAGCATTCCTTCCACTCCATAGCTGGCCATTGTATCCTTGGTGCCTCCTGTCAGTGACAAGCCTGGGATGGACAGATGATTAGATTAACTCATTTCATCATCATTTCTATTGTCCTTTTGGAGTTTCTTCCCAGAGGGAAGGGGGGAAAATGCATCCAAGAAGCATATTCTCTCCTGTTCATCATTCAGAGCCACTCAGAGAATTGGAAACATTTTTTTCTGTCAAGAAAACCTAGGGCTATATTCCCCCTCTTGGATTAATACTGTCTCTGCCTTTCATAATTTAGAAGGGACCTTAAGAGAGCCCTTTGTTCAAATTCCTCACTTAACAGAGAAGGGGGCTAAAGGACCGGGTGGGGGGAGGGGGGAGAGGGATTTTGTCCAAGATCACATAATAAGCAAGTCAGTGTTTCCGTCAATTCTCAGTTATCCACTCTTACCAAAGGGAGTAGTGGCATGCATTATGCACAACAACAGATAATCCAAAAGCATTTCCCATTGGATTTTGGCAGGAAGACAGAAACAAAGAGGGTATGATGTTGCATATTTGCGTTAATAAGCAGGATGAGAAAACATTAATTTACTTTTCCTAGGATCACGGTTTCTGACTACTATTGCTCAGAAATGTGCACTACTAAGTCAAACTAGGATTAAACATTTGCCACTAAAGACATATACGAAATAATCCATACATGGTTGATGAATTGAATACAGTGTGTTGAGTCTGCAGCAGAGTCCTTTGCTGCTCTGGGTCCCAGATACAGAGACTGTTTAATAAGGGACCTGAATAATGATGATGAGTTCTAGGGCCTAAAATGCAGATACTTTACAGATGAGCTCAATTTCATGTGGCCCAGAAGAGGTAACTAGAGATGGGCATCCTAACATAAGAATGCCATCTCCACTGGTGTTTAAATTCACCAGAAGCCTCCGTCCTTGGCACAGTTCTGTTCAATGTTTTTATCTGTGATTTTATTCATTCATTCTGCTTATATTTGCCTGCTGAATGAATATAATCACTGATAAAAAATTCTTCTGCACTGAATGATAGAAGTAGAATCCAAAATGATTTGAGTAGATCATATCAGTAAGCTAAAGCTAACAATCAGGATAAATGCTAAGTCCTGGAATAAAAATAAAATCTACTGCCAAGTGTAGATGTGAGAGATATGGCTAAAAAGTAGCCATGAAAAAGACCAAAAGACTTTAATGGATTGCAAGTTTAATATGAGTCACTAGTGGAATGTGGCAGCCAAAAAAAGCTAATGGCTTCTTAGACTGCGTTAAAAGAATTATCTGTAATGTTCATGGTGACCAAGGCAATAGGCCTGCTGAACATAGGAGGTAGCTTGGAGTTATAATAAAAGGCACACTGGAGTCGGAAAGAGGAAGGATTGGGTTCAAATTCCACTTCTAACATTTTTGAGCTGTGTAACCATAGACAATTCACGTAAATCCTCTGGCCCTTAGTTTCCTCATCTATAAATGGGGACAACAATACCATCCTCACAGGGTCGTCATAAGGGTCAAATGAGACAACATGCAAAGCATTTCCTGTGATCTGCAAAACTTCAGGCTCTACCAAAATATCAGCTAGTTACTGTTATTACTATGGCAATTTCTAACATTACCCCTACTCTACCCTCATCAGATCAGCTCTAGAGTGTTGTGTCTGGTTTTAGGAGCCACATTTTAAAAGCATCGTTGGCAAACTGGGAGCCCAAAGAAAGCTGACAAGGATGGTAAGAGGACCCAAAATCATGCCTTAAAAGTATCAGTTGTGGGAACTAGATATGCTTAGTCTAAAAGAGAGATCACCTCGTAAGGAGAAGACAGGTAGCCCTGAGAACTGGCTTCAAGTCTTTAAAAGAATATCAATGGAAGTAAATTAGACTTGTTCTGTTTGGCCCTGAGTGGCGGAACTAGAACCAATGGGTGGAAGTTACAGGGAGACAGATTTCAACTAAAAAAATCCAATAATTAGTCCAAAATGGAATGGGCTGTTTAGGAGGTGATTCATGAGTTCTCTCATGCTGGAAGTCTTCACGTAAAGGCAAGGGGACTCCTTTCAAGAGATAGCAGGATTCATGATCTGGCTGGCATTCAACAAGGTGCCTTCTGAAGTTCCTTCCAGATTATCTGATTCTCTGCACCTTCTTCCCAGGAGTGAGAGTATTTTCTAGGAAATTATCAGCTTAGCAAACCCCACTCAACCCTGCCTTGGGGCAGGAGATGATGGCTATTGCCAACTTAGCTGAGAGGGCTAGATGACATTGCTGGCCAGTGGCCATCCTTGGCTAAGCAGCCACACTTGGGTTTCACATTCCCTGGCCCTCCCAGGAAAAGCTGAATCATCCTTCCTCCATCTTTCCATTTTCCCCTTTATGACAAGTGACAGCATTTGCGTCCCCTAGGAAATCTGTGATATTTGGGGATGTCATAAGCTAAGGTCATTCTACTTTATCAAAAACCCGTAAGAGGAGGTATCCTGGTTTGAAAGCCACATTTGACTTCCTCGCACAGGCAAAGAGTTCCCAGGAGTCTTTGGAGAAGCCATGGAAGCACCTGGCTGGAGGTGGGCAAGAGTCTTATAATTGAAAGCATCCTCTAGAGATCATCTGGTCTATTCCCTTGCTTTCAAACGGGCTATGCCAAAGCTCCCTAACAGGAAGCTTTATAAAAAGATCTTTAGTCAACAGTCAATAGAGTGATAGATTTAAAGACAACAAAACTTAGTTTCTAGTCTCTCTGAATCCTGTCTCAGATGCTAGATGGTGTGACCTTGGGAAAGTCACTTAACCTCTCTTTGCCCTGAGTTTCATCATCTGTACCATAGGGATGATCACAACAGCATCTACCTCACCAGGTAGTTGTGAGGACCAAATGAGAAACATGTGCTTTGTAGAAGACTATTCAATGTTCTTATTAGGACATCTCAAGAAGCAGATTCGCTGACCAGAGTTTTCTCTTTTCCCTTACAACCTAGACTGAGTTTCCTTCGGCTCTCTGGATCTCTGTCCCTCGGCAGGAAGCGGAGGGGGCTGTAAGTATGGTTCCCAGTCAGCTCTTGGTTGAAGGATGCCATATTAAAACACACCCGTCTGCATTTAAGCAAATTGATGACATTGCTGTCAGCATGCACACTCTGGGTCATCAGGAAAGCTGCAAGGCAACTCAATAATCCTGCAAAATAATTCATTTTCCAGGAACGCAGCCTATTTTAATAAGCAGTCGCTCCCTCGCTGGGTGCCAGAGGTGATGAATGGGTAGCCCCAGTTTCAAAGCAATGGATAGAACAGTGCCACACGTTCCCTGTCACAGGCAGGCGGCAGTGATATCTTTGCCAGCTTCGACGCTAGGACCAGAACTTGATTATTCCTTAAATAGAGGGCAGCCCAGTCACTTTATGCACAAAGATAGCAGAGAACACACAGCCATAGCATGTCAGAGATTGGAAGGGAACGGGGAGATCATCTCATCTAGCCCTCTCATTGCACAAATGAAGACACTGAGGTCCATAGAAAAAGGATAACTTGCCCAGAGTCACACACTTGGTGCAAGGGTTGGGACTAGAATCCAGGTATCCCGCTTTCTGTCAGCGATTATTGTCTTTTCCCCACTATACCATGCTGGCTCCTGCATCGGGAAAGAGGACTAGACCAGGAATTTCAATAGTACTAGGAGCCCCCTTTACCCATGCAGTTCAGCACCCTCCCTACAATTTTGAGTCTGAGAGTTGCCTAGAGCAAAGGTGTCAGACTCATGGCAAGCAGGCAGCAAAGCCCACAAAACTCCAGTGTAACCTCCACCAGACTAAAATTTAATTGAGAAATGCTTACAAAATCAATGAAAATACAACAAAGATAGTGTTAATTTGTGGTTTTCTAAGTCAAGATGTGGCCGGAAGAGATCTGTTTCTGTTGGAGTTTCATATGACTAGTCTAGAACACTGAGAGTTTAAATGATTTTGTCCAGGGCCACAGGGTGTTGGGGTGGGACTTGAATCCAGGACTTTCTGACTCTGAAGCCAGATCGCTAATCATCACACCAAGACGCCTCTCACCTGCTACATTCCCAGTACTAACCGACTACATTCATCCTGGAAAGGGACTCAAAATAAGGTTGTGGTTTGATGCAGTTGCCTAAATCTCTAGGAAATTGATTCCCAACTTCACCTGCATTTGCTAGCCCCCTCAGAGAATACCACTCACTGATAACTGCCCAGTCCTTTTAGAGTTTGCAGGTGCTTCTACCTCTTTTTTTGTCTCATTTGAACCTTACCACATATTTGCAAGACAGGTGGTAAGGAAAAGATTATCATTTATAAGGAACAGCTAGGTGATGCCCTGGATAGAGCACTGGGCTTGAAATCAGGAAGACTCATCTTCATGAGTTCAAATCTGGCCTCAGACACTTACCAGCTGAGTCACCCTGAACCAATCACTTAACCCTGTTTGCCTCAATGTCCTCATTTGTAAAATGAGCTGGAGAAGGAAATGGCAAACCATTCCAGTATCTCTTCTGAGAAAACACCAAATGGGGTCACCAAGAATCAGATATGACTGAATAGCAACAACATTTCACATTTTAAAACCCCTGAGAGGTGAGTCACACAGCAAGGCCATAGCATGCTCACATGTGCTCTCTCTCTCTCTCTGTTTCTCTCTCTCTCTCTCTCTCTCTCTCTCTCTCTCTCTCTCTCTCTCTCTCTCTCTCTCTCTGTATGTGTGTGTGTGTGTGTGTGTGTGTGTGTGTGTGTGTCTCTGTCTCTCTCTCTCTTGGTCTCACTCCCTGCATATCTCTCTCTCTGTCTCTCTCTCCCTCCATATCTCTCTCTCTTGCTCTCTTTCTCTCTCTCTCTCTCTCTCTCTCTCTCTCTCTCTTGGTCTCTCTCCCTCCATATCTCTCTCTCTGTCTCTCTCTCTTGGTCTCTCTCCCTCCATATCTCTCTCTCTGTCTCTCTCTCTCTGTCTCTCTCTCTTGGTCTCTCTCCCTCCATATCTCTCTCTCTGTCTCTCTCTCTCTGTCTCTCTCTCTTGGTCTCTCTCCCTCCATATCTCTCTCTCTGTCTCTCTCTCTCTCCATATCTCTCTCTCTTGCTCTCTTGCTCTCTCCATCTCTCTCTCTCTCTCTCTGTGTCTCTCTGTCTCTCTCCCTCCATCTCTCTCTCTCTCTGTCTCTTTCTCTCCCTCCATATCTCTCTCTCTCTCTCTCTCTCTCTCTCTCTCTCTCTCTCTCTCTCTCTCTCTCTCATGTTAAGAGTCAACAGGTCAGTGATCCCTATGCTTATTAAGAATTCTTTATCCCAGTTGGAATTGTCTTTCACATCAGTGTATTTTGGGTTTTATGTGGGGGTTTTGGTTATGTATAACTTTGCTTTTACAACAGTGGCCAATATGGAAATGTGCTTTGCATGACAACTAAAAATGGAGGAAAAAAGAATTCTTCATCTGAAGATGGTACTCACCGATGCCTCGTACACTTGAACCAGTTGAGAATGTCTGTACATCTTGTATAGTAGATCTGGTCGAAAGGATGGGCATAGGATTCCTGGACTGTCACGGCATAGCTAAGGGACAGGGGAAAGAGATGTGCATTATCATCCAGGAGACTTTGGCAATTTTTAGGATTGGCAACCCTTAATTCAAGCTAGTCAGATCTATAACCAAGAGACCTCACTACATTGTAACGAGTCAAGGCCATGGCTACCATCCCTTCCAGCTCACCCCAACATGTATTCCCAGTTTCAGGGAAAAGGGAACTCTAAAACCAAATACTCCAACTCCAGATTATTCCAAGAAACATACACCCCATCCCCACCTCAGAGATACAGACCTGGCTCATTTCCTTAAGTAGCAAGTTGATTCATTCATTTATTCATTAATTTTCAATGACTTCAACTTTTTAAAAATGTATTAAGCACCTACTGTGTACAAAATGCTGCACTGGGTCCTGGGGAAGACAGCGTTCAGAGGAGCTACTATTGCTCCTGAATGGCTCAATGAAGTCATTCATTGGTGCTTCCTATCGGTAAGCTTTGAAGTGTACACTATGTGTGAGAAAGGCCCTAGGCAAGGTACTGCAGACAGTCCTGCCCTCCAGGAGTTTGTGGTCTAGAAGGGGAGATGAAGCACATGAACAGATTCCAACTTCCTTCGATGAGTTACCCAATGGGGCTTTTCTCCCATCCTCATGAAGATGAACGAAGCATGGCTGTCTCAGCAGGCACGAGGAGGAGGAGAGAAGGTTCCGGAAAGAGCATTACACTGAGGCTCTGGGTCCTGAGTCTGGACTATATTCTCAGCTTCGTGGCTGGTTGGTTAGCATTGCTTGTATATCAAAATGCTAATGAGGGTCCAGATTAATTTAACAGAGCCAGGCTTTACCAGCCCAGGGAGGTCTTTACACTGTGTTTTATGATGGAGGGGCATAATTACCGAGGCTCCCGTCTGGAGCGCTAATCCAACTTGGGAATTCTCCCTAAGAGGTCTCCAGGGGCTAGGGTGTGTATTTTTTAAATTACACAGATTTAATCTTCGTGTAATGTGCAGTGGAGCTGAGCCAAGAACAGGCTGCTACTGGAAACATTAGGAACTAAAGTGGGGTCCCAGGACTGATAGCATTAGGCCCTCCACACAGTTCATAAGATTAGCATGTTGAGAGCTGGAAGGAACCTCAGAGATCTTCACAACCAACTCTCCATTTTACAGCTGAAGAAACTGAGTCTCAACAAGGGGGAAAATGTCCTGGTCAATGTCATCCAGGTATTAAGTAAAGCCAGGATAAGAACCCAGAACTCCTAACTGTAGAAACCAGAGCTCCTTCTACTTCATGAGGGTGTGTGTGTGTGTGTGTGTGTGTGTGTGTGTGTGTGTGTGTGCACAAACAAACTTAGGTTACTTCTTCATTAGTAACAGAGGCCGACTCAAGATAGGGGTGCCCTATCAGAGCCCAGTGTAGAACCCTCAAACCTGATTTGTACCACGAAGTTCAATATTCTGTTCCCTGCATCAAAATTCTCACCCAAGTTAATGATCAAATCGGACTGAAATAACATTTCAAGGGGCGGTTAGTTAGCACAGTAGATGGAGAGCCAGGTTTGGAATCAAGAGGACTTGGTCTCAAATCTGGCCTCAAGCACTTCTTAGCTATGTGACCCTGGGCAAGTCATTAACCTGTATTGCCTAACCCATACTATTCTTTTGCCTGAGAACCAATATGTGGTATCCATCTAAGAGTGAAGATAAGGATTAAAAAAAAGACAGACAGAAAAGAGAAAGAAAGGAAGGGGGGAAGAAAAAGGGGAGAGATAGAGAGAGAGGGAAGGGGAGAGAAGAGGAGAGAGACAGAGAGAGAGAGGGAGAAGAGATAGAGACAGAGAGAATTTTAGTTGAGACTTGGATTAGGCATCCTGGTTTTCTATGATGTGGACCTTAGAAATTGTCTAATTCATTTCCCTCATTTTAAAGTCCATCAACAAACATTCTTATATTAAGTATATATTATGGCACCACGCTAAGTACCAGGAATAAAAAGAGCAAAAACTAGCCTCTCCTTTCCAATAGCACACAGATGAAGAAACTTAAGAGAGCAGAGAACTTTAAGTGTCTTAAACATGGTTGAATCGTGCAACTAGCAGCGCCAGAATTTGAACCCAGGTCTTGTGATGCTCAATCCAATGTTCTTTCCCCTAATTGCCCTGAATCAAAGATTTAGTAACTACAAAGGCTTGGCTTAGGTGTCTACTGCAGGAAAAGGCATTTTCTTAAAGGGGAAAAATATCTTTATTCATTCCCTTCATGGTGCACCAAGAACAACAACAAACAAAATATGTATTTGAGTTGACTTTGGAAGAGGAAGAGCTGGAGCATAAAGAGGAAAAGATGGGCTGCTACGTAGCACAGCCACAGAGCACCAGACCTGGAGTTGGAGGACCTGAGTTCACATCTGGCCTCAGACACTTCCTAAGTGTATGTCTCTGGACAAGACATTTAACCCCAATTGGCTAGCCCTTCCTGCTCTTCTGCCTTGGAACCCAGACCCAACCAGTATGGACTTTAAGACAGAAGGTAAGAGAAAGAAGGAAGAAGGAGAAAGAGGAGGAGGAGGAGGAAGAAGAAGCTGACCAGGTCCATACATTAGATAATCAGCCACTGTCTAAACAAGAACAGGCTAGTGAAGAGGGGGGACAAAGCAGTACTAGCTCTCAGCCCGTCCCCTGACATCACTTTGTGAGGGCCGGGGCTTGAGGGTTATCTCACTCCCAAAGCCCAGGGGTTTGAAGACACAGGCCAGGCACTGTCTTTCTGGAGCTAATTTGCCAACTCCCAAGCCAGTAACGGGCCCCTACGATAGCCCTTCCTGTCCTCCCACCTCCCCAACGAAATCAGGGCTTCCTGGGGCTGTATTCTTCATGAGGCTTAACTGTGCCCAGGGAGCACTGACAGGAACAAAACTCTACTATTCTTTTAGAGCATAATTCCTCCACTAGGGCCTTCGTTTTAATTTTATTTATTTGACTTACTAACATCCAAGTAATGGCATTGTCCTACTCAGCACAGCTCATCAATTTGGAGATTTCATTTGGGTTTCTCCTTGATTTATCACTATTACTAATAATAGCAGCTCACATTTCCATAGCACATTACAGTTTATAAAGTAATTTCCTCTAAACAACCTTAGAATTTAAGCAATATTTTTGCCGGGGCAGAGGAGGAGAGGTTGGGGGAGGGAAGAGGAGAGGATGTATGTAGGCTAGAGAGCTCCTGCTTTGGAACCATTCCCTTCACTTGCGTAGATCAGCAACTCCCTGCAACTTATAACTTAGACAATTATCTGGGGTTACTGACAGGATAAGTGACTTGTTCCACGGCCATTTATGTTAGAAATGAAAGTCTTCTTGTCTCCAAGGCCTGGCATTATCCATTGTACCTGCTGCCTAATTTCAAACTACTAATATTTAAGCACATTAGTCATAGGAGGAAGTCCCTCCATTCAGTCAGTCAATAAACATTTGTTAAGCGTGTGAAGATTTAACAGGAGCCCGTCAAGACGGGGTCGGATTTCAAAGCAAAGGATCTTACTTCCACAGCTCTGAACTGTCCCTCTCTCTCAGAGATTGCTGGGAGGCTGTGCTGGAGCTGGGCAGCTCTTCTAAGGACCACCTGGTTGGTGACTCCTGACGTCCAGATGACCGGCCTCTGGTCTGGACAGAGGTCGGAGTTCACCAAGTCAGAGGGGCTTAGAAGACTTCACAAGAAGCATAAAATTGTCCTGCAGAGAGGAAGGAGAACTCTTTTTTTGCCTCCGAACCACAAAGAGAAGAGGTGGCTAGGAAAGCACTGGTGTAGCCATGGCCACACAGCTGACTCAGGGGAAGGCAGCTAGGAAAGGGCCAACAAGGGGTGGCAAGTCCTGGAATATGGGTGTAACACACACACACACACACACACACACACACACATACACACCAACAAGTGGCTACGGTCTGATTGAGGAGCTTGCAGAGTCAGCTGGAGGAAGAGGCATGAGAAGGGAACAGCTGGCCACTTGTGGCTGGTGCCTTTTCTTTCTCTGGCTCACTTTTTATTATTTAATAATTAATTATAAATTAAATACCATTTCCAGTGAATTTTAATCTTAACAAGTACCTACTATGTGTCAGTATATGGGGAAAGGAAGAGTTGGGACAGTAGACTATAACTGAACAAAGTGTCAGGCCCTGGGATAAGTGCTGCCTCTGGGCATCTTCTTTTTTTTTTTTAAAATATATTTTATTTGATCATTTCCAAGCATTATTCGTTAAAGATCATTTTCTTTTCCTCCCCCCCACCCCCCATAGCCAACGCGTAAGTCCACTGGGCATTAGATGCTCTGGGCATCTTCTTAAGATGAATCATCAAATGTCCATAAAACCAGAAGGGGGCTGACGGTTTGACACCAGACATCTAGGAGCAGAAGTTTCTGCCATTTGTCTTTTAGGGCCAATGGGAAAGTCAGAGTAGGATGTTGGAACTGGAAGAAATCTTTAAGATCAAGTCTGAACTATTCATTTTATAGATGAGAAAAGGAAGACTTGAGAGATGAACTGACTTGCCCAAACTCATATAGTTTATCCAAGGGGCAGAGCAAGGACCATGCCCAGGCCTTTTGGAAAGAGACCTTATTTGATATTCAAATAATCTCAGTTAAATAATAAAAAGTCCCCTATCGGAAGCCTGAAACACAAAGTCACATGTGAGAGAAGATGCTAGTTTATGTTTTGACACAAGTTCGCTGAAGTGTTAATAAGTCCTTTGAGGACGGGAAACCTGCTTTCTCTAGGATTTGGACAGTACTCTGCAAATAGAAGGAGATGCACTTGCAGGCCCCCGAGTCTATCTTTGTCTTTCTGTTTCTGTTTTTTCTGCCTCTCCGTGTCTCTGTCCGTATCTCTCTCTGTGTCTCTGCCTACTTTTCTTTTGCAATCAAATACCTATAAAAGTACTGCCTACAATAGGAACCTTTTTAGGCTCATGCTGTGACAACTATTTCGGTCTGTTGGCACTTAAGAAGTGTTTGATAGATGATGACAATCATCCCAAGCAATAAAGATGACAACAGATATGCCATCTGTCATCTTCTTTGGAGCAGCTTGATATGGTGGATAGCATGCTGGACTTAGAGTCAAGAAAACTTGGGTTCCAATGCTACCTCTGATAGTTCCCAGCTGTAAGAGCCCGAGCAAGTCACCCAAATGAGCCCTAGTGTCCTCATCCGTGAAAGAGGGAGAACAATACTTGCCCCACCTACTTTAAATAGTTGTATTGTAAGACTCAGACACACTTGGCACAAAGTAGGTGCTTAGTTAATGTTTGTTGACGGACTGGCTGAAATAATTTATGTAAAGTGCTTTGCAACCTTTAAGGCACTATATTACTCTCGGTTATCACTACCTGCCATCCCCACGGAAGACTAATAACACCTGACATGTCTTGGTTCCAGGATAAAACCATGAGTTTGGGACAAAAGATCAATCCTGTCAAATCTAAGAAGTCTAAACATTGGTAAAGACTAAAGTTTGTAAAGCAACAACTGACGGTGCCCCCCTGGCTAGCCGAAGAGCTCTGATGGTCAACGAGCACTCATTTTTGCATCTCGGCATGATATAGTGCAGCTTTGGTGAAGCTTGTAGAGACTGTGTGCACAAACTGCACCTTCAAGCTGTCTGTGAGTGCCTCACATTACCCCAAAGAGCAGAAGGAGGAAGTGCTCACATTGGTCTGCTGGGCAGAGGGACTGGACACATAAAAATGTTCTCAGGGGCAATGGAGAGGGAGAATGGAGCAGAAGGAGCCTTGAGCATGGCACAGAAGGCCCTGGGTCAAGTCCAGACTCATTTACTGATCATGGACAAGTTTTTAAAATTTTTCTAATCTGAGTTTCTCATCTATAACGCTTACACTCCTCCATTTCTGCAAACCTTAGAGGAACATTTTTGTTCAGTTGTTTTGACCCCATTTGGGATCTTCTTGGCAAAGAGACTAGTCCTTTGTCATTCCTTTCTCCAGTTCATTTTACAGATGAAACTGAGGCAAAAGGATTAAGTGCCTTGCCCAGGGTCATAAGCGATTAGGGGCCTGAGGCTGTATTTGAACTCAGGAAGATGAGTCTTCCTAATTCCAAGTCCAATGCTCTATCTACTGTACCACCTAGGAATATTCTAAAGTGTTCCTAATAATGAGAAGAATAAGAAAATAATAATAGTAAATTTCAAAGGGTGGATAAGTGCAAGCTATTAGTGTTAACCTAGACGCCATTCATTATCATCTGAATCATGCTTTTGAAGATTTAATTTTATACTGTCTTATATCCTTCTCTAAGGGGTATGCCTTGACTCCATATCTTGATTCTAAGTTTTCGGAGAGTGAGTGCCAAACCTTCTACTTCTTTTATCCTCCCCTATAGATTCTTCCACAAGAGTGAGTATTCCACAAACATGGGAGCACTGATTCACCCCAAAAGGGGAGCAGGGGACCCTCAGGAGTCAGACGACACATCTGAGGAGCTTGGCTATTACCTCTCCCAGTGACTGCACACATTCGGATCATCAGGGTTCAGCGAGAGCGTAGTTTGCAGAAGGAAGGAGAGAAAGAACATTTTCACCATCAACCCTGCTAGGAGGGAGAGTACCATCTTGGGTCCTGTGAAGGGGAACAAAAGAAGAGGGGTTATTAATCAAACTGCTTCCCAGAACATCTGTTTAGCACTTCATATTCCCAACATCAAACAGTAAACAGATTTGCTAAGCAGATTAAGTTTCTCAACATCATGGAGTAATGAACATTCAATATTTTACACTTGATCTAAAAATTTTTTTCTGACAGCTGCAGACATTTTGTCTATCATAGTAACAACTTGCAAACTCCCAGTCATTCATTCATTTACTCATTCAACAAACACTTGCTGAACACCTATTAATCAATTCTATTGGACAATTTCCTAAGTGTCTACTCTGAGCCAGATCCTAGGGAGACCAAGTCCAAAATGGTATGGTCCCTGCCTGCAGGGAGCTTCCGTTCTAGACTACTGCTGAATACAAACTAGTGTGCTGGGGGCCTGATTTGTTCTTGTCTGCCTACCTATTATATTTTTCTTATTTAGTAGACAATGAGCTCCTGAAGGCTGGGACTTGTGGTTTTCTCAGTATCCCCAGAAACTTGCATTAGAGTAGTTTGTAAAAGATTAATGATACAAATATATAAGACACAACCCCTGTCTCCAAGAGATTAGACTCTGGTAGAGGGGCTATGAGAAGCCATTGTGCCAAGCAGAATTGGCTAAGTGCCAAAAGAGGGGTGAGGATGGGGAACAAAATGTCCTGATGATTCCAAGGGTGGAGAGATCACATCCAAGCTAGTCTAGATTAGAAGAGAATCTGAATCGTGAAAGATATTTAAAGAAATGTCATTTCACTACTTTCAAGTAAGTACACTCAGCCCTGAGCAAAGAACTGTGAAGTTGGCAAAATTTGCCTTCAATGCCTCCAGGCTTCCTTTGCTTTTACCCTCTCCTTTATGGCATCCTTCCTGCCCACCCCCTCTAGCTTTAGGTCTCTTCAATATTTTCATGCCTTTTTCTCTACTTCCCACTGTAAAAAATTGCTCTTAAGAAAGGGTAGTAAATGAGTCATTTATATTTTAGTGGGAATTCAAGCCAATTGTGTAATCCCTTCAAGGTCATTTGCATATTAAGCCTGATCTTTCATTGTGGTATCACAGGCTTTAGAATCCCAAGTAGAGCTAGATGAATCCTTCACAAACCACTTCATTTTACAGGTTCATAGGTTCAAATATTTGAAGAAACTCCTCCTAACCCTCCTCTAATGAATAGATAACAATAGCTAGAGTAAGCCAGGCATTTATCATCTGTATACAAATAGAAGCTAATTTAAAAGTTTCATCCCTTATTCCCTTAGCAAGTCCTTTCATCATAAATAATACAAAGGTGAACATCTTAGGTCTTCTTTGAATTATCACAGATGCTAAGTTATTCCAGTTTCCAAATTCATAAGGTTCTCGCTCTATAACTAGAAATGGCACATCATTTGGCAGAAGTGAGCTTAACCAAACAAAAAGAGGAAAAGAAAAGAAAAAAAAGAAGAGAGTTTCTAGTGTTTCTGCAAAGCAAGAGAGCTGATGAATGAGCAAACCAAAGGTTCCCTCCACCTACAAGTCCCGCCCAGGGAATGCTAGTCAGTAGCCAGGGGCAGGCACAAAGACCACCCTGCAAAACCAAATCAAGGCATCCTCGGAACAGGCTCAGGAGGAAGGTCGCTTCTGACTGGGACAGAAATGCTAGCCTTGCTGACAGACACAAAAGTGACAGCTAAGAGAAAGATCCAAGGCTTCTGTCAGCTGAAGTCACACTGAGACCAAGACGGAGAGCTATGGCACATATTCTAAATTCTCCCCATCCCCTGATCCTAGGTAGAGGTAAGAAGCCTGACAGAGCAAACTAGAGCACATTTTGCAGATGAAGATGCTGAGATCCAAACCAATCAATCAATAGGTGTATAAGTTCTCAGCTTTGCTGGAAATACAAAGGAAAAAAAGGGAGGGGGGAGGGCTTGCTCTCAAGGGGCTTATATTCTAATGGGAGAGACAAAACACAATCAGCAACACACAGGGGAAGAGAATAAGCATTTGTTAAGCACCTACTATGTGTCAGACACTGCTAATATACACATATTATCTTATATGAGCCTCACAATAACCCTCAGAGGCAGGTGCTGTTATTATCCTCATTTTACAGTTGTGGAAACTGAGGCAGGAAGAAATTAAATAATTTGCCCAGAGTCACACAGTAAATATGAAATTTGAACTCGGGTCTTCCTGACTCTGGGATCAATGCTCTCTCTTCTTTATGCCATACAGAGCAGAGACAAGGTAGCCTTAGAAGGGAATATACTAGTAACTAGGAGAACCAGGAGAGGTCTGCTGCTCCCGATGGTGTTTGAATGGAGTCTTGAAGAAAGCCAGGGATTCCAAAAGCCAGAGGCAAGGAGGGAGAGCATTTCAGGCTTGTGGAACAGCCACTGCAAAGACACGAAGACTAGAAATTAATCCAGCAAGTGATTTTCTCAAGGTCACGCAAGCTGGTTTAGAAATCCAGTACTTGTAATTCCCAAATCAGACGTGCTCAGCTCTGTATTTTAGGAACTAAACTGATGGTGCCAATTTGTATGTCATGGGAAGGCAATGAGGCAGAATGATGAAAAGAGGGCTAGATTTGGAATTAGACGAGATGGATTTGAATCCTGGCTCCGTGTGTCTCTGAAGTAATCAGTTGGTCTCCGTTTTCTCATCTGCAAAATGAATTAGACTGGATGAGATGTTCTATAAAGTCCCTTCCAACTCTAAACCACAGATCCCTGCCCGTTCGCTGGAACATGCACACAGTTTACTTACCAAGTACCACAATGGCTAGACATCTCCCTAGTCCTGGATACCCGCTATGCCAGGGCACAGAACTCTTTAGCCTTTGAGTCCAAGGAGGGAAAGGGGGAGAGGGTTGTAGTCTACTAGAGTAGAGCAGGGATGGCTGCACCTAAGAAAGAAGTCATGGACAAGGCAGTCGCCATGAATGGTGCATGGTACCTAGGATGGGGAGAGAAAGAAGATCCCCTTTGGAGCTGGAGGCTTCAAGGTGCAACCATGGAAGCTATTCCTGACATGCCAGGAAGCATTTATTCAATGCACCCCTGTCCGGGAACGGGAAGCAAGGATGCACTTACAATAATTGGTTTTAAAAATAGTATTTTTGCCTTGGAGACTTCATGAAACCTCATAAACTGCTTGACTTGGAGTAAATAATAGCAAGAGCCAGAGCTGCCCTTTCTCTATGACCATTCAGGGGCACCGTGTGTCCATTAACTTCAATGGGGCTTACACAGGACCATCTAGGGGAGAAGAGATCTCAGAGACATATGCTTATTAGATGACTGAGGGAAAATCAATCCTTTCTGCAGCAGTAATTGGGCCAACTCCATTTGGAGTGACAGAGGTTAACGTTTTGGGTGCCATCTGATTTAGAGCATCAATAATTAAATAAGAAAATGCCCCTATACTCAGAGGTAAGGGGAAAATGTAAACAGAGCCACGTCCTTTTATTTCCCAGACTACAGAGAACAACAGGGTGGTTGTAGGGAAATGGTTACTCTTAATCTTTTAGGATTATTAGTGAGACCTTTCTGATCTCCAACTCATAGTTTCCCATTAAGGCAGGAGTATCAAATTTGAAGAGAAAACGGAGTCACTAACATTGTACAAGAGGATCCCAGCTGGCACACATTTGTTTAGAAAACCACATATTAACATTATCTGTGTTTTGTTGTATTTTTCTTTGTTTTGTTAAATATTTCCTGATTACATTTTAATCAGGTTCAGGCTGCAGGCAGGAGTGTTGTGGACCACCCACAGCCTGTGAGCCATGAATTTGACACCTCTGCTTTAAGCCCCTCTTTCTATCTGAAAACTTTCTAGATTCCCTCCAATTGCTAGTGCTTTCTCTCCCCAAAGTACCTTGTATTTAAGGACGTTGTGTTTGTTCTCTTTTTATTTATGCTGCACGCACAGCTGGGCTCAGCTGAATCAATATGGTGTCCTTACTGAATAGCCTTTCTCTGCTGTGGCTAAGTAAACCTCCTTTTGTTAACTGTCGAATGGCCTGCAAGTGTTTTATTTCATTCTATTATCAGATTTAAACTACCCAGAGACTAGCCTGAGTCATGGCTAGGCTGGCAACATAAATAAAGTGAAATCCTTGTCATTGTTATCTCAAAAATTCACTATAAAGGGCCCACCCAGTGTCCTATAGGTCTACTGTTTAAACTTTTTAAATAATGCATTCCTTGGGGCAGCCAGGTAGCACAATGGATAGCCAGCCAAGCCTGGAGATGGGAGGTCTTGGATTCAAATCTGACCTCAGACACTTCCCAGCGGTGTGACCCTGGGCAAGTCACTTGACCCCCATAGCCTAGCCCTTACTGCTCTTCTGCCTTGGAACCAATACCCAGTATCGATTCTTGGGTCCTTGGAAGTGGGGGGAGGGAGGAAGAAGGGGGTGAAAGGGATAAAGAGAGGGAAGGAAGGAGAGAGGGGGGAAGAGGGAGGAGAGGAGAGAGGGGAAAGAGGGAGGGAGGGAAAAACTGTGCCCTCAAGAAGATTATGTGAAAATTGGAAACGCAGACAAACAAATTAAGGCACATAAATCCAGGGTAAAGAGTCTTGGTTCTAAAGCTGGCATGGCCTCTGGAGATTATATAGTCCAATCTCTTCATTTAACATAAAAACAAAGTGCAAAGTGGCTTGCCAAAGGTCACAAAGGGAGTTAATTATCAGAGCTGGGATCCAATTCCAGGTACCCTGACAGCAAGCCTCTGTCCTAGAATCAGACATAGCCAAAGTGTGCTACTTGGGTGAACAAGACCATCTGTGCACCCAATTACTGGACACTGAAACCTTGGCCATCCTGTAGGAACCCACTTATTGCCTGGCCCCTCCTGCTGACCTCTTAGAAGCTGAGCCTGGTCCAAGGACTTAGTACCCATGGCCCAACCACATGGCTGTCCGGGGCTTACATCAGACTTCCCCTTCTAGATATGCCCAGATAAGAAGTCTGGCCTGACTCACGCTTATCATCTGCCCTCCTTTCCGGCTGGACTCCTGGCCTGGCCTCTTCTGGCCTGTCCAGCAGCCTTCAGGGACTATTAGCATCACGACTAGCCCTGCCTCAAAGACCCGCAGCATCCTGGATCCACAGACCAGTGCAGCCTCCCTCAGGCTTTGGGGGGCATTTTGACTCCAGGATTCCCCAGTGCTCACCCCTTCAAGCCACAACCCACAAACGGTCCAGGATGCAGTTGGGGGTGGGATGAGATGGGGTGGGAAGAGGAGACGGAGGAGCAGGACTGACTGCTACACTTAGCAAGTTTTCCATGAAAAGGTATTTTTATTCTGAAAGAAGAGCTGAAGAAAGCTCTGATCAAGGGCTGATAAAGAAAATGCCTAATATTTCTAGAGGCACTGGGGAGGGGTATGGGGGCAGTGTATATACAGATTTATATCTTCTATATATAGAAGATGCACATACATTCTTATCTGTATTTTTTCTGAATCAAAAATAGATTGTACCTATTTGGGCAAGTTCCAGACTTATCCTCAATTCAAGCAGAAAAAAAGAAAAGTATATGGTCTTTTTCCTTATCCATCTATATAACATACTTCACTTCCCCCTCTCAAAACTGCCACTCTGGTGATCAGAAAACCACTTTGATTGTTGTTACTGTTCAATTGTTTCACTTGTGTCTGGCTCTTCATGACTCCATCTGGGGTTTTCTTGGCAGAGATACTGACATCGTTTGCCATTTCCTTTTCCAATTTATTTTACAGATGAGGAACTGAAGTCCAAGGTCAGGGGACTTGCCCAGGGTCACAGAGCTAGTAAGAGTTGGAGGTCAAATTTGAATGGAAGAAGAAGAGTCTTTCTGACTCCAGGCTTGGCACTCTAGCCATCTTGCTGCTCCATGTCATGGATTACCTGGAAGTAAAAAGAGGAACCATCGCCCACTTTGGGGCATTTCTTTGGCCAAGGCTAAGGCCTAGGATTAAGAATTTTCTTGCCTTCATAAAATCCAATATATTATCACAGTCCCAGCTGGGGCTGAGTTTGTAGTAAACATTTTTCTAATCTCAAACTTGAAAAACAAAAACAAAAACAAAGAACAGGACCCTCGGGGCCTCTTAATCTTCCAAAGAAGTTTCTGCCTGTGTGTGTGTGTGTGTGTGTGTGTGTGTGTGTGTGTGTGTGTGTGTGTGTGTGTGTGTGTGTGTGTGTGTGTGTAATTGTGCAGCAGAAATTCCCAGAGTCAGCAATGATCCCCTGCCAGGCTGGGGCCCCAGTGGATAAATCAGATTGAACTGGAATGATGCCCCTGTCTTAGCCTGGACTAAAGTGGCCTGCTACATTCTGCTCTCTGTTTCCTCAGGATGCCATAGCCTAGAATAGCTAAAATATAGCAGTAGAAAGAAGCCTTAGGATTCCATTAAATTGAGTCAAACAGATACACCTTTGAGAAGGAGCAGTCTCGAACCCTGAGAGACACCCAAAGAAATCAAGAAGTAAGTAAAAGAAAGGGCAATAGAGTGGGGGAGAGAGCCACCAGTCTCCATCTCCCAAAGGCACACCAGGACATTCTCTCCTCTTAAGAGGTAGTGGTGATATACAAAAATGTGACTTCAAGGATTGCCTTTGATACGTGCTCGCTGTGTGACCATGAGCAATTCACTGAAGCTCTCTGAGGCTCAGGATCTAAAAAATGGGGATGATACTTGGTAGGAATTGTATGAATAAAATAATATAAATAAAACACTTGGGAAATTTTAAGGGGGAGAGAGAGGGTTTCCTGTCTTGATCTATGATTTTGATATAAAGAATTCCCAGTATATAAATTACCTGCATCAAAGCAGATCTAGAAATCATCTCGAATTTCTACTGTTGCAACAGAGACTCTTGGAGAGTTGTATTGGGCACAGGGAAGTTAAGTAAATGTCTGATCCAAGGTCTGGGATTTGAACACAGATCCTTTTTTTTTTTAAATAACCCTTAACTTCTGTTTTAGAATCAATACTAAGCATCAGTTCCAAGGCAGAAGAATGGTATAGGCTAGGCACCTGAGGTTAAATGACTTGTCCAAGGTCACAAAGCTAGATTGTGCCTGAGGCCACATTTGAACCCAGGACCTCTTGTTTCCAGGTCTGGGTCTCTATCTGCTGACCCACCTAACCACCTCACAGGTCTTCTTGACTCAAAGGCTGGCCCTCTATATACCTGCCAGGTTGTCTTTCCTAGACAAACCCTGAAGGACTACTGCAATGATCTGTTCTAATGAAAGCTCTGGGATTCTGGTTTGGCTCTCCCTGTCCCCTCCTATTATGGAACAACTGTCACTCCACAGCCCTCTGCCACGGGCACCTTTAAGAAGCATGGGCAAACTTATCTCTGTCCTTGAGCCGTTCCATTCCACAGGCTTCCATTATCTCTTTCTATTTCTTTGCAAATCAGGCCACTCACTATGCTGACTTGACCAAGTCCCGGGCTCAGGCTGTCTCCAGTTGTGAGCTGGAAATTAGGATTTCTGGCCTCTTTTCTTTATATCAGGACAGGATGGAGAAATCAGGTAGATACCTCTGTGCCATACTATCACGGGTCCATTTTATAATGAAAGTTGTGCAGCCTGCTGTCACTTGCCACACTTTGAAACAGTCCTGGGCATTCTTCATTACGGAGAATGGGTGCTATTCAAATAAAGAGACTGACAGGAACTGCCATTTTTTTTAAAGGATTATATTGAAGCAACTATGGAAACTGGACATTTCCTTTTTTTTTTCCATAAAAAAACAAAACCCTTCCCTTCCATCTTAGAATCAATACAGGGTTCCAAGGTAGAAGAATGGTAAAAGCTAAGCAACGAGGGTTAAGCAACTTGGCCAGAGTCGCACAGCTCTGTCACACAGAACAACTAAACATTTTTCAATGAAAATATAAGCTAGCAGTTCCCTATATATGCTGCTGCTGTTGTTGTTATTTTCAGTCATGTCTGACATCCCATAACCCCATTTGGGGGTTTTCTTGACAAAGATAATGAAGTAATTTGCTATTTCCTTCTCTAGCTCCTCTTGGAGATGAGGAAACTGAGGCAAACAGATGAAGTGACTTGCCCAGGGTCCCACAGCTAGTAAGTATCTGAGGCCAGGTCTGAACTAAGAAAGAGGAATCTTCAGATTGTGAAAGGGAATTCTTTTTTCTTTTTTCTCTTTGTCTATGTTGAGTTAATAACCAAAAACTTTTAAAAACCCTTACTTAACACTAAGTAAGGGAATTCACAGTCACTTACTTAGAGAGCTCCATCCTTTTAACTCAGTCAGAAACTTGTGAATCCTATGATCAGAGTTGACACCTTCAGAAGCCTTTGAAAAGAAATTGACACTTTCAGAGGATGAGGAGTGAATCCTGCAGACACTGCCCCCTGGGCAGTGCTAGACAATTTGGAAAATGTGATTGGCCCCTGTGAAGAGGGGCAGGGATAAGAAGTTACTATAAAAACAAGCCCTGAACTCCCTCAGCGCAGAATGTCTTTGAGAAGATACTCTAAAGAGATTATCTTCTGGAGATAGTCTTCTGACTAAGGAGAGTCTTCAAGGGAGCTTCTCTGGAGACTGTGGCTTGAATTGTGGGCTTGCAGCGTGGCTTCAATTTATACTCCTGGACTACTTCATTGGGTGAGTCAAAGGCTGACTCCTTTCCTAGTTTCCTAAGAGACTAGCTTCCATCTTGGAGGAGGCCAAGTGGTTGGTTGCTCACCACCAATTTTCCTGGTTGAGAGCTAATTAATCTCTGTCTGGATTAAGCAGACCCAGAGTAAACATTTAGGTTGTAGGATAGATAACCTCTCTAACCTCTTCACATTTCTCTACTTTATTGTTTCCTCTCCATCTTGCAAACATTTGTAAATAAATTTCTGACTATATATATAATAGATATAATAAATATTGGCGACCACATAATTTTATATAATCATTGTCCAACCATTAATTTTAACCTTTACAGGATTCCAAGCCCAGTTTTCCATTCACTTCACCCTCACTGCCTTCCTCTATGTGCTAGCTCCTATAGGGAATATAAACTCCTTGAAGCCAGGGACTGACTCATTTTTGTATTTCTATCCCCAGGCCTAGCACAGTACTTAGAAAGGAGGAGGCAGTAAATTTAAAAAAAATTTTTTTTTTCCATTCATTCATTTATCTTCATCTTTTAATAGTAAGGAGAGAGAAAGGACAGGACCCCAAAGAGTCCACTTGGGTGCTGGAGGGGTTCAGACTGTACCTAATTAAAATTTGGCCTCCTGCCTGAAAGGATGTTCCTTCAGAGATCAATTCAGGCCCATAAGTTGTTGTTAACTACTCCTCAACAGCTAGGAAGGAGGCTCAGGCCCAGCCCATAGACACACACAGGGCTTTAGTATGTATCCTAACAGCAAGAGTGGAGAGGCCATGGGGCTGGAAATGGGTCTGCAGGGCACTGTAAAGTGACATATTAAGAAATACCTTTCCCCCTAGGCCTCTTAGAGGCAGCTTCCCAAAAACTGGAAGTCTTTATGACCTCTTCTAAGCTGTCACATCTTTACAGTTGCCATCATCCTAACAAGTGGCATTTGGATGGCACTTTATCATTTGGCCAGGTGCCTCATTTAAGCCTAACACCAGGCCCAGGAAGCATTATGATCTTTATTTTACAAAAGAGAAAACTGAGGTTCAGAGAAGTGCAGAGACTTTCTAGGGTCATCTATCTACTGAGTTCTCAGAAGCAGGATCTGAACCTAGGTTTTATTGGCTCCAAGTCCAACAGAATCTACTACCTCAGTTTCCTGAGTAGACAATGCCCTATATTTGTATCTACTGTTGGTTGATTAAAAATAAAACTTGTTTGAGAAAGCAAAATGTAACCTAAAAAAGCTCTCCTCCAATATGGAATCTCTCAAGCATGCATTAAGATGACACAAAATTCCATGATACATGCTCCACACAGAGATAATTCTATTAATGGTCCTTTTATGATTATCATCAAACAAGGCATTAAACATTGCTCACGACTGCCATGAAGGATGACCTGAGCAAGGTCTAAATGGGAAGTCAAGTCAACAAACATTAGTTAAACACCTAGTATGCATCAGGCACAATTCTAAGAGGAGGGAGATACAAAGAAAGACAAAAGCAATCATACCATCAATTTATTAATGTGCCTACTGTGTGCCAGGCACTGTGTTAAGCACTAGGGATAGAAAAAAAGGACAATAGATGTTCTTTTCCTTTAAAGAGCTTACAATCGGGGGCAGCTGGGTAGCTCAGTGGATTGAGAGCCAGGCTAGAGATGGGAGATCCTAGGTTCAAATCTGGCCTCAGAAACTTCCTAGCTGTGTGACCCTGGGCAAGTTACTTGACCCCCATTGCCTAGCCCTTACCACTCTTCTGCCTTGGAACCAATACACAGAGGGAGGGAGGGAAGGAGGGAGGAAGGGAGGGAGGGAGGAAGGAAGGAGGGAGGAAGGGAGGGAGGGAGGGAGGGAGGGAGGGAGGGAGGGAGGGAGGGAGGGAGGGAGGAAGGAAGGAAGGAAGGAAGGAAGGAAGGAAGGAAGGAAGGAAGGAAGGAAGGAAGGAAGGAAGGAAGGAAGGAAGGAAGGAAGGAAGGAAGGAAGGAAGGAAGGAAGGAAGGAAGGAAGGAAGGAAGGAAGGAAGGAAGGGAGGGAGGGAGGGAGGGAGGGAGGGAGGGAGGGAGGGAGGGAGGGAGGGAGGGAGGGAGGGAGGGAGGAAGGAAGGAAGGAAGGAAGGAAGGAAGGAAGGAAGGAAGGAAGGAAGGAAGGAAGGAAGGGAGGGAGGGAGGGAGGGAGGGAGGGAGGGAGGGAGGGAGGGAGGGAGGGAGGGAGGGAGGAAGGAAGGAAGGAAGGAAGGAAGGAAGGAAGGAAGGAAGGAAGGAAGGAAGGAAGGAAGGAAGGAAGGAAGGAAGGAAGGAAGGAAGGAAGGAAGGAAGGAAGGAAGGGAGAGAAAGAGAGAGAGAGAGAGAGAGAGAGAGAGAGAGAGAGAGAGAGAGAGAGAGAGAGAGAGAGAGAGAGAGAGAGAGAGAGAGAGAAAGGAAGGGAGGGAGGAAGAGAGGAAGGTCTATTCTCCAGTCAAAGGGAGGGACACCTGGGGAAGGATGTCCTGAGAACGTGTGAGCTTCAGAGTTGGTCTGATCTTACAGGATGATGATATTCTGGAGGGTAGAGTGAAACTCTAGGGAAAGATTTCTTCTTGAAATCTATGATTATTCAAAAGAGATTATTTAAATCATCCAAACAGGAAAAACTAAACGGATGAAAAATATTCACTATCCAGACTTTGACATGGACAGACCATCGAGTTAGCAAATCAGTACATATATCTTGAACAGACATTAGAGATGGTTAATAAATTCGGATGGAGGAGAGTAGACTGGACTGTGTTGGGGCAATTATGCTGTAATCATTTCAATAATTCCAAGTCAAGCAAAGCCCTATCTTTCTAATATAATAAGTGTGTCCCTTCCAATGCTGCATGGTTGTGACTCTTTGGATAATATTACATCTAAAGAATCAAGCTGACAATGGGCCAAAGGTTAAAGGGGAGATGTTGAACAGGTGTAGATAGGCTGCAAGGTATTTCCCATGATGGTCTATGGATGAGAAGGGGCCAAAAGAATATCACTAAGTAAAACTATGAGGAGAAAAGAAGTGAGCCCATCACGGGGTACAGGGAGTGAACAAGAACGTACGGACAACTCAAGTCCTACACTGGTCCCTGTGAAACATAGGAAAGCATCCATCATGGATTCATCTGTTGAGGAGGATCTATCGGAATCCATAGAAACCAAATGCCCAAGACTTTTGAAGACAAGGATTGGTTGTAACCTTCACTAGTGAAGATAGTAGCTCTATCAATGAGATCAGAGTTCCACTGAGGTATTTATGGGTCTATTCAGAAAACCCATCTTCCAAGGCCTCTTTGGTCCAATCTTTTTTACATCTTTGACAATTACACATCCAATCCTGGACAATGAGAATTAATCAACCAATTAAAATACATTTTTAATGTAGGTACTGTGTGCTAGGCACTAGGGACCCAAATACAGACATGAGATCATTTCTGTCTTAAAAGAGTTTTCTTTCAACTAGTGTTCAGCATGATAACCCTGAAGCCTGGCAAAATCCTTAATAATCTCAGAAAGATGGCAACATGTTCACAGTGCTCTGCTCACTAAGGCAGGGAAGTGGAATAATGACTTGTTTTTAATTTCAAGAATAGAGGTATAAATACATAAAAGCTTTAATGCTCACCCTTCACAAACAAAAACTGCATCTACGTGGAACTACTCAGTTCTTCAGGGGAGGAAAGCACTGGTCCATCCTTCTAGTTTCTTACTCCAGTTTCCTCTATGATGCTGCGGCACTTTTTTGATGTTAGTCATAGCCACATGGTGTAAATGAAGAATGCTTAACAATTAATGATGAAATTAATAATTATAATAGTAGGGACAGCTCAGTGGATAGAAATCCAGGCCTGGAGATGGAAGGTCTTGGGTTCAAATCTGACCAGATTCCTAGCAAATAACTTAACCCCATTTGCTCTTTTGCCTTGGAACTCATATTCAATGTTAGACAAAACGTCAGGGTTTAAAAACAAAAATAACAATAATAGATAAAATTTATATAGGGATACCTAGGTGGCCCAGTAGATAGAGTGCCAGGCCTGGAGTTAGGAAGATTCATCTTCCTGAGTTCAAATCTGGTCTCAGATACTTCCTAGCTGTGTGACCCTGGGCAAGTCATTTTACCTGTTTGCCTCATTTCCTTCATCTGTAAAATGATCTGGAGAAGGAAATGGCAAGCTTCTCCAGTATCTTTGCCAAAAAAAATCCCAAATGAGGTGACAGAGAGTTGAATATGAGCAAAATAACTGAACATCAAAAAAATTATATAGGAGATAGGTAGATGCCATTATTATCCCCATTTTATAGATAAGGAAACTGAGGCAAGCAAGAGGTTGAGTGATTGCCCAGGGTCACAGAGCTAGTAAGTGTCTAAGACCACATTTGAACTATAGGTCTTCCTGACTCCAGACCCAGCACTCTACCCACTGTGCCACCCCGCTGCCTGTTCTAAACCCAGTAGCAACAGGGACTGTGCCTTAGCTGTGTTTATGTATCCCCACAGTGGTTGGCACAGTACTCCGAACAGAAGAGATGCTTAATAAACATCGACTGCACTGAACTAAACAATCTGAGTAACTCATCTCTGGCAACGAGAAATTCTTGCCAAGTTTAAACTAGCACTTTCCAACCTGTATGATTACAAGGCAAGCCTGCAATTTGGGAAAAAATTACAGTGGCAAATTTAGGCTTTGGGGGTTTGGACGGCTGAAGGAGAGGAGACGGTTGGGGTGGAGAAGAGAAACACCAGCTCTGACAAGTGGTAGGTATCGGCCCTTGGAAAGAAAACACCTGAAAATGTTCTCCTCTGTAAAATGAAGGTTTTAACTAAATGGTGTTGCAGGTCCTTTTCCATTCCAATATTCTATTGATTCTCTGACTACCATAAAGGAGAGAAAAAAGCAGAGAAGGAAGGAAGAGGACGAGGGGCCAAATCCAGCAGCTATTTGTTTGGATGGGGGAAACAGAGCATCCTCGCGCACAGCAATACACCAAAGATTTCCAGTGGGCAACAAGAAGCAGCCCTTGATTCTGAGTCTCTCTCCCTGGAAAGTGGGAAGTTTGCCTAAATGCTACCCTGTCCACTGGGTCTTCCTGAGCTAAGCTGGATGAGGTCAGCAGGTGCCAAGGGCTCACTCTGCTTTCTGCATTCATAAAAATTACAATTTTCCCAAGAAGCCACCAGGCAAAGGCAGAAAGGAAGAAGCGACAGATCAACAGGGTTCTAGAGAATCCCCAAAGCCTCTGTCTAGACCATCATTTCCATTTCTTTCTCTATTTTATATGTAAGGATTTTCTGGTCAGGATGGGTCCCTCTATCAGCTAGAGCTGATCTAACCAATCTGGCTCAAAGGTCGTAGTATCAAAGTTCGAGTAAATAGGACCTTAGAAGTTATTGAGTCATTTTATAGCCTCCTGCCCCAGGAGCAGACCACCCCCATGGCCCACCTTCCATGGAAAAGCAAAGGCTTCTGAAAGGCCTGCTCTTCCTTCTTCCATTGGTGAGTTCTTCCTAGGACTTCCATCTTGTGGAAGGTTGAGGTTGGCCTCTCTTCATTCTCTTCATTCTGATCCTGATTTCTTCTGGACTGCAAAACCACACTTTCCTGTCAGGTACCTTCATTCTACCCTTTTTAATTCTCATTTGTGCATTGTCTTCCATTATTAGAATGTAAGCTCCTTAAGGACAGGGACCATCTCTTTTGTTTGTTTGTAGCACAGCATCTGATAATAAGTGCTTGTTTCATTCCTTCCTTAAATAGCAGGATACCGAGCTCCAAAGAGGGTAAGTGACACCAGGATCACATAACTAGTACATATCAGAGGTAGAATTCAAACTCAGGTCTTCCTGACTTCCAGGCCAACGCTTTAGCCTCTATACCTGGAGTTCTTAATCTTTTATAGGTCACATCCCTTTGGCAATCTGCTGATGCCAACAAACTCCTCCAAATATTGTTAGAAAATAAAAAATAAATGTTTATATTTATAAAAGTATAACTATAAAATATTTATAAAAGTAAAAAATAGCTATGGAATGACAAAAGAAACCAATTATGATGAAACACATTTATCAACATTTTTTTTAAAAAACACCTTCACAGACCTTGGGTGAAGAACTGATGGGCTAAATTACATTGCCTCCCTCAAGTGAAGTGTCCTCTTCCTCACCATTCTCCTTGTCTTTTTTATAGACCTTTTTACAAATTTAAGTACTGTTCTTGGTTCAAGGGGCTCCCTGGTCAGGGCTTTCAACCAGCTTTCCAAATCTTCCCTCCTCATTTCCTCCACCCCCATCAAAATCAGCATCCTGCAAGGGTTGGAGTTTTTCTGCTCAATAAGAGTGAGGCACCATTCATGAAAAGAGAGAGGAGCCCAAAGGGAAAAATCCCAGATATTGAATAATTAATTCACAGGCAATGTATACATGCTTGTATACACATGCAAGGTATAGACACGTGTTATATCAAGTGACTCAAAAACTTCCTCACTTTTATTCATTGGTCACAGCCAGTCCATGGCCAGTGGTACTGGAGAGACCTCTAAGGAACTGGAGGCCTCTAATTAGAATCTCACCTCTTATTTAAGAAAATGAGTTCAAAGAGAGGAAGTCAAGGGCCATTTGGAAGCTTGCTTCTTTCGCATGTCCCCTCCAGACAACCTGGGAAAAGGTTTATTTCAAAACTGAGAAATCTTTCCCCCTGGGCCACGGTGCCTCAGGCAAGCTGGTGAGGACAGTTTGGCTCCAAGCAGTGTTGTAAGAAATCAGAGACCCCTTTAGGCACTGATAGGTAAATTCCCTCCTGCATCCACACACAAACAATGCTCCCCACACTGGGCCAATCTCGAAGCTTCCAGCTTACACTGCTTGTTTGCTTTCAGAGCTGGCTGCTGGCCATTCAGTCTGCTCTGGTCCCTGAGCTCTACAGCTATCCAGGGCTCCCTCCTTTCTTCTCTGACACTCCCAGGTGGTCCTTCATGCATTCCCTTAGTTTTGTAGCTTCTTCAGGGAGGCTGACTGACCACCAGCTTCCCACCAGCCCAGGTCACTTCTCCCATTTTCTATTTCACTCTCCTACTCTTCCCCTCCTCATACTTCCTGACCTTGAACAAAGAGCTTAACTTTTTGTATTCGGCTCCCCCCACCCCGGAAATTGCATTAGATATAAAAGTATTCTTAGGTTTCTTCCAGCTCTAATATTGTCAGTCAGTCAACAAACATTGATAGGCTTTACTCTGTACCAGACACGTGCAAAGGGCTGGGGATACAAAGAAATAGTCTCTGTGCTCAGGGAACACACATTCTAAAGGGGAAGCTGGTATTTAAGTAATTAGGTACCAGGTCTTCCTGACTCCTGGCCAAGGCTCTCCCCTCTATACCGGGGGTTCTTAATCTTTTATGTGTCAATAATCTGTTGGTGCCAACAAACTCCTCCAAATATTGTTATAAAATAACATAAATACATAAAATAATTGGTTTCCTTAGATACAGACCATCGAGATGGAAGATAATCTGGGAGGGGAAGACACTGTGATCCTTCCCTTCCTCATTCCCCCTCTTGGGCTCTTTCTTCCCTTTCCTTCGTTTAGCTCTCTACTCCCCAAACATCTTATTACCTTCCCTTCCCTGCTCTATTCTACCTCCCCATCGTGATTCCTCATGAAATTCCCCCAACATCCCTTTGAATGTTCTTCTTGGGCTGGGGAGGGCTGTCTTACATTAGCATCATAGTAGCCTTTCTGTCTTAAAACACAGAACTGCAGTCACTAACGGCTTCTGTACATTCACAGAATCACAGATGCAGGGCTGCAGGAATCCCGGGCCACCAGATCACAATGCAATTGGGAAATGCTTAACAAAATAAACAAAAGTAAAACACTGTTGCTGTTCAGTACTGTTTGACTTTGTGACTCCATTTGGGGTTCTCTTGGCAAAGATACTGGAGTAATTTTTCATTCCTTCTCCAGATCATTTTACAGATGAGGAACTGAGGCAAGCAAGGTTAAGTGACTTGACCAGGGTCACCCAAGTATAGCCTAAGGTCACATTTGGCCTCAAAAATATGAGTCTGACTGACTCTAGACCCAGCACTTTGCCCACCTAGCTATCCCTAAATACAACACAGATAATAGTAATCTGTTGTTTTCTAAGTTAACATATGGTCATTTTCTATTTGAGTTTGACATTTCCAGCTTAACCTCCAGGTTCTACAGTAAAGGAATCAAAGGCTGAGAAAAGTTAACTGAATTATCCAAGGTCACACAGGCAAGGAGTGACGGGTCTTGGATTCTAATTCAGCTTTCCAGACTCCAAAACCAGCGTTCTTCCAATGGATCACTCCCCTTCCCCTTCCTCACATTCTGAGAAGTCGCTTCCTTCCTCTAATAATTACAAAATTACTTTTGTAATTTTAATAAGGTGGGTGCCTCTCTACATATGAAGGCTTCCTTCGTGCATCTCTTAAGCTGCCTACACTTAGGGATATACAAAGAAAACCAGGTGGTATGCCCCAAACACACAGGGCTTTTCCCAGCTTGCTTTTCAGGGCTAGCCTCCTCCAGCCAGCCATGGCCAGAGGTAACCAGAGAAGAGAGCCTAGATTTTTCTTATCCTTTTCTAAGGAGGGACAGGGGTCTGAACCCCTAAACCACAGATGGTTCACCCGCCACCATGGGCTGATTCTCAGAATTTCATGTGTTGTCCTTCAAGCAAACAGAAAGAAAAAAAAATTGCCATTATAAATCGTATTGATACTTTAATTAAAGATATTATGTCATCTGAAAGACAATGATTTATAACATATATACACAGATGGGTAATGAAACATTTGTCAGTTCTACTTAATATAATAAATGAATTAAGTACTGTGGGGAAAATGATTAAAGCTCTTTTCTAATGATGTATTCTGTCTACTATCCTTGGTGAGGCTGGCTCAGGACACACTACTCTGGCCTTCCAGTATATCTGACTTTTTGGGCAGAAGTTGTTCCAGATCCTATTATCTCCACCCCCTCTCCCCTGAAAGACCTGCAAGGAAACTATATGAAATCAGTATTAGATGTTATTTGTCTTAGATGACTCTTGACTTGACCAAAGTGGGTAGGAACTTGAGTGATATGTTCCACAGAGCCAAAAAGGAAAACTGACATCTTTGTCCCCATCTGCCCTCTGTTCATGGTAATTTATGATAATTTATGATATTTTCATCCTTCAAAAGGAAGGAGAAATGGCAGGGGAAGCTACTTGCTATGCTGGACCTGATTCTTGACCAATGAGGAGGCTGCTGAGGAAGTGACCACACCAACAACTTTGTGACAAAGCACAAAAAGAAAGCAGTCTGGTATCCTCCCTAGATCTGGGGGAAGGAGAAAAGTCCTTTATGATTTAAAATGTTACAGAAGTCAGTTAAAGAAGCTCTAATGAATGACATTCTGAAGACTGGACAGACACCTTTCTAATAAGAAAAAGGGGAGAAGCCATCAACTGATATGGATACAAACTTGGAGACCAATTGAGATTTTTAAAAGACAAGGAAGAGAAGATGGAAGCAAGGGCAGATAACTGATGATTAATACAAAAGCCAGGCCCAGGCCTTTAACAATAGCCTTTTCATCACTAAAACTCAGAATGAGTGTAACATGGAGAAATGATGAACTCTGCATGTAGACTGAAACATGTACTCTGATAAATACTAATGACAACAAAAGTCATTTTTAGTTCTGTAGGGGGAAAAAGAAAGGTCAAAAATGGGAAAAGTCTATAGAGTAGCATGATGATAATGCTAGTAAGAGGGAAAAACTACTCAACTCTCATTCTGCTTCTTTCTCTGCCAAGAATGTTTGAACTAGAAAGGCGGGGCAAGATGGCTCCTAGAAAGAAAAGACATGACAACACAGAAAAGACACAGCAATGTTGGATTTGTTTTATTTTACTAGACATATTTGTTACAAGGAAGAATTTTTATAGAGGGGGCCCTTAGATGATGCTTGAAAGACTGGGAAGGTAAAGGCCTGAAGAAACATAAAGTGATCTCCCAGCTATCAGAAAAGGAAGAGAGTGGCATCTGCAAACCATAGGCTAAGGACCTTGATTGATCCCTGGAGTAAATCCTAGAGTCTATGACTAAAGCAATAGTTTGTGAACAGCTGGAAAGAGAAGTCATAATCTAAAGGGGGAGTCATCTCTTTTTCAAGACTGCAACATGGAGAAATGATGAACTCTGCATGTAGATTGAAACATTTTTCCACATTATTTTTCTTGCATCTTTTTTGCAACATGGCCAATAATAGAAATTGGTTTTGCATGACTTTACATGTACATTGAGTAGTGTATTGCTTCCCTTCTCAATGGGAAAGAAGCGGATGGAAGGAGGGAAAGAATTTGGAACTCAACATTTTTAAATGAATTAAAATAAATTAATAAATATTTCTTGACCAAAAAAATTCTATCATATCATATCAATCATTCTAATATCCTTTCCCAGTTTGACAAGTTATTGGACTGGTAAGTTGAGTAATTGTTATAAGGAGAATTTGTCTAGGATTCGACTAAGCCTTTTACAAAGCTCCTAAGGCTTACATTATTGGCAAGATAGAGTCAGAAGCTAGATTGATAATAGTAAGGTGGATTCAAGGCTGGTTGAATGACTAGACCCCAAGAGTAGCCATTAAGGGCTTAATGACTCCTTAAAAAGAGGTCCCCGGGTGGAATGCCTGAAGGATCTGCCTTTGGCCCTATGCTGATCAACGTTTTTATGAGCACCTTAGATGAAGGCATGGATCATACTCTTTATGTGTGCAGAGAACATAAAGTGAAAAACCTATTGGGTAAGTTATGATCCAAAAAGATCTCATTAAGTTTAAACAATGGGCCAAACTATGTAACATGAAATTTACATGAGGAAAGAAAGGTCAAGTTCTGCCATTGATTAAAAAAAAAACTTTATTAAGATAGAGCTGGACAATAGTTAGCCTGAGAAAGATCTGGGTAAGTCTGAGCAGGAAGCAAGATGAAGACAAATCAACAGTACAAAGATGACTAGAATTTAGAGGATTTTGGTTCCATTGTTTCTCATCTGGTTATACCCCAAATGGAGATTATATTAATTTTTGACTATAATGTTATAGGAAGATCATTGACAAATTAAAGTTTCTAGATGAAGGTAATTAAGATGGTGGTGTGGAGATAGAGGAGAGCAAGACCATGATATATGAGAATTCACTGAAGAAATGGGGATTTTTCATTTGGAAGAGAAATTTAAGGGGAGGGGGGATGAAAAGGGAATAATAATGGCCTTCAAACATTTAAAGATATGTTTTGGGAGAAAAAAGTATTTGCTTTTTCCTGCTTGGTCTCAGATGTCAGAACTAGAAGCAATACGTGGAAGTTTGGAGAGACAGATTTAGGCTTCATGTAAAAATTTTAAAAAATAATAATACTCTTCTGCTAATACCATACCAAATTGGAAACAGTGCCTACCTTAGAATTAGTGTGATTCCCCCTTATTAGAATTAAAAGAGAAGACTCAGAAATAGCTATGCTCAACACAAAATAATGATTATCTAAGAGTGAATCTCCAAGGTAAATTCCAATAGCTTAAAATAAAATTTTGATAATGACCCACTGGGAAAGGTATAGACGGGATTCTTAATTAGGTACAGAGTGACTAGATGGCCTCTCATATCTCCTATAACTCCAAGATTCTCTAACACTGATGTCACACAGAGAGCTATGACTGGCACAACTGTTTTCCCAATCATGAAACATCCTCCCCAACTAAATTGTAAAAGTCTTAAACAGGGCTTGTCACTTTATTTCCATTTCCTTTGCTCTCTCCAAAAACCTTTCCAGCACATAAAATATACACTGTATATCATAAAGTCCCTTTGCTTCTTCATCAAGCTTAGTTCTGTTTGAGGACAGGGATTCTGTTTTGCATTCATCGTCTGCTCCTCTCTCATTCCAGAAATTCCCATGCCAGTGTTGTACCTCCTCTGGATCTTTAATTAATATTACTAATTGCCTCAGACACTTCCTAGCTGTGTGACCCTGGGGAAGTCACTTAACCACTATTGCCTAGCTCTTACCACTCTTCTGCCTTAAAATCAACTCATATTGATTCTAAAGCAGAAGCTTAGGGTTTATGTTTATATATATATATATATAAATAAAATATGTATATTTTTATACATATATGTATGTATGTATTACTAATTAACACAAGTAAAACAGAGCTGAGGGTAACTTTCCAAGAACCTACCTGGAAGATCAGCTTTCCAAGTATGGAAGAATACTCTGCTTAGAATAATTTATTGTTATTGTTCAGTCCTGTTCAACTCTTTGTGACCTTATTTGGGGTTTTCTTGGCAAAGGTACTAGAGTGGTTTGCCATTTCCTTCTCCAGCTCATTTTTTACAGATGAGGAAAACAGAGTTAAGTGATTTGCCCAAGGTCACAAAGCTAATAAGTTTCTGAAGCTAGATTTGAACTCGGGTCTTCTGGCCTCCAAGCACAGTGCTCTGTCCTCCGTGCCACCTAGCTGCTCAAATGGTCTCTAGTTCCCTTATTTCCTTAGATGCTGCAACCTCACAGAGCATAAACCCATGCTTCCAGGGTCAATCTATACATTGAATCCAGAAAAACAAATAGCCTTACAGTGTGATTCGTAGAATGCAGAAAGGTCTTTATTGCTGAGTAGCAGAAGGAAAGCTTCTGGAGGTGGCTCAGATACGTATCAATTGAGTTATACCCAAACACCCCCATGCTCATACAATAGCCTCAATCCCCAGCCTCCAAATTAAAACAACTCTGAGGCACCACCCCATACCCCTCAGATGACAGAAAAGGAAACTGGCAAATGCTGGAAGGGATATAGAAACGCTGGGGCACTAATGTGTAGCTGGTGGAGTTGCGTATTGGTCCAACCATTCTGGAGAAGAATTTGGCACTATACCCAAAGGGCTATAAAATCATGCATACCCTTTGACTCAGCAATACTAGATCTGTATCCCAAAGAGACCAAAGAAAAGGGGAAAGGACCTGTTTGTACAAAAATATTTATAGCAGCTCTTTTTGTGGGAGCATAGAATTAGAAACTGAGGGAATGCCCATCGAATGGGGAATGGATGAACAAGTCGTGGTATTTAACTGTGATGAAATACGACTGTGCTGTAAAAAATGACAAAGGGGATGGTTTCAGAAAAGCCTGGAAAGAGTCCTATAAATTGATGCAAAGTGAAAGGAGAAGAACCAACAACAACCATTTTATATAATGATAAACTGTGAATAACTTAGCTAACCTTAGCCATACCACAATTCAAGACAATAAGGATCAGAAGATCCTAGATCTAGAGTTGGATGGGACCCCAGAGTCGATCTAATTCAACCCTCCAATTTTTTCAAATGAGAAAATGGAGGCCCAAGTTGGTTAAATGACTTGCCTAAGGTCACCTAGCTAGTAAGCATCAGAAATAGAATTTGAACCCTAGTCCTCTGACCTCAAAGACAGTGCTTTTTCTACTCTACCACAAGGTTTGTGATTTGAGGTGAGATTCTTTTTGGAGGCTAAGCTTTGACTTTTACATCACAAATGTTCTGGAAGGAGGAGACAAAGGGAAGGCTAGTGGTCCAAGGAGAAGATGAAAACCAAAGAAAGATAAGGTCAAAGGAGAACTTTACCTCCTTCCTTCTATAACACGTCCGCTTCTTGAGTTAGATTGAGGGAAAAGCCTAAAACCAAATACCAGTTTGCTTAAATTCCTGACTAAGGCTATTCCCAGCAACTTTTCCTGGAGCTGGGATCAAATTTGTGGCAGGACTAATTTCTAAAAGGATGAAAACTATTTCTAGGGTTCTTATCTAACCCCCCACTGCAAAGGAAAGCTTCTTTGAAAAGGCAACCACAAAGGGAGATAAACACCTGGCCCTGACCACGCTGGGGCAAAATCAGAAGAACCAAAGGCAGCTCCCAGATCATTTGTGCTTCTGACCTGATTTAATCATTGTTTATTTCAGTATTTTCCAGGAAATTGTTCATTAAGGATAAAAGCACCTGGCTTACAGTAAGAGAACATTACACAAAGCCTCTGTCATTGAGTCCTGGGAAGAAAAGTAATTAATAAAGCCAAACTGAACAAACATGCTATAAATTAGAGGTCTAAAAAAGAAATGTCTGGCATTTAGTAGATTAGGCTAGAAGATTGAAATAAAACATCATATTTTTAGATTAGGGGAAGAAAAAATGTTGAGCAGTGGGCTTGGGGAAGGTGGCAGAGGTAACAGTCTATTTCAAGAGAAACCAAAGTCTTTGCTTCCATTAAGAGAATTATAAATCAATTCTGTTTTGTCTGGGGGCGCATCCAAGCAGCACGCGCTAAATTAAAAAGCTTAACGTGTTAGAGCAGCTTTTCCTGAGGCCTCCACGGAACAATGCTAGCTCAGGCTTTCAGAACCCTCTGGATCCATAGCAGGTCAGTGAGGGGAAGTTAGGGATGTTCAAGAGGCACCCTTCATTTACGGAGATTGGCCTCACGAGAAGGGATTGCATTCCAGGCTTGGAGGCAGGACGGGAGACCAATTGTCCGGGAAGCACCAAGCCAGCCGGCTTGATTAGTATGAAAGGGACTGATATGAAATAAGGCTGGAAAGGTAAGTAGGAGACATAGATTTAAGTGCTCTAGTGGACAGCTGGTGGCACATTAGATAAAGCACCAAGCCTGGAGTCAGGAAGACCCAAGTTCAAATCCTTCCTCAGATATTTGAAAGCTATCTTTTAAAGGCAAGAATTACAAATATTCTGGAGGGGGTAACATTCCAAATCACTTAACCTTTTTGTCTCAGTTTCCCCATCTATAAAATTGGGATGATAATAATAGCATCTACCTCCCAGAGTTGTTATGACATCAAAGGATATAATTATAAAGTTTTCATCATAGTGCCCAGTGAGTAGTAAATGCTATAAAAAATATTTTATCATATTATAATTATATATTATATTTTATTATATTGTTCTATATTATATAGCATATATACATTTTATTCTTAAATTAATGGAGTATACAAATGCAACATTTGATGAAGACTTAAAGAAACCCTCCAACAGCAGGATTTCCAGGGAGTCTCCCCGGGGACCTTTTCAGACTCTGAGCATTGTGTGTGTAGGTTTGAGAGATGGGAGTGGAAGATGGAGTGGTGGAGGAAGGCTAGCCTTGCAAGCAAGGCAGCTCCTTTGCTCAGGAAAAATTCAGTGGGAAGGGGAACGATGACAAAATCCTCTAGGTCTTGGGGGGAAGAACTGTTAAACTTATACATGTTTTTTCCACAATGCTGGCGGGGCTGTCAGTACCCACCTGCTCTGGGGAGCATCTTAGCCTATATAGAACATATCTATACTAACACACTTAACCTGCACTCTGGATCTTTCTACAAAGCTGAGGAAAGGATAAGATCTCTGAGAAGAGGGGAGGAACAGTCCAGACATTTATTTCAAACCAATTTCACCCATCATAGAGCAATCTCTAAAGCCAAACAAGTGGATCCAGTGTGTAGGAATGTGTCAGAATGCTTTACATTTAGAAGAGAGGTAATGAGTGGCACCCAGCCTGAATGGGAAAGCAACCAGACTCTGCAGGCCAAAGGAGGAGGGAGAGGGAGAGAGAAGGAAAGGAACCTGCTGAGTTCACAAAAATCCCTGCTAGTTCCCTTCTGAGGGCGAGAGCAATAATGACTTTACAAATAGAGGCAATATTATAGAGGAGTAAAAAAGGACCAAAAGGCAAGATACCTGGGTCCTGATCCTAGTTCTGACACTAATAGATTGTGTGACTTTAGATAAGTCACTTCCCTTCTCTGGCCTCAGTTTCTTCATCTAGATAAATGGGGAAATATATAGTATTAAAACACAAGATATCGTTATGGAATGGTATTCCCCATAAATCCTCTCCCCCAAGTTTTCATGGCATTATTCTCTTGGTTCTCCTATTATGTCTGACTAATACTTCTCAGTCTCTTCTGCTGGTTCTTCATTCAGGCCATTTGCACTAACTGGTGGATAGCTCCCAAAGTTCTGAATTGGTCCCTCTTCTCTTTTTGCTTGCTCTCCCTTGATGATTTCATCAGTTCCCAAGAGTTTGGTTATCCTCTCTCTATGCATACTAGACAAGCAGACCGAGAAAGAGAGATCTCCAACCCTAAATACAGTTTCTCATCCCAAACTGCCTTTTCGACATCTCAGATTGGATGCCCAATAAGCATTTCAAACAAGAACTTTTTCCCTCTTGCACACTTCCCTATTGCTAGGGAGGACATCACCATCTTCTGATGCACCCAGTCCTTCAAGCTTAGTGTCATCATCCACCCATTTGCACCCACCCCACATATACACTCAAATTTTGTCATTTTTTGGTTTCCAATGTCTCTCATTTACATCCTCTTCACTTCACTCACAGAGCTACCACCTTGCCTTCTTAGTAGCCTTCTAATTAGCCTCCCTGCCTCGAATCTCTCCCTCCCCTAATCTATCCTCTGCCCAGCTGCCAAAGAGACATCTCTAAAATAAAAGTCTGACCATGTTACCACCATCCTTCAATAAACTCCAGTGGATATCTGTTTCATGGATCAAACTTTGAATCTTTTATGTAGCATTTAATTCTCTCCATAATCTAGCTCCTTTCTAGTTGTCTTTTTTTTAAACCCCTATCTTCTGTCCTAGAATCAATACCCCAGGCAGTGGAGTTATGTGACTTGCCCAGGGTGACCCAGCTAGAAAGTGTGTGAGGCCAGATTTACACCCAGGACCTCCAGTCCCTGGGATTGGCTCTCTATCCCCTGAGTCACCTAACTGTCCCCCTTCCTAGTCTTCTTACATTTTACTCTCCTCCATACACTCTAGGATTTAGCTACACTGGCCTCCTGATGCTTCATCTCCCTTTTTCATGTTTTTGCACTAGATGTCGCCATGCCTGGGAAATTCTCTCTTCTGACCTCCAAAACATAGTTTCCTGGTTTCCTTTAAGACTTGGCCCCTATTTTCTGTAGGTCTTTCTTGGTCCCAGTAGCTGAAATTACCCTCCAACTACAAAACACATATCTTCTATTCACCTGGTTATTTAAATATTGTCTCTATCACTGAAATGCAAGCTCTTTAGGGACAGTGACTTTTGGGGGGGTGGGGGGTGTAGTGGTCTTTCTTTATATCCAAATAACTTAACACAGTACCTGGCATATGTGTTTAATGCTTGATTCAGGGATTATTCTTCCACTGATTACTGAGAAATGGAAAAGACTATGGAAATTCTTCCAAGAAGATTCTAAAGACCATTTAGGTGAAATTGTCTAGTCAGGAGAATGGACAAAATAACCTCAGAAGCCAAAGTTTTATACTATAAAGAGAGTTCTCTTTAGAGCAAAGATTCTTAACCTTTTTTTATCTCATGGACACCTGCAGTCTGGTGCAGCTTGTGGATCTATTCTCAGTTTTTTTTTAGACTATTCATAATTGAAGGAAATACTAGATTTTGGCTAGAAGTCAGCGGAAAAAAAAAAGATGTCATTTTTCCCCATTCAAGTTCATGGACCCTCTGAAATCTATCCATAGAACCCTTAAGGGTTCTTGGATTCCAGGTTAAGAACCCCTCTGTTAGATAATAACAATTTGAATAATAGTATTTAAGGTTTGCCACATTACTTGTCATTGAGATAAGTAATGTATCATTAATTACTACCTTACAGGTAGAGAAACGGGGGCTCACAGAATTTAAATGATTTGCCTATGTGGATGATAAGTGTTTGAGCCTAGATTTTAACCTTAATCTCCTCACTTCCAGGACTCATTCCCACTACACCATACTGCCTCTACATCTTTTCCTTCCTCAAGCCAAGAGGAATCAGAAATCTGTTTCCAGGGTCTGTCTCATTCAATCAATTTATTCTGTTATATTTATGATTACATATTTGTTATATGATCTTCCCTGCTATTCAGACCCAGAAGCCACCTGACTTTCTTTTGTATCCCACAGCCCTTGACTGGAAGGAAAAGTCTTGTGCCTCCTCTACTCAGACGCAGAAGAAAAGTGCGTTCTTTGGTTTGTGTAGGGTCCAATACCAACTCCTTTTTCATGAAACTCTGGGGTATTTTTGCTAATTCTCTTACATCCATGGTCTAGTGTGTGAGGTTGCAAAAGTTAGGCTGACTGGCCTTCCTTCTGTACTCTTGGGAGGTTATTCTTCTCAGACAGCTGACCCAGAAGAGGAAAGGACATACCACAGTGGTTAGCAATGGGTCAGTTGCAGCACAAATCAATATCTCTAGATCCCTCTGCCTGGGATGTGTTCAGCCTTTACGTATGCTAAGCTCACCCAGGTCTTGATGACGCCTCTCTGCAGCACTCTCTCCCACGCTTGGGGGCTGTCCTTCTTCACCTGTCCTCTAACAAGGTCCTCAGAATAACCATCTCCCCAACTGAATTCGGTTACATGCTCGTTCTCAGTCCTGAGTGTCCATCCTGTGTCCATGCTCATTCAGAGATTTACACCAGCAGCTTTTATGCCTTTCATTAGGATATAGGAAAGGTCAGGGCTGAGGAAAGGGCTGAGGAAAATGCCTGAAAAACAGGTTATTATTAGATCTCATTTCTATGGTCCATGAGAATTTTGGAATCCAATTTCTATTATCATCTTCTTCCCCTTTCCCCCATCTCTAGGACTCTTTGTGATGAAAACTGCTAACCTCTTTTGGTAATTCACTTTCTCTTCTATTAAACTTTAGATGAAATATCTTTTTCTTTGTTCCCTTAGCACTTAACTCAATTTGTCTTCTATTATACATATTGCTTATACTTATACACACATTCCTCTGTAAATAAATGAAAACGTATATCTATTAAGTGCTTACTATGTACCAAGAATTATATTGTACAGAGTATTAAAGATATAAAAACAAAAGACAATTGCAATTCAAATCTGACACTTCCTAGCTGTGTGACCCTGGGCAAGTCACTTAACCCCCATTGCCTAGCTCTTACCATTCTTCTGCCTTGGAACCAATACATAGAATTGTTTTGAAGACAGAAGGCAAAGGTTTAAAAATAAAAGACAATCCCTGCCCACTCAGAGTTAGCTTATTGATCTCCGAAGTTCACACCAGTCTCTTTTCTGTGAAATTTAATGATGGCCTTTTCTCAGTCCTCATCCTTCTTGACTAACCTGCTAAATGACCTGATGGGCCGCCTTCCTGCCTTCCTCTCCGGGGTACTCTCTCCCCTCTGGGCTTTCATGACACTGCTCTCCTCCAACCTGTCTGATCAGTCCTCCCAATCCCTTTGGCAGTCAGGTGGCAAAGCAGATAGAGCACTGTGCCTGGAGTCATGAAGACTCATCTTCCTGTGTTCAAATCTGGCCTCAGACACTTACAAACTATGTGACTGAGTAAGTCACTTCACCCTGTTTGCCTCACTTTTCTCATCTGTAAAATGAGTTAGAGAAGGAAATGGAAAATCACTTCAGTATCTTTGCCAAGAAAATCCCAAATAGGGTAGTGAAGAGCAAAACATGTCTGAAAACAATTGCATAAGCAGCATAATTAATCCATCAATGAGCAAATACTCCTGAAGGGCCTTATGAGTACTAGTCATTGTGCTAAGTGCTGAGGTTACAAAAACAGGCAAGACAGTCCTTGCCCTCAAGAATTTATAATCAAATGGGGGAAAACAACACGCAAACAAATATATACAAAATTCCTACTCTAACTCCTTTGTTGGTTCATCAAGCCCCCTGAGAGTGTTTCCCAAAGCTCTGTCCTAGACTTTCTCTCTCTTCTCTCTCTTAGTGACCTCATCAACCCCCATGGGTTAAATTTTCTCCAAGCAGATCACTCCCAAATCTAGATATCCATTCCTAGTGTCTTCCTTAAGCTTTGGACTTGAATTACCACTCTGTTCTGGACAATGTGAACTGGATATCCTAGAGACTTTAGATTTAACATGCCCAAAACAGAATTCATTGTCTTTTCCCCAATTCTCTCTTTTCTGAACTTTCCTACTTCTATTGAAAGCACCACCATTTATTCTTTTTTTTTTAAACCTTTCCCTTCTATCTTAAAATCAATATTGTGAAGAGTTGGACAGAACTGAATAATGACGGAAGAGCAATAAATCCTGGTTTATCGCTTGCTTACCTGCTCCATCTCCCTCTCTGAGGGACACCCCATCCTTTACCCCCTTTTATCTTTGGCCCCATCTTTTTTTACTTTAAAAAAACACCCAAACCTTTACCTTCCATTTTAGAATCAATACTGTGTATTGGTTCCAAGACAAAAGATCAGTAAGGGCTAGGCAATGGGGGGTTAAGTGACCTGTCCAAGGTCACACAGCTAGGAAGTCTACGAGGCCAGGTTTGAACCCAGGATCTCCTGTCTCTAGGCTGGCTCTCAATCCACTGAGCCATCCAACTGCCCCACCACCATTCATTCTTACAGTCTCCTTTGTGACCTCAGCTTCATCCTCAATTCCTCTCTCTCTTACTCCATTTTGGCAGTTAGCAAAGGTTGTTGTACCTACCTCTATAATCTCTCTCACATTGTACTCATTACCTCTTATCTAAACTATTGCAATAGCCTCCAAATTGATCTCCTTGCCAGAGCCTCTTCCATAGAAGTGCCAAAGGGATTTTCATTAAATACAAATCTGACCATGCCATTCCTCGACTCTATAAAGTCTTCTTTTTAACTCTTAAGATCCTGACCCCACTCTATTTTTCTAGCCTCATTCCATATGACTCCCTTTGCCATTCTCCAAGGTCCAGTCAAACTGACCTCTCTATTCCTCACGCTCAAACCTCATTTTTTTCCGTTTCTAAGAGGCAATGCAAAGCTATAACTGAAAAGTTATAGGTCAAAGGTCAAAGTGAAGCCATGAGTATTGACTTCTCTACAACCTCAGGGAGAAGAAAACAATTCAAAAATCTCTGATAAATAAAAATCCCTCCGGCATTAATCAACTGTGTGACCTCAACCAAGCAACCGCATCTCTGGAGGGCTCAGTTTTCTCATCTGTAAAATGACCAGCTGATCATGAAAGTCCCTTCTAGGTCTAAACTTTTATTATCATCTGATTCTGTCAAATCTTAAGCTCTGTAATGGGTTGATTTGGTCGGTTTTTTAGTAAAAAATCTAAGATGGCTCCACACTCTCCAACCTTCCCCTCCCGCCATGTAACAAGGCTCCTTCCTGGTGGTAGCTTCCAAGCTATATTCACTGCAAGCAAGACAAGATGTCTCTGAAAAGTGTTGCTTCATTGCTGAAAGAATCAAACCAAAGAAAGCCTAGTCACCTCGTCCCTCGGATGGCTGAACTGATACCATAATGGACTGTCTGGGAGAAATGTCATGCCCCGAACAAATCCAGGGCTCCAAGACCGGTACATCCCCTCCTTATCCTCCCCTCTTCCATCCAGTCCTTACCCCTCAATCACCAGCCTAATGAAAACTCTAACAGCGGCAATGAAAACCACTTTAATAAGCTAAGCGCTCCATAGCTCATTAGAATTATGCTAATAGGAGAGGGGGCTGATGTCATATGCCCTGAAACCCTGAAGTAAAAAGGAGGAAGAAAAAAATTCAATATTGAGTTTTGTCTCATTTCAAAGCCACTTTCACAAGTGGCCATAAATCTTCTGGGTGACGTGACATAATAAGGGTCTGGGAACAGCCTTGGCATTAATAATTAGCCATTGCAAGGCTCGGAATGGAATCCTTCTGACACTTGAGCTCTTCCAGGGAGAGGGAGGGAATAAAGAGACTGTTGGAGATGGGGTGAGTTTGTCTGGGGTGAGTGTCCCTGCTCCTACCCCCCTGGCCTCCCAGCGGCAGGTCCCTATAGCACAGCCTTCTCTGTGTGCCCCATACCCTGTCTGAAGCTTTTTTCTGTCGCTTCCTTCCTTCCCCCACCAACCCAACCGTAACCTTAGGAGCAGCCACAATTCTCTCGGGAGCTGGTCATGGAATGGCACAACAGAAAAAGCACAAGACCCTGAGGAGCGGCGTCCCACTCCTGTCCATGCTGATGAGGTACTTCTGCTCTGTCTTCAGTAGAGAATGGAGGAAACCTCAGGATTACAAAATTAGAAATTTAGAGATGAAAGGGACTTTCAGAGTCATCCAGCCCAAACCCTTTATTTTAGAGGCCCATTGATATGAAGGGATTTATCTAAAGTCATACAGCTTGTAAGGAGCAGCTAGGTGACCTCGTGGATAGAGCTCTGAGCCTGGAGGAAGACCCGAGTTCAAATTTGACCTCAGACATTTACTGGCTGTGTGACCATGGGCAAGTCACTTGACCTTGTTTGCCTCAGTTTCCTCATCTTCAAAAATGAGCCGGAGAAGGAAATGGCAAACCATCCAGTATCTTTGCCAAGAAAACCTCAAATGTGGTCCCAAAGAATCGGACATGACAGAAAAAGGACTGAACACATACAAGTCACACCCTTTCCAGTCACTGCATCTTGCTCCTATCTTCTACGTGAGAGCCCTTCAGAGGCAAGGGCAGATAGCATGCCAGATGAGTCAGGGGACCACAGTTCTCATCCTGTGCTGTTAATCTCTGTATGTTCATGTTGGCATGTCCTGTCCTAGATTGGAAGCCTCCTTAAGGGCAGGTGCTCCACGCCCTGTGCAGGAATATCTAGTTTATGGCCTTGAACAGTCGATTTTTTTTCAATCACTAATTATTGACTCCCTGATTCTAGTTCCAATTTTGCCACAAACTAAGGATGTGAGAATATGATTTTGTAACTAAGGAATAATGTTTGAAATTGACCAAATAAAATTAAAATAAATAAATAAATAAATAAACTAGGTATGTGGCCCATAGCAAATCTCTTACCCCTTCTGCAATGGACCATTAGTTTTTTCATCTGTGAAACAGGAATGACAACACCTGGCTCTGTTCTTCCCATCTCGTAGGGTTGCTCTGAGTATCAAATGAGAATGTTGGTTTGACTGTACTTTATAAAGTATCTCTTACACTATTTATCCAAGGGTTAAGTGCTTATATTCTCAGTCATTCCTTCAGCCTCCCACCCCTCCTGCTCTAACTTCCTTTCTCTTAAAATTGATGAATTGAGAATTCAAGCATGCTTTTTTCACCTATTTTTTTTACCTTTTTTGCAACATGGCTAATACAGAAATATGTTTTGCATGACTTCACATGTATAATGGGTATGGAAAATTAATATTGACTTGGAAAATAATATTCTCTTTGCCCCAGCCCACCCTGAAAAGCAGTTTGATATTAAAGCACAAAGCTTCTCCCCCAGGCCATGAAACTGGGTTAGGTTTCTCCTTTTGGTTAAGATCTTTGTTGGGTCTGACAAGACTTAGAGGCGTGGTTGAGCAGCCACTTGATTAGATAATAAAATCAGTGCACTAGGCAGCTGCCATTTTGGAATGCAGTGACCAACCTGTTGGCATCCTTGGGGCACTCTCCTTCCTGCAATGAAGCAATGAGGGAGCAGTTGAGGTGTCTGAGTACCACTTTCTTTTGACTGTTTTCCAATCAGAGATGGAAGGGAGGGGAGGCTCACCTGGATGATGATGTTACAAGGGGTATGTAAGACAGGTGCACCAAAGGAAGTCTTTCTCTTTTTTCCCCCTCTTCTGGCTGTGCTCCTGTTCTCTTTCCCCGCTCCTTGTACTTGAGCCCTTCTTTTTGTCCGACTTGCTCTCTGGCATCTGTTCAGACTGTGGAAGGAGTCCATTGGCTAGATTTCCTTGAATGGTCTCTTAATAAATAAACTAACTTTGAATTTTAATATATACCGCCTCTGGAGAATTTCATTCATTATGCAAGTATCATATTGCTTGTCTTCTCAATGGGTGGAGGAGGGAGAGAATTTGGAACTTAAGAATTCTTAAAATAAATGTTAAGGGGCAGCTAGTTGGCCCAGTGGAGAGAATGTCACACCTGGAATCAGAAGGACCAGGATTCAAATCTGGCCTCAGATGTTTCTTAGCTGTGTGATTCTAGGTAAGTTGCTTAACCCCATTTGCCTAAAAATGGATAAATTAATGTTAGAATAATTAATTAAAGAAAAAAATCTTCTCCTGGGCCATCCTTTCCTTCAGCTCCATTTCTTTCTTCTTCAGTTCTCCCCATTCACATTGCCTAAAGGAGTGACCTCAAGTTCAGTGAAAGCAAGGAAAGCACCAGACTCCAGTTAAAAGATCTAGTTTCTAGACCTAGTTCTGTCACTACCTATGGAACTCTGGACAAATCATTTTATGGACCCCAGTTTCCTCCTCTGAAAAAATGAAGGGGTTAGGCCAGTTGCTGAGGATACATCTCTATAATTCTATGATCTCCTAATTCTTATTCCCAGGTTAATTCTGAGCTCCCAGGAGGGAATGGTTTTGTCTGTAACTCTCTGAAAGGCCTCAACAGTCACTTTCTGAAAATCCTCAACCACCACTGTGTCCTTACCCAGGGGTCTCTTGCTCCTGCCTCCCCTCACCCCAAAAATCTCCATTGCCTTCCCCAGTAGGGGAGGCCGAATAACCAGGCCCCTAATTTTCCCTGGGCAATCCAATGCCACCCCATGTTGGGACTACAGATTGAAAATAAAACTCTCTGTCATGCAATTACAAAGGTTAATTGCAGGATTCAGCAACAGCAAGAAGAAGGCAGCTTTCTCTGTTCATAAATACAGCCAATTAAGAGACAAGTATCATTTTGCAATTATATCACTGATATAAATACCATTTCACTTGGCAGTTTCCAAGTGCCTCACTGGACACCCAGCAATTGGCTGGCAAGCCTGCTGGGGGTTTTTGCCTGTTCCCGCAGACTCTCATCAGGACAGCACAAGGTGATAAGTGCTTCCAAAGCAGCAAGTGGCCCCAAGCCTGGGACAAACCCCAAACCTGATGGTCCTTGAGAAAAACTCAGCCAGATCCCCCAAGAAGTCAATTATCAGAAAGAATCTGGATAATTAATGCAAAATGTTACATCTCCCTCGCACAATTCCAGTCAGAGTTGCTGCTGCAATTGTGGTCTCTTCAGGAGAAGAAGAACATCACCAAGGCCTCAAATCTCTCCTTGCTTTCATGTAGCCCCGAGGGGAGCCAGCCTTCCCCCAAACACCTTTGAAAACAACACCCTGCCAAATCCCCCAGCTTCAGAATTAAGGGATGCCTGGAGAATCCAAGCCAACACAAAAAGTTCAAAGCCAGCCCTGAGGGTGCAGGGAGGTCCAGTTGCCATCAGGAATAATTAGGACATGTCAGACCAGAAGGATCAATAACATAATAAATGAATGATGTGTTATTCCTCAGAATCTTACTACAAATTATGCAGTCTTTGATCATACAAAGTTATCTGACTGTTAATGACATGTAATGTTAATTATGGAAAGGAGGGAGGGAAGGAGGAAAAGAAAATGCCCAGGATAAAGATGTCTTCCGGGAATAATTAATATTCTTCCAGGAGCCAGAATGTCTGTGATTTAGGTCTCTTTTTCAGTGACGATGATTTAGCAGCCACAGGAAGGCATGGCGGCATCACTCATCCGCTGTAGGAGGCCTTCTCCATTGAGAGAAGACCGAGAGTGTGCCGGCACTGAGCCCATGGCAGAACAGACTGACAATCCTCAAGCCTCAGAAGGAAAGTTTTTTCTTTGGCCTGCATAGGTCTAACGCTGCCTCCTAGCTTTGGCACTTTCATGGGTATCTACTAATTCCCCTCCATCTGTGGCCTAGACTATGAGGCTGGAAATCAGCTAGTTAAAAGACAGCTGAGACTTGAACTTGGGTCTCTAAACTCCCAGTACGGTGACCTTTCTACTTTGGGGAAAGTTTGGGGAAAGAAAAGGAAGAATAAAAAGGAAGGCAAATGGAGAGCTTGGGGGAGTCTTCCTTTCAGACTCGGGAACACCCTGGAAATGTTTCCCAAATGTTGGGGATTTCTAGTATTGATGCTTCCGTTGCCTAGTTTGGAAAATCCCAAAGGATGGTCCGATTGCAGAGGGCAGGACAAAGAAATGTCTGAATCAGCAGGCTATACTTCTCAGAAAGCAGTGCTGGCTCCAAGGAAATGTTGCAATCCTAAAATACACTCTCCTGGTCACGGTTACATCATTACGTCTCTTTTCCCTGCTCTAGAAAGACAGAATCCTTGTAAAAAACTCAGGATTTGAAGAATCTTGGAAGGAATCTGGCTTCCCTCAAGACTCATAACTACCACCTTGTGCAAGAAGCCTTACCCAGTCTCCCGGCTCCTGGTGCCTTCCCTTCTTGGATTACCTTCCATTTACTCTGGATATATTTTGTAGGAAACTATTTATTCTTATGTTTGCCTCCCTCTTTAGCCTGTAAGCTCTTTATGGGCAGGGACTATGGTTTGTTTGTTGTTTAAATATTTACCTCCCTTAGAATCAATCCTAAGTATTCATTCCAAAGCAGAAGAGGGGTAAGGGCTAGGTAATTGGGGTTAAGTGACTTGTCCAGGATCACACAGCTAGGACATGTCAGAGGCCATATTTGAACCCAGGTCCTCCCAGCTCCAGTTGTAGCATGCTATCTACAGTGCCACCTAGCTGCCCTACGGACTATTTTTCCATTACCAGCCCTTAGCACACATGGTACCTGGAATACAGCAAGCACTCCATAAATGCTTCGTGACTGACTGAAAACAATCCCCCTGCAGCGAGGGGATCACACAAAATGATCCCTGAAGGAGGAAAAGAACAGAAATAGAGCCTTCTTCTCCAAAAACCCATCTACTCCTCCTAGCTGCCACTGCTTTATTAGACTGCCCCCTCAGTAGAAAAGGGACTTGTTCCTGCCAACCCCTTCAGAAATACTTTTACATTAGTTCTAGGTCTGACCCAAGACTGAAGCAAGAGAAATAGCAGCTGCCTAGTCCCAGAGCCCGCCTGGAAGTCTTTGTTTTCTCAATTCTGCTCTGCTGCCTTGGTTCTCTCTCTTCATAAGGAAAGTTCACCACGTGAGGAGACTAGATTCTTTCCTTCCAGGCTCCTCCACCAGCGGAGAGAATATGCCTCCAAGAGCTCTTGGATAGCCCATCAGCACTATGGGATGCTCCAGGAGACCCCTTTCCCTCCTGTGGCCAGGAACTGAACTAATGACTTAGCCTTCACTGCAGGTGGCCTGAGGAAGGTTCCGGAGAAGAAGTAAAGAGCCAGATGCCAGCTATCAGCACCACCTTCATCTCTGCCCAGATACAGCTCCTCATCCATGCAGGTGATTGGCATCCAGCCCACTAATAATCACCCACATTGAGGAATTCAATGGCTCAGTCAAAGGAAGGACTCAGGAAGCTCTTAGCAAATGCTCTAGTGTGATTCCCCCTGCTGCCCCCACTCTCCAGCAACCCCTTAGTCCCAAGAGTCAGCTGCCTCAAGGGTTTCTCTACAAAAAAGCTAAAAAACACATTTCACCCTTCTGCTCTCTCAGTTCTCTCTCCATCAGGAATGCTATTTGGTAACCAAGATTCCCTAAGTCAATGAACAACTACTTCTATGACTGCTGGAGAAGAGAACGTGGTAAAACAAGTTCTGGCCTCATTTTTTATTGGTAAGATGATATAAAAAATAATAATAGTCATTCTGAATCAAACAAAGTAACACCTTTTCCTCCAGTGACTTCTTTGGACCTCGGGATCTGGGTAAGCTAATGCACGAAATTACATTCAGTAGCTTTGAAGTCCAAGAGCCTGAATTCAAAACTGCTTCTGCTACTTATACCTGTATGACCTTGGGCAAAGATCACTTAGTCTCTCTGAGTCTCAGTGGATCAGTAAAGGAGGGAGTTGGACTAGATGGCCTCTAAAGGGCATTCCAGACATGACACTACGATCCTAGGACCCCAATTATTCCTCCCTTTTAGCTACAGGAAAAACAAGGCACAGAGGATGAAGTAATTTGTCCAAGGGTCACACAGCAAGTCAATGCTAAAACCCAGAATTTCTGAACCTCTGAACCCCCACCTCCAATCCTACCTACCTCCAGAGTTCTTTCTATTATAATAAAGACCATCTCACTCCCAGAACCATTGTGGAAATTAATACATTCTCCATGGACCAGGTGCTTAGGAATCTTTGCTCTGGTTAGAAGCATCCATATCACACCTTACTCTTCCACGCCAATGGGGAAATTATTATGGGCCTTTTTGTGAGTTTGCATTTCCTGTGTTTTAAATCTATATTTAGAGAACCACTAGTTTCCATAAATCCTATCTTTCCAGGCAGCAAGAATGCCAGGCAGATATGAATAGCCCATCATTATCATATTACTCTATTGTCCTCCCATCACTGGCTCATTTCTGCACAATGCCACTTTGGCAGACAATGCTTCGAAAATGTGTCACCAAGTGATTCGGCGCTGTGTGGTCCAGGCTGTTGCTACCGTCATCCTGAGCTACCTGTCAATGATGCCATTTTGCACTAAGAGACAGGCTCCCCTCCTCAGTGGGTAAAACTGCCTATTGGAACAAGCACTCAAAGGAAAGAACAAGACAGGATGCCTTGTCTCAGATGGTCAAAGCCATCCCAAGAAAGTCAAGCTACAGGGCACTATGCCCAAGGGCTTAGATCACTGCCATTTCCTCCCACTTAACCATGCATTCTACTGGCACATAGTAGGTACTTAAAAATGAACATTCCTTTCCCTTCAAGGTCCAGTTTCCATCTTATCTCCTCCATGAAGCCCTCCCTATCTACCTTCTAGTTTTCACTGATCTCCCATCTATGAACTCCTTGTGGGTATGCATACTACATATACTACTCATGCTATACTCACACTACACAATTGGGCACTCGTTACCCAATTCTTACATCATTCCCTTTTCTTACACCTCAGCCCCTACAATTCATTGCACTTTTCTATCTCTCGTACCTGGAGTTCACTGTCACCATATTTGTGCCTATTAGAATTCCTTACAGTTTCTCCACAAACTTGCCTGATCCCTCCAACTGCTAGGGCCCTCTATCAAATAATAAAATAAAATTCACTAGGCATTTTTATTTTGCATAGACATATATATATATTATATGTGTATATATATATATGCTGTCTTCCTCAAAAGAAGGAAGGAAATAAGTATTTCTTAAGTACCTACTATGTACTAGAAACACAAGCATTTTACAAATATGATTTCATTTGAATCTCACAACGGCCTGGAAGAGAGGTATTATTATTATTATCACCATTCTATGGCTGAGAAATTGAGGTAGGTGGAGGTAAAATGACTTGTCTAGGGTCACATAGATAAGTTAAGTTTCTGGGGAATGATTTAAATTCAAGTAGTCCTTTCTTACCCTAGGTCCAGTGCTCTACCCACTACAATTCTAAGTTACCTCTAGAATGCCAATAAATGTAAGTTCTGAGGTCAGTGTCTGTTTCATTTTTGGCCCCATCGCCTCCACCCAGGGTCTAGTATGGTACCTAGAACAAAGTAGGTACTTAATAAATGTTTAATTAATTTTGAGTGTTCCCACCCCAACTAGATTTGAAACTCTTTTGAGGACAAGAACCATGCATAAGAATACTCTGTTATGTTTATCAGTGTGCTTATCATGTCTCCTACCAGACCAGGACTAAAGTCCTGCTTTATTTTGTCTCTAGACAGCTCCTAGCACAGTGCCCTGCACACAGGAGGAGCTTAATTAATGTTTTGTTTGATTGAAGCCCCCCACAGCCCTCAGAACAAGGCTCACATTTCACATTTCTGTAGAGCTGTAAGCTTCAGAGAAGATGCCCAGTAAATACTTGTTGGCTAATGGATCGATTGATTAATTGAAAGTACCCCTGGTGACATATATCCCATTACCTTATGAAAGAATCCATCTGCAGTTAACTGGTGATATAGGAAAATACTTGTTGGGGTTTTGTTAGGGGAATCTCCAGGCTCAGGCCACACTTGGGCAGAAGAGGCTGTGCCTTCTCTCACCACCAATGCTACTACAAACCCCACAGAGGACCTCTGGATGGAGAAGTTTAGATAGCATGGTTCAGCTGGCATGTGTTATAATACAGGCATATGAGGTATCAGATCAGTGCCACAGCTCCCTAGACCCTGAAGCTCAGGGGAGCTCAAGGAGGTGGGATAGCCTCAAAGCTCAGCCCTAGACCTCAGCTAGCTCCCTGTGGAGCCCTGACTTCCAGGAAGGCACAAGAGATTAGCACCCCACTTCCTTCCCTGCCATGGTTTACAATGAGGCAGGTATTGAGACTTTGCAGGCGTGGTCGTGAGTAAATGATAGTGTAACCCTCACTGCAAGAAACAGCATCATAACTGTCAGAGCAATTTTCCACATCAGTAGGTTAACACCTGAACTGTTGCTGCTCTGCCTTCCCACTCCCCCCTCCTCCTTTCTGTCTTGCTCAGCAATGGAAGCCTGGCTGTACTAAGTCATCTCTTGCAAAATCAGTCACTAACAGATGCTGCCCCCAAAGAGCCAAGGGGCAGAGAAGTTAATCAGTAAACAGTGGTTCTCTGGAAGAGGAGGGAGGGAGAGAAAGAAAGAGGGTCAAACTGGCTCAAAATTCCCAATGAAGCTGCTGTCAACATCTGTGCCATAAATAATCCAGGAACTTCATAGACATCTGAGGCGCTAGGCTGCCTCTGACTCCAGGTCATAAAGATGGAGTTATTAATTTTAATTTACTGTTATCATATTTCTCTTTCTTGGGCAAGAAGCAGGTCAATTAAGGTGTCTTGTTTCTGGAAGCAGATATGCAGATAAGACAGGGGCTTCTCTAAAAGTCTGCTCAATTATTAGGGACACTTTCCTCAACTCACCAACTCCCCCACATCCCAACACTCCCCTGGACAACTCCTTGATGGCAGACACTTGTCCTCATAACCCAAGATCCAAGGTACCTAAAAGTTCCACTAGGAAGAAAACTAAAGGGAAAAGCAGATCTTCTATCAGTTCAAGGCACAGTCAGATTATCAGGTTTCTTATGGTCCTAGGGATTACCATACTAGATTCAAAAACCATGTGTCAGGAACTAGATATCAGGAAGGCCCAGAGATGGGGGTATGGACCTCTCTTTCTCTCCTTATTGATTTTCTGATTACTGTGGCAGGAGCAAATTCCCATAGATGGTTCAGAAAGCAGGGCAGAGCCATCAGGGCAGGGACCATATACATGACCCAATTACCAGACCAAGGAAGACCCAAGTCAGGATCCTAGGTCCAGGACGAAGAAGAGCCTTGGACTTCATGACTTTAGGATAACAACACACCCTAAAGATAGTGAGTCATTTCCTGATTTATTTTTTTTTTAAGGGAGGAGATTTAAGGAATAAGGAAAGCCACAAAAGTAATGGGGAAAGTATGCTGAGGTGGCATTTGTTCCCAAATTTGCATTCAGACAATGAGTGGCTAGGACAATGGATGAAGAGTTACCAAATAACAGCATAGGTCAAAGCCCATTATGACATAATTGAAGGGGCTTTTCCTTCCTTGCAAATTCATTGTTGTAATGGAATTTTATGGTTTCAAAAATTGCTTGAAATAAATGGGCCATTGGCTGGGGCTTGGCAATCTATTCATTTACACAGTGATTTTCACCATTTTGGAGAGGATTTCACTGGCAATGAATCTGAAAGAGGAATTGATCTGCAATAATAACATGTCGCCCCTTATATATAAAGATGATGCGCCTGACCTGCCATCAGCAAGGGAGATATTTTTAAGTTGGTGGGTTGGTTTTTATTAGGGATAGACTGAATTGATTCATTCACACTCCTAGGCATGGCCCACTTCCTCCTTCTTGTTCGGAGCCATAGTACACATCCCTCAGGTTCAGCTCTGAATCCTATGAAACTTGTAAATCCTCAGGTGGCTAACAAATTTAAGTGGAGGCTGGTTGGCTATGACCTGGAACAGAGGAAAGCTGAGTGGCCTGAACAGGAATCAAAACGGCTGCCTTTGTTTCATTATGCTCCATGCAATCACAGACCAATCTAAATGACCTATTCCCATGGTAATACCCACAAACACAGGGATGGGCCCTATTGGACCAGTTACCTGAAACAGACAACTTTCCACTTTGGTGCTGTCTTCTCTCTGGTTGAGAACAAATATAGCATTTGGTACTTTTAACCACAATATTCCTTCCCCACAGCCCATCTCCCCAGAACAAATCTCAAAGAGCTACAAAAATTAATTGATTAGGGGTAGCTAAGTAGCACCGTGGATAGAGCACCAGGCTTGAAAGGAAGAGGAGCTGGCTTAAAATCTTGCTTCAGTCACTTCCTAGCTGGGTGACTCTGGGAATTCACCTAAACCCAATTGTCTACCCCTTGCTACTCTTCTGTCTTAAAATTAGGACAAGATGAAAGGTAAGGGTTTTATTTGGGGTTTTTTAAATACCTTAACTCATCTGATCTTCACAACAACCCTATAAAATAAGCAGTGCAAAAATTACCCACATTTCACAGATAAGAAAACTAGAGCTCAGAGATCAAATAACTTGTCCAAAATCACTCAGCTAATAAGGGGCAGAGCTCAGTGATATGGGGACATATCTTGTGACTCACATTGTCCCAACATTGTCTCTCAGAAAACAGAATCCCACTTGCCATCTTGCAACCCACTCTGTCACTCTTCCATTGCCTAAGACCTCTAAAGGTCATATTATCCATCTCCCTGTTTGCAAAGAAGACTGTGTTGCAGGGGTCCAGCCTCCCAGAGGGGATGGAATCTTGGCGATGGGATGGTGTAGGTGGAATGATGAATAGCACACAGCTTTCATATCCAATCCACAGCAAAGGTTTCACAGGATAAACTGATCCACCTTGGCTGAGGCTTGGCTTTATTTTATACTCTTATGGTCACATATATACTTGGCACACAGTTTCATTTTCAACATACATGTTTCCATAGCTCCTAACAACAGATGCAAAGCCTAAGGATATAGTCAACAAAAACACTGTTGCCAAGTGCAGGGTCAGAGGGTAGGATCAACATGGCCCAGTTTTAGGTTGGGGAATTTTGAGCACAGATTTGCCAGAAGTTTTATGCCTAGAAAAGAAGGTCCTATCTAAGTGGGTACATAAGAATCCTTAGGTTTAATTTTGTGAGTGGGATCTCTTGGTAATATTCTGGGGGGACAGAGTGGGACATTTGTATTAACCCTGCAAGCATGTTGCTCTCATCTATTTTTCCTGGGGCTAAGTAAGAATAATAATCAAAGTAATTCCAATAAAAGGGAATGTTAATAAGGAAAGTCACTAAAGGGGGTTGAATGGGTGTCTCATCTTTCCTGGGGGCTGCTTTGTAGTCCCCAGTTTCCACATGTGACTGTATCAAACAGCGTGGTCTTTGATGATTCCCAGCAAGACTGTACAATATTCAACTCATTTTGGTGGTAGGAATATTTCTCTAAATTCCTGTAAAGAGATGTCATCGCTCTTGCAGTCAGAGAATGTTATCTGCTCCCGGGGGATGTTGATAAATGTTTAACAACCAGCTCTCTGGATGGTAAATGTATACACAACACACTTTTAAGTTTAATCTCCATTAACTTTTTTTCTCCATCACCTTCTTAAGACTAGAAAATCAACAAAGGAATAAATCAAGACCTGATATGTAACATTTGCAGATTTCTGTGTATGTATATATATATATATATTTATATATATATATATATAATAAGCAGGTATAATGCTTATACTATAGATCTGAGAATTCAGTGGAATAGAAAGTGACCTCCAGCCTCTCCCCAACCAACAAACTTGGGTCTCTTTCTAGCTTATTTTAAATCTGAAGCACTTGTCTAAAATCTATGTTCTACAACCATTCCACAGTAAAGATTGCTTCTGACAGCTTCTGTTCCCACTTCAGTCCTATAAGGGCTCTCTATCAGATATAACAATACAGCTACTATAAATAATAATAACTGGCATATACAAAATACTTTCTTCACCAAAGTCCTTTGCAATGGATATTATCTCCACTTTATAGATGAGAAAACAGAGACTCAGAGAATCATTTGCCTAGTCAAACCCATAGGTGGTAGATTTCAGAGCCAGGGTCAAACTCAGAATTCCTAAATCCAAGCCCAGCAGTTCTCCCTCACCTTTAAAAATTTCATTGACAGCTTTTGTTTTTGCATCAACTTTATTTTTTCAACATATTCTTTCTCCTCTCCACACAGAAAGCCTTATAACAAAGAATTAAAAAGATTATGGAGGGGAGGATTCAGAATACTAACACAGCATTCAAGTTAACTACTACATATGTCCATAGTCTCAACTTCTTCAAAGAAAGAAAAGAAGTACAATTTAAAATCTCTTCTTTGAGGCTAAGCTGGGTCATTACAATAACATGACTTAAATTCAATTTTGTTCTTGTTCTTTCTACTTTTTTTGTTGTAGTCATCCATAAATGGTTTTCCTGGTTCTGCTTCACTTTGCATCCATTCTTCATTCTCTGTATTCTTCATATTCATCATTCCTATTCATGTTCTTCATAATCATTCATATTCATAATTCATATTCATGTTCATTATTCCAATGCAGTAATATTTTAGTATTTTATATACTCCAAATGGTGGGCATCTACATTGTTTCTACTGTTTTACTATCATAAAAAATGCTACTCTAAAAAAAAAAGTAATGCTTATACTAAAAATTTAACAATCATGAGAGCTCTCTGAGCCAGTTCCAACAGCCCCATGCCTGTCACTCAGTAGCATCCGTGATCCTTAAAAATGTTCTACTTGTAATCCCTAAGGCTGATGCTACCATTTCTGTCAGCTCAGCAGAGGAACAGGTATATGCTCCTATCCCATCCCCATCTGCATATATGGGAAGATATTAACACAATTTTTCTCCCACATGCTAGTGAGATCCCAAACTCACTCTGTCCCTCATCTTAACCAATCCTTTAGTTGTATCAATGGACAGAGACTGGTGAGTGAATGGACTGGCAGTCAACGTCTGGCTTTCAGTGAAATGTTCTACCTTATTCCCAGAAAGACAAAAAGAAAGGAACCTGGGGCTACTACTTTCTTCATCAAAGCCATATTCCATCCCAAGCTACCCTCACAGAATTAATTCAGGCTGGGCAGGGGGGCAGCCCTGTGCTTTGCTGTCTAGTACTGATGTTAAGCCAAAGTGATTGGGCAATGAGCCAGCACAGAGATGGAGATGAGTGAGAGGGAAGAGAATTGAATTTGTATTTTATATAGCATGAAGCCTGCCACTCAACTGCCCCTGCCAGTTATTTTTCCTTGGGGAAATATGACTTTCCTGGTTGTTTTTTCCCCTCTTCTGATTAAATTAATACTTATTATTGATTATAACTGGAAACTCAAACCTTCCTTAGACTGGTAAAATTTGGCTACTTCATTCAAACTCAGGCCTAAGTGATAACCCAGTAAGCACCAGTTCTTGTCTGGACCCAGGGTGCCTCGATAGAAATAGAGGGCCAAGCTAGAGACAGCTTCCAAAGGGGGAGGGAAACATGAAATTGTTACAACACAGTAAAAGGATTGATTCTCAGTAGGACAATACAAAAAATATTACACACTGTCCATGAAGATATTATAATTAAGATAGTGGGGAAATGTTGGCTATATTTTTAAAATATTTCCACCCAAAATGGATAAATCTTCTAAAATTTTTGATAATTAAATAAACAAGCCCTATTTCCAATATACTACATATGAAGTTTATCTGGAAAGTTTGTTTACAACATAGTATTTCTTTTCTTAGGTTCTGGAGATAGTAGGACAAAATGGATAAGGAAAACCTGGGCCAAAATTGAGGCAGACCTATATTGGGGGGAAAGGGTTAGAAGTTAGTTATTTAAGAAATGGAGACGTAAGAATATGAATTTAGAGATAGAGTTAGCAATCAGTGCTTCTCTAAGAAATTGGTGTGAGGGGACACTTAAGAGTAGTATCTCCTGATACAATGAGACACAGGCTTGTAAAAATGGAGATTTGAACCCCATAATTCAATCCCCAGAAGTCCTTGGTACTTCCCAGAATTCCCTATAATCTCACCTGAGATCCTCACCTGGGTGAAATCACAATTTGTATTTAAACTGGCTGTAATGCCTACTTCGGGCTCTTCTTCCACTTCTAAGCACACGTGTCTCTCTACCTGGCATGCAAGATGTAAGTGGCTGTGAATGGGTTATTCAGCCCTAGGTACGTGCTTTTCTCATTTTGTATTTTCTTATTTCCTTGATTTCTAATAATCTTAATAAACCTCATAAAATATAACACTTTTATAAGTAGAAACTAAATTTAACTTTTACAGTCTGGAAGTCTGAGAGACTGAGAGCACCAAAGGAACAAAACATGAACCTACTTGAGAATAACCATACTATATTCAACATCAAAACTAACTAGATTATCTACTGGTAAGTCATTTCCAAATGGCAGGAGCCAAGAAGACTCAAGTTCAAATCACATCTCAGACTAGCTATGTGATGCTGAGCAAGTCACTTAAACCTGTTGGCCTCAGTTTCCTTACCTGTCAAAAAAGCTGAAGGAAATGGCAAACCACTCCAGTACTCTTGCCAAAGAAAACTCCAAATGGGGTCACAATGAATCAGACACAAGTAAACAGGGCTCCTTCTATTCGCCCTACCTAATAATAACAGGGGTAAAGGTAAAATAATAGGAGGAAGGATAGAAGAAAGAGGAAGAGGAACAGGAGAAGAAAAGGAATAGGAACAGAAGAAAGAAGAACCAAAAAAAGGAGGAGAAGGAATAGAAGAACTGGTCTTTAAAGTTTACAAGGTATTTCTATAGATCACTTCATTTGGTCCTCAGACCGACCCTATAGAATAGGCTCTACAGATGTGACTATCACCATTTAAAAAATACTAGAACAGGTTCAGAATTGTTAAGGGTCTTGCTAATAAGAATGGGAGAGAGGCTTTGAATCCAGATCTAACTCTAAATCTAGCACTATTTCCACTACCCCAGTTATCCCTGCCTAGGGAAAAGAATGGGCCACTGTCTGAAACAAGGTGGAACCAATAGAAGAGGATTAACCTAATGCAATGGTCAAAGGGAAGTAGGGATAAGAAGCCTAACAGGCCATTATATTCCCTAAAGATGCTAGAAAAGCTGAAGTATTACTATACTATATGTATATACAATATAAAATTCCATATAAAATATGAAACAATATAGATTGGCTGGCTTACATGACATACACAGTTCACATATATAGTATTTTTAATTATCTTATGGTTTCATATGCAATACCTCCCTGGGGCTATCTTACCAATACAGTACTTACAGGGTACAAATTGGGTCCCTGAAAGGCAACTACCCCAGATTCACCATACTTTGTGAGTCTGTATTCCTAAAACCTACAGTTTGCAAATCCCTCTTCCCCCCACGCCATCAGTATGTTTATCTTTTATAGTCAGCTAGTTGTCATAATGAGCTTAAAGCAAATGCATTTATGGAGATGGCACAATAAGAGCTCACTGACTGACAAAAACTGCTGGGAAAACTGGAAAAAAGTATGGTAGAAAGTAGATATAGATCAATATCTCACACTCTATAGGGTCAAAATGAGTATATGATTTAGACATAAAGGGTGATACCAGAAGTAAATTAGGGGAACACAATAGTTTACCTGGTAGATCCACAGCAAAGAAAAAAATTTATGACCAAACAAAAGATAGAGAATATTACAAGTGACATCTTTAATTTTAAGTTTGAATTTTGCAACAAGAAGCTCATGGAACTGAGTCAGCTCCAGGTCTTGTTTTAACTGACTGTATAGAGATTCCCCACCTTTGGTTGCAAAATATATAATAGATCCAGCTTTGCTATTGACCATCTGATGATGTCCATGTGTAGAGCTGTCTTTTTTGGGTTGTTGAAAAAGAGTGTTTGAATGGTGAGGTACCACCTTATATCAGATTGGTCAGTATGGTAGTAAAAAAAGTGGTAAATGTTGGAGGGGATGTGGCAAAATTGGGAAACTAATGCATTGTTGGTGGAGTTGTGTGAATTGATATAACCATTCTAGAGGGCAATTGGAATTATGCTCAAAGGGTTATAAAAGAGTGTATGAGCTTAAAGCTTTGATCCAATAATAATACTACTAGGTCTGTATCCCAAAGAGATAAAAAGGGGGTGGGGATGGGAAAGACCTACTTGTACAAAAATTTTATAGCATCTCTTTTTGTAGTGGCAAAGAACTGAAAAATTAAGATTTCTGATTGGGGAATGACTGAACAAATTGTAGTATAAGATGGTGATGAAATACTGTTTTGCTGTAAGAAATTATGAACAAGATGAACTGAAAAAAGAGTAAAATAAACAGACAAGAGAACATGGTACACAGTAACAGCAATATTGTAGAATAATCAACTGTAAAAGACTTAGCTACTCTCAACAATACAATGATCCAGGGCAATTCTGAAGGACTTATGACAAAGAATGCTATCCACCTCCAGAAAAAAAACTGTTGGGAGACAGAATGCAGATCAAAGCATACTATTTTTCACTTAAGTTTATTTGGGTTTTTATTTTGTTGTTTTGGTTTTATGTGATTATCCACTTTCAAAAATGAATAATATGGAGATATGTTTTGCATGATAATACATGTATAATCCAGATTGAATTGCTTAACAGCTCAGGGAGAGGGGAGGGAAGGGGGAAAGGGAGACAATTTGGATCATATAACTTCAGAAAACTTATGTGGAAAATTGTTATTACATGTAATTGGTATAATAAAATAGCTTTGCAGAAAAAAGAGAGATGGTATCGCAAGAATAGTAGCTACAAAAAATCCCCCCTCATAAACCTGGGGCACAACATTTCCACAAATACACACAGAGTCAGTGGCAAGAATGGGCACACAGAGTGTACCAGTAGTGAAGGACACAGAGAGGGAATATACTTGGCCATGCTATGTCATACACCTGGCTCTGCAGAGCAGTCCTTATATCCCTTCTCTTTTTTTGGTGTCCTGAAGGGATCTCTGGTGGGCAAGTCACACATCCGTCTTCTTAGACCTGCTCCTCTCTATAGATGAACTCCTAATTTCAATGGTTAATTGTCTCTTGCTCCTCCTGGATGACTGCCTTGTGATGAAGAGGCTCAATGAAATTATGAACTATGTTGTACAGGGTTATCCAAGATGGACAGGTCATAGTGGAAAGTTCTTACAAAAGGTGATCCCCTAGAGAAGGAAATGACAAAACACATATCTTTGCCAAGAAAACCCCATGGACAGTACTAAAATGATAAAAGATATGACACTGTAAGATGAGCCCTTTGGGTCAGAGGATGTCTCATACATTACTGGGGAAGTGCAGAGGTCAACTACAAGTGGCTCCAGAAAGAATGAAGTGGCTGGGCCAAAGCCTAAAGGAAATTCAGCTGTGGATATGCCTAGTAACAAAAGGAAAGTCCAATGTCTGTTGAAAAGATCAATACTGTACAGGAATCTTGGAATATAAAGGCTATGAACCAAGTTAAGCTGTATGGATTCAAACAGGAGATAAAAAGATTAAATAATGACATCCTGGATGCCAGTAAACTGAAATGGAGGGGAACTGGGTAAATTTCATTCAGGGATTCATTACATATTACTACATTACTATCATGGGCACGAATCTCTTAGAAGGAGTAGAACAACCCTAACAGCCAACTAAAGGCTGAGAAAAACAGTACTAGGGTATAATCTCAAAAGTGACAAAATGATATCTGTTCAAATTCAAGGCAAGAACAGCACAGTAATACAAATCTATGCTCTAATTACTGATGCCAAAGAGGTCAAAATTGCTTAGTTCTAAGAAGACCTACAACATTTCTTAGAAATAATATCAAAAAAAATGTCACATTCATCATAGGGGATTGGAATGCTAAAGTAGGAAATCAAAAGATAACTGGAATAAGAAGCAAGTATGGCCTTGGAGTACAAAATGAAGCAGGGCAGAGACTGATAGAGTTTTGTCAAGATAACTTACTGGTCACAGCAAACACTCTTTTTCTTTATATATACATATATATATATACATACATATATGTATGTATGTATATGTATGTATGTATGTATGTATGTATGTGTGTATATAATTTTGCAATCTCCCTCATCAGAAGGAAAGATTTTTTAGAATTTTTTGTAAACTTTTTTATTGTCGTGGAAAACACATTTCCATATTGGTCACTATTGTCAGAACAAAGTCATACTTAAACAAAAGCAAAAATAAAACCAAAAATACACTGATGTGAAAGACAACTCCGACAGTGGCTAGCATTCCCTATCATAAGTCTTTCAAAATTGTCCCATATCATTGCACTGCTGAGAGTAGCCAAGTTTTCATAGATGATCATTGTCCAATATTGCTGTTACTGTGTACAATGTTCTCCTAATTCTGCTTATTTTGCTCTGCAACTTTGCTCTGCATCCTACAGATCTTTCCAAATTTTTCTGAAATCATCTTGCTTACCATTTCTTACAACACAGTAGTATTCCATCAACAACATGTACCACAATTTGTTCAGCCATTTCCCAATTGATGATCCTCCCCTCAATTTCCAATTCTTGGCCACCACAAAAAGAGCAGCTATAAATATTTTTGTAGGTCCTTTCCCCTTTCTTATTATCTCTTTGGGATATAGACCCAGTTAGTGGAATTACTGGATTAAAGGGTATGCACAGTTTTATAGCTCTTTGGGCATAATTCCAAATTGCCCTCCAGAATGGTTATATCAATTCACAACTCCGCCAACAATGCATTAGTGTCCCAATTTTGCCACATTCCCTCCAACATTTACCACTTTTTTTACTACCATACTGACCAATCTGGTATAAGGTGGTACCTCAGCATTCAAACACTCTTTTTCAACAGCCCAAAAGACAGCTCTACACATGGACATCATCAGATAGTCAATAGCAAAGCTAGATCTATTATATACTTTGCAACCAAAGGTGGGAAATCTCTATGCTGTCAGTTAAAACAAAACCTGGAGCTGACTATAATTTGGTTTATGAATTTTTTATTGCAAAATTCAAACTTAAATTAAAGAAAGCAGGGGAAGCCCTTAAATCATATAAGGGTGACGTAAATAACATCCATTATAAATATGACATGGAAGTGATGGATAGATTTAAGGGATTCGATCTGGTAGGTAAGAGTTCCTAAAGAACGATGGACAGAGATTTGCAATATTTTACAGGAGGCTGCAACAAAAAATATCCCAAAGAAAAAAGAAGAGCAAGAAAACAAAATGGCTATCTGGTGAGGCATTACAAAAAGCTGAAGAAAGAGGGAATAGGAAAGGAAAAAGGAAAAGATATAGCCAACTAATGCAGAATTGCAGAGACTAGCAAGGAAAGATTTTTTAAAAAGTTTCTTAAATGAGCAATGCAAAGAAAAAGAAGAAAACAATGGAATGTGAAAGACAAGGGATTTCTTCAAGATAATTAGAGACATCAAGGACATGTTTTATGTAAAAAATGGGCATGACAAAAGTCAAAAATGATGGAGACAACAGTAGAAAAGATTAAGAAGATGTAGCAAGAATACACAGAAGAATTATACAAGAAAGATCTCAACATCAGATGGTATGATTACTGATCTAGAGCCTGACATTCATGGAGAATGAAATCAAGTGGACCATAGGAAACATTGTTAAGATAAGATTAGTGGAGGTGACAGAACTCCAGCTGAGCTATTTAAAATCTTAAAAGATGATACTATTATCATTAAGTGCTAAACTCAATATGCCAGCAAATTTGGAAAAATCAACAGCACTCATCTGGAAAAGATTTGATTATGTCCTAATTCTAAAGGGCTATGCCAAAGGAATTTCAAATTAACAAAGAATTGTACTCATTTCATATGCCAATAAGGTTATGCTTAAGATTCTGCAAAGTGGACTTTAGCAGTAGGTGAACCAAGAATTACCAGAAGTGCAGACTGGTTTTCAAAGAGGTAGAGGAACCAGAGACCAAATCACTAACATTCACATTATGGAAAAAGCAAAAGAGTTCCAGAAAAAACAGAAGTAGACATCCCTGCTTCATTGACTCCACAACAATCTTTGACTATGTAGTTCACCACAAAATGTGGCAAGACCTCCAAGAATTGAAGGTACCAGATCTTACTTATCTCCAAAGAAACCTGTATGTAGGTAAAAAAACAACAGTTAGAACTGAATATTGAACTGATTGGTTTGAGATTGGGAAAAGAATACAAGGTTGTACATTACCATCTTATTTACTTAACTTCTATGTAGAGTACATCATGTGAAATGCTAGATTGGATGAATCAAAAGCTGGAATTAAGATTGCTGGAAAAAAATCTACAATCTCAGATATGCAGATAATATCACTCCCATGGCAGAAAATGAAGAATTAAGAAATCTCTTAATGAGGGTAAAAGAAGATAATGTACAAGCTAACTTGAAGTTTTACATTAAAAAAACACTAAGATCATAGCAACTGGTGGCAAAAAAATTGGAAAATGAGGGGATATCCTCTGATTGGGGAATAGCTGAACAAATTGTGGTATATGTTGGTGATGGATTACTATTGTGCTTGAAAGGAATAAAGAACTGGAGGGATTCCATGTGAACTGGAACAACCTCCAGGAATTGATACAAAGTGAAAGGAGAATCAGGAGAATCTTATACAGAGAGACGGATACACTGTGGCACAATCGAATATAATGGACTTCTCTACTAGCAGCAATTGAATAATCCAGAACAATTCTGAGGGACTTATGAGAAAGAATACTATCCACATCCAGAGAAAGAACTGTGAAAGTAAGAAACACAGAAGAAAAACAATTGCCTGATCACATAGGTTGATGGGGATATGATTGGGGATGTAGACTCTAAGCAATCACCCTAATGCAAATATTAATAATATGGAAATAGGTCTTGATCAATGATACATGTAAAACCCAATTGGCTATGGGAGGAAGGGAGTGGGAGGAGGGGGGAAGAATATGAATCATGTAACCATGGAAAAATATTCTACATTAATTAAATAAAATTTCTCAAATTAAAAAAAAGATCCTGGCAACTGGTACTATCACTTCCTGAATAACAGAGGGAGAAGAAATGGAAGTAGCATCAGATTTTATATTCTTGGGCCCAAATATCACTACAAACAGGAATTGTAATCGTTAAAAGACACCTGTTCCTTGGAAGGCAAGTTATGATAAATCTGGACAACATACTAAAAAGTAAAGATATCACATAATCAAATTTCTGGTTTTTCCAATAGCAATGTATAGCTGTTGAGAGTTGGACTATAAGGATACACTATAAGAATCAAACTTTTAAATTGTGTGCTGGAGAAGACTTTTGACATCTCCTTGGATAGCAAGAAGACAAGTCAGTCAATATTTAAAAGCAATTAATTCTGACTATTCATTGGAAGGTTAAACACTAAAGCTGAAATTTAAATACTGTGACCACATAATGAGAAACAGCACTTATTGGAAAAGACCCTGATTTTTAAAAAGACTGAAGGCAAAAGAAGAAGGGGACAGCAGGGAATGAGATGGGGAGTGTCATGGAGACAATAAATAAAAGATAGTGGAGGATGGAAGAGCCTGATGTCAATGAAGTCATGAAGAATCAGACATTACTGAATGACTAAACAATAGTTATTTCTTGAATCCATAGCTGGCTCTCTTCTCTACTGCCAGAAGTGCCTCTCCTCAACACTGCCTACACTGACTGGCTCATTGATTCTTAGCAGGCCTATTCCCTGCTGAGTAGCTTTGAGGCAGATATCTTGCTGCCTCCTGACAGAGGCACAAAGAAAAGGCCCTTCTCAAGAACAGCATTCTTCCTCCATAGCTGGTACTCCCCTGGAGAGCCTACAGTCATATTCCTTGAAACTGCTTCCTGTTTCACTTCACTGTCTAGAACTAGCAAGCTAGCTTTTTAAAGGCCACCAGAGATGTAGCCTCTCTTTTGTCAGCTAATAGCTAGCTACTCTTCTAATCTGACCAAGGAAAATTGCAAAACTCACAATAACTTAACAGTATATCTATGTTGTGTTTTTCTTTAACACATTAATATTTCATTGTCTCTGTTACATGTTCCCTCTGTGATTTCATCAACTGGGCTGTGGTGGAGGAAAATCTATTGATCAGGGGTTTCCTGACCAATTCCTTTTTCTACACATTTCCTTCTGTAAAATCTTTGTCTTGGTAGTAACCTCTTCATGCCATTGCATTTCCCACCATTCTTCTCTTTCCCAGTCAAAAGTGACAAAAGGAAGCCAAGAGCCTCAACACATTACATCTGTCTCACAGAATCCCTAACTTCTCTCTGAGCAGAGCAGAGGAATCCTTTCCTAATCTCCACCCTCAGTTAATAGCATGCTCCCTGTATCTTACAATTGTTTTGTGTTGCTTAATATATATCTTGCCTTTCCTCATCTGCTTTGGTTTTCGTCTGTACTTCCCAAGTACCTAGAACAGCATCCAACAAATAGAAGATGCTTATTAAAGGTCTGTTCAGTTGAATTGAATTACTGGTTGGGTGGTGACATACATTTATATATGCTCACTGCATAATGGGGAGGAGGGGAAGGTGCTAATTACTACAGCCCTTGCCAACTACGCCAACTACACAGTCTGACCTTCTGGAGAAATTTCCTGCCTCTTCCTCTGAGGTCTTCCTGCCCATGGTGAATAACTAAGGCCATTGTAATAGTGCTTAAATGCCGGGGATTCTCTGCTTCTCTTGCACCTGTCCTGTCGATGCCTGACAGAGGAAGATAAATATATTTATAATATACGGCAAAGTGAATAACAAAGAGTTTATATAGTTGTCTCTGACAACACTGACAAGCTGGGGCTGGAGGCTTTAATCAGTTCCCAGCTGAGCCTGGGAAATCTGCAGGAACATAGCTCTGACCTTTTGGGTGGATTTCTAAAGAGAAGGTTAAAGTTTTGTTGCCTTTTGGGGGGAGCTCTAAATGGAAAGGGGGAGTAAAGTTGTGTGTATACACCAGGCACCAAGGTGGTAATGGGAACTCAGGAATAGGATTTTATTTTAAATTAATCCGCTGATGTGACTACTGCTGTTGTCCCTGAGAGATGTTTTGTTCTCTGGTCGAGACACAGCATTTCCCATTTTGTCTGATGAAATGCTCGCTTGCGTGAACTACTTGCAAATGTACTGAAAATGCATGCTGCTGCAGATTCCACAGATTCATTTTTGATAAATAAATGGCCAGAAAAAAGACTAAATATTTAAAACGTCACTTTTTAAGGGCTGCCTCGTTTTCATTCCTAACCAGGATGGTTTGATACAGATGCAACTGCTAAGTACGAGTCACACACAGACATTTTTCTTCCCATTTGTCAGACACTTTGGATGGAGAGCTGTGGTAATTTAGCTCAAACTGCCAACAACCATTTAAATAAGTCACCTAAAACAACATACTTCACCCAAATAACAACCACTATTCTCATTTCTATAGCAGTTTTAAAACCTTGAACTACTTTCCTCATCATCACCCTTTGACAGTAGCCATATAGGCAATAGGATCCCCATTTAACAGAGGGAGAAGTTGAGGCTGAAGGAGATCAAATCAGGTCACCATTCACCCTACACAATATTTTTGAATGGTTGCCTCTTGTCCTGAGGATAAAATACCAAATCCTCAACCTGTCAGTAATGGCCCTCTCTCGGTAATCTGATTTACCTTATATTGATTTCATAGATACATAAGTACACACACAGCACCCAAATAATGAGCAATACACAGAAACTGGTAAAGTTCAATGAAGTAATACTAAGTGGAAAAAGAAGTAGAAATAATAATGTCTACACCAAATGCAGCTAAAATACATTCATACAATTGCAGCATCAGAAAAGTTTAGAGATGGTGATTTAATATCATAAATTACTATTATAATTTAGAAAAGTTCTTATATATTCTGAGCTATGTTCTATTATGTGTATGCTACATGTTTATAGATGCATATATATCTATAAGTATACATGTTATGTATCTAAATGATTTCCTGTTTTAAATTACTATTGTAATTTATTCTTTTAAATGTATTGATATGTCATATGTATATGTTATATACATTGCTACCTACATCTAAATGTATATAAGATTTCCTCTTATACATTACTGTTATTATTCATATTCTTATATTTAATGATGTGTTAAGTATTATTATGTGTGCATGTTGTCATGTGTACATATTAATGTATAGGTATGCTTGCTATGTATCTATGGCATATATTATTTCCTGTTATAAATCACAACTAGAATTTATAAATATTCATATTTGCTGTTATGTATTAGGATATTGTTTATATATATTTATATTGTTATATATACCTATATGTATATTATCTATGGAAGTATCTGAGACTAGATTTGAATTCAGGTTTTCTTGACTCCAGGCTCAGTTTTCAAGACGCTTCATAAATGTTTCTTGATTGATTCCCACACACATTCCTGGTCTTATTTCCTATTACTCCCCTTCATGCCCTGTTTGTTGTCATCAGTTAATCTCCTGGCCACTCCTGATACACAATATTTTCTCACCTGCCTCACTACTTTCCTCATGTCTCCTGGATACTCCCTCTTCCTCTTAGAATCCCCAGCATCCTTCAAAGCATAACTCGGCTGTTACCACTTACGAAAGGTCTTTCTTAACAGCATCTTGCTTCCTTTTTCAAGTTCCTCTGGATTACTTATATCCTTTGTATTTGCTTATCTATACATATGTTGCATCCCTTCCCAGGAGCCTGTAAGCTCCTTGAGGGCAAAAACTGTTTCATTTCTATCTTTGTCTAGCATAGTAGCTGATACATAATTGGGGCATAATAAATCCTTGTTGGATTGAATAGAAAGGTGATTTGATTTGTCCAGATGGCATAACCAGTAAATGTTGAAGAGATTAAAATACACGTTTTTAAGATCAGTAACTTTATTACCATACCAGATTCTGTAAACTTTCCACAAAATACAACTCCACTTCTCCTCTTATGTCAGAGAGGACGCCGAGGGATCTAGGAGTCCAGTGTTGTTCTTTTCCAGAGCAGTTTGGCTCTCAGACTGTGGCGGTGCCAATAGCGATAGCAAATCATCATGGGCACTGATCACCCTATATGTCAGCAGGGTAGGGGACAACCTACAAGATGCAACTTCAGGTCGAGGAGCTAAGGACTGCCAGCTCCAAAGATGTCTCCCTCAATCACCCACCAGATGATACTTGAAAGCCACCTCTTCAAACTTCATTCCTTAAATGTAAAACTTTAAACTCTTTAGAATGTGTATGAGCTGCATGGGAATTGAACCCAAATGGAAAAACAATCAGGAAGAACATATGCAGACGGATTCAAAGTGTCAAGAATGTGGTCATCTACTCACAGGATCAGCCAAGTTTAGAGACTGTTATTGATGACCCAGTCTAAGCTTATTTAGGCTGACCCTGGGATGAAGTCACACTTGGAGCTACTGAATTTATCATATCACAAGATCTACGAGGGCAGGGTCTGGGTTATTCTTTATCTTTGCTATCTCTCTGATAGGTGCTTAACAAATGGCTTAACAACACTTTCAGAGGCCATCTTAAGAACAGATTTTTTAACTTCCCAAACAACAATTCCTTCCTTGCCAGCTTTTCAGGTTTGTTTTGTGCTATCTTCCCCCATTAGAATGTAAGCTTCTAGAGAGGAGAGAGGAGAGAGGAGAGGAGAGAAGAGAAGAATCCCATGGAATGGATAAACATGGAGGGTTGATACCTGTATGTTAGAGGAAACATTCAAATTGTTGACAATCATTTTAGGTATTTAAACAAAAGTCAAGAAAAGATTTTCAAAGCTCATCTACACTTAAACTCTTATTATATCTACCCAATGTTCTTGTCAGATAAAGAACCAGAGAAAATATCATCAGTCCATTGTACAGATGAGGAAACTGAGTTCTATAGTTATACGATAATTACCTAAAGCAATTATCAAGTCAGGACTGGTACCTATATTTTTTGGCTCTCTGTCTAGTAAAATTTCCACTTAAATCACAGTTGTTTCATCTTCCATAAATGGAAACATCTGAGAGGGGTTATGCCAGGAAAACCAGGTGTCTGTATACTATTAGAGGATAGCTTTGCTGCCTCCCCAGATTTATAGCTAACCTCTTGAGTTATGAACAGTGGGTGGAGCCTAGAAAAAGGAGCTGATGCCCGGCTGTGTGCCATGGGGGACATCAATCAGTGGCAGCTTGGCTAGTGGAACAGAGAGAAGATCAACACACTGATTTCTTCCTAATAAATCCTCCTTCCTTCATGCAGGAAGAGCATATGTGTCATATTTAGGAAGAGCTTGGGCAGTTTTAATTCTACAAATTTAAACATTTAGGGGGAGAAGTATGTACTGGGGAGGGAAGGAAACATGCAGTCCTAAATTTTCTCTTCAGTTACCCCCTCTGGGCCCAAATATTCTTCTTTACCATCCACCAATTCATTTCCAGGAAAACTGAAGAACCGTAATAGAGAGCCACGAATATGAAATGACAACCAGGATTGGACAAGATCATCCCTCCCACTTATCCATCTCCATCTCTCTCTCTCTCTCTCTCTCTCTCTCTCTCTCTCTCTCTCTCTCTCTCTCTCTCTCTCTCTCAAGGTTTTATGCAAGAGAAAAAATAACTCCATTTTTTTCACTTTTGAATATTTTTTCAATTACATATAGAAACAATTTTTGACAATTGAAAATTGACATTTTGCAATTGAATATTCTCTCCCTCCTCCTTTCCCTCTCCCCTCCCAGGGGGTAAATGGTTTGATATAGGTTATACCAGTGCTGTTGTGCAATACATATTTCCATATTCCTCAGGGACAAGAGCTTCTTATGGACTCAGATTCTGATGCCATAGAAGGACTGGAGAGAGATGGGGGAGCTTGCTTGTCCTCATTCAAAAAGTTCCATATACTTTCTTTCTCAAAAGATAACAGCAAGAGCATTGGATTCTCTGAAGTCACTAGATTCAGGTTCTAGCTCAACCTCTGCTGGTTTGAGCAAGTCACTTAATTTCTTCTTCTGTAAAATGGGTATAAACCTTGCCTTGTCATCCAAGGTATCTGGGAGATCAACTAAAATAAGGTAATTCGTGATATCTCTAGAATTCATAAGACTGTGATGCAGATGAAGGGTGAGACTAAAGCTGAGGTGGACGATTAATTGAAAACTAGAAAACTAAAATTTAATGCAGAGAAATGATGAGGACTAAACTTGGCCTCCCCTATACACACAGACACAGAAACACACAGATAGACACAGAGGGAGGGAAGAAGGAAGGGAGGGAGAGAGAGAGAGAGAGAGAGAGAGAGAGAGAGAGAGAGAGAGAGAGAGAGAGAGAGAGAGAGAGAGAGAGAGAGAGAGAGAGAGAGAGAGAGAGAGAGAGCGCTCTTACAACAATGACCAATATGGAAGTATTTTACATGATAATACATGTATGGTCCAAATTGAATTGTTTATCATCTCTAATAAGGGAGAGGAAAGGGAAGGAGGGAGATGGTTTGGATCTTATAATTTTAGAAAATGTTTACTGAAAATTATTATTATATGTAATTGGGAAAATAAAATATCTTTGAATTTTAAAAAAGAAAAAGAGACTTACACATCTCAATACACCTCTCTCCCTTCTTTGGTAGGGGGAACCATGGGTATGGGGCACTTCTTACAATGTAAATTTGGTTGGTGTGTTTATATTCTGGAAGTCTTTCTCTTCTTTATTCTATGTTACAAATGATGACTCTCTGGGAGGGGAAAGGAAATATTGGGAACTGTAGGTGATACAAAAAAGTAAAAGACAGCAATAAAAATATTTTAAAAGAAAAATGATAACTAAGATGAGATCTACTGTTCTTCAAAAGGAAATGGAGGAACTTTGAAAGTCTTTAGAACTCCGATTAATGCAATAATAAACCAGGAGTCCAAAGGATTTGAGATGAATCACACTCCCCACCTCCTGCCAGAGAGGTGATGGACTTAAAATCCAGAATGAAGCACGCATTTTTGGTCAACATAAGAATTTGCTTCACTATATTTCTCTATTTGTTTTTGTTCAAATGGGAGGCAAATAAAATTTTTAAGAGATTTTTTTTTTTAATGGAAGAGATTAGAAGCAGGGGGACCAATTAGGAAGCTAATGCAACAATTCAGACAAGTGCCTGAACTAGGGTTTTAGCAGATTGGGGGAAGGAAATGGGGAGAGAAGTGTTATAAAAGCATAACTTAATTGTCTTTAGCTTTTCTGGATTAAGTTAATATATTGAACTTTTAAAAAAAAGGAAGTTGAGGGGCAATTTGGTAGCACAGTGGATAGAGTTCCTGGCCTGGAGCCAGGAGGATCTAGGTTCAAATCTGACCTCAGACACATCTTAGCTATGTGACTCTGGGCAAGTCACTTAGCCCGTTTCCTAGCCCTTACCACTCTTCGGCCTTGGAATATTTACTATTGATTCTAAGACAAAAGATAGGGGTTTTAAAAGAAAAGGAAGGGGATGACCTCTTCGAGAACATTGGTGGGCAGACATAATATTTCTTATGGGCAGAAGGCTGATTTCCTCAGGATACAAATGGTCACTCTTGAATGCTACTCAGATCTAAAGTTAAATAAAGGTGTGGCCTCACCAGTGAGAAACACTGTGAGGAGAAACAGTGTTAATTCCACAGGATCAGCATTAGAGCTGAATTGTCTGCGGGGTTTCCAGACTTTCCCTTACAGTACGGTTATATTGCCCTAACCTTAACAGTGCTAGGTCTGTGCAGGGTTGACCTTTAAAGCTGAACTGCTTCTCAGAGATGAATTCTGATTTGGAGTGCTAAACTCTTGCCTTCCATAATGAAATGGAGTGCTCTCTGAAGTCACAGGTTACCTTAGAAGTGAAAATGAGGATACTAACAAATTATTTTAATAAAGAGAATCTTCTCACATTTTGCCAGGGAGAAAAAGTGGTCATTTTTTGGTGACCTTTTTTTAAATTGAAAGGTACTTTATTTCAAAACAAGCTCACAATTTTAAATTAAAATTCATAATTTGAATAAATTTGAACAAATATTTTCATGCAAATTGGACTTATTTCCTCTAGGTAAAATGTGGGAGCTTAGCAACTATAGTCTTTCCTTCCAGCTCTCCTCCCAAATCCTTCACATTGTTTTAGTTTCACTAAAGCATTCCTTCAACAGGGTGAACACAAATGCAGATCAGCATGACTAAATTTATGGCTGCTCTCCTGGGTTTCCTTCTGGCCTAAGACGCTGTTCTTCCATGCCAACAAGCCTCAGATTTCCCAGTTGAGTATCACTAGATACAAAGGTGTAAGAAGAGTCAGTGTATAACCTCCCTTGATATCATCAAACCATCCACTCCTTTGCTAGGTCATCCTCATCACATTCCCTAACTGGGGGTGTATCCTCAAGGCTCAGTTCTGCAACTTCACTTCTGTGAATTTTGTAGTGATCTCATTAGCTCTCAATATTGACTAAGATATCTACCCAAGAGGACTCCCAGATCTATGGGGCCATTTTCTACCCTATTACCACACACCCTTCTCTTGCCCTTTCTTGCTGACAACTGTAATCAAATCAACACTATCATTGCCTCTGGATCAACTGGCTAGCCTTATGTTCCATTCCCCATTCCCACAACCAGATATCCTTCCCTGACCACCAGGCTCTCTATTCTCCCCTTAGAATGTAAATTCCTTGAGAGCAAGGTCTGTATTGTTTTTTAGTTAAGTCAGTTCTTGATACAATGCTTGGCACATAGTAAGTGATTAATGAATTTTTTATTCATTCATTTCTACATTCAACCCTTGTTTTTCCACTAAGCTCACAGAACTCACTATCCACTATTTCCCACCATCCAATTCACTCTTCTTCCAAACTTTCCTATTCTTATTGAGAAAAGCATCATGTTTTTAGTTACCTAGGCTCAAAACTTTGGTATCATCCTGGATTCTCATTCCTTTCACATATCTCATCAGGTGTCAAGTCTTGCTGTTTTGTACCTCCACATCTCTTACATTTAGCCCCTTCTCTTTATCCCCTCCCCCCCAGTTCAGGTCTTATTACTTCTCCCTTTTACTATTGCAACAATCTTCTAACTGGCCTCTTGCCTTCAATTTCTTCCCATCTAATCCATCCTTCAACCCAGTTACCAAAATGATATTGTTTTGTTTGTTTTTAAACCCTTACTTTATGTCTTAGAATCTATACTAGGTATCAGTTCCAAGGCAGAAGAACTGCAAAGGTAGGCAATTGGAGTTAAGTAACTGGCCCAGAATCACACAGCTAGGAAGTGTCTGAGGCTAAATTTGAACCCAATCCTCAAGACTCCAGGCCTAACTCTATATCCACTGAGCCATCTAGCTACCCCAGTGATAATGTTAAAGCATAGATCTGATTTGTGTCACTATACTACTCAATAAACTCCAGAGGCTCCCTATTACCTCTAGGATAAAACACAAAGTCCTCTTGTTGGGCATGCAAAACTCGTTACAACCTGGATTCAACTTACCTTTCCTGGCTTATTATATACTAGTTCCATTTATGTACTCCATGGTCTTCTTGCTGCTCTTCACATCTGATAATTCATCTCCAATCTCCAACCCCTATCCCTGGGATGCATGACTGCTACTCCACCTCTTAAAATTTCTAGTTTCCTTCAAAGCTCAGCTCACATATCAGCCCCTAATGCCTTCTCCCAAAAAATGACCTTGTATTTACCTTGTAGATAGATATTTTCTATACGCTGGGAATATACAAGTTATATCCCCAAGTGGAATGCAAACTCCTTGAGGGCAGCGATGTTTCACTTTTACCTTTGTATCCTGAGCATCTAAGCACAGTGCCTGGTTTATTCCTAGCTCTTAAGAAATGCTTGTTGACAGTTCACTCACTGAATGACTTAGACTATAAATTACTGGTTGAAAGGGACTTTTGAGGCTCTCTAGTCCAAGCCCTTTATTTTATAAATGTGTTAAGTGGGGTACAAAGAAATTCAATGACCTGTCTGCCTACAGTCACATAGAGATCTGATTTAAACCCAGTTTCTCAGATTCTAAATCCTTCACCCTTTACTATATCACATCGCCAATCTGCTGGCCAGAGTTGCTTACAAGTAGTCCTGAAATGACCTTGAATCAAGCAAAATAGGAGAGACATGAAGTTTTTTTTTAAATGGCACTAAGCCAACCCAGGACAACTTCATTGCATGCCTTTGAGTTTATTATCTCCCTGTATAACCTTGTTTTCTTTTATTTCTGCCATATCATCTCTAGTAAAATATGATTCTATCCTCGCTTGTCTCCAGTGATTACAATGGTTACATCCAGGTGGGGGGAAGGCGTTCTCAGATCCAAAAAGTCCAGGAGAATTCCCGAAAAACAGAAGGGTCAAGACTGATGGGGGCTGTACCTAGGTTATCACCTTAGGGCTATGGAGTAAAGATTACCCAGAGACTGGAGAATTCAACGTGGATGCTGGTGCCTTTGAAGCACTGGGAACTAAATTCTTTACAAATGGCCATACAATCTTATGCAGAGGCTATATAACTAGTGTAAGGGAGGAAAGCAACCAACTAGGGCAGGAGAAGGGCAGGAAGGAGAGAGAATTCTGGAGAATGAACAGAGGAACTGAGAAGATCCAAACAGTTGAACTCACTTCTCTTTGGGAAGCCCACCAGGGAGGTCTATATAACTAGCCAAGCTTGGCAACGTCTGAAAGGCAAAAAGCAGCCAATAGCTGCTGGGCCCTTGCAGGTGTATGCTGCTGGCAACGGATGGGCTTATCTATGAGTTGGTTGGGATAGAAGGCAGAGAGGAGCAGAGGCTTAACAAAACAAGCCCAGTGAAAAGGTAAGAAATCTTCATGGAAGACCTATTCTCTTGCCTCGAATTCACTGTATGACTCAAGTGAGTCTATGATCTTGTTGTTGTTCAGTCATTTCAGTCATGTCCAACTCTTCATGACCCCATTTGGATTTTTTTGACAAAGATACTGGACTGGTTTGCCATTTCCTTCTCCAGCTCATTTTGCATTTGAGGATATTGAGGCAGACTTAAGTGATTTGCCGGAGGTCACACAGCTAATAAGTATCTGAGACCACATTTGAACTCAGGTCTTCCTATCCAAGCGAGGCGCTCTGTCTACTGTGCCACCTAGCTGCCCCTATTTAAGTCTGTATAGTCATCCCTCTTCACAAGCTAGCCCATCTGACTTCTCAATGCCACGACGGTCCACAGATGCATGCAAGCAGATATGATTTCCAAACCCTTGAAAAGAATGAGCTCGGATAATCACATTTGTAAAGAACATGGATTCCAATCGGTCAGCAAGCATTTATTATACATCTGTTATATTCCAGGCTTCTTGGGGTACAAGAAAGGCAGAACCACAGTCTTACTTTCAAGGAGTGGGATATAATTTAATTTAGATTCACAAAAAAAAAAAGTTTCTCCTCTGAAATCACGAAAATCATCACTTCCTCTGTATTGGAAAGGGGCATCAGATTTGGAGGTCAGAAGATCTGGGTACAAATCCTAAGCTCAGCAACCTGGCAAGTGTGACCTTGAACATGTTGATTTACCTCAATGGCTCAGTAGCTTCATCGGCTAAAAGAATCTGTAGAAGGAACAGCTAAGTGGCTTAGTGGATAAAGAGCCAGGCCTGGAGGCTAGTGGACCTGGGTTCAAATCTAGCCTCAGATACTTCCTAGCTGTCTGACCCTGGGCAAGTCACTAAGCTATTGGTTCTTCGTCTCTATTTCTCTCTTTCCTGTTTTCCTTTCTGCCTTCTTCCATCTTTCTCTGAATCACTACCTAGTCTCTTTCTGCCTCTTTCTTAACCTCTCCCCCCATTTCTATTATCACACTCTCCCTATGCCTGAATCTCCCTTTCATTCCCTAATCCTTTCCCTTATTCTTGGCTCTGAGGTCCTGAAGGAAGAAGAGAAATGCTCCCTCTACAGCTGCCTCTGACTCTCCATCACACCACATTGCCTTTTGTTAAGAGCAGTTCACACATTTCTGGAGGGTTTTACCCTTCATAAAGTGTTTTTAATAGTCTTTGAACTCGGAAGGGACCTGAGATACCATCTATTCCAATTTCCTTATTTTATACCTGTTGAAATTGAGGTCAAGTAACTTGCTCAAGGTCACACAGGTAGTAAGTAGGAAAGGTGTGATTCAAATTTAGGTTATAGGAAACACAGAAAAGGACATTGTTCGCTTAAGTCTGACCCCTTCCTTATACACATAAGGAAGCTGGATCCAAAAAGTCGTATTGACTTGCCTCTGGTCATCAGGTAATAAATGGTCATCAGAATTCAAACTCAGGTCTTCTAATTTCCAGTATTCCTTCTACTACTCTTCTCATTCCAAGTCCAATGCTCATTTTCCTATACCACTGCCTCGGCAGGCCTTCATTCTGTTGTTGGACAGCTCTGATTATCAGGAAGTTCTTTCTTATGTTGTGCCCAAAATCTGTATTCATTTTGCTTTCAACCACTAGTCCTAGTTATGCCATCTGGAACCCAGCTAGCTTTCCAGATGATGGTCTATTCTACTGACAACTCTTCAAATATCTGAAGTCATTTATTATCCTCTCTTTAGTTTTCTAGTTTGTAAAAAATAACAAAAACCATTTATGGGGGCAGTTGGGTAGCTCAGTGGGATTGAAAGCCAGGCCCAGAGATAGGAGGTCCTGGGTTCAAATCTGGCCTCAGACACTTCCCAGCTGTGTGATCCTGGGCAAGTCACTTAGCCCCCATTGCCTAGCCCTTACTACTCTTCTTCCTTGGAACCAATATGATGTACTGATTCTAAGATGGAAGGTAAAGGTTTTAAAAAAAACATTCATAACATGTTTCGCCAGACCTCAGCATAATATTCAAGGGGTGCTTGAACCAGCACCCAGGACAACAGGACTGCTAGTTCCTGTTATCTGCACCCTAGATGTCTATTAATGTAGCCTCTCTTATTCACACTCGCAACTGGGTTACCTGCCTGAATAGATATCCTACTATATCTCTATGATCTTGTCATTCCTATTCAGAAACATTCAATGGCTCCCTACTGCCTAAGGTTTACGTTCCTGATCCTGGTATTTAAAGCCCTATAAAATCTAGAGCACAGGATTTGGAACAAATGATGAGGGTTTGATTCTCTCTGCTACTAATGCATCTTTGGGCAAGTCGCTTAGAGTCCAGCTCATCTGTCAAATGAGGAAATTGAACCAGATGGCATCTGTGGTCTTTTCTAATTCCTAATTTATGATCCTTTGGTTATTCCAGCCTTCTCCTACTCCTCCCTTACCTGTACTCCATGCCTTAGATAAAATGTGCTACCATCGTCTCCAGTTCCCATGCTGCCTTCTCCTAGCTCCCCATCTTTAATCACACCTTAACCCTGGCTTGGCCAGCCCCTCCCCACCTCCATCTATCTAAGTTTGTTCCTTGGAGGCCCAAGTTTGGTGTCCTTTCCTCCATGACTCTCACTCCTCCTATGTGATATGTTCCTTACATTTCTTATAGCATCCCCCACAGACTTTTCCTTTGTCCTTACCTCACTCTGGCTTGCAGCTATCATAATTTGTTTTTCCCTTCTATTAAGCTGGAGGCAGCTAGGTGGTACAATGGATAGAACATTGGACTTGGAGTCAAGAAAACTTATCTTCCTGAATTCAAATCTGGCTTTAGCCACTTATTAGCTGTGTGGTCCTGGGCAAGTCACTTAACCCTCTTTGCCTCAGTTTTCTCATTGGTAAAATACTCTGGAGAAGGAAATGGCAAACCACTCCAGTGTCTTTGCCAAGAAAATCCCAAGTGGGGTCATGAAGAGTCAGACACAACTGAAAAATGACCAAACAACAATGCCATTAGACTGCATAATTTTTCCAGAGCAGGGCTTATGTCATTAGTGATCTTTCTCTCCCACACACCCCCAACCCAGAAAAAAACACAATAGAGTGCTTTGCCCAAAGGAGGCACTTCATTAATGTGTAATGAATAAGTGTCTAGATCTCGTCTTAGCTGAAGTGTTCAATTTGGAGCCAAAAGACCTAGTTTCAAAACCCAACTTTGCCTTTTATTCCCTATGAAGTCATCAAATCTCTCTGGACCTCATTTGCCTCATCAGTCAATAAGGACATTGGATGAGAAAGCCTTTAAGTCCCTTCCAGCCCTAACTCCATAATCTATGATCTTTTCAATCTCCTCACATGAAGCCACACGCGATAGTCTGCAAACTAGAAGAGTACCAATCAGCAAGATAGAGGAACTACTTGGTTGCTCTCATTTGGGTCTTTAAGGAAGAGAAGTGCTGAGAGTTAATCTGGCATTAGACCCAAACTAGATGACTTGTTCCCTGAGGAAAAGGAGTAGCAGTAAGTGGCCTTCCCCTCTAGACCATCTGCCCATGTTAGGCTCCTGAGAAGGCCCTAAGATGGCCAGAAGAGTTGCTTTTCTCAGCAGGTCTGGTCAATGGCCAGCCTCATTGCCTGGTGTCAGGAAGGGGCTGGAGAAAGCAAAAATGAGTCCCAGGACTTCTGGTGCCTCGGGAGCCTTCCATGTTCTCTGGAAGAAGTGGAACAAACATCCTGTCCAGGCCCAGCGTCCTGCCTCCTACGTGAACACAGGCTCTGCAAAACAAGGACACCCTTCCTACCCATCCAGCACAGAACTGCCTTTTTTTGAAATATCATTCCTCACTGTTTGGAATGAAACCCATTATTCCCAATTAACCTGCCGTGAACCCACAGCACTGGCTGAATTGCACATAATTATTCATCCATAGTAATAGCTAAAGTAAATTCTGGCAATCTCAGCTAACATTGACATCTCCTTTGGGAAAACTTTCAAAGATGCCACGTCCTTGGTTCTTTATCTAAAGCTGCCCCTCTCTCTTTCTTTTTCCTCTGGTTAAGTCATGAGAAGAAAGGAGCTCAGAGGAGCACCTCTCCAACTTCATTTAGGGGCAAGGGGCTCAGCTTTGCTAATAATGTCCAGTGTCAGCATACCCATTGGATATACAGGCTTGTCTCAGAGAGGAAAACAGCAAAGGGTATTTTTAATAGGACCATGGGGTAAATGACACAATTTTTTTTTCAAATTAGTGGGTCCTTTTCGAGGTTCTCTTTGCCTTTATCATCTGGTGAGCAGCCTTCTTTGTGTCTACAAAAAAGCATAAATCTGCCAGAGTTTATTCTGGCTGTCATAGATAATTTATTAAGAAATGATTGGCCAAAAAAACCCAAGAAAGGAACCTAAGTTGTCATCTTAAATGAAGTGCAGATCCTTTTTGTCCCTCTTTCTGCATTAAAGATAGAGCAGTTCCCACACCAAGCAACAGTAATTTGGGTAATAATTAGAAGGCCACAGTAGAGGGAAAGGTGGAAGGATGGTAAATAGAGACTGAATGAAGCAGATAGAAAAGGGGGTCAGTCCTTGAGAAAAAAAAAAGATACCTGAGACAATTAACTCTTAAATATTCTCCAAACAATTCCTATGCCTTTGGGGAGTTATGCCCCTCAAAGAAAAGAAGCTCTGGCATCCCTGTATCTTACAAAAGTGTTTGCCTGGTGAATGGCAAGGGTTAGACATATACTAAGGACATCCCATCTCTAACACTTCACACAGTGCCTTTCACAAAACAATTCATTCATTCAAAATGCTTCTAGCATTAGCAGGCTAGATGAAGCTGGGCAAATCACTTGATCTACACAGGCCTTGATTTGTTTCACAAGCAGGTAAGGGAAGGAGAGGGTGGATTGGATAACCTTTCACTTCCCTTCCATGATAACACTCCATGGTTCTATGAACTACACAGAATATGCAGGACACTCATGGCACAGAGAGGGAAGGGAGTAGAGGCTGGTCCTGCCCAGGGCACAGGGATAGCTTGGCTTCTGATTTCTTACTGCAAACATCCCCCCTGCCACTCCTCATAGATAGTATACAAGTACTTAAAACAGCTATCCCATAGCCCATCTCTACATAATATAGCTCCCTCCCCTGCCTGTGGTCCCGCTAAACACAATGGGTATGTTTCCCATTGGGAAGCCCCACATGAGACAGATTATTATTAAGGGGTCTCAATTCTCTGAGCACAGGGGAGAGGGTGGTTGTCAGGTGAGATGAAAGGAGCATCCCTTATCTTACAAGGATGACTGGCTCTATTGTTTTCTCTGTTTCACTTAATAAACAACTTAATGTGTATGATGCTTCCTCTACCTCTTTTAAGGTGCAAATGCCCGGGGTAAGAAAAATTGGGGCTGGGTCAGAGCAACTAGGTGGCTCAGTGGATTGTGAGCCAAACCTAGAGACAGGAGGTCCTGGGTTCAAATGTGACCTCAGACACTATAGCTGTGTGACCCTGGGCAGTTCACTTAACCCTCATTGCTTAGCCCTTGGCACTCTTCTTCCTTGGAACCAATACACAGAATTGATTCTAGGATAGAAAGTAGGGATTTGAAAAAAATATGTATTGGTTGAAGAGCCATCTGAATTTTCCTGCCCATATCCCCTCCTGTTTTCTGAAGCTTCTTTCAAGTTGTCCCCCAAGAAGGCAAATCTGAAGCAAGGCAATAACTAAGATAGTTTTCACCTGGAGTAAAAACAATTGGAAGGGAGGACAGGAGCAGCCATGGTACTGGGGATGGTCCAACCAAAGACATAGTCATGGCAAGAAAGGAAGCCACAGAACCATCAGTTAGAGGTTGGAGGCTGGTAAGTCCAAGGAGAAAAGACACCATGGCAATAAGGCACTGAACATAGCAGTCAAGGGTAAGTTGACCATCATCAATGCCAGGTAAGGTACAGACACAGTGGTGGCTAGGAAGAAGCTTGCCTCTCCCCCTCCATGATGGTACTGTGGGACAAGGCCTCAGTTGACTCATTTTAGTTATTTCTTTGAGAAATTACACACACCCCTGTTCATTCAAGAACACCCCGACCACTACATCATGGCCATCCATCACTATAAGTGGGTCAACACTTTTGTCAGCCAGTCTTTTCCAGCCCCAGGACACACATCATCTGGGCCCACTGATTTATGCTCCTTGAAATTTTCCACTGATTTCTCTTTCACTCACCCTATCCCTCACCACATGCCCTTCATCAATAGCTATTTTCACAAGGTTGTCATTACTTGCTAATTGTCCAAAAAAAAATTTCCCTCATTCTTCTTGGTTAAGGATTGATTTCAGGAATGAATTCAATATCTCCACCATCTCAAAGCATGTATTAATTCCTGGCGCCTCCAGCACCATGAGCAAAGCCCCATTCTTGTCCTCACACTCCCTCTTCCCTTGCTAATTTGTGAAAATCCTGGCTTTTAAGGCCTGCAGGATGGGAAACCTAATGTGCCTTAATATATCATTATTTTCCATGGTTGGCAGAATGAAGGATGATGAGGCAAAAGGAGCATGAGCCCTTTGCCTTCCTGTAGAACCAAAGGCTAGAGTCAGGATGGGAAAAGAAACTATTTGATCTTTGATTTTCACACTCATAAAAAAAAATAGAGAGAGAAGGTAGGTTTTATAATGGTAAAAACCAAAGAGTGAGAAGGAATCTATAAATCCCAATGTGTCCCCATTCCTCCATCTCTCTCTCCTTCCCCCCTTCCCTACTATGTCAGTAAGCATTAAAAGGAGTTCACTTTATGTAAAACTGTGCTGACAGCTATAGAAGATACAGTTCATCAGCAATCCTGTAAGAATTTACAATCTATTGGAAGAAACTAGGGACATCCCTTTTAAAAGCAGCATTATCATTTTCAAAGGTAGGCAGCCATAGGTATATCTTCTCTCTCCCTACCTTCCACCTACACAGCCCTGTAGGAAAGCCCACTCCAATCAGCACCCCCTGGTCTAGCCAGTGGACAAAGCAGCACCTGGGCATTGTTACCCAACTGTACGCTGACCATGACATACCAGGGACACCTCTGGTTGCACAAATCTGAGCACACCAACAGGAGCAGGTCTAGACCACACCATTTCCATCATATCAGTCCCCTGCTAAAACCTCTCCTCTTATCAGGAGATTTTTTCTTTATTCAATGTCTGCCTCTCCCTACCCCTTTCTAGGTCCCAATGATGACTCTTCTTGTACAAAAACTAATCAATAAAATAGTCCCAGAGCTTTCACTGCCACTAGTCAAGGGCTAGATCAGCCAGACATGAGACCTAAATCCCTTTTCTTGGCACCACATCAAAAGTACAGACCCAGCAACAGTAGGGAATTCAGAGAAATGGCCCCTTAAAAAAAATCCAAGGAGCAGCTAGGTAGCAAAGTGGATAGAGCACCAGGCCTGAAGTTGGGAGGACCTGGGTTCAAGCCTGGCCTCAGACACTTTCTAGCTTTGTGACGCTGGGTAAGTCATTCAACCCCAATTGCCTAGCCCTTGCAGCTCTTCTTTCTTGGATTTCATACAAAGACAGAAGATAAGGGGTTTTTTAAAAATCCAAAGCACACCTACAAATAAAAAATAAATTTTAATAAGGGAGGTAGAGGAAAAAAACTGGAAACAAAGTGAGTACCCGTTCATTGAGGTACAGCTGAATAGACCATGGCATATGAATATGATGAAATATTATAATACCACCAGAAAGAAGAATGAGAGAGGACAGCTGGGTGGCTCAGTGGATTGACTGCCAGGCCTAGAGACAGGAGATCGTAGGTTCAAATCTGGCCTCAGACACTTCCCAGCTGTGTGGCCCTGGGCAAGTCACTTGACCCCCATTGCCCAGCCCTCACCACTCTTCTGCCTTGGAGCCAATACACAGTATTGATTCTAAGATGGAAGGTAAGGGTTTAAAATAAATGAAAGAAAGAAGAATGAGGAACTCAGAAACATAGAAAGATTTGTATGAACTGATGCAGAATAAAGAAAGCAGAACTGAGTGAATAATATACCAATAACTAACATTATAGATTATATAAAAGTCAAACTGGGAATTTAAAATGATCAATCTTGGCCTCAAGAATGGATAATTAAGAAGCACTGACTCTTGAGTCAGAAGACAAGGGTTCAAATTCTGCATATGATGCCTGAACACCTAGGTAATATCACCTTAGGCAAGTCATTTATTCTCCCTTAGCCTCAGTTACCTCATCCGAAAAATAAGAGGGTTACACTAGATGGCCTCTAAGACCTCTCCGAGCTCTGGATCTATGATCCCATACGATCAGTGAGCCCATGTAATATACTTCCTTCAACTCAGTTATAGAGAGGAAAGGGGGGACTATAGATATATAATATTTCTTATACTATATGAATTCATCATTGCATCACTTGCTTTTTCTTAATGATTTTTCTTTGTTATAAGGGAGTACCCATTGTTTGTGGTAAAAGGAAGGAGAGGGAAATTGTCTATCCAGTATATAAAAATTAAAGAGGATCAAAAAAAATTAAAAGAAAAGGGCTCCAACGTGATCTCCCCCCCTCACATAAGAAGGGACAACTCATGCTAGTCTTAATGTTCTTTCTTCCCCAAGAGAGAACCTTCAGTCAATTCGCTGTCAGAACCTGTAATGTGGCCCAGGCAGGATGAACAGGCTTCAATCTTCCTTTCAATCATCAGCCAACCTTCCTTTCTCTCTCAGGGAAGCCTGGTGCCCCTCCTCCAAAGTTATTCATTAAATGCAAAAATCAACACCCTAGAACTTGGGCTTCCTCAAAGGCCTTCAGGACATGCTCCCTCTCCCTGACATTAGGCTGAGACAGAGACAGAATCCGCAGCAGCTCTCCTCGTGCCACTTAGTGACAAGCCAGTTGGCCTCAGCTTTGTAGTCTATTCTGGGTACCTCACTCTGGTTTGGTCTGAATTATAGAGTGAAAGCCAGAAAACCAAGGACAAGAACCTTTCTGGTCCTAAAGGGGAAAATCATCATCAAATTCCATTTAATTTACTACCTTGAGAGAGAGGGTGGAAATTCCTGTTACATAAGCTTTCCAATGAGCAAGAAAAGCCCAGGGCCAGGTAAGTGGCTCAGTGGATTGAGAGCCAGGCCTACAGACAGGAGGTCTTGGGTTCAAATCTGACCTCAGACACTTCCCAGCTGTGTAACCTGGGCAGGTCACCCCATCGCCTAGCCCTTACCTCTCTTCTGCATTGGAGCTAATACCCAATATTGATTCCAAGACAAAAGGTGAAGGTTTTTTTAAAAATACCTAAAAAGATAAGGCCAAAGATAGAAGAGGGTAATGGGTGGTTCCCCACAGAGAGATGGAGCATATACTTAGAGGATAAACAAGACTGTATTGTTGTTCTGTTGTTATTCAGTTATGTCTGATTCTTCATGACCCTATTTGGGGTTTTCTTGGGAAAGTTACAGGAGTGACTTGCCATTTACTTCTCCAGCTCATTTTACAAATGAGGAAACTGAGGCAAATAGGATTGGGTCGCCTAGATAATAAATGTCTGAGGTCAGATTTGAACTCATGAAGACGAGTCTGCAGACTCCAGACCCAGCATTCTGGGCACACTGCACCACCTAGCTGCCAGAAGAAGAATCCAAAATGGAGAGAGAGCAGCAGTCTCACTGGACAAAGTGGAGAGCCTAGACTTGATTCTATCATTGACCAGCTCTGTGACCCTGGACAAGGGACTTTACTCTCTAGGCCTCAATGAAAATGGAAGGCCTTGGCTTGTCAAACGTACCTCTGTGATTTCTGAAGACAAAGGATGGGACTAGGAAGCAGAACATTTAGGTTCTATTCTGGCTCGGGGATGCAGCTTCAGGGTTCTGCCACTCCTTACGGGAAAGAAGAAAACAATACAATCCCACTAATAAGCAATTCCCCAGCTCATAATTCAGCCAGGGTGAGCTCTTAGACAAATCATGCTGAGGGCAAGGATCAAACATTCACCCCAAAAAGAAAAATCCACCACCTTCTTCTATTCCCTTCTAGTGTATATTGCTCAGATGCACTGGCCTGGGATGCAGGGTTTTATAGAGAGAAAAGAGCTAGTTCTGGAGTCAGAAATCTTGTGTTCAAATTCTACCTCTGAGGTTTGGATGAATCACCATCTTGATGGCTCCTGGTTTTCTGTAAAACAACGGGGTTGAAGCGGATGCCACCGAGGTCCATTCTATATCTTTATCTCGGATCCTCTCCCAAGAACTCGGGAACAGGAGAGTTTGAGAGATCCGCCACGGGGGCCTAAAGCCTGGGACAGTGGTGTTTGTTTGCGTTTTGCTGCTGTCACGAGCACACAAATCTCAGAATCGCCCTGGGATTCTCCTAGGGAGCCGGCCTTTCCAGAAAGGAATCACATCGATGTTGGGGAGCAGTTCCTCCAATGGGCTAAAAACCAAGAAAAGATATAAGCATTTCTAACTATGTAGAAGAGTCAGCGTTCAGAGGAGTAGGAGGAACCGACAGCTAAATGGGTCATGCAGAAATTACACAAGGCTTTTAGAAGGAGAGAACTTGCCATATGTCAAGCCTATAATGTATGGACAATAATTATTTTCCACTGAATTTTTGTATTTAATTTTGTGTAGACTATCTCCTTTTACATCATGTATTCAGCAATCACTCTTCCCCCTGCTTAATATGCACAGCAATCGTTCTCCTTTTATGTCACATATTCAATAACTCCTCTCCTCCGGTTTGGGGGGATGTTACATTTTAAATTAGCAACAGCTGTGTTTTTGTTTTTCCGATTCACCTCCATGAAGCATTGTAAATAACACAAGAACCCAAATGCAACACATAGACCCTTCCTGCCTATTGGCACCCCAGATTCAGAAAGCACTTTTCCTTCTGAGTCTGTCCAGAAATGGGGTTCTCTCTGTTGGACATGTGTGGGGCTCTTAGTCTCTATAGGCAATGAAAAGATGAAGAACAATTATTGGTTAAATCAAATCATCAGAAGACTTTGATACAGTTACCCCCTTTAAGCACAAATCAGCCTTTTTTTTTAAAAACCTTTACCTTCTATCTTCTGTGCATTGGTCCCAAGGCAGAAGAGTGGTAAGGGCTAAGCAATGGGGGCTAAGTGACTTGCCCAGGGTCACACAGCTAGGAAGTGTCTGTGGCCACATTTGAACTCAGGACCTCCCATCTCTGGGTCTGGCTCTCAATTCACTAAGTCACCCAGCTGACCCCACAAATAACCTTTTTAAAGAAAATAACTAGTATGAGGGTTTTTTTTTCACTTTTTCACCAGATCAGTCATCTCCAAATTTGGAGTAGGGAGCTCCCAAGGGTTTTGTGATCAGCCATTCAAAGGGTGGAAAGATGACCTAAGTTAGCTCTAATGAGCTTTGTCTCCATCACAACCCAACCACAGCAACTCCTTACCCATCACAGCCCAACTCTATTCTAACTTCTCTCTCCCTCTTGCCTGCAAGCTCTCAGCCTTCCTACTTTCCAGAATGATTTTGCCATCCACATCAGCAGCTATGCAAGGGTCTCTTGCTCTTCACATTTCTCTCCTTCACATTCATCAAGGGGGGAAAATCTATTTCTGATAGGGGGCATAATAAAAAACAAAGTTGGAGACCAGGGATTCAGATAAATGCTTCTTTCTATTGTTTGTATAAAACTACATCTTTTCCCAGTCTAAACTCCTAAACTTGACCCCTTGGGGGTAATTCAGTCTGAATTCAATGGGAAACTAGCCTCCTAGCCCACATGATCTCTGTTGCAAATCAGCAGTGGCAATACCTTCAATTTTCTTACCTCTAGGATATTCTAAGTCACTCTTCATGGATAAGCTCTGCTTCTGAAAAACCTTTTTACCTTCCCCCCAACATCCCTATGGTAAAAGAGGCCTCTCTCAACCAAAGCCCAAACTGTCTTCTCTTATGTCCATATGCCTCTAAACGAGTGAGACAGACCTTTTTTCTTTGTCCTAAGCCTGGCTGATAAACCAGTAAGTGGCTATCTATGTGGGGACCAAGAGAAAATAGCCCCCCAAAATAAGTAGGGTTCACCGTTCTGTGATAAAACGTAAGAGGTCTGGGAAATCAGGGCAGAGAGATTCAAGAAAAATCATCTGGAGCCAAGAAAGCCAAATGACTAAGGACTGGAGTTCATTAAGATGCATCAAGAGATTCCAAACCTTCAACTTTTAAAAGAGAAAGGAATTTAGAAGGAAAAATCAATCAACAGAGGAGCAGATACTCTTTTCTATTAAAAAAGGAAAACTTTAGTTCCTGCAGCCTCAGGGTAGCCAATGTCCCTGGCCACTAATTAATTTCCAGGAACTTTTTCTCCCTGGAAGTCTCCAAACGGTGGTCAGTCTGTCAATTCTATGAAGCGTCTTTAGCTCCATCTGTCGATATCTGGGAGACAATGACATCTGTCCTCAAGGAGCTTGTGGTCTATTTTCAAGAGAATGATTCACATACATAAATAGAAGATGAAAGAATACATTTCTCTTATCTATTTAAGTGGTATGTAATGTGTGGGGGGGGGGGGGGGAACTAAGGGAGAGGATTGCTTAAAGAAGGAAAGACCATACAAGTTGGGATTTAAATGACAGAGAGGCTTAAGTATCCTAGAGCAAGCTTTCAACTCCTGATCTCCAATTGTAGATGGTTACCTAGCCTATCCTTGCCCTTAATATTCCATCTACAATTGCTTGGGCTAGGAAAGAGCTTCCATTATTTCTTAATTAATTTTTTCTATTATCAAGTATTCATTATTTCTCCTTCCTACCTCTCTGCTGTGCCTGCCACCACACTCCCCAAACAACACTGGAAAAGAAAAAATGAAAACCAAAACCCTTATAACTGAATATGCATAATTCACCAAAACAAATCCCCATATTAAAGAGCTCCAAATATCCAAGGCCCAAAGGTCCAGAGGTGAGTCCTTCAGACCCTTGATTTCACTCCTTTTGTTGCTCATTGGCAACATGTCCAAAGCAAAGATAAGAATGCAAAACCCCCCAGTCAATTCCTAGCTAGTGATTTGGTGGTGGTGGTGGCGGCCATCCACTCTCATTTTGATCTCATTCACTTGTCCAATTGCAACTACCATCTCTATGGAGAAGATGCTCCATTTTTTCTCTTTGATCCTAATCTGTCTCTCTAGGGGTCCAGATCATGTCTCTAATCTGCAGAGAACATCCACCTGGATATTCCATCAGGACCTCAATATCAACATATCCAAAGCCAAGTTGACCATCTTTCTCCTAAAATCTGCTCTCTTTCTGACTTCATTATCCCTTTCATAGTGGGATCAACCAGGTCAGAAATTTAGGGGCTGCTACTTCCCCTCTCTCCTTCCCCTTCTCCACATCTGAGTCCTTTTTAATTCTTCCTTCACAATGTCTCCCTCATCCCCTTCCTCCTCCCTTCTATTCCCAAGGTCTATATTGTAGTACACTCATAGACTCTGGCAAGGGCCTTAAGGAGTTAATCTTAACTCTAAAGTTGTTAATCCTCTTCCTGCATAGATCTGATCAGATTACTCCTCTGCTCAAAACCCTTCAATACCTCTCTCTGGCCTACCAAGTAAAGTTCAAAGGCCTTTGGTTCAAGTTCCTCTATGCTTTGGTGCCACCTTCCTTTTCTTACTTTATTACTCCTCTCAAAAGGAGAGAAGAGGGCATGAGAGAATAAGTATTTACTAAAGTGCCCACCACTTTACAAATATTAATTCATCTGATTTAGGTGCCCTTTGTCTCCCCATTTTACAGTTAAGAAAACTGAGGCAGAGAAAGGCTTCATAACTTGCCCAAATCTAGATTTAAATTCAGATCTTCCTGACTACAGATTACCTGTTCTATCCAATATGCCCCCTAGCTGCAGATACTCAAACATCATTTCCATTACAATACCCCTGTTTCCATGCTTCTGCTCACTCTGCTTCCTAGGACTGCTTCCTAGGACTAGGTCTTTTCCCCCTCCCTTCATCTATTGAAATCCATCATTTAAATTTCAAGTCACATTCTGCCTCCTGCATGAAACCTCTCTGAGAACCTCACTCACCACTTGTATTGTATTTACACTTGCTTGTATTTCTCTTTTGAATCTGTGTATTATTGTTTTTATATCATTTGTATTTCCAAATATAGCCTTCCTCCTATTTCCCCTAATCAGAGATTCATCCCATGTAACAAAGAATTGTGAAAAGAAAGAGAAAAAGCAGTTCAACAAAAGCCACCAACATATCAGCTGATTCTAACAGTGTACAGCCTTACTGAAAATAATGAATTCTCCAACATGGTCCCATGTCTATTAATTCATACTATTTGAAGTTATAATTATATAAAATACAGTGACTGATTCCAGACCACTGAAAACATGCAATGCAAATTTGATATTTGCAAATTCAATATTTTTTAAATAAGATTAAGGGATTATCTGTGAAACACCATCACTCTCCATCCCTATGGCCATGAGTTTTCAAGAGTTGTTTGTGACTGCAATGCCCCTTCTGTACTCACCACTGCCAAGGAGCCCAAGAGAACTGGAAAGTTCCCTGAGGATTGCAGATGAGAGACATCAACAATGGGCTTCCCCCATCCCAGCAAAGCAAGAGCCAAGGATTTGATTCTGCCATTTGGATTTTGAGGTTTGGCTTAAACTTCCTCAGTCTTGTCAGAATGGGCCTACCTCTTCCCAAAACATTGCAATCTCTAAACTCCCCCCCCCATCCCTCTCTCTTCCCCCCTAAAGCCTAGAAAATGTTTCTTCACCATAACCACTTTCCCCACAATGACTTATGATCTAGAAATCCTCTGAAAGCCTACACATCACAGGCAATAGTGTCCTCGGGAGCACAGTTTGTAGTTTCCATTTTTTTCCCCCGTTTCCTCACATCGTATGTGCCTGGAATGAATGCCGGGCCCACTCTGGCAGAAAAAGGACTGTGGAGGGGAAATGTGAGAGCAGTAATCCATTGCAACACTTTAGGGGAAACTGCAAGCAATTTCCATTCTATTGATCCTCCCTGGGCATCAATGCCACACTGAGTTTATTTGGAAAATTAAATTCAGGAACATGTAGCATGAGGGGACTCTAGTTAAGTTGTCTGGCACTATGTCCACAATTTAATTACGATCTCACTCTGACACATTTTGTGACTCTCCATTTAAATATGAGAGAGAGAGAGAGAGAGAGAGAGAAATAGAGAGAGAGAGAGAGAGAGAGAGAGAGAGAGAGAGAGAGAGAGAGAGAGAGAGAGAGAGAGAGAGAGAGACTGGTGTGGCTTACCCCTCCTTCCTGTCCTCTGTCTCAAGCTGCCACCAACTTGTATACTGGACCTACTAGAAAATACAGGTGAGGAGCAGTGAGGTGGCACAATGGATAGAGCTCCAGGCCTGGAGTCATATCAAATCTGGCCTCAGATACTTAAGTATATGACCCTGGGCAAGTCACTTAATCCCAATGGCCTAGCCCTTGTAGTTCTTTTGTCTTAGAATTGATACTAAGAAGATAAGAGTTTTTTAAAAAGGAAACATAGGTGACTCAATTATCCACAAGAGTATTATCCAGGGTGCCCACCTACATTAGGGACATAGATAGAGCTGGAATTTTAGAGGTTATCTAGTACAACCCCTTAATTTTTCAGATCAGAAAACTGAAGTCAAAGAGGTTCATACCAGGTGTTTAGAGAGTAGTTGAGGCAGGATTTGAACCTAAAATCTATGACTCAAAATGGTATCTTCTTTCTTCTACCTCACACTATTCCTGATCTAATCTTGGTTTAACAACAGAAGGAATAATTGAAGAAAAGAATGGATGGCAATGAATGAGGACAATACTCTCTAAATCCAAAGCCTTAAATTGTTTTTTTGATTATCCATGCTTCTACCCCCTTGGCATTAATACCAATAAACTGAAAGCCCAGAGCTCTTGATCCATTACTACTCTCCTAAGTCATTTGCTGCTGCTTTGGTTTTCCTCCTTTCCCAACCTTGATCCTAGAGTTAAGCAGTTTAACATACTACCTTTAATTCTCTAATCCCAAATTCTCTTTTTATAAGTTAATTCACATTTTCTTATTGTTACTCTTGTTGTTCATTCATTCAGTAATATCCAACTCTTCCTGACCTCATGGGCCATAACTATCCATGGGGTTTTCTTAGCAAGGATCCTAGAGCAGCTTGCCATTTCCTTCTCCAGTGGATCCTTTTTTTTTTACCATTACCTTCTGTCCTTGCCAAAATCCCAATCCCACCTTCTCCTATCTTCTCCAGCAGATTGTCCCACCCCACAAAAAATCATTCCTTTTATATTATCTTAAATCTCTCCCATTTCATTAGTTCCTTCTCTGCTGCCTATAAATGTGCTCGGGTATCCCTCATCTTAAAAAAAAAACAAAAACAAAACCTTCCCTTGATGCATCTCTTTAGGCTTTTATCCTATATTTCTCCTCCATCTCATACCTGAACTCTTATTTTTTTTAAAATGTTTACCTTTACATCTCTAATTCCTCTTCTTGTTCACTTTTCAACCTCTTGCAGTCTGGGTTTTCAGCTCATCTCTCAACTTAAATTCCCCTCTCCAATGATATGTCAATTGCCAATTTTCTTTCCAATATTCATTCTCTCTTCTACCTTTGGCATTATGGACCATTTTCTTCTCCTGGATACTCTCTCCTCTCTGAGTTTTCATGTCACTGCTCTGTTCTCCTCCTGTCTATCAAATCACTCCTCAGTCACCTTTGCTGGATCACCATACATATCATGGCCCCTAATTTCAAGTGTATCCCAAGGCTTTCCTTTGTGTCCTCCTCTGTCTCGGTGCCCTCATCAGTTCCCATGAGTTCAATGAGCATTTCTATACAGATGATTCCAGATCCATATCTCTAGCCTTCAACTCTCTCTTTAGCTCTTGTCCCAAATACCCAACTGCCTATTGGGTATATCATACTGATGATTTATAGGCATCTCAAATTCAACATGTACTAAAAAAAGCTCATCTTTCCCCCTCAAAAAAAATCCACATCCCTCGTGTGAACATCTTTATTTCTGTTAAGGGCATCATCAACCTTTAAGTCATGCAGGTTTATAACCTCAGTGCTATCCACAGGGATCCATTCTCATCCATCCCATAAATCCAGTCAATTATCAAGATTTGTTGATTCTAATTTCACAAACTCTCTCCTACCTTTATCCTCTCTACTTCTGTGTCCAGCACCCTCCAAGTGCAGGCCCTCATCACCTGTCACCTGGACTGTTGCAATAGCCTCCTGTCTGCCAACCTCTAGTCTCTCCTCTATCCAATCTGTCCCCCATGCAGCTGCCAAATTGATTTTTCTAAAGCACAGGTCTGGCCATATCAGTCCCTTGCTTAATAAACTCCATTGGTTCCCTATTACCTCTAGAATTAAATACAAACTACTCTATTTGGCATTTAAAATCCTTAACAACCAGGCTCTAACCTCCCATTCGAGGCTTATTGCTCCACATTGTGTACTCGGAGGTAAAGCTGAACGGGATTTCTTGTTTTTCCTCACATTTAATATTCCATCTCCATGTACACAAGGCGTCTTCCCTACCCGGAATGCTATCCCTCATCACGTCCTCCTCTTGGAATCTCGAGTTCCTTTCAAAGCTCAGGATGAATGCCACTTTTCTGCTTGGGGCCTCTCTGGATTCTATTTCTGCCCCTCTGCCAGCTGCGCTTGCCTTTCCTCCCCAAAATATCAGGTATATATTTATATATATACATGTTGTCTCTCCAAATAGAATGTAAGTTCCCTGAAGGCAGGATTGCCTCATTTGTGTCTATATTCTCAGAACCGAACACATAGATAGGTGTTTAAGAAGCACAACAAATTGGAGCAGCTAGGTAGCACAGTGGATAGAATGCTAGGTCTGGAATTGGGAGGACCTGGGTTCAAAGGTAGCCTCAGAGTCTTCCTAGAGGTGTTATCCCGGGCAAGTCACTTAACCCCAATTGCCTAGCCTATTCTTCTGTCCTAGAATTGATACTGAGACAGAAAGTAATGGTTTATTTTTTTTTTAGTACAAAGTTCCCTTTGAGGGTTAATAAAACTGACCCACTTGCCCCCAAACTTAAAGGTTTCCTCCAGAAAACTCTTCTTTTGAACACCTATCCAGACTCCTTTGCCTAACCCCCCCCCCCAAAAAAAGAGCTATGTCATCCATAATAAGATCAAAGCAACTGGGAATGTTCAGCTTGAGGAAGGCAACGTTGGGCATGGGAATGGGAGGAGCATGATAGCTCTCAAAGTAGTCAAAGGCCATCACATTGAAGAGAGATTGGAGAATGTAGGTTTAAGCCCCAGCTTCAACTCTTCCTACATATGTACCATTGGACAACTCATCTAGCCTCTCTAGGCTTCATATCCTCTCCTATAAAGCAAAAGAAGTTGGTCTTGATGTCCTGTGAGGTCCTTCCTAGCTCTAAAAACATGACTATGAACCTGTTCTGTTTGGCAACAGAAAAAAAGGGCCTGGATTGAAAGAGATACAGATTTAGGAATGACATAAAGGGGAGGGGAAGTCTCTAAAAATTAAGTTGTCCAAAAGTGGGATGGGGTACCTTGGCCAATGGGGAGTTCCCATCTTTGGACTTCTTTTTACCTACACTAGTTGGAGATATTACAGAGAGGATTCTTGATCAGACAGGGGTTTGACTAGAGGATGGGGGAGTTCTCTTCCATCTCAAAGACTGTTTGGGGAGGGGGAAAGCTCCCTCCTCACCACCCCAGGAAACCCATGAAGCCACGAAAATATTGCCTGCTTCCATCAAACACCTTCTTCCAACCCCTCCTTTATAAACTAAACCTTTGAAAACACCCAGTGGGAAGACTGAGAGATGAGAGGAAAAGATATCTTTCAGTGACACAAAAACAAAGAAGGTACCTTAGTGGTACCTTGGACCTCTGGAGGCCTGTTCCCTGTAATGACTCCTAGAGCCTCACAGTCCCTAGAGCCAGAAATTCTTCGGAGGAAGGAACTCCAGGATGAGTGCCAAAGGTGAAAGGGAATGAGGACGAAAGGGCTGGATTTGATTGACCAGGGTGGGCAGGCTCAGAGTGGAGGCATCAGCATTATCTGACAAGGCTAGCCAGGCTGGTGTTTGATCCTGGAGACACACACATGCATAAGAGGGTGGATCAGCAGCATCTGATGAGGCTGGCTGGGTTCTCCTGAGAATACAAGTGTCATTAAGACACAGAGGGAACTCATCACCTGATCTATAAATGATTATCCTGGAGTAAGACCTGTCACTCCTTTCAAAGAGGTTTACAGAACTGTGATTTTTAAACAGGCTTGCAAAGTGGTGCAAGAGTCAGCCCCCCTGGGCAGCTGGTGTATTATTCACAGGGCAGGGAGGAAGGGAAAAACCCCAAAGTTAAAGTATTGCATGAGCTGAGCCAGAGGCGAGGAGAAAAGATAGTGGGGGGTGAAGAAAGGGGGATCTGAATATCTACAGACTTCAGGTGATCAACATTGTCAATCTGAAACTACTCAGAGAAACCTGGGGGTTCAAACCTCCTGACCAGCAATCTGCTGTCAAACCTGCAAACCACTCATGAGTTTTCCTTATGTAGAATAAGCAACTGAATGCTAGCTGGCTATTCCCCACCCACTCCATCACCCCACCACCACCCCATCCACCCCCATCGATGTCTCAGGAAATTCTCAGCCCTTCAAGGTGACTCTTGCTTGTCTCAGCCACAAACATTTCTGGAACTTGAAGACTTATGAGGGATTGTAGAGGTCAACTCTAAAGGGAGACAAGAAACTTTTAATTTCCCTCCCCAGCCTTCCAACGTGGACACAAAGTTGGGTAAAGAATAAGTGAATCTGAAACTCTCTCCTACTTCCAAGCTGGGATGCTCCTGTAATTGTAGCACACTATAAGCCCCTGGCCTGCTTCTCTAGCTTAGAGGTCAAGTGCTTAATATGTTTTTGTTGAACCAAATTGAAAGAGTCCTCCGGGGCAGATCACTCCACAGGCCTGCTCTGGAATCTATTCCTGGTATGCACAGAAAGAAGTGCTGAATATCTGCCAAGACCTTTCCTTATGCCCAAGTCTGATCGTGCCACTCCTCTACTCAATAAACTTTAAAGGCTCCCTACTGCCTGCAGGAGAAAATATAAACTCCTCTATTTGTCTTTTAAAGTCCTTCTTGACTTGGTCCTAACCTCCCCATCCTACCTGATTATATATAACTCTCCTTCCCATACTTTATGGTCCAACCAGTCTTCTTACTGTTCCTCCCACAGGACATTCCATTTCCCCTCTAAGTGTCTTTTCATTGCCATCTCCCATGCCTAGACTATACTCCTTTGCCTCGGCTTCATCAAAATCCTATATTTCCTTTAAGACTCCTCTCAAGCACTACCTTCTACATAAAGTCTTTCCTTATCCCTGCCCTGCCCCAGCTACAGGCTTCCCCCATCTCAAACGACCTCATATGTATTGTTATTTATTCCAGCTATACTTTTATAGCTACAGACTGTCTCCACCAATAGAATTTTAAGCTTCTAGACAGCGAGGATTATTTCATTTTGGTCTGTGTCCCTGTCAGCCAGCATATAACAGGTGTTTCATAAAATGTTTATTGATTGATTGGGAATCAGGAGATGTGCATTCAAATCCTGGCTCTGATATGTGTTAACTAGGTAACCATACAAATTTATGTATAACTGTACATATTCATCTCATCTTTCTGACTCCCCAGTTTTCTTGTCTTTTTTCCTGCCTCCTCTCCATGTATTTTACTTTTTATATAATATTTTATTCCCCCATGTCACATTACATATAAAAAAAATTTTAAACTTTTTTTAGAATTCTGAGTTCCAGATTCTTTCCTTCCCTTTTCCCCTCCCTGAGATGATAATCAATCTGATATAGATTTTACATGTACAATCATGGAAAACATTTTCATGTGTCAGTAATTTTGTAGGGAGGAAGGGAGGAAAAGGAAAGAAATGGGAAGGGCAGGGCAGGGCAGGGCAGGGCAGGGCAGGGCAGGGCAGGGCAGGGCAGGGCAGGGCAGGGCAGGGCAGGGAAGGGAAGGGAAGGGAAGGGAAGGGAAGGGAAGGGAAGGGAAGGGAAGGGAAGGAAAAGGAAGGGAAGGGAAGGGAAAGGAAGGGAGGAAAGAAACAGAGAAAGAAATTGAAATGGAAGGGAGGGAGAAAAAAAAATACAGTATGTTTTGGTTTGCAACCCAATTCCAGCAATTCTTTCTCTAGAGGCAAATGACATTTTTCATCATAAGTGTTTGGGATTGTCTTGGATCACTGTATTGCTAAGAATAGCTGGGTCATTCACTTCTCAGTTTTCTCATCTATAAGATGGGAATGTATTGTCTATTCCTGTCTCACAGGTTTATTGTGGGGGAAATGCTTCATAAATTTTATGTATGTTAACATTCTGAGCAATTTTTCATATCTAGCCCAAGTCCTGAAAAATCTTTCTTTTAAAGCAAGCTTTACATAGCTACTTTTTTTTCTTTTATAATTTAAATACAGTTTTGTTTAGATACAACCATTTCCTCTCTAGGCTTGTATCTGAAATACTGGCAGTGCCATAAGAGTAGGAAGAAGGCTGGAGAATGAGAATATGACTTTATGCCAAAGTGACAGCCCAGGCAAGGATCTTGCTAAGGACACGGAAGAGTTAGACAATCAACAATGAAAACCAGCTACATCTCCTGGTGAGCTTGAATCTCATCCATTATAGCAAATCAGCCTACTGAGTCAAGAGCAAAATAAACTGGAGGACAGGAAGAAAGTATCCTGCTCTGGCGTGCAAGACCCTGAAAAGCTGCATCCTATCCAGAGAAATCTAGGCAGCATATTGAAAGTGTAAGAGATTGTGTCACACAATGAATGTTCAGTCTGGGAGAGAAAAGTAGGAAGGACAGGAAAACTGTCTTGAAACAGCTAAAAGGCTTTCCTGTGGAAGAAGGATAAAGCTTATTCTGTTTGGTCTCAGAAGAGTTAGGAACAATAAACAGAACTGGAGAGGAGATAGATTTAGGTTGTCTATGAAGAAAAACTCCCTCAGCAATTAGAATTCTCCAAAACTGGGATGAATAGACAACCTCAGGAATAGTGGGTCTCCTTATGCTGGAGACCTTAAAAGGATGGATTGCTCCTCAGGGAGGATGTAGAAGGTATTCCTAGATAGACACAGAATACACAAGACAACTTCTGCAAGGTATTCCAACTCTTTGATTCCATGGGATCAGAAAAGGAGCCAGAAGAAGAACACACACATGAAAAATGATGATTGAGGCTGATGTGAATCCGAGTTTAAGTAGGCAGAAGAAGAGGGCATTGGTATCAAGGAGCAAAGCATGCAGGACATTCAAAATTTTCAGGAAGATTGTGAATCCAGGAACCAGAAGATATTCAGCAGTTGAAGGGGGGGAAGAGCAAGGTGGGTGGTCAAAAGAACATTTAAAACAGTGAAAGATGTTCAGAAACTAAGGGAATAGGGTACCATAGGCAAGAGAAAAAGTACAAGTCAGCAATAGTAAGGGGGAAATCATGACTACTGTGGTAATTTGTATGGTGGGATGAATACTGCCAGGTCAAGGTCTAGTCAGAAGACCAGAATGAGAGTCTTACTAACCAAACATGTGACTTTGGGCAATTCACACCTCTCAGTCATAAAATAAGTGGGTTAGACAGCAGAACTCTGAGGTCGCTTGCAGATCTGCATCTATAATTCTATTGTCTCATGTTTAGATGTCTTTTAAATTTCCGTCTTACCCTGAGAGGGTATCTTTCAGGTATCCTTGTGTACACACTGTATTTTTCTCAACAAGGCAGAGACTATTTGTTTTTCTTTCTATCCCCAGCACCTAGCATAGTGGCCTGTACATAATGGGCACCTAATAAGTATTTGTTGAATTGAGTGGTTCTTGCCTGGTTACCTAAGCTGCAAAAACAGTTAACTGGACATTGAGTGTCAGAGAAGGAAATAAACACAGTTCCCAGTCAAAGCAATACACTGACAAGTAGATTCAAGCCACATAATTCTGGCACTGACCCTGGACCTTACACCCAAGGTACATTTGACTGGGCCTTACCTTACCCAGGAAAATGTTTATTTAACACTGGCAGGTTGATCTCACTCATGCTCCAGAGAAAAGCACTAAATGAGTTCTGGTACAATGCAGGGATGTAATAGGGGTTACAGGGAACTCAAAGCCTTAACAGGGAAAGAGGAAAAGAAGAGCATATTTTTCCCCATCTAGAAACAACCCTAGTCTAAGTAACCTTGTATACCTTCATCAGCTGTTCAGTCTGTCTCTCTCACTTAAAGGCAGTGCACTAAGAGTTAGAACTCTCCAACTCCTGGGTATCTGCTTGGTTCAAGTTCAGACTTTGTCACTTCCTAGGCTTCCTGACATTGGTCCAGTCACTTCTTCAGCGTTTTCTATTTCTCTTTCTCAGTTTTCTATTTTAAAAAATGAAGAGGCAAAAATATTTATAAGAACATTTTTGTCAGCAAAGAATTGGAGACAAAATATATGTTCATCAATTAGAAAATGTATAAACAAGAAGATATGGTACACAAATGTAATGGGATATTACTATGTTGTAAGAAATTATGACTATAACAGTAAAAGTTAGCACTTATAATCACATTAAGATTTGCAAAGTATTTTATACAAACTATCTCATTTGATTCTCACAGCAACCCTGGGAGGTAGGTGCTATTATGATCCACTTTTGACAGATGAGGAAACTAAGACTGAGAAAAGTCAAATGACTTGCACAGGATCATACCATAAATGTCTGAGGAAGGATTCCAACTGGGGTCTTCCTCACTCTATATTCATTACTTACCTGCCCCCTTTGCTCTATTCTCCTGATTCTCAGTATAAGGAATACATAGAAGCATGGAAAAACTTAAATGAATTGATACAAAGTGAAGTAAGAAGAACCAGGGAAACTATATCTATATCTATACACACACGCACACGTGCACACACGTGCACACACACACACACACACACACGCACACACTATGGCAACATAATGACAATAACATCAATGGAAAGTCAATAATGAGGAAGCTGAATTATAATGATCAAGCTTGATCCTGTAGCAAGGGAAATTGCAGGGTGCAAAGAGTTTGAATAACAAGCCCTCAAGACTCAGAATTCTCCCAGGGCTGTCAGAGTTCAAAGGAATAGTTTTGCCAACTGACACACTGGACCTGAAGGTGAAGCCTGGAAGGTGAAGAGCTGATCTCTCCTGGACTCCCCTGGATAGCTAGCAAGCAGCCTCTTTTAATTGTGCCATACAAGATTGAGAGGACATATCCATACACTCTAGTGGACAGAGTAAAACTTGGAGAAATCCTCTTTTCCTCAGGACAATTGAGAACTCAGCTGGATCCCTGTACCTGAACCAACAGGGACTCTGTGTGTGTGAGAAATCTGGTTCCCTTTTGGACTTACCCTTAGGAAACTTAGGTATTTAGATTAGAGTATTTAGATAGTGGGTTTAATAACTGGGTTAATTGTCAGATGCTAACCTTTTCCCCTCGTTCCCAAAACCTTACCCGTATCTGTTAATAAAGTCTATATTTATATTTTTATCCCTCTGTATTACTTTCCTTTCCCCTATCCAAATTATAGATACTTTTAACAGTTTGGTGAGCTAGCCAGGATTAAGAAATCTTATAAAATTAAGTTTATTTATAGGAAAAAGTTTCTATAGGGAAGTCAATTAGGTAAGGTTGGAATATTCCATCCCCACTCTGAGCGTGGTACATTCCAAGGGTGGAGGCCAATGGAATTCTAAGACTCCAGCTAAGGGGGTAAAAGTATTTAATAATTAAATACCTTTTGCCACATGCTTTAGGTGGCCATATTGGAAAATTGTTTTCAAGTTTTTCCCTTTTAGTGATTGTTTGTAAAAATTATTCACAGTGGATTATAACAACTCTTATTCACCTGTATTATCCTTAAATGTAACCATGTCTGGAGGCATGGTAATTGATGTTTTGATGGTATTGTGGGAATGCATTTTGCATATCCCATATATTGTGTTTGTGTTGTTCCCTAGTGTTTATTATGTAGGATTGGACTATAGATGGATGAAACCTTTTATGAATATCACAATGCAAACTGTCCTGTCTCATGTCCCCATAGTTTGTATCTGTCTTTGTGTCTTGTATAAATGTAGACTGGCATTCTTTCTCGTTGGTAAATGGTTTAAAGTGATTATGATTTGGTTAACAAAGGATTCAGAGCTCAAACTAATGGTGATACATAAGAAAAAACAACTTGATGAAATGGAACTATATATAAAAGATAATAAGTTTATAAGCACAGAATATGGGTGTGGGGAAAATGTAAACACTGGTGCAAAGGAAAATCTAAAATTACAACAAGAAGAGGCTAGAGGGATGGTTACTCTTTGTCCTCTAAGAACTCTTCCTGTAGTCTCAAAGAATGAAATATTCCAGGTCAAGACACACAAAAGATTTACCCCAGAGCACATGGAGTCCATAAAGAAAAGAACCCCAGCCTTTGTAGATGAACCCAGTCATGTAATCAAAAAGATGAAAAGGCTATAGACATATTTGACCCCAATTATGATTTTTCACTATTAATGAAGGAACTGTTAACAAAAAGGGAACGTAATAAATTCATTGAGGAGACAAGATCAGACCCTCTATTAGTATCCTGTCCAGAAAGATATGACATGGACATGAATGATAGAGCTCAATATGTTATGAAGGAATGTAAGCAAGCAATGGTCATGGGCCGGTATACCAAAAGACCAAATGCTTGGTCAAAAATGAAGGAATAAAGCAAAAGCCCACAGAACCACCAACATTATTTTTAGATTGTATCACTGAGGCTGCCAAGACATATCTTAATATGGATGTAATTTCCCATATAAAAAAGGTCTTTGTAAAAAAAATTCCATGCCAAAAATTAAAGTATTCTTTAAAAATAACTATCCGGATTGGGAGGAAATGAAGCTGGAAGACATTAGGCAAAAGGCAACATATTTGACCATGGATAATGATGGAAAATATGAAGATTGAGATACAGAAATGGAAGATCTTAAAAGAAAGCTTAGGGAAGCAGAACTTAAAACTAAAGAAAGTGAAATAAAAGAGGTTAAGGCAGTGGCTGTATTGAGATCAATAAAGCCTAATAATAATAATTACTATAAGCCAAGGGATAGGAGATCAGGTCCACAACATTGTTTCCTCTGTAATAGAGTTGGCCATTTTGTGAAAGAATGCAGGTGTAGAGGCCAGTTTGCAAGACAAATGAACAGATATGGAGGATATAATAGGAACAATTGGAATAACAACAATAATAATTATAATAATAACAACAATGGTTGGAATAATAAGTATGCAAGGAGAAATAATGAGAACAAGTGCCAAAATGTCTGTTGCCAAGGAGCCCAAGCACCAGATTTCAACACAATGCAGGACTAGGTAAAGCCTGGAGCAAGGCCTAAATATAGTCAGGTGGTTAAGGGTGATCAGAGGTGCATGTTCTTTATGAAGGTTTCCCCAATGTAGTTCTGTAATTAAATCAAGGGATAATGAATGGAAAGTAAATGAAAATGAGTGTAATAGTAATAAGATTAATGAAGATATAGATGACTTAATTGAATCAAATGATGTAATTAATGTTAATAATTATAAAGAAAAAGGAAACTATAATATACATTTAGTAGAAAATTCTAATGAATGTAAAATAAGGGAAAATAGTGAAGAATGTAAACTGGATAATGATAATGAAATTGTAAATGAGAACAATGATACCAAAATGGAGAATATAAGGACCAAAGGGAGTAATGAAACAGCTGATGATAGAGTTAATGATATAAAATGCTGGGAATATCATGTAGTTCAAGCAGATGTAAACTTGGATGGTATAAACCTTAAAATTTCTTAGACTTATAAATGTTGGAAATTTCACCATTGGGAAATTTCATACTTGGAAAATTTCTTACTGATAGTGTATTGGAATGTGAACCCCATTGGCATGGGAGGTTCCTTCTCCTCCCTTCTTAAGATTACTTTAGGACAGAAACCTTTTGCTGAACAATGGAAAGGGCTTTGACCTATGCTTAAGCACAGAACAGGAATTTCTTTGAGTCATGATTGATTTTAGAATTGATACAATAGAGATACTTGGAATGACAGAATCAGGTCTTGGAAAATACAATTTCCACCCCACTCAGTCCTAACAGGATTTAGGAAGGGCTGCAGCATAGATCAAAATTTAATTATTTGAGAATATGACCTCCAACAGACATGTGCAAAGCCCAGACCTCTGGGCGGTCCTGGGTTAAGCTAGAGCCACCATTGGCACAGGGAAAATGATGGACAGTGATTGGTAGGTGTGAGAACTGAGGGGAGGGAACTTGGATGGTTTCCTGAAAGAGAGAGGGGTCTGAGGACTGAGGTGTGGTGGGAGAGTTTTGGCGCTGAGTGGTTGGAGAGGTGCTCTGAGAAGCTTGCTCTGAAGGAAGCTGAAGGTGGGGGCCTCTGAGACTGTTTCTCCATTTTGGTCACATGAGTAATAGGGACTGATCTCTTTTCTTTGCCCCAGCTATCTAAGGGCTTGGGCCTTTTGGCCCAGCCTAAACAGAAGGGGTATTTAAGCCCTATTCCCTTCTCTCCCCTTTCTCTCTCCCTCTCTCTCTCTATCTCTAATTCCTTTCTTCCTCCTGTCTGTAATTAAACTCTATAAAAGGTTGACGGCTGACTTGAGTTTTCATTTAGGAATTGCATAGCTGAATTCCGTGGTGACCTTAAATTAATATATATCAGTCTTTTAAAAGTGATTTCCTTGTCACAATGGACAGGAAATGACTGAGCTTTGTACTGATTTTACTATGCTAGCACCAGTATTAGAAACATTTCAACCTCCAAACAGCACAGAACCATATGTATCTGTCACTATAGGTAACCAGATTTATGATCTTTTGGTTGATACTGGAGCCAGTAAATCAGTTTTGCAAAGTCTTCCTAAGAATTGTAGAGCTGTGGGTACAATGGAAATAATAGGAACAACTGGAAAACCAGAGAGAGTAGCAAAATCACAACCTAAAATGATTACTTTAGGTCCTTTATCTGTGGAGCATGCATTTCTTTGTATGCCAGATGGTCCCATGAATCTTCTAGGTAGGGATTTATTATGTAAATTACGAGCAACAATCCAATGTACTGATACTGGTAATATCTCATTACATCTACCAGAATAATCTCTGAAAGCTTTTCTATTGCTATTCTTAGATTCAGTCAGTAAGAGGATGACTTGGATTCAATCTATCCTATACCTGAGAATATCCTTGAAGATTTATAGTCAGTCTTCCACAGATGTAGGTCTATTGGAATCAGCTACTCCAGTAAGGGTGAGGACTAAGGAAGAACTAGTTAATAAATTCTATATTTATAAGTTTATCTCTGTATTACTTTCCTTCCCCCATCCAAATCATAAATACTTTTTTTTAAACCCTTACCTTCTGTCTTGGAGCCAATACTGTGTATTGGCTCCAAGACAGAAGAGTGGTAAGGGCTAGGCATTGGGGGTTAAGTGACTTGCCCAGGGTCACACAGCTGGGAAGTGTCCGAGGCCAGATTTAAATCCAAGACCTCCCATCTCTAGGCCTGACTCTCACTCCACTGAGCCACCCAGCTGCTCCCAAATCATAGATACTTTTAACAACCCCCCAAAAGAAGTAAGAAGGCAACTTTCTCACCTGCAGAGGTGAAGGCCTCTGGGTGTGGAACTCTATATAAAAAGTCAAGTTTTTTAAAAAATATTATTTTTTTCTTACCTGTTGCTTTTACTTTTTTATGCTTTAAGGAACATCTTTCTGGAAGAGGAAGGGAGAGGGAATACTTGGGAAATTTAGGTGATACTTGTTATTGTTGGTGATGAAAAAAGAATAATAATTTCTTCATGAAGGGTTGGATCACAGGATTTCTAAGTTCCCTTCCTGCTCAACATTCTCCATAATCCCTCCTCTCCCACCTTCAAAAGTGCAAGGGTTCCTAGAGGAACCTGGGCACCTGCCTTTTTTCATTCTGTGGTATATGTTATACTTGTTTTCTCTTTGAGAAAGGCCTAACTCCAGATCTCTGTCTTCTGAGAGTAGGAAGTTCTGATAAACAAGCCATCAAGTCATAGCAAATGATGAAAGGAGTTGACTCACTTGCTGGCTCTGAGACAAGGAACCTTATCCTCACCCTACATCTCTGAGCCTGTCCTTTAGGGAACTCCCTGTTGAGTTTAATGTAGATCCCTTTCCCTTTCTCCCACAGTCAAGATATCTTGTCTCACTAAACCAGCATCAAAATCTCACCTAAATGACAAGCTTTAGCCCCTTTTTCCCCTCAAAAGGCAACCTGCTCTCTTCCTGTTACTGAAAGCCAGCCTCACAGTAAGTTTTAAATACTCACAGATAACCCACAGCATGGATAATCCACATTTAGATAATCCAGAGTTGGCTGTATATACGATTTGGTTTTTTGTCCTTTCCCAAGGGGAGCATGGCTTGAGAAGCCATGGAGAGCTGCCTTTTAGATGGTTCCAAGTCAGCTGATTTTGCCTCCTGCCTCTGCTTTACAATCTGTGATTATTCTGAGCCAGGCTGGCCAGCTGCCATTTGGAGTAAATTGGTTATCAAATAAAGAGGGAGGGGGGAGAGAAGTAAAAAGGAAGAAAATAAAAGGGGGGAGCTAAATTGCACAAATGCAAGTTAAAATTATTTCAAAAATGAAAGCTTTAAAAAAACTAATTATTTATCTTAGAGAGTTGAAGCTTAAATCCTAGGGCATAGCAGTATGAATCAAGGAGGGAGATGGTCGAGATAATCAAAGGCTGGAAATAGAAGAGTCCATCAAAGGACCTGGGAGCAGAAAGCAAAAGAACAAGAGGATTGTAAAGGACAAAGGGGCAGAAAGAAAAAAAAGAAGAAAGGTAAATCAATCACTAAGCATTTAATAAGTGCTTTCTGTGTTCTAGGCTCTGTCCTGGGCACTAAGGATACAATGACAAAAATAAAATATCTCCGTCTTCTAGGAACTTACATTTTATCTAAACTGAAAGAACCAGGAGTCAGGCATAGTGGCACACACCTGCTTTCCTTACTTCTGTGGAGATTGAGTCTGGGAAAGGAGGGAGGGAGGGAGGATGGGAGGAAGGCTAAATGGATTAAGTGCCTACTATGTGCCAGGTATGTTAAAAGCTTTACAAATATTATGTAAGGATGTCAGGAAATCTAAAAGTCAGAAATAGCTGAGGCTGGTGAAGAATGCTAAGGATAGCAAAAAGAGTTTGGGGTGTTTTTCTATAACCATACTGAAGAAAGGGAAGATCAAAGAAGGCATAGGACAACTGCTGGGCATGGGATGATAACTGATGACTATGAAGGGAGCTGCTCAAATCTTATTTTCCTTCTGCTTTCTCTGCTAAGGAAAATGATCTTTAGGCTGGAAAAATATACACAACAAAAATAGCTAATAGGGAGGAGATATCCAAGATAAGTAGGGAGGGATAGTAAGAAAGTATTTAGCTGCCCTTGATGAGTTCATGTCACCACACCAAAATGAATTACAGATCAAGGTACTGAAAGCATTAGAAAATATGTTTGCTAAGCCATTGTGAATAATCTTTGAAAGGTTTGGGAGAAATTTAATGGTGGGGGAAAGCTGCAAGACTGAAGACAGGCAAATGTTGACCTGGTTTTAAAAAAACAAAAGTTAAGGGAATAGAATATGTCAACTAACCAATGGGCTTGAATCTGACTTCTAGAAAAATTCTGGAGTATGAAAGGAAAAGTTAGTGTTGTTCATCTTTTGTTTCAAAAAGGACCAATGACATTGTGGGTGATATCTTGACTCAAGTGTAAATGGGATTTAAGTGAGGCAGAGTCATACATTGTCACCAGCCTCATTCTATCTTCCAGAATGAACACCCAGAAAAAGAAGCTGTGATCCCAAAAAGCCTGAAAGGATTCATGGAGAACCAGTAATATCCAACTTTAACTTTCTGTCTTTTTCTAGCATAGTTCCTGGACTATTAGGTCAGGGAAATACTACATATATAATTTATCTAGGTTTTTAAGTTTTATTAATGCCTTTTGTTTTGTTCCAGATATAAGCCTCCCCTCTCCAAAATGAGTCCTTCCTTGTAGAAAAGAACACCAGCTAAGTCAAACAAACTGACCCAAAGAACACATCTAACAGGGTATACAGCATTCCATCTGAATCAATAACCCTCCCACCACACCTACCCACCAAATGGAAGGCTTTAGGGCCAAAATGTCATTACAATTACTCAGAATTCAACTTCATTTTACTGTCTTTTTAAATTTTCATTATCATAGTCACTGTTTTACCTAAACGTCAAAGTTTAACAAGTTTTTTGTACTGTTTTTTGTCTGGCAGTGAAGGGGTGAGATGTAGGCAATAAGATGCCTGCAATAAGACAGGTGAATTCAATGTCAGTTTGGAAGGAAGTCTCCAAATAGTGCCCTGAGGATCAGTACTTAGCCTCCTACTGTTTAACATTCTCAACAAGACTTGCATAGAGGCAGAGAGGGCACATTCGTTGCATTTGCAGACGACAAAGCTGGTAGAGATAGCTAACATATGTGGTCAGGTGTGGGTTTGACTAGATGATCTCTGAGATCTTTTTCAAATCTTAGATTTTATGAATCTCATCACTCAAGATTTTTTTTTGCCTAAAAGCTTTAGAAATAAGTGTGACCTTAATCATCCTATATCAGGCAGGATTCATCCCTCCTCAAACATGCCTCATCATGGCATGTTCCTTCCTAGAAAAATATCATAGATTTAGAAATGAAATGAACCTCAAAAGTCACTTTACAAATGAAAGAACTGCTTTCTAGTGCTGGTTCTGTTACTATCTTTTTTTTTTCTCTATGCCACAATCACTTCACCTATAAAATGGAAATAATACCACCTGCTTTAATTATCCCAAAGGGATACCCTGAGGCTCAAATGGAATAAAGGATATGACCATATTTTTTAAAATATAAAATATTATATGTCTGACCTAAGATTGGGAAGCCTGGCAAGGCAGATAAAGTGTCAAACCTAGGAGACACAAAGATCTAGATTCATGTTCCACCTCTCATAATTACTAGTTAGGTGACCCTGGGCCAGTCATTTAATCAGAGTGTGCCTCAAGCAACCTTCTAAGTTTATAAAGCAGCAAACTAGGTATTGATCTACACTGGCAGGAGGATACTCCTCACTAGGAAATTCCTTCCTCACTAGGAATTCCCTGCATCAATAAATTCACAAGTCCACAAAAGAAAAAATATATGCGAACTATACTTAGCAGAGCATAAAGTCAGGAACCTGGGTAAACAGGGCATCAGTCAACATGAATATATTACTATATATATACTTACTATAATTACAATACACATTCACCATGTTTCAGGCACTGAGCTAAGCGCTGGAAATACTAAGACCAATAAATGAAAAGTCCTCAACCTCAAGAAGTTCACATTCAAATGGAAGACAACCTAGAAATAACTAGGTTCATATAAGATATGTAAGATAATCTCAGAGAAAGGAACATAGAAATTTGTTTGTTTTTAAATCTTTACCTTCCATTTTAGAATCAATACTATGTATATGGCTCCAAGTCAGAAGAACAGTAAGGACTAGGCAATGGGGGTCAAGTGATTTGCCCAGGGTCACATAGGTAGGAAGTATTTTTGAACCCAGGACCTTCTGTCTCTGGGCACCTACCTAACCCCAGACATTAAAGTTTTGATGGAAAAGATCAGTTGTCAGCTTGGTCCCAGATGCCCTAGTGACCTGGGGGCTTCCTCCTGCCTGGCCCACCAAGGTGCCCAAGACTCTTGAAGAGCCCCCCTGGGGGAAGGAAACCTCCTTTCCCCTTTTAAGAGAACAATTTTCCATTTCGATGAGTAAGCACAATTCTGCTTTCTTTCCCTATGTGGAAGCAGGAGAGCACATTACTACTAAGAGCCAAAAGCCCCTCTGCTGGTGCATTAAAAGAAAAAAAAAACCCAGACCAAGCTCTGCCATAATGCTATTCTTTTCAGTCAAAGCATGACCTGAGCCAGAGCACATTAATAATGATCTGCCCTAAAAAGACATCCTTGCATTTGTTTGTTTTTTGTATTCTGCTTCCTGATCCACTGAAAGACCCAAAGGCTAGATATGTTGCTTCTGAAAAAGATTAAATGGCAGAGAAAACTCACTTCACCCCTACGAGGACCAGCTTTGAAAATGTCCATCTTTCTTTCATGATGTGAGGAAAGGGCACGGGGGAGTCAGTCAGTCAACAGCACTAGTTGAGGGCTCACAAACTCCCAAGGAGAATCCTGTCCGACAGGGTGGTAATCAGTTCCCTTGGGGGGCTTCTAATATGATGAGGGAGGCAGAGCTTTGGGACGCCTAGTTCTGATGAGAAGCTGAAACACACAAACTTAAGGAAGACATCAAGAACACACATAGATTACAAAAAGCCAAACAAGCATAAATTATCAGAGGGCAAATGGAGTCTTCAGAGCAATGAGGGGATCTCAGCAAAGTTGAAAGTACTGAAGCGAAGTTTTGGAAAGCCAGGGTGGGCATTTTCTTTTAAAATCTTTAGGGATGAGAGACAGCTTGGAGCAGACAAGAGAGCCTTCTCAAATCTATTAACTAAGGGGCATACCCAGGCCCAGATTCTAAGGGAATTGAAAGGCTGTGTGAGTGGTGAAATAATGCAGAGGGAATGTATCATTCCTTCCCCACCCCAACTTCAACTTCAAAGTATTAAAGACATGCCCAAGCACGCCATATATCCCCTAAACCCAAACCTTTTCTTACTGCCATTATAGATTTAACATCCATGAATAGATAGATCTAAAGCCTCCTTGAAACTTTTTTTAACCTACCCCATTCCCTTAAGTTAATACATTCTATCAATTTACTATTTCCTTTAAAAAAAGATTTCTTTCTATTTGTCCTAAATTTATCTTAGAAGCTTCAAGGGAGCCCCTGTAGTTCTAGTACTCTCAGATATGGTGAACAACTCTATTCACCCAGTTCACACCATTTATTATCTCAGAGACTTTGATCACACCCTCTCTTTGACTTCATTTTTCCAAACTGAAGAAGCTTCATTTTTAGTCTTTCATAGGGCATCCCCCCAATCATTTCTACTGTCCTTCTATGGGCCCCTCTGCCAGTTCTCTTATGTTATTATTGGAATATTCCAAGTACAAACACACCAGGCCTGGTTTTAACAAGGGCAAGAAGATATTTACTGTTCTGTCTCCCATCCCTTCCCTCAGGGTCTCATGAGCATTTTGTCAGTCTTTCTGCCTCTGGCAACATACCCAAGTGATAGTCTGAGGCTATAATGAGCTTTGGATCCCTTCCTGGGATCATAAGGAATACCTTAATGTCTTCCTTCCTATAAATGTAGCTTAGATTACTTTTCTCCAAATGCTTTACATTTGCCTGGATCAAAGTTCTTCTCCCACTTTTCTGCCCACTCACAACCTCTGACTGCAATTTATTCTTCTTGGTTTTGTTTTCCAATATTCTTGATGACATCTGCAAACGTAGAAATCTTACTATCTTTCAGATCATTTATAAAATAGTAAACTTAGCCCAGCAACAATCTCTGGTGGTAACACTTTGTTTACGATATTTTATATTCCAAGGCGCCCACTTATCCCTAATCTTTGTTTCTTACACTTAAAACACTGTCCAATCATGTAAGATCTCAATTAAAAAAAAAAACCTTCAAGATACAGCCTCTTTCTTTCATTCTTTCAGAAAACATAAGTTGTCTGCTATGTACCAGACACATTACACTACTTATCAAACATGTTTTTAAAGTGAATTATATGCATTGGACTCAACATACTTATATGTTTCAACCAATCATTAACAACTTCCCTTATAAAAACTGTGCTGTCATTTCCCCAGTACACATTATTTCCTTAATCTTAAATTATTTTACCCTTTGATTATAGACTTGGCACTTTTTTCCATCTGTTGTTCTCAAGACCCCCTCACTGGAACACTGGTGAAAGAATGGGGACTCAAATTCAGAACTCCTTATGGCTGCGTTCTTCAAGCCTTTGAAGGAATATCATGCAGCAGCTCATCCTTCATCTTCAACAAACAAGAAGCATGAGGGAGGGAGTTTGGATAAAAGATCCCTTCAAGCTCTAAAATTCTATACGGTTCTATATATCAACTGTTCTATCTCATGACTTAGAAGGAAGGTGCAAGCTTGGAAGTAGGTGATTTGGGGTGGAAGTCAATTAAGCCTTTATCCAAGCTCTTTAACAGATAGATAGAGACTCCCTCCCACCTTGACACTGAGTTAGGTATACCGTAGTGCTTCCTTTCTGTAGGTGAAGGAATGGATGGGATGTTTTTTCTTTGTTTCTCCAAGCTATGAGATTCTACCCTGTGCTCAGTCCTCGCTGGAATCTGGGAGTCCTGGTTCCAAAAGGCACAGAGCCTTCCTTAACTTTCCCCAGTGCCTTTATGTTTTGATGGACAAACCCTAATGAAGCCAAGGAGGGAAGGTGTTGGCACCAACAGCTGGTACCTAGCCAACACCCAATAAGTTCCACAGGGGGAACAAATGATATTCATGTAATAGGCATGAGATATACATCTGCCTGTGCTTGAGGGGAACCTGTCCCTGCTGTCCAAGAACAAAGGGTCACTTAACCCAGAATCTCCCATAATTATCACTAATTAACTCCATCTGTCTTGAAAAAGAGAGAGGGAGAAGAGAATAGACATGAAGGAAAATAGGCCCAGAAAAAGGACTGAGACTGCAGAACACAGGAAAAGCAACAAAGACATCCAACCCAGCCCAAGAGAATAGAAACCTCTTTTACCCTAAGAACTTTCTTCTCCTTAGCTCTTGGACCCCTCCTTTCAATTTGTCAGCCAGTACCAAATCTCCTGCCAACACCCACTCCCCCAAGGGACAAACCAGGGCAGAGTTTCTAGACTCTGCCCTGCATCTGCCTTCCAGATGGCGCCCACCTCTCTCTACTCTGAATTTCTGAGAAAGAAAGGAGGATCGGGAGAAATCCCCTGTACTTCAATCACTCTCAAGCTGTTAGGTTCAGGTTAAAGGAAAAGTAAACCTGGCTGAAAGAATAAGGAAAAGTGAAGACCATTGATTCTATAGCTGGGCAGAGTTCTGTGCTGTTTTTGTCTTGCAAGAGGGCTGGTTGGTATAATTATGGAAATTGTTTGGGGTTTGAAAAAGAAGTAAAAGATGAAGGAAAGGATTAAGTAGTCTGAGGCATAAAGAGACTCAAAGAAAAGGAAAAGGAAAGGAAAAAAATAGGAATTTGTTTACCTAAACTCACAAAGGTGGTAGCAAATAAAGCTACACTGTTGCAAAGCTTTCTTCCAAACTCATTGAATAAAAACAAAAAAAACCTTTTGGCTTTAGCATCCTCCAAGAGTCTGACTTTACAATGGAAGGAACTCTAGCACTGGGCCCAAAGGATCAGGATTGGAAACTTACCTCTGCCACTTATCACCTGTGTGTGCCCTAGGGAAGCCATTTAACCTCAGTTTTCTCATCTGTAAAATGGGTGGGTTGGATCAGACTTATTCTAAGGTCCCTTTCAACTCTAAATCCCAAATCCTTGTAAGACAAAAAAAAAAAGAACTGTGAGAGGTAGGGAGAGACAAAGATTGTTTCAAATAATGAATTTTACAGGTTCCATCTCCCCATTTCCCAGGATCCCAAGAACCCTTTTTCTGATTAATGGGTTTATCTGATGTCTTGGAAAGTTTATGTAGTAAAAATATATGTCCAGGTTTGTTTGTCTGTTTTTCCTGTTAGCTGGGACTTTTCTTTTTCCAGCAAGATGTTTAAGAACAAGAAACCTTACAAGTTCCCATTAGGGAATGTGGACAGTTGAGAAAGATCCTCCCCCTCTGACAACTCCACTCCAGCCACTACCACAGCCCGGGAAACCCTTCAACCTTTCTTCCATCCCCTCAATTCCCACAAACAGAAAAAAAAAGGAGGAAAGTAATCAGAAATCAGCTTCTACATCGCTGTCCATCAGAACCCATAAGTCATTGTTGTTCATGATCCCATTGAAGGTTTTCTTGGCAAAGATACTGAAGTGGTTTGCTATTTCCTTCTCCCGTTCATTTTATATATGAGGGAACTGAGACAATCAGGGTTAAGTGACTTGCCCAGGATCACACAGCTAGTAAGTGGCTGAGGCCATACTTGAACTCATGAGTCTTCCTGACGCCCAGCCTAGTGCTTTATCCACTGCCCCACCTACCTGCCCTTTGTGTCTTTACAATGAAATATTTAATAACCATCATTCTTGCCTGCTCTGAGTGAACACAATCACTCTTCCAAGCTGAGGTAAAGTTCTATTCTGCTACAGGAAGCAACTAAACAAATCTTGGCCTCCCAAGAATCAACTGAAGCTAAGACTCCAGAGCTTCCTGAGTAGATTCCCAGAATAATCCCGTGGCCTCAGAAAGAACACATTTACAAAGCATTCTAAGGTTGATAAAGCATTTTGTTCACGGCAGGACTTTGGTAGAGAAAAGGCATGTTACAAAAGAACTAAGTTCGTTACAAGATGATGGGATCACCATCAACTCAAGCTCGAAGAGACCCCAAAGGCCATCTTGTCACAGGACCACAAGTCTGGAGTTTGGAGAGATTTTAGAAGCCATCAAACACAAGCCTTTCATCTAAAAGATGAAAAAACTAAGGCTCAGGGAGGCCTACTGATTTTTCTAATATCACACAGGGAAGGAACATCAGAGGTAAAATATGAACCCAGGTCCTCAGACTCCAGAGGCAATAAATACCCTTTCTACTACACCATGATGCCTTCTTCAGGAGCCTCTCCTTCCCCATTTTACAGATGAGGAAACAGGACCAAGGAAGTCAGGTGACTTATCCAAGATCACACAGGCAGAAGCATCAGTTAACTTCTATCCATGTTATTAAATATATATTCATAGCAAATATTGGGAGGGAAGCTGCTGGAAAGATTGTAGTAACTATTGGTAAATAGGACATTTGGATAATTGGAGAGAGGAATTTAGACGGAGGGTCTCCGTCCCTCCAATTCCAGGGACTTCTAGCCTCAGAGTATAGTGGTGTAGTAAAAAGCCAGGATTGCTTGGGGTGAGATCCAGGCTCAGATACTGGCTAACTGTGTGACCTTGGGCAAAGAGGGGTTTGGACTGGACTCCTTGCTCTCTAAGATCTCTACTAGCTCTGAAAGTAGGATCCCATGATTTTGGTTCATCACGGAGACCCTGATTTAAGACAGGAAAGTCACTTTCTTCTAGGGTCAAGGTGTTACAGTCAGGCCTTGAAGTCAGGTCCTAACTCATGGCAACATTGGGTGAGAGTCAAGGGAAAATGAGGTTTGGGAGATTCTTTGTAAAAGAAAGCTAGGTACTGGTGTAAGATGGTATCCGTATTGCATACAGCTTTTTCCTCTAAGCTGGCTCTGTGGTTTCCTTTTTTTTAACTCTTACCTATCAATCTAGGAAAACAGATAATAGTTACATCTTATATCTTAGAATGAATATTGCTTCTAAGACGGAAAAGTGGTAAGGGTTAGGCTGTTGGGGTTAAGTGACTTGCCCAGGGTCACATAGCTAGGAAGTATCTGAGGCCAAATTTGAACTCAGGCCCTCTATGCTACCTAGGTGCCCTTGCTGGATTCCTTTCAGAGTGAGTTATTTTTTCATTTCCCAATAGGTTACACTTTTCTAGACCTCTCCAATATACCAGAAACTCCTGGGTATCACACCTTAAAAATATCCTTCACCCCTGGGGCTCCTCCCTCTGACTGAAGGGTGGAGGACTCTTCCCAAACCTCCATTTATGGAGGGGAGGGGGAAAAGGGGAAGCTGGGTGACTCAGTGGATTGAGAGCCAGGTCCAGAGATGGGAGATCCTGGGTTTAAATCTGGCCTCAGCCACTTCCTAGCTGTGTGATGCTGGGCAAGTCACTTGACCCCCACTGCCTAGCCCTTACCACTCTACTGGCTTAAAACCAATATATAGGATTGATTCTAAGACAGAAGGTAAGGTATTAAAAAAAAAAAAGAAAATACCCAAGTCAGCTATTTCTTCACCACCACCCCCCAGACTATATTCCTCAGGTCTTCTTTAGAAGTCCCATGGGGTACTACTTTTTTCTCCCCACACCTTACCCTTTGCTACCCCATCAGAAAATAAGCTCTCTGAGCAAAGGCCTTGTTTGCCTATCTTTTTGCTTTTTGCTAGTTTATTCTCAGATTTTTTCTTTCCGTACAGTGCCTGGCACACTTTTGTTGTTTGTTTTTGTTCGGTTGCTTTCAGTTGTGTCCAAATCTTTGTGACCCCACTTGGGATTTTTCTGGCAAAGATGCTAGACTGATTTACCATTTTCTTTTCCAGCTCATTTTACAAAAGAAGAAACTGAGGCCAACAGGGTTAAGTGACTAGCCCAGGGTTACAAGCTACCTTGTGGCTGAGGCTGGATTTGAACTCCTGAATATGAGTCTTCCAATTCCAAGCCTAGTGCTCTATCCACTGCACCACCCAGCTGCCCTTCCTAGCATACAGGAAGCAGTTAATAAATGTTAACTGACTTTTGGGGTTTACAGTGCGACTCTCCTAGGGAAGACATCCCTGCCTGGCTCAGGTGTGAACACATACACACCACATTCGGAAATGCTGGAGGCAGCCTGGAGTAAAGTAGAAAAAACAAAGCCAGGCTGATGATAAGCACCGCTGGGCAGGGTGGGTTTGCCATCTGGCAGTACAGGATTCAGATTCTTCCTAGAAACTGACAAAGGCTGGGGCTAGGGAGAGGTGCTAGGGTTAAAGATGCTCACAAATATCCCCATTACTGATCCCCTTAGCAAGTGCCAGCCCCTAGCAGACTCATTCTCTCCCTCTCCATTGCTCCTCTTCACCCTCTCTTCCATCTCTTCCCTCCAGCCCAATCACCAATGCCAGGCTGGCAGTGAGATCTTTCTGGAGATCCAAAAGCACCTATCTCCAGGCCATTGATTCAGCTGCCCTGCCTCGGACACAGAATGTTGTATTATATTTATGGAGCACAATAAATTCTGCATGGCTGGCAGGAAGCACAGGAAGTCACTTTGAATCTCACCTTCACCATCACTCTGGTTTCTCAAGAATGAGTGGGAGTCAAGTTTTATTCCTTCATTCGGTGCCTGGGGCTAGAAAGGGGAGTGAGGGCCAGCCTGGGAGAACAAGCAGGAAATGACTCCCAGTGAGGGGATCGGCATCTTTAAAAGAAAGAGACAAGTCACTTAACCTTTCTGCAGCTCCATCATGTGAAATGAGGGGAGTGGTCTAGATCTACAGTCCCGTTCACCTCCTTCTCCATCCTGGGATCCCATAGCCTAAGTTCAAATGGCAGCCCTGCCCTTCCAATTCAAAGGCAAATCTTTCTAGAGGTCCACACTTTGCCTTCCTCCAAGATGGTATTAGTGGACACAGAAATCAAACTAAATCAGATAACATGTGCACTCTATGAAATCAGAAGGTCTGGATATCTGAGGATCTGTCATGAAACCAGAAGCTCTGGAAATCTGAGGGTCTGACATAAGGCAGAGGAATTAAATGTGTCCTATCTGGCCCTGGAGGAAAGAATGACAAGGGATATGTGGGATCTGTGAGAGGCAGATTTAAGCTCCATAGAAAGAAAAACATCTTAACTAGAGCTATTACTATAGGTGGAGAGCCTAGCTCCCCCACTGCCTAGCTGAGTGACTTCAGACTAATCATCTAACTTCTTTTTAAAAACCTTTATTCTGTCTTAGTAGCAATTCTAAGACAGAAAGAGAGGCAAGAGCTAGGTAGTTGGGGTTAAGTGACTTGCCTTATACAGCTAGAAAGTGTCTGAAGCCCCACTTGAACCCAGGACCTCCCATCTCCAGGCCAAGCAATTTAACTCCACTGGCACTCCATTTTTTAATTTGTTAAACTATTAGTTAAATAAAGTAGCTGATTCATGTGATTCTAAAAGTCATGTGCTTCTGGGAGGAAAATGGAAAGATAAAGAATCCAGCTCCATCTCAGAGCATCAAATCATGCTCCTCCCCTCCCCAAAACCAAACCAGAAGGCTTATGATGTTCTGAGTTCTTAATAGCACAAGCAAGTCTCAGATCCTGAGCAACTCATATCCAAGTTGTTAGAGGAGCAGAATTCAGACCAATGGGGTAAACTTCCCATAAAAAGAAAATTTTCCTAATATTTAAGACATCCAGAAGTGAAATGCCCTCCTTTAGGGAGGACAGCAAGTTCTCCATCATTGGAAATTTTCAAAGGGAGATTTGGAGATCAACTCAGAGGAGTTGGAGTTAAGATGTATGTCAAAATTGAACTAGAAGTCATCAAAGAATGTGATTTGGAGCTGGATGGAACCTTAGAGACCACAGTCCTCTCCAATCCATCCTCCACTCAGCTATCAATATCTCTCTCTCTCTCTCTCTCTCTCTCTCTCTCTCTCTCTCTCTCTCTCTCTCTCTCTCTCTCTCTCCCCCCCCCCTCCCTCTCCTCTCTATATTATGGTCTTTTCCAATCTTTTCAAGTCTTCTTACATTTTATTTCCTCTCCATAAACTCTACAATTAACCCACACTGGCCAACTTGGCTGCTCCTCAAACATGACTCTCCATCTCCCATCTCCATAACCTTTCCCCTGGTGATAGCCAGGCTTGGGAAACTCTCCTTACTCACTTTCACTTCTTAGTTTCTCCTAGCTGCCTTCAAAACTCAGAACAAATCCCACCTTCTGCAGGAAGCCCTTCTTGGTCTTCCCTCACACACACACCTCCCACTCTACCTCGTCCTCTCTCAGACTATTTTCTATCTATTCTTTATAGTACCTAGTTAGTTACTCTCATGTTTGCCTCCCCTTAATGAGAGCTTCTCGATAACAAAGGCTGTCTTTTCCTCTTTGTATCCCCAGCACTTCTCACAGTGCCTGGCACACAGTAGGCATTTAGTGCTTACAGACTTCCTTTATAGATAAAGAAGGGAGAGCAACTTGTCCAAGTACATCTAGGATATATGTAGTAGGGCCGGGAACAAACTCTAAATTTAGTGCTATAATACATTATACTACCTCCTTCCCCATATATGCCTTTACATCCCTTCCCACTCAACAATTATAAGATTTTCTTTATATCTCAATTGGTTACAGTTGTGTGCTGCCCCAATATTTCAATGAAACTGCCCTGCTTGCTGTTCTCAATACACATTACAGTTCCTATCACAGTGCTGTTTAAGGTTTAATTCTTACTCCACGTACACCCCATCACCACTCAACTGTTGGCTTTTACCCTCACTCATGCTAAAATTCCTTCATATTTACATTGTTATATTTCATGTGTGTTTATCTGTGCAATGTTGTTTCAGTAAAATGTAAGCTTCTGAAGAGCAGAGACTATTTTAATTTTTGTTTTTGTACTCATGGTGCCCAACATATAGCAGTGTTAACTTGAATTGAACTGATCAGCTATAGGTGGAATCATCATAACAAACAATCATCTTCACTCTGTTCAAGATGCTTCAAATTTAACTCAAGGCTTTGATATTTCAAATGTATGACTGGCCACCACCAGGAGGACTAAGCAAGAGAGTATAGATCGATCAGTGCAACCTATCTTTTCTTTTCTTCTTTTTTTCTTACCTACTATTTTAGAATTGCTGCAAGTATGAGTTTCAAGACAGAAGAGCAATAAGGGCTAGGCAACTGGAATTAAATGACTTGCCCAGGATTGCATGGCCAGGAAGGCCATGCATTTGAACCCAAGACCTCCCTGCCTTATCCCCAAGCCTGGCTCTCTATCCACTGAACCACCTAGCTGCCCTAACCCATCCTTTCTGGTGGAGTAACAACTTAAAGTAAGTGCCCTTCAGGTCAATAGCATCCTCTTCATCTCTAAAAGTCAGCACATCTTAGGAGGTTGGGGGGGGGGGGGGAATGGTATCGTCTTCTCCTAGTTTATTCCCCTTAAAAGAGTATCTCACCAAGTTCCTCAAAACAAGCCTTTTTCAGAGCTCTGAGAAGAGCTCACCGATTACAAGGTGACTGGGAAGGAATCAGCAGAGTCAAGGACACTTTACATGCATAATGAGAGTTGTGTCATCCCCCTTACAGCCCCCCTGCAGCAATTGTAAACTGACCCTGATTTCCTAGGTAGGTCTCTGCATCTGATTCTGCCCTTCACAGAGTTCCAGGCTACACAACATCCTTCCTAATGAATTAAGTCACCCAGCCCCGAGGACAGAAGGAAAAATGGCCTATGGACTCACCCAAATGCTGGTATACCTTTCCCTTCCCCAAGAAGCCTCCCTATAACTCACTGGAGGTACCTCACACATATGACATCATTCAGTTCTAATTTTTCCAGGGATGAAATCTCTCCAACAAGTGATCAGGGAAGAGCAATTGGTCCTTTCTTCCATCCTGTCAAGCAGGGTTTTCCTAAATGAACTCAAGGAAATTTCACATTTGCCTTTTTGTAGCAGTTTAATACCAGCATAACTGTAATATAGCTCAAAACATTAATCACAACAAAATCCAACCAAGGATGCCCAGTGTTTATATCTAAGCTAACAATCCTTCACAAACATCATGTGTCGAGCTATGTTGCTTAATCCTATAAAGAACTTTTTTAATTAAATCCAGAAATGTGCTCATTAAATAAATATTTATTTGGTTTTTACTACATATGAGGTCCAATGCTGAACACGCATGGGGATAAAGATATATAAAAAATCACCCCTACCCTCGATGAGCTTACAATGTAGTGAGGGGTGCAAGACAAGAATAGGCAGAATTTCATAAATAAGCAATGGACAGAGCACTTGGAGTGGGATTCAGGAAAAGAAGAAGGCCCATTTAGCAGCAGTGATAGTAATAGAAGAGGGTGCTCAGGGAAAGATTCAGGGGGGAGAAAGACATTGAAGATCATTAGCAAAATGATTGATGGATAGAATTTTTAAAAGCAGAGATGGGAGCAAGGAGAGAATTCCAGACAGAGAGAATAGCATGAGCAGGGGAGAGAAACCATAAGCCAAAAAAGCAAATAAAAACCGGCGAATCATCTAGTTTGGCTGGAGCAAAAAGTATGTGAATCAATCAACTAATTAATAAGCATTTATTAAGTACTTACTATGTTTCAGCTGCCATACTTAGCATTAAGGGAAACAGTGAGAAATAAGGCTGGGAGGAAGAGCTAGATTATGGGATGCAAGAACGGTGGATCTCTGAGTTGGACTATCTTGATTCACATTCCAACTCTGCCATTAATTCCTTGTGTTACCTTGAGATAGTCACTGAACTTCAGTTTTCTCAACTTTAAGTGGAGAGATGGAGCTGGATTTGATTAAGTCCAAGGTTTCTTTCAATTCTAATTCTCTGATCTTATAATTACAAAAAGCTCTAAATGCCAATCTAAGGAGTACATGTAGTGTTGAAGGCTTCTGAGTAAAGCAGTGACATGATCAAAATAATGCTTTAGGAATCAATTAACTATCCATGTAGAATACTCTGCTTGTTTTACTTACTGTTTGATTTTTAAAAGACAAGAAAAACATATCTGAATATAGAATTTGAACCAGGTCCTCTGATTCCAAATAAAGCATTCTTTCCACATAAATTAGCTGTATCCTTTCCTTCTAGACTTAGTATTTATTAAGCACCTTCTATGTGCCAGGTATGTGCTAAATGCTGATGATACAAGTATATGTAGATAGATAGATGCACATATGTGTATGAATATATTAATGGTATATATATGCATATATATATAAAGCTAGTAAATGCAACACAATTAAATGCAAAGTAATTTAGGAAGTAAGGTACTAGCATTAAAGTACTTACATTAAATTTTAAAGTTTTTGTACAAATAAGACCAACAAGCCAAGAATAGAAGAAAGCAGAAAGTTGGGAGAAAAAATTTTATAGGCAGTTTCTCAGATAAAGATCTCATATCTCAAATATATAGAGAACTCTGTCAAGTTTATATGAATATGAGTCATTCCCCAATTGATAAATGGTCAAAGGATATGAATAGGCCATTTTTGAAAGGAGAAATCAAAACTGTATAAAGTCATATGAAAAAATGCTCTAAATCATGATTGAATAGAGAAATACAAAAATTAAAACAACTCTGAGATACTATCTCACACCTATCAGACTGACTAAAATTTCAGGAAGGGAAAAAGGCAACTATTGGAGGGGAAAAATTGAGACACTAATACAGTATTAGTGGAACCATGAACTGATGCAACCATTTTGAAGAGCAATCTAGGACTTTGTTCATTGAGTTATAAAACTGTAAATACCCTCTAGTCTAGCAATATTATTATTAGGTCTGTTTCCCAAGATGATCAGAGAAAAGGGAAAAGAACGTATATGTTCTAAAACATTTATAGCAGCAGCTTTCTCTGTAGTGGCAAAAAAAACTAGAAATTGATGGGACGCCCATCAGTCCAGGAATGGCTGAATAAATTATGGTATATGATTGTGATGGAATATTACTATGCTATAAAAAATGATTAACAGGTTGATTTTAGAAAAACACATTAAAATTTCCATGAAATAATGAAGAGTAAAATAAGCAAAAGCAAGAGAATATTATATCCAATAATAGTAATATCGCTCAAAGAGTAACTATAAATGACTAAAGTATTCTCAGTAATATGAATATTCAGATCAATCACAAAAGACCTATGAAGGAAGATGCTATCCATCTCCAGAGGAAAAAAATTGATATTTTGAAGTATATATTGTACAGTTTTACAAATATATTATCATCAAATATTGGCCTTCTTTAGTTTGTGATAGGGAGGGAGACAGCTCAGAGCTGAAAAGTTAACCCAAAAGTTAATTTAATTTTAAAATAATATTTACCAATTATAATAATTGGGAAATTTAATGTGGTGGCAGATTCGAGTGGGGGAAGACTAGAAGCAGGAAGGTCCATTAGGAAGTTCTTATGGTGGTCTAGGTGAGAGATGAGGAGGGTCTGCCTGAGTACTTCCTGGTAGAGGGTGCCACTTATTAAGTTAGGGAAGGAAGTAGCAATGGATCTTTTACCTTCTCTAAAGTGCTAGGTGAACTCCTATTCTTCCTCCTTCTTGCAAATAATCCTACAGCCAGCAAGACCACTCAGACACACAAGCACATGCTCAGTCACTGATGGAGTCAAAGGCACACAACAGGCACATACAGGCACAAGAACAGGTGACCGTCACTCAGCCACGAATAGATACAGGCACACTACATCGATGGCTCTTCAAAGAAAACACACACAATCAGGCAAGTATTCACGGATTCATTCAGGAGCATGAAGGCAGCATGCAGATACTACCAGATCAATAATCACAAAGGCACACACATACATGTGTCCACGTGCATACAGAGAAGTGGGGGCGGGGGGGGGGAGAAAGAGTGTGCCCCCCCCTTCCCTCCTGGGCTCCATAAGAGCACAGTCTGATGTCATAGAATCTACCTGACAAGCTAGACAGAGGTACCCAGATCCCTATCCTGCACTGTGCCCGCAGAATAGCCCAGGCCCCATCAGGGTGCCCAGGAGCAGAGACAGGAAGAGAAGGAGAAGCTTCTCCCCTATCACACCCCTCCACTCTGAGACTGCAGATATCCAAACTGCTAGCTTCACTCTGCCAGGAGGAGAGCTCCTCATGGAAGTAGATTAACTGTTTCCCGCCCTTTCTCCTAAACCTCCTCTCAAGCTGGTCGCTCTGCCTCTTTCTGTCTCCTGTTTCTGCCTTTGCCTCTCTATGTCTATCTCCTCCCCATCACCACCTCTCTCTTTGGTTGAAGGCCCTCAGATGCACAGGGATGTATTCCCCAGCACACACATACACCCCCCTAGACAAAGAAGACAAGACCTCCATAAGCCAGACCTTCGGGTCTTCCCTCCCCCTCAAACTCTGAAGCTCTGTCCTCCTTACCCACAATCATATCAGCCCTGAGAACTTTTCTGGCAGAGGCACTGGGGCAGCAGCCAACTCAGAAGTCCTCTCCCTTATAATTTCCCTGCCAGGGACTCCCTCAGCCCACACTGGGGACTCCAAGCTGGCTCTCCCTCCTCAGCCACTGCACGCTCATTGAGTGGCAGGGCACAGGTTAGGGTTTCACAGGCTGGAAGGATCGCCATGATTGCAAAGAGGCCCTACAAAGAAAAGAAAAGAGCCCTGAAACTACAACTAGCAACTTGGTAAAAAGGGAGCACTGTGGGCTCTGTGAATGGTATAAGCCATCTACCCCGAGGCTCTTCCCCTGCCTCTTCCAAATTAGATCTCCTACAAGAGGAAAACCAGAGCAATGGCATTCCCAACCGCTGTCTGGTGGTAGCAGTAAACTGGGAAGCAGGGGAAGACAACATGCAAAACATTAAGAAACCCCAGAATCAACAAGTGAGGCAGAAGCATACCTACCACAGATTTCAAATTAAGAATCAAATTGACTAGCTAATCTTTCTTCTTTCCCTGTTCCCTCCTCCCTCATTCTAGAAACAAAAAAGGAATGAGCTACCTCTGGTGATTAGAATCATAGAATTTTCTTTGTGGAATTGAGATAAATGGGAGAGGTACTATGGGACTAGAGATGAGAAAATAAGCTGATTTTCAAAAACTAAGAAAAGGTAATTACTTCTAGCTATAGTCTAGCATGCTTGACATCAACTGTAGGAACAATTCTAGGATAGGATTATTAAAAATATATTTTATAAGACTCCAGCCATTCATTCACACAACAATCTGTTAAGTCTGGGGCTCTACAACACTCCTCCCCCTCTAAGACCAATAGGACAGAATGACATACAAGCACCATATCTGAAGTACAGTTTAGGCTGTCTCAGGAAAGCTCTATTATAGACTCACCTGGAATAGAATTCTGATCCTGAGCCACCTGGGAAGTAGCAAGCATAGACATATAACATATGCAGTCCAGGGCTGGGTATCAGAATTCTATTCCAGTTGGGTCTATGACAGAGCCTTCCTGAGATCATCTAGGACAGTGTTGGCAAAGCTATGGCTGCTCCCCGCCCCCTCTCCACTCACACCTGAGGATATTTCTCTTATTTATCCCCACTCCTCTGCCCAGCAACCCAATGGGAGCACTTCCTCCCTCCCTTGTCTGGGGTCTCCCTTGTCTCCAAAATCAGTTAAAGAACAAATCATAGAAACAATTAATAATTTCTTTGAAGAAAAAAAATAAGTAATGCCACATAGATTATTTACCATCTCAGGGAATGGGGATGAGAAGGAGAGAAGGAAAGAAGGAAAGAATCTGGATCGCAAAATGTCAGAAAACAATTGTTAAAAATTGTTTCTACATGTAGAAAAAAATTTTAATTTAAAAAAATGTTATGCCAAACTAATCCTCACTTCCATTTTGTCAGAGATCCTAGACAGGAAGATTTAAAAAATGGCCTGGAAATAGTATATCTAGATTCCATTGTAGCATTTGACAATATCCCGTATAATATCCTTTCAAACAAAATGAAAAGCTACAGACTAAACAAAAGGAGTTAAGTAGATTTGAAACTGGCCAATGAACTGAATTCAAAGAGAGATCTGGTATGGAGAACTGTAAGTACCCTTGGAGATCATTTAGTCCAATCCCTTCATTTTACAGATAAAGAAACTGAGGCCCAGAGAAATTGGATGACTTTCTCAAGGTCATATAGGTAGTAGGGATGGGCCAAGAATTGAATCCAGGTTCTCTGATTTTTATGCCAGCACTCTTTTTGCTGTTCTATACTGCTTCTCCATAATTAATGACTCAGTGTCAACCTGAAAGGAAGTCTCTAGTGGAATATCACAGTATTTGGTCCTTGGCCCAGTTTTGTCCAACATTTTCATCAATGGCATAAATGAAGGTATAACAGGACATAGCTCATCCAATTTCTGAATATAGAAAACCAGGATTAAGAGCTAATAAACTGAATGATAGAATCAGGATTAAAAAAGATCTCTAAAAACTAGAACAAAAGATTAAAAGAGACACTACAAGATCAAGCTATAAAGATAAATATAAAGTCCTAAATGTGGTTAAAAATCAAATTCATAAGTACATGATTGGGGAGGGAGAAGTGACTGGAAAATATCTCATGTAAAAAATCTAGGGATTTCAGAATACTTAAGCTCAATGAGTCAGCAGCATGATGTGGCAGCCAAAAAACCTAATATGATCTTATGCTACATTAACAGAAGTATAGCATTCAGAATGAAAAAGGCAATAACCTTGCTTTGCTCTGCCCTAGTCATGCTACATCTAGAAAAATGTGGCTAGTTCTGAGCACCATTTTAGAAGTAATATTGACAATGTTGGGCATATGTAGAGGAGACTGGCCAGGAGAGTGAGAAATCTGGAAACTCTGGGAACATTTAGCATGGAAAAGAGATAGTTTAAGGGGGAAATTATATCTGTTTTCAAATATGTGAAGAGTTGTCATATGAAAGGATGACTAGAACTATTTTGCTTGGCCTTATAAGAATAGAATCAACTGATTGAAATTACATGGAAGCAAATTTCTGTTCAACATTAGGAAAATAACCTTATTGCTTAAATCTATTCAAAGCTGGGTAGCTCAGTGGATTAAGAGCCAAGCCTAGAGATGTAAGGTCCTAGGTTCAAATCTGGCCTCAGACACTTCCCAGCTGTGTGACCCTGGGCAAGTCATTTAACCCCAGTAGCCTAACCCTTACCACTCTTCTGCCTTGGAACCAATACACAGTATTGATTCCAAGATGGAAGGTAAAGGTTTTTTTAAAAATTAAAAATATATTTTTTCAAAGCTGAAGTGGACTGCATTTAAGGGTAGAGAGTTCCTGTCATCAGAGGTCTTCAAGATGAGGTTAGATTGAGGGCAGCTAGGTGGCTCAGTGGATTGAGAGCTAGGTTTAGAGATTGGATTCAAATCTGAACTCATATTCCTAGTTGTGTGACCTTGGGCAAGTCACTTAACTCCCACTGCCTATCCCTTACTGCTCTTTTCCCTTGTAACCAATTCACAATATTGATTCTAAAACCAAAGGTATGGATTAAAAAAAAAAAAAGAGGTCAGAACACTTATTTTTCAAGTATAATATATACACATGTATATAATTTCCTTAAGTATGTATATGTGTGTGTTTATATTATAATGATATTTTATAATCTCACAGAGAAGTGAAAGAAATCCAGTGTTTCAAATTTTTAGGAACATGGTGTGGTTATTTTCTTCTTTCTTCAACTATCACTTTTTTCCAGTGATTCATGAATACCTTCCTGCAGGCTAACATTATCTGTTAATATGGAAGCATGTTCCCTTTGACCAAGAGAAACCAAGCCTGCTTACTCCCATGTTCAATGTAATATAACATGGCATTGGAAATCAAGTTTGTCAGAGTTTCTGAGCATTATCCAATGGGGCTTCTAGAAGATTCTTGAAATTTTCATACTCAGACATATCTGCAAATGTAGCCTTAGAAGAGAACTCTGATGACCCTTCTAATTCTGACACTTGATAATTCCAGAGATAAAAGGAATATTAAAAACACCTAGTCCAGGAGTTCTTAACTGGAACTCCACAGACACATAAGCCCAGTGAAGTCACAGATTGCAAAGACTCAGATCTCATCTCAAGAAGTTTTGCCACAAGCAGAATCCTCTGTCTTCCCAACTAAACTTTAGAGGAAGTCATTTTTTATGGGCAACTAGGTAGTGCAGTGGATAGAGCACTGGGTGGGGAATCAGGAGGACCTAAGTTCAAATCTGGCCTTAGATACTGGTTAGCTCTATGACCCTGGGAAAATCACTTAACTCTGCCTCTGTTTCCTCATCTGAAAAATGAGCTAGAGAAGGAAATGGAAAATCCCTCCAATATCTTTGCCAAGAAAACTCCAAATGGGGCCATATAGAGTTGGACATGACTAACCAACAATAGCTCCTATACAGACCAATAGAGAAGGAAATTCCAAAGGGGACAGGGACAAACAGGGCAGTTCAACTACTGTTTTCAATTTCATAGACACTTAAAATAATGCTGTACATAAAAGAAGCTCAGTTTCATAGGCAAGCCTTTTTGGTTTATTGAAATGTTCATGTTTGTTGACATTTGCTAATATTATAATAAAAAAGAAAATTTAATTTTAAAAAATGAATGTACTTCTCTCCCATACTGGGATTGCCTAAAGCTGGCACATAAAAGCAGAGCAAAGTAGATGCCAGTATTGGAGACTATTATAATATATATATGACTATTATAATACTGTTCATATGAAGCCTAATAGTTTGAGAAAGGGGGGAAGAGGAGACACAGAAGACTTTGTCATAGCAGAGCAGTTTAGAGGTGGGATCTAAGAGTTCTTAGATATCTTTCCCCACAGGTCTGTGGATGTGGTCTCCATGCTGTGTATAGTCTCTAGAAGAGCTTCATGTCAGACCATGCTTCCAAGCTTCCAGCACAGGGAATTCCAAAGTGATTTTCATAAGTCACAGCATAGCCTATCTGTGACCATAATCCACCCTCTGACATCCTCAACAAGAAACCATTCCTCTTTCACCTAAAGGTCCTCAGGGAGAGGGAACCCACTGAAGCTGTCCATTTCATTTAGGATCTGCTCTAATGGTAAGGCTATTTTGTCTGAAGTGCTATTATTGTCCCCACTTAGCAGATTAAGAAATGGAGGCCGACCAGATGAAGTGATTTGCTCAACCTCACATGGCTGCTAAGTGTCAGAAGGCAGGTCTTTGGGGCTCCAATAGACTCTTGTCTCCTCTGCCACACAGCTACCCCTTTGTGCCAATCAGAACAAATAGAACACCTCTTCCACATGGCAGGTTTTCAGATACTTTGAAACAGGTCTCTTTCCCCTCTACATCTTCTTTCTCTAGGATGGATATTTCCAGTTCCTGCCACAAATCTGGCATAGTCTCCGTTCTCCTCATGATCCTGGACACCTTCCTGCAGAGGTTTTCCAGTTTATCAATACCATTTCTAAAATGGTAGAGAACACACAATCCTCTCAATATGACCAGACTAGAAGGCAGGTGGGTGGCTCAGCAGATAGCAAGTCAGACCTAGAGTCAAGAGGTCTTGGGTTCAAATCTGACCTCAGACAATTCCTAGCTGTGTGACCTGGGGCAAGTCACTTAACTCCAACTGCCTAGCCCTTCTGCTTTGGAATTTAGCATCAATTCTGAAACAAAAAGTAAGGGATTATTGTTGTTTAATAAATAAAAATATGACCTGACTAAAGCAAAATCCAGCAGAACTCTCTTCCTTCCTTCTAGAATCTCAACTCTACCTGGACTACTATTAGTTACGGTGGCTTCCATCTCATCCTACTGATTTATGTTGAATCTGAATACACTAAAGCATCCACTGCCTTTTGAGGGGGATGTTGTCTAGTCACTCCTTTGCTATCCAGAACTTAAATAATTGATTTTTTTTTAAACCCAAGAGTAGGACATTGTGCCTACTCTCATTCAACATCATTTTATTAGATCCTCCCCCACCCCATTTTTCTACTTAGCTGAGATTTTTTTGGATCCTGACACTGTTACCCAGTTTCCAAACTAGCCCTCCAAGTCTCACAACCTCTGAAAATCTGACAGGCTTGCCATCTATGACTACATACAAGGCTTGTAGACTCCATTCCTCTTTTTAAAATAAAATGAGTTACATTTGTCCTTTTGCAGTCCTGAGACATCTATCCATTCACCACTATTTTTCAAGACTCTCGTAAGGTCATGCTGACAGCAACATCTTGATCTTTCCCCTCTTCTCTGGAGAATAACAGAGGGAGAGGTCCAAAAGAGGGACCTGACAGTCGCCAGGAATATAGGACTGGATGAGGATTCAGTTGGCTCCATCCTGAATTCTCTCATCTTCTTCAGGGAGCCTTCCTTCTTTCCTACAGTCTGGTGGTTCTCCTGACCTAGATAATAGAAAGGAACTGCTCCAGATATAATTCAAACACAAAAGCACCACCCAACCCTCTTGCTAGCTACTGGAGATCTGATCACAATCACTATCTCTAGAGTCAAGATAAGGCCAAAGCTCTAGTTTTCTTGGGCTAGGAGAACCTATGGTAAGAATTAAAGGGCACTAGGGGGGGAAAAGAACAAAAGCTGGGGTAGGAGTTTATCATGATTTTTTTTCTCCAAACTAATTTCATTAGCATAGGGATCTCCCAGTCAGGATACTCTTTCTGCCAGTGCAAAGCAACAACCACCCTGCAACATTTAGTCTTAGGGGGCACTGAAAAATTAAGTGCCTTGTTCAGGATCACAAAGCCAATTTATATCAGAGGCAGCACTTGAATTCAGGTCTTCCTGATTCCAAGGTCAGCTCTCTACCCACTGTACCTTGTTGCTTCTTAATTTTAAAATCATTTAAATACAGGCAGGCAAATCTGGATCCACAAAAAGATTGCCACACTGAGTCAGGTCCAAAGACCCTCTAGCTGAGAAATCCATCTCTAGCAGAAGCAATAAGAAGCATCATTGTTTATAGAAGAGGAGTCTTCCCTTCCAAGGTTTAAACGCCTCCTTCTTTCCTTCCTTCCTTCTTTTCTCTCATACTTTTAGATTAGGCCAATAGCATAGGTCCTGTATTCTGTCTTGTTGCATTCTGATTGTTCATCTAATTTTTGTCATCCTCAGTTTGTCTCTGGTTTGCTGCTTCCTGCTTAGCCCCTGGCATCTCTCTAACTGCATTTCTTTTCCTTCTTTTGTGTATTTAGCTTCAATTTCTTTCTGGACTTGTGCAAAACACTGAGAATTGGAAGGAGACTATATAGAAGTTGTCTAGGAAAGGCAGAGGAGAGACAGTGAAAGAATGGGTAAGCTGAGGGAAATTAAGGAGAAACTCCATGCTTGGGTTTAGAACTTCCTATATGCCTGTCCACTTAAAGCACCTTCACTTGAATTTACAGTTTTATTTTTTTTCTTCAGCAAATAGACTGTCACAATAATACAGGCATTAATTTATTTCTGTGAGAGCGGCACAGATCACATCAGAAAATGACTGATTGTCCTGATGGGAAAATTACATTTACCACAGAGGCAAATAAAGTGTGAAGATATACACTCATAATGAAGGCTTTTGTCAGCAATGGAGTGAGTGCACAATTGGCCTCCGCTTCCTGTACAAGTAAGAAATAACTGTGAGTTCAACGGCAAAATTAAAATGGAAACATAAAGGCCTGGGGAAATGCATAGTAGCAAAGGTCAGCGGCTGGCAGGGCTGGTGCTGGCAGAGGGGCTGGGTTGGCAGATTGCCTCTCAGAAGTGGGATAGGGGGTCTGACAGCACACAAAAACCCAACCCCACACATCTGAAAGGGCTGCAAAGTAAAGCTGGGAGCTTGTTCCACATTGGAAATGCATGGCAAATTCCTTCTCTAATGTACTGGCCAGGTTTGGAGAGATGCATCTTTGAACTCCAAGAAAGACTTTGAAAATCACTCCCAGTCATGACTCTCCAACCCCTGCCTGTAGTGAATTAAAAGGAATTATGCACATAAACCCCCACAGATCAAGGGGAGACCCAGCTCTCCACTTCAACCATCTGAGATCTGATTATGCATGGATAGTTCAGAGTAAAACAGGAGCCCAGGCAAGGAGGAAAAAATACACCCACCTGAACCGCAGAAACTCAAGAGGCTCCCTAATATGTAGATTTCCAAAGCTGAGGATCAAAAGAATTTCAGCTGATGCAGAAATAAAAGGTTGGGGGTTAATAGACACCCCCATCCCTCTTCCACACAAAGGCAAAGACTCCACACCATGTACATCAACACCCTAGCATCATGAAATTATAGCCCAGCAAAGATCCGCATGATCCTACATCTAGAGCTAAAAGGGACCTTAGAAGGCATCTAGTCTGAGCCTCTCATTTCACAGATGAGAAAACTGAGGCTGAGAGAGGTGACTTGCCCTGAGTCACTTAGATAATAGGTGACAGGATTACGATTCCAAATCAAATTCTATACCTTTAAAATTCCACACTCTTTCCACGACCCTCACTGTCCCCCATACCTCAGGTCTCACTTTATACCTGAGCAATCAAAGGCTCAGAGGCATTTCCTTTGTTTAAAGGAATTCTTTCCCTCTTTGACCCCAGATTTCTTCATTTTATAAATAAGTGACTTACATATAATGAAGACGTCAAATCTCCCTTCAATGATTTTCCTATCAAGTCATTCTGCCCTTAAGACCAATGTCTGTCTACCTTCTCAACTTTCTGGCTATCGATGGATTTGTGACCCTGATGCCACTCCTAAGCTAAGAAATCTCCACTTTGTCCTGAGGACACACAGTTTCTATGCTAGAGACCAAACTGATCCCCATCTCATCCTATGCAATGTAAAGGAGTAGAGGGTGCTAAGTATGGCATAGTAGAGTGAGCACTGGATTTGAAGTCCAAGCACTGAAGATCAAATAGCAAATCGACATGCCTGTTGGCAAATCATTTCCTTCTCTCAACTTCCATTTCCTCAGCTAAGTTCTCTAAATCCTATGAGCCTAGAAAATGAGTCATCATAATAAGATGTCCTTGGGAAAAAGGACAGTACCCAACAGTCAATATTGATGTCTCTAGTTCTATTGAGAATCCAGCACAAACTAAAATTCCTAATCATATAAGTGGTTTGCTTGGTTAGGAACAATTGCCACCTTCCCAAACCTATGGTGTGAGCCCTGTCTCCCCAGTGAGAAGTGTAGATTTGGGAATGTTCTTGGCCTCCTTTTCCATTTTCATAGCACTAAGGTAGTAGCTCTTACACCCTATACATAATTTATGGAAATAAAAGCCATCTACACTGTATTTCCCACCCTCTCCTTCAAATTCTAGATAATCAAACCCAAGATGGGCAGTTTAGTATGCTCTCTGTTGTATTTAAACTCCTTTGAGATAAGAGTTAGCTGGAAATGTATGAAACAAGTGAGAGAAAATCATTGAAATTGGCAGATTCCCTCCCTCAACCCTCATCCATGAGAAAGAGGACCACAAGTGCCATGCACTAGTTGTGTGACCACGGACAAATCACTGAAACTCTCTGGGTCTCTTCCCTCTTTTGGAAAATGAAATTAGAATAGTTGACTTCCAATGTCCTTCCATCTATCAATTCAACCTTCTTTTTGGTTCTGATGCGGAAGTACAAAGCAAAAGTTCAGTCTCTTATAGACATGCATCCCAGAATGTGGCTATGACCCCCAAATGAATCACTGACCACGGCTGGTCTTTCAATCTACTCATGAGAAGAAAATGAAGTGCCTTTCTTTAAATCAGACACTTGCTCAGCACCCTCTCATCCTCGCATCGTGTATTGCTGATAACATTCTCAGAACCTAGATGACCTGCTGCTATTTACACCCTTTACCCGGGGCAGGGGGATTTGTACATCTGAGGAAGGAGACACTCATCGTTCACAGCTGATATGTTACCACTGGCCATTGTCTATCTGTATGTCCCCAAAATAAAAAGGTGAGGAGTGGGGAGAATGACTATCATTTACATTGGTTCACCTAATCCCTGAAGGAAAATATCATTAGCCACAAATGAAAGGAATGAAATGAAAGTTGACTGATTAGTTGCCATTTTAAGACACGTGATTCAATTAAGCTAAAAGCCTGTTTTCTGTTCTACAATGAATCCAGCCAGGCATCAACGTGAAATGTGACCATTGCAACCTAAAAGCTTTCCAACAATGAGGCTCCTGCTAAATCCTACTAAGAAAGCAGCAGCCAGTCAGTTTTACTTGTTCCTTGGAACAATAACCACCTCCCTGAGCCTTAGGGGCTTTGGAGTTATTGATTACTGGAGAGAAGGAGGGCTTTCTAAGAAGCAGATATGGGGCACAGGAAGAAGATACTTGCACAAGGAGTCCTGGCAGCTTGGCTTCCAGAACCAGCTCAACGACAAAGTAGCTGTGAAACCCATAGCCCAATGTGTGTCCTTTCTGGGACTTTATTTCCAAATCTGTCCAAATGAGGATGATGCCTTGCCTGAAGTCACTGGGTTACTATGCAGGGTGGCAGAGTGAAAAGAGCAAGAGATTTGCATTCATAAAACCTGAGCTTGAACTCTAGCTCTATTACTGATTACCTGTGTGATCCCAAGAAGTCATTTATCCACTCTAGCAGCCCTTGGTTTCCCCTTGAACAAAAAGAGAAAGTTGCACTAGATAATATCTAAGGTCCCTTCTAACCCTAAACCCACTATACCTCCATTTCGTTCACTGGTGCCATTCCTTTCTGTATCAAACATCATAATTTTAGATGTCCCTCATGGTTCTGTCCTAGCCCCACCCCTCCCATCCTGCACTTTCTTCACTGGTCAAGTACTACAACCAATCAATAGAATGCATTCCACCCCAGCCCCACCTGTCAACAAAGAAACCAAAATTATTTTTTTTTTCCAGATGATGTTGAGGCAATTTTCAATAATTGTTTTCTGACATACTGTGATCCAAGATTCTTTTACAATCATCATAAGGTCACAATTTTAAAGAGATCATCTATTCTGATCCCATCATTTTACAGATGAGTAAACTGAGGCTGAGAGGTTAAACAGGAAATAAGTTTTTATTAAGGAATTACTATGTGCTGGGAACTTTACAAATATTATCTCATTTGATCTTCACAATAATCCAGGGAGGAAGGTGCTATTATTATCACCATATTACAGTTGAGGAAATTAAGGCAGAGGTTAAGTGACTTGTCCAAGCTCACACAGTTAGGAAGGGCCTGAGGCTGGATTTGAATTCAGGTCTGATTGACTCCAGGCCTGGGTCTCTGGCCACTTCACCCCCTAGCTAGCAGCCTCTAAGTTAAGTGCCATGAGCAAGGTCAGTTAGGTAGTGGAAGAGAAAAGATTCCAACTCGAGTTCTTTCACTCCAAATTCAGGGTTCTTTCCACTGCTCCATCAATTGCAGAGATGACTTTCTTAGAGCACTCATTCCTATCATTACAAAACAAGCAAGAGAAAGTCGTTGAAACTGGCATAGATCCCCCCCAAAAAAACCCTCATCCATGAGAGAACCAAAGAAGTGGGCAGAGACAAAAGATAAGGGTTTAAAAAAAAAGAATGTAACTTGAGGGCAAGGACTATCATTTTTCTTGTATTTGTATCCCCAGTAATATAGTTCCTGGAACAAAAGTTAAGTGCTTAATAATTGCAACAAAGATAGAGATCCAGGCCTGGAAACAAGAAGTCCTGGGTTCAAATCTTCTCCCAGATACTTCCTAGCTGTGTGACCCTGGGCAAGTCACTTAACCCCCATTGCCTAGCCCTTAACACTCTTCTGCCTTAGAATCAATACACATTATTCTAAGACAAAAGGTATGGGTTTTTAAAAAATCTCCCCTCCTCCAGGATGACTTCCTACATTTACAGAAGTAAATTCTATTGGTTCTGTTAAAGAAAATGTTCTGACATGTTCTGGCCAATGTAAATAATCTTAACTATTTCTATATTTTTCAAACTTTATAGTTCATTTATCCATATCCTCAAAACAACATCGCTCATGCAGATTGTTTTGCATGTCTACACATATTTGTAATGAGATTTATTTTTCTTGTCTTCTTAGTGGGTGAGGGAGGGGAGAAGGAGAGAATTTAGAAATAAAAATAAAATTGGATGAAAGAATTTTTTTTTACTATATACTCAATACATTAATCCTGTCAGCATGTCTGTCATAGACATTAAGTCCCCCACTTCCATGAAATTTGTCTTGTAGAATACACAGTTCAGCATGAAAATACTTACTTGATGCATTTTGCTATGAAGGTATTGTCTTTTCCCCCTCAAGCTATTTTTCTTTATCTCTTCTCCCTTATACAGACAAACACGTAGAAAAAAATTCTGTCTACATATGTTGCCTTCACTTTCTCACCTTCCAGGCACTGCTTAGACCCTTGCAATCTGGTTTCTATCCCCACAACTTTTAAAACTGCCTAATCCAAAGTCACCAATGATATCTTTTTTACTTAAAAATGGCTTTATCCTTCCTGACTCCTCCAAAGTTTTGCTAACTTCTTTTCCTCCTCAAGACTTACACACTCTTTTCCCCCTCAGCCTTCTCCATCTCAGCTGTGGAACTCACCTCTTCTTCTACTGAGGACAATTGAGACCATTACAAAATGAACTCCCTTTTCTCTCTCCTTCTCTTCATCTCAAAAGCCCCTATCATGACTCCCCACTCTTCCCCCCACCCAGTCTTTGACAATGAAATGGCCTTTTCCCTTATGAAGGTCCATCCCTCAACATAAAACCTTGTCTCATTCCCTCTGATTTCTTTAGTCGATCACAATCTCTGTCTTCAAACATGCCCAAGATTCCCCCATCCTTAAAAAGCCTTTACTTGACCTTATCAATCACTAAAGCTATGATCCTATAACTTCACCCTTTCTCAGTCAACTTCTAGAAACAAAGTTAATTACTCCCCTCAGCTTCCCTTCCTCTCATCCCACTCATTCCTCAATCAACCCTTAGCAATTTGTCTTTCAAAACTCAACTCATTACCTTTTCCCTAGAACTCTTCCAAATTCTTTTATTTCTGCCCAAGGAACCATCATTCTGTCAGTATATGAGTTTATTGGTAACCTTTATATTTATCATTCACTTCTTTCTCTTTCTTACGCCATAAAACAATCAGCTGGAAATTTTTGCCATTTTTATCTCCACAACATCTCTCAAATCTGACCCCTTCTCGCCACTCACAGTTTCCATTTTGGTTACTGATCACCTTGTACCTAGATTACTGCAATAGTCTCCTAACTGATCTCCAAACCTGAGTTTCTCCCCACTCTAATCCATCTTGTATTCTGCTGATAAAGTTATTTTTCTTAATCATATATCTACATGTGTCTTCCCTACTCAATGAACTCTAATGGTTTTCTTTTGCCACAAGAATCAGACATCAATTCCCCTGTGAAGCTTTCAAAGTTCTCAATCTAGCCCCAATTTATCTCTCTAGCTCCACTGGATATTACTTCTCTTCCTGCACTTTATAATTCAGCCTTATTGACCTCTTTGTTTCCAACACCAGACACTCCATCTCCAATCACTGGCCATCCCACATGCCTGGAGTGCACTCCCTCCTCACCGATATCTCATAGAGTCCCTCTCTTCCTTCAAGTACCAGCTCAAGCACCAATTTCTACAGGAAGCCTTTCCTGATCTTCACCCTCCAACTGCTAGGGTCCTCCCTCTCCAACTGATTTGTACATACTTTATATTCACTTTTATTTGTTCCATTTATATTTACTCAGTATGTGCTTACAGAATATACATAGGAAAGTCTTTATTAGTCTCTCCTACTTGAATGAAAGTTCCTTGAAAGCTGAGGCTGTTGCATTTATTATATTTGTCTCCCCAGTATCTAACAAAATGCCTGGTACACAGTAGGTGCTTAATAAATTTTTATTGATTGAATGACTGATCACTCAACTGACTTCCACTTCCTTCTTTTGAATACTTCCTCCTCCCTGAATTTTCATGACGTTGCTCTGTCATCATTTTCTTCTTACCCAGAATGACAGAATTTTTTCTTTTAATTGAAAATTTTTGTTTAATTAATTTAGAATATTTTTCCATGGTTATATGATTCATGTTCTTTCCCTCCCCTCCTCATAGCCGAGGTGCAATTCCACTGGGTTTTACATGTGTAAAAGATCTATTGTGATCAAGACCTAGTTCCATATTATTGATAATTGTACTAGTGTGAGACAGATCCTTTCTTTCTCCTTCATGCGACATTCATAAGTATACCCCAGGACCACTGCTCTTTACTTTCTACATCCTCTTGGTGATCTCATCAAATCAATAATCACTGTCAAGAGAGGGCAGTCAGGAAGCACAATAGACTGAGTGCCAAGTCTAGAGTGGGAAGGACTCAAGTTCAAATTCTGCCTCAGACTCTTCTAGCTGTGTGATCCTCGGCAGGTCACTTAATCCCAAATGCCTAGCCCCTGCCACTTCTATGAATTAGAATACTAAGTCAGAGGAAAGGGTTTAAAAAATTGGTAAGAAATCTCTATCTAGGGGGCAGCTGGGTAGCTCAGTGGATTGAGAGCCAGGCTTACAGAAGGGAAGTCCTAGGTTCAAATCTGGCCTCAGACACTTCCCAGCTGTGTGACCCTGGGCAAGTCACTTAACTCCCATTGCCAAGCCTTTATCACTCTTCTACCTTGGAACATACTCTTGATTCTAAGTCAGAAGGTAATGGTTTTTTTTAAGGCCTTTCCTGATTTCCCCCAGTTGGAGTTCCCCCACTCCAAACTATTTTGTGGTTATCTAGCATATGTCCTGTATTTGCTTATCTGTTTCCATGATGTATTCCCCCAGTAGGAAGTAATCTATGAAAACAGGCACTATCCTACTTTGCTATTCATATCCCCAGGACCTACTGCAGTGCCTCTCATACAGCAGGCAATTCACAAGATTTTGCTCCTTGGGATACTTTCTGGGGGGGAGAGATTGCAAGTTTTCCAAGTTCACCATCAATGTCTCATCTGTAAAATGGGGATGACAATAATCGCGCCCACCTCATAGACTGCTGCAAGACTCAATGAGAGAGCGTGTGTAAAGCATTCTGCAAATCTTGTTGCAAAGAGCCATGATGACATCCTGTTTTCCCACTTACTTAATCCAACTCATCCCTGAAGAGCAAGTTTACATTTTATCTTTTCCATGAAGTCTTCCTTAACTTCTCTAGTTCAAATTTATCTTTCCTTTCTCTGGGTTTCTTTAACACTTATAGTTTATGTAGAATTTCATGTCTGACTGTTTCGTATCTATCCATTTTCTTTTGCCTACAAGAACATGGATTCCTGGAGGCCAGCACCAGGTCACACATATGGTCTTGGGCAGCCACGTGGCCACTGGCCCAGGGGGATTCTTGGTAGGCAGGCCCACGTTTGACTCCCACTGTTTAATTAGTAGCTTTGTGACTTCCGGGGCGAGTCACTCCGCTTCTCTGCCTCCGGTTCCCTTTTCTGTGAACAACCTCTCCCATTATCTTGAGAAATGGTCTGTATTGCACTGCCTGCATACAGTAGGCAATCAATCAATGCTTACTGAATTGAAGGCTAGTCCTATATAAGTGTGTTATTATCATTGGGGGGGTGGTACCGCTCTACCCTCCACACAGCCACCAGCACATAAGCACTCAGGAATTTGCTGGATTGATGTTCCTTCCCCCATGAGCCACCATGTTCTTTCCCCATAAGCCACCCACACCCATACATTCTGTGTGTTCTCTTGGAATCATCCATGACAAATGAAGTAACTGAGCTGACCCCAGGGTCAACACAGCTAGTAAAAGTCTGAAAAAGGATTTGTACTCAAGACTTCCTGACACCAGGTCCGACACTCTATTCACGATTCTATTTCTTATTTATTAGACAGAGCTGCTTCTAAATTCATAAATATTTGAATTAACTAAACCTCCCTCAGAAGATCAGACTATTGGATAAAATTACCCAAGACTTACGTATTTACCAACTTTCAATAAAATTCCTATAAGAATACAGGACTTGGAGTCAAGAGACATGGGTTTGAATCAGGGCTATGATACTTAGTGATTTTAGATGTCATTTAATTTCTCTGAGGCTCCTTTTACTCATCTATAAATCAACAATAAAATATTTGAACCATCTACCTCTGAGGTTATTGTAAGGAAAGCATTTTGAAAACCTTAAAATGCTATATGTGTAAGTAAATATTAAAATGAAATTATAATGCCAAGAACTGACCACTTGGGTAAAATTTAGCTTTTAAACAGGAGACTTACTCCTTGTGGCCTAATTTAGATTCTAGTATCACACTGTCTCAACCCTATGAAATAAAGCCATATAAAAGCTGCCCATGCTAAATGCGTCTTCCTGGTGTCTTCAAGCTGGTCTATAATAAGTATTCCTAATTGTGCTTGTTAAAAAGTGGATTTATGAATCCCAATTAAAATTGCTTTCACTTACTCGGCAGCCGTTTTCAATACCAACAAAACTTCAAGATGAAATTATTTTAGGTGGGTGACAGAATAATTACTAAAACACAAAAGGCTCTACCAGCTACCTCAGTTTTTGCTCCAGCATTTCTGTTAGGGGGTCTTTAGGACAAGCAGAACTTTCTTCCCACTCCCAACCCTACCACAAAAGATGCCACATGCCCAAAACTTCTCCCTTAGAGCTCAGATTCAGATGCCATATTCCCCTCAGCTCCCCACTGCAATTTGTCTGGCCTATTTTTTCCTTCCCAAACCACCCACCTCCATCTACAACCCAGAGCCCATCTAAATCTAAAGCTTTCAGGTGTCACACATCTCTGGCCTTGTACAACAGGTAAAAAGATATCTAGTCTATGTAAAGTGGTATATGGAGGCCAGAAACCACGACAGTTACTACTTTGTTTATTGCACAAGCATGCTCCTGAAAGAGAAGAGGCAAATGACCAGTCCTATAGTTCTCCATTGCTAGCTTTTCGTTAGTCATTTGTCTTGGGGGGGAGGGGGGAGAAGGAGGGAGAGACTGTGTGGCCTTGGACAAATTATTTTACCTCAGTCCTCAGTTCTCTCCTCTATAAAATGAAGGGGAATGAATTCATCCTCTACCATCCTTCTTGATGATAGATCATCTTGATGATGATCCTATGAGTCTCTCTGAAAGGAAAAAAGTAAGTGACTAAGGAAAGATCTAGAAGAAAACTTGTTCTGTCTTCTATTTGTAGGGAAGGAATGGGCAAAGTTGGAGTGGATACCCTAAATACTACTCACTAGCCTGATCTCCTGGGGTCTTAATTTAATTCAAATATTTATTAATTTAGAAGCAACCATCTCTAATAACAAATTAGAAGTGATATGGTGTATAGATCATTGAACTTGGCGTCAGGAAGACTTTAGTGCAGATCTCCTAAATGATAAGATTCAAATTATCTCCTTCCATCCATTCTCTTTAAATTTCATAACTGAGGAAAACATATTAAAATTATCACATATAATTGGGAAAATAATATCTATTATTAAAAATAATAATTTTATCTGAAGGAAAAAATATAATCCCAGGTAATGGAAAACTTGCTTCTTTTCATAAAGGGAAGTATTCTGATAAATTTATGTTATGTAAGTAGACTAGGTGACCTTTAAGAACCCTTTTAATTCTATAATCCTCAGTCTTTCAAAGTTTCCGAAATTTCAATAATGGAACAAGTCATTCCACGAAAGGTATAGTCCCCCCCAAATATCCAGAGCCAGGGCAAGAAGGGTTGACAAGAATTCTCCTGGATACCTATTCTGCTCTCTACCACACTGGACTCAACAATAACATTGTTAATAGGTCATAGGATCAGTGATTTAGAGCTGGGAAGGACTAGAAGGAAGTCTTCTATTCCAATCCCTTCATTTTACAGAAGTAGAGACTAAAGCCCAGAAGGTAAGCAAATTTCCCAAGGTTACAGATAATAACCAAAAAGAGCTGAGATTTGAATTCTAGCCCTCTGGCTCCAAATTCTTTGTTCTTTCCACCTAACCACAATTCCTCATTTCCAAAGTTCTGATGCCTTGTTGAATTTCAACCAAGTCATAGGATTATATATTTAAATCTAGAAGGACGCTAAAGGTCATTAAATACAACTATCTCATTTTACACTTAAGAAAACAGGCCCAGAGTAGTCAAGCGACTTATCCAAGCTACAAGTGGAAGAGACAGGATTTGAACTTCCTAATTCCAAGTCTAGAGTTTTTTTCTACTGCACCACACTACCTACTATGTCAACCACCAGAAGAAAGATGTTAACTGTTTATACTCAGGTGCTGGAAGTACCAGATAGAGATAAAAGAAAAGTTGAGAGAACATGGGTGGAAATACCTAATAAAGTTGTTTGGTATCCTCTGTAGGTCCCTTGAATGAGGTGAAAGGAAGAGGGGCAAGAAGTGGATCAGGATTGGGAGAGGGTCAAGGGGTAAGGGGAGGGGAGGCCAGCCAAGAACTCCCAACCCACCATCTGCCTGTATGTGCTAAGATAAGCAGCCGGACCAGGTACACTCTTGTGTGAGAAACTACTGCAAAGTGTTCATTAGAAATCAGTGCCTAGAAACAATTTCCCGTCATGGCAGGTAAGTAAAGAACCAGTCCTGCCTAGTGGAGAGAAGCCCGCATGGTACTGTTGCCCACTGTCCACACATCATTTTACTTAAGAGCTGCAATAAAAAGCAAATCTCTCCCCAGAAGCAGGATGATTGACAGAGGCTGCTTGGTAGCAACAGTGCTTTTATGGGTTTCTGGGGGGAGGCCAGTCCTATGCTCAGTGTAGTGCGTCCACCCTTCTCCCAAACACAAGTTCTATTCCTCAGTTTGGATAATTAAAATGTTCCCTAAATTACTATCCTTCAGAATAGGGGGAGAGCTGGCAAATCTGGATTCTCTCTGTCTCTGTCTCTCTCTTTCTCCCCCGCCATTTCCCCCCTCTCTTCCTTTCTCTCTTTCTCTCTTCCTTTCTCTCTCTCTCTCTCCCTCTCCTTCTCTCTCTCCTTCTTTCCCTCTCTCTCCCTCTCTCTCTTTCTCTTTCTCCCTTTCTCTCTCTCTCTCCTTCTCACTCTCCTTCTTTCCCTCTCTCCCTCTCTCTCTCTCTCTCTCTCTCTCTCTCTCTCTCTCTCTCTCTCTCTCTCTCTCCCCTCTCTCTCTTTCTCTTTCTCCCTTTCTCTCTCTCTCTCCTTCTCACTCTCCTTCTTTCCCTCTCTCCCTCTCTCTCTCTCTCTCTCTCTCCCTCTCTCTCTTTCTCTTTCTCCCTTTCTCTCTCTCTCTCCTTCTCACTCTCCTTCTTTCCCTCTCTCCCTCTCTCTCTCTCTCTCTCTCTCTCTCCCTCTCTCTCCCTCTCTCTCTTTCTCTTTCTCCCTTTCTCTCTCTCTCTCCTTCTCACTCTCCTTCTTTCCCTCTCTCCCTCTCTCTCTCTCTCTCCCTCCCTCTCTCCCTCTCTCTCTGTCTCTCTGTCTATCTGTCTGTCTCTCTTTCCCCCCCCTCCCCTTCTCCTCTCTTCATCACACAACTATAGCTTCTTCAGCTCCAGCTGGCTGGCTGACTTCTTTACTCCATGACGGTCAAGGAGAACTGTAGGCTATGCTAGGAAGACAGGTGGCAAGGGGCAGGCAGTTAAGTCAAAAGATTCTTTTCCTATTTCCCAACCTTCCTTTTCTTCCCTTTGGAAAATTATGATCTGGGTAGGTTTCCCAGGGGCATATGGCACAATGAATGAGAAAACACAAATGGACCCACAGTAATCTTTATAAGAACTCCTGTTGGAGAGAGGCCTTAGAAAATAGCCACATCCTGAGCAAAGGTTGAGAATCCAGTGGGCCAATTATCCAGACCCCTGATTCTCTCCACCCCTCACCTTCTGCTTCTCCACACTGCCCCCAAGAAGGCTGGCATTAACCAGATGGTCTCTACAAGCCTTCCTGAGTAGACTCAGCCCCTCAGCAAAATAGGAAAGTAGATGAGCCCTATCTTGAGCACTCTTCCCTAGGTCTCTCCATCCCTTAACAGACATCCAGATCTCTTCCCTTCCATCAAACTCACCCGAGGAAGCTAAATGTTACAGTGGATAGACTACTAGAACTGCAGACAGGAAGACCTGAATTCAAATCCTGCCTCAGATACTTTTTAGTTGTGTAACCCTGAACAAGACACAATCTCTTTCAGTCTCACTTTCCTCACCCCTAAAATGGGCATGACAATAACACCTATTTCCCAGGGTTGTTGTGAGGCTCAAATGAGAAAACATATGGAAGATGCTTTGCAAACCTTAATGAGCTGTACAGTGTGTTCCAAACATCTTCATGTAGTTTTAAGCTTTAATAGTTAAATTTTTGTATTAAGATTTATTTACTCTGAGATGTTAGTGTTTCCTTTCATGGAGTCTTCCCAAGGACTAGCTGGATTTTGAGAGGCTTGGGGCTAGGGTAATGTTTAACTCAAAGGAAGGAAATGCAGCAGACAGCAGAGAAATAATTGGGAGTGGGAAAGCTTCTCAAATCACTCAGCTGTAGGGAGTCATCTTAAAATTGCTCCTTTCCCTGAAGGGAGGAAATCAGATCTTCTCTTTAAGATCACAGGATTAAGAAGTTAAAAGGCATCTAATCCAATTTCCTCATTTACAGAGGAGTAAACTAAGGCCAAGAGAAATGATTTGTCCATGATAACAAGCTCTGGCCTAGTAAAGGCCAGATTCAAAACCAGGTCCAAATCAAGAGTTATGGACACTACAGAACAATCTCTCTTTTGTGTCTCCTCTCTCACCTCTTGCCCCTATTGTGCTAAATTTGGGATCCTGCACACAGTAGGTACTCAGGGAATAGTTTATAGACTGACTTTAAAATTTAGGGTAAAGGAGGAAGTAAATTGCAACTCAGAAAAACTCCACAGACTGCTTGGGCATCCAGGCCTGATCTTTCTGATTCCCTAATAGAGCTCAGAACCACTTGAAAGGGATATATACATACAAACTAAGCTTAAAGAAGAAATGTTCTTCTTTGTTTTCACTTACAAATCCCAAATGAGAGCCAAACCCATCTTGGAAGATGACTATAAGAAAGCCCAGGTCAGGAAAGCTGAATAAGAACCGAACTCACTGTTGCCCACAGCTAATGGGTCTCTTGGCTCCTGTATTGAGGGTCCCTCAATTGCCAAGAGTCCACCCTCAATCATCCATCCATGGCAGACTCTTCATACTGGGCCAATTTCCTTTCATGACCCACTACCACCACCCCCAACCCCCATGTCCCGGCTGGAATGTGCTCAGGGAACATTAACTGTCTAAACCACTGCCCCTCTCCCTCCAAATCTGGTACATCCCAAAGTCAAGAAGAAATGTGATCAATTATTTTCTGTTGCAAAACATTCAAGCCACTGTTTCCTGACACAAAAGTCAATTGATTAATAGAAGAGATCTGACAGTACTTAGAGCCACAACTGAGGCAGGGCAAAAAAGGGGCTTTTCTTAGGTACTAAAATGGAAAGAGAAATCCTGGAGGGACTCTGCTCCTTCCCCTAAATAATCCAAAGATTGTAGTCCCTGAGCCATCTCATGGTCTTCCATCAGTTGTGACTCCCCAGGGCTGTTAGGGAATATGAGCCAACAGAAGAAGGCAAAAGAATCAGGTAATGAGCTGATGGAAGAGGTGGAGCTGGGTAGTCCTTTTTCTCTAAGAGATAAGGAGTGGGCAGTGCCTTGGAGACTTGGTAAATTGAGGGGTCCCTTTCTTTCCCAGACTAAGTGAGTGCTTCATCCTCAGCATGCACTTCCTAGGATCTAAAGCATTCTGTCTCCTCAGGCAATGACACTGATAAAAAAATTTTTTTTAAAGCAGCAGCAATTCTCTCCCTTAAGAAGCCCCTGTCACTGGGAATCCCTGTCACCAAAATCCTTTTAGAGTACACCATCCTCAAGAGAAAGAAAATTTACACAAGAAAAGAACAGCCTTGTCTCTGTTCTCAGAGCACCCAGATTCTGAAGCATCCGTTCTCTATAGGCAGTGCCTGGTCAATGGAAGCATTTCTCCCTCCCCAAAGCAGAATGCCACCTGTCCATAGGTCTGGGACCCTGGAGTCCTACTCCTACTTTGTCCTTTGCCACTGCACTATCCAAGCCAAGAATTCTGCTTTGGGGTGGAATTCTCTCTCTGGGACTTCTTAAGGGGAAAGGAGGGTCACTTCCTCTCATGACCTCAGAGTCCATGGCTACTGTTTGCACATTTTTATCAGTAGGCACATATGCTGCCTATATAACCCTAAATATGATTCTTAGGATTCTGGCTGCCTTTTTTGCTTTGTATTTATTTCACTTTCAGAGGTAACCAAACTGTGACTATGAAAGACAGATTTGGGGAAGAGTGGCTATCTCAAGAACTTTAACGTTCCTCAAGCAGTGCAAGCACCCTGCATATAACTTCATGAATGCCTCATGAAATAGCCCCTGCCATCTCCTTTTATCATATTCAACCCCTTTCTCTCCACTTATATAACCACCCTCCAGTTGAGGATAAACTACTTTCATAGTCTTGGACTCCCTGCCTCCAGGGCAAAAGTACTTAACTTTTTTTTTGTATCATGGACCCCTCTGGCAGTCTGGTGAGATCTCAGAATCATATTATCAAATGCATGAAATACATTGGATTACAAAGTAAACCAATCATATTAAAATACAGTTATCAAAATATTTTTTAAGTTCATGTACCACTGGTTAAGAGGCCCCACTTTAATTTTCTTCTAATGAAACTCCAAAGAATTGAGTTTCAAATGTGCAAAAGGAAATATCTCAAACCTAATGGCTAGACTTTGTCTAAAAGTTTCTCATCAAACAGAAAACAGACAAATGCCCTAGACATACAGTTGTGAATGCACATTAAAAATTTCTAAAACATGGAAAGTCCAGGGATTGGATATCAACATCTGCAATTAATGCCGCAATAAGCAGCATTATTTCTTCCTGTTGTTCAAAATAAGCAAGTGATAAAGAGTCCCTTTCTACACAATGTGAACACAGTACTTCATTGATTGTTTTATTTACTTTTTTCCCAAAAATTTTTGAGAGGGGAGAGCCATCGTTGAAATAACAGATCTCTATTTTTAAATGGGCTAGAAATCTGATTAAAATGTATATTTTACTGCTTCTGTGTCACATTAAATTAATGTTATTTTTTTTAAAAAGAACCCCCACTCAGGGGGCAGCTGGGTAGCTCAGTGGATTGAGAGCCAGGCCTAGAGACGGGAAGTCCTAGGTTCAAATCTGGCCTCAGACACTTCCTACCTGTGTGACCCTGGGCAAGTCACTTGACCCCCATTGCCTAGCCCTTACCACTCTTCTGCCTTGGAGCCAATACACAGTATTGGTTTAAGGGTTTAAAGACGGAAGGTAAGGGTTTAAAAAAAAAAAAGAACCCCCACTCTAGTGACTCCTTTTATCTTTCACAAAGCTACTCAACTGATATTTTTTAAAATCAGATCTGACCCTATCACCTCTCTTCTAAAATCTTCAATGGCTCTCTATTGCTTCTCATATAAAATGAAAGCTTCCCATCCTGACATTTCAAGCTCTCCTCAACATGCCTGCTTCTCACCTTTCCAAAGTAATTTCACAATACTCCCCTTTAGGCACTGTTAAACTCAAACTGACCTCCTTGACATCCCATCTCCTGCACTTGACTTGCCCACCAACTGGATGTATTCCATGCCTAAAATGCTCTCCTGCATTTCTGCTTCTTGGAATCCTTGGCTCCCTTTGAAACTCAGGGATTCAAGGGTCACCTTCTACAGAAAGCTATTGTTGATTCCTAGGATTGTCAGTACACAACTTTCCACCTCTCACCAAAATTACTTCTATCTTTACTTATATACTATATGTGTATACATACATTCATTGTGTGTATGTCTGTTGTTTCCGATAGAAAGTAGACTACTCAAAAGCAGGCACTGTTTGCATTTTTGCTTGTATTTCCCCAGTGATGAGCACAATGCCTGGCACAGAGTCCGCCCTTAATAAATGCTTGTTGCATTGAATTATTGATATGATGAGGGGCACTTCCCAGCCTGATGTGATTGTGATTGACAATTGTGACTTCTCATGCAGGGACTTCTTTTGACACTGGAGTAAAGACACTAGCTTCTGAGGTGAACAATTATAGTATGCTTCAAAGCATCTGACTAAGCATGGAGGGTAGGGTAAGAATTCGATTTTGTCTCTTGCTTTGACTTCAAATTCAAACTCAGTCTCCAGCTCTTATCCCCTTAAACAGAGAGTAAAATAGCTTCAAAACAGATAGTGCTGATAGCTTAAAGAGGAATATAGGGGAAGGAGAATCAACTTTTTTGAACCCATTTTTCTGGGTCTGGCTATCCCTGACCACTCTGAAGAAGCAGATGCCCCACCTGTCTCCTGTGCCATGAACTTCAATGGTGAATTGAGCTCAGTTCCCCCTCCTTCACACCTCTTTCTATTCCTCCTTCATGTAGAATTTGTTCTGCTCATACTATCATCTGTGACTATTTCATGAGGCCTTTGGGAAGCAATAGTATAGCCTAATTACTAATAATTCTCTCTCTGCATATCTCTGCCTCTGTTCCCTTTCTTTTCCTGCCTTCTTTAGGAGATGAAATCATAGATGGGAAAAGAAAAAAAATTCATGATTTGCAGGCTTTGTTTTATTTAAGATGGAGATGAATCTGTTTTTACCAGTGTGTATCCTGGGACTCCCTGGTCAGGGCCAGATGCTGTTTGTAGAATTAAGATTCTTCAGGCTATGAGTCAGCCCACTGAAAATAGTGATCAGAGGAGGGACCCCAACCCAAACTAAGACTAAAAGTATCACCTACTTGAAGAAAGATCTACTCCCTGACCCAGAAGTCTCTGCAAGGTGGGTGGGAGAAACACTGCTGCAATCTAATTTCTAATGGTCTGATTTATCAGGAAGTGGGAATCACTATCCCAGTAACTTGCTTGGCTTTGCTAATTCCAGCCTGGATTTGAGGGAGGAAGGTAGGGGGTATGATTCCCTTCCAAGTAACTAAAATCTCCATGGGAGTCTGTGACCCCAGCAGAGACTCCAAAAGCCAAAATTCATTCTGAGAACCAGCCATCCCCCACCCCAGCTCTTATAGAAAGTACCTCAATTTATTCTCCTTTTCCATTTTCTTTGTCAGCTACTTCCCCCATAAATTTCCAGTTTATTAATCCTTTACATGAAGCAGTAGGCTCAGGACCCTGATTTACTCCCTGTCCATAAAAAACTGAGAAATTAAAGATGGAAAGAAATGACTAAAAAAGGGGGCACAGAGTCTCTATCCAGGGAGCCCTGTGGAGCACACTGGCACTGGGCCAGGCACATGTCCATCATTTCCTACCTTCTGGTAACAACTGGACTACCCTATAACTCCCCCTAAGCCACCTCCCCACCCCTCTTACCTCCAAGCCTGATACTTCCCTAACCTTGCAATTCACAAAGTTTGGGCAAGGTAAACGAAATGTAGAATCAGAAAATACCTTAGTCAGAATAACACTACTAACAGGGAAAGGAAGCATTGTAAGTTTAGTTGTGAGAAGGGTATAGGCACCCTAACACACAATGATTCTACATCTGTGGGGCTCATAATTACTGACAGCAATTTAAGGAATGGCTTTAACAGCAGTACACTGGTGTTGTCTAGACTCATTTCCATTATTCTACAATGGCATGGGTAAAGTGCCTGCTGATGGCAAGAGTGGCTTGGAAGTATCTCCCACATAAATAAAGCAGTGCAGTCGTGTCCCTTGAGGTCCTCCTGGTCCCTTACTTTCTATACAAGGTCCTAGTCAAATTAACTTAAATGCCCAAGTATTTCTTCATCAGGTTTCTCCCCATAATTTCTCGGCTTTCTATGTTCTTTTAAAATATTTTTTAACTAATAAGCATGTCCTTTATCTTCCTTCCTCTTTTATCTTGCCTTTTATCTAACTTCTCCCCAGAATGAAACAAAAAAAGGCCCTGCAACAAATATTCTTAGTCAAACAAAACAAATTCCTATATTGTCTGTTTTTCAATGTATGTCTAATTTTGCATTTTTAGTTCATTACCTATGAGAAGGTGAGCAGCATAGGAGAGGAATGAGGGAGTAACAGGCACTTATTAATCACCTACTATGTGCCAGGCATTGTGCTAGTACTTTACAAATACTATCTCATTTGATCCTTTCAACAATCCTGTCAGATACAGGCTATTATTATTCTCATTTTATGGTTGAGGAAACTGAGGCAGGCAGAGGTGAAGAGACTTACCCAGGGTCACACAACTAGTAAGTGTTTGAGAAGGGATTAAATTCAGGTCTTCCTGCCTCCAACCCTAGCATTGTATGCACTGAGCCATCTAGCTGAATGAAGGGGGTGCCCAATTGAGAAATAAATGGAGAAATTATGTTTCCTGAAAGTAACAGAATATTACTGTCTTTTCAACTCTTCCCAACCCCTGCTCTCTACTTCTCCAAAGGCTTCAGAAAGGGCTCTTCTCTAACACCCAACTCCTCACTACTCCCAAATATATCATAAGCCTCTTTAGATTCTTCTAGTTCATCCCAAAATCAAATCTCAAAATTCTGGAATCAAAGTTATAGACCTCTGCAGAAGATCATAGCAGGATATAAATACCACAGAATGAGGACAGGAACCAAAAGGTCCAAAGAATTTGAAACAAATTGTCAGTTTGGGGTCCTGGAAGCCAAGAGTGAACAGATGCCCACCAGAAACAAGAAATCAAAAATAAGTTGTCCCAAGGCCACTATGACTAAGCCATTCCAGAAGACTGTTGTTCAATCAACAATTCTTTCTTATTCATTGTGTCTTTCTAAAGATACCACCAATTGTGGGCTTCTTGGGTAGAGTTGGGATAGAAATGGATCCATTCCAGGTTTACACCTGCCTTTTGAGGTCAAAAAGCACTCTATTGGGAAGAAGTCAGATGACTTGGAATACTAGTCTAGTCCTCAACTCTTCTTGGGAATAGGAAGGGTTGGGGTGGTTGCCCTAGAAATGCCAACTGATTCCTGAGCTTTTTCTGAAAGTGCCCTTGACCTCTGTTTCTTCCTGCTTGGAGCAGGTGGTCCCAGTCATAGCTCGATCACTCAACTCCATGTGGTAACATCATTCTAGCTTGAATCTCCATCTCCATAGAACCAATATACTCTTTCCACCCCCCTCTTCCACACTTATCTGCACTTGCCATCTGCTCCTCCATTCATCCACGGGCTCGGCAGGGCTCCCCGATTCCTCATGTCTCTGCTCAGCCTTAAGGGTTACTTTGCTTCACAGACCAAGGGTGCTCTGAGGCTTTCTACCTATCTCTAGTCCATTTGCTCCATATGAAAATGAATATCAGAAGATGCTGGAGCAGCCCTCCAGGATGACCAACCTGAAAAACATCTGCATGATATCAGTGGCTCCCCAGAAGGCAGAGGAATATAGATACAACTCTAAAATGAAGCTTGTTACAATGGTACATTGATTTGGGATCTGAGTCGCCAGTCAGTATATCATCAATTCAGTTTAATAAATATTTATCATATGTCTCTCTGTGCCTAGCTCTGTGCTATAAGATCCATGTACTCATGCAATTCTTCTCTTCCTTTCTTCTTGGACTACTTTGATACCCTTCTAGATGTATATCAAAAATAAAACTTATTAAACACCTATTAGATGTAAAGCTAATCACTAATCACGAGGGGAGAAAGGAAGTCCAAAAAAATAAAACTCACTTCCTGACCTTATAGAGCTCAAAAATCTAGCTTCTTCAGTTCTTTTGCACATGCTTATAGATCTGTATCATAAGTGTTCATGCATCCAATTCATATAGAATCCTGTGTCTGCTGGAAGATGAGGAGCATCCCAAGAATAGGGACATCATGCCCATCAGACTGAATAACAAAGTCAAAAACAAAGATTGTGTCTTCTTTTATAGCATTTCACAGAACTCTGTGCAGGTCTTGTATAAGGAACTCTTGGCCAATATTTGTTGACCAAATTGGAAGTCAATTGCATTTTGGCTCCTTTTTTAGCAGATTTAATCAAAGGGTTGCAGTAGCTATAATGAGGTTTGGGAAGTCTCTGGATTTCCATGAGTTTCAGCACCCTTATCAGCTCATTAAAATGAATAATGAAAGATTTCCAAATAAGCAAACACTCTGAAGTGACTGAGGAAAGTCGGCTTTGTCTGGTCAAGAGTAGTGTCCTGAATCTTTTCTGTGACTTATGGATGCTCCAGTGCCTAGCTTCAAAGAAAGGGAGAATAGACTTAAGGATGCTAAAGAAAGAAAGAAAAAGAGGGACATTAAAACATTTTTATGTCATTCAACAAACATTTATTTAGTACCTACTCTAAGGAAGCTAGAGAGCACAGTGGATACAACACCAGGACTGGAGTTGGGAGGACCTGGGTTCAAATCTGTCTTCAAACACTTTCTAGATGTGTGATACTGGGCAAGTCATTTGAACCCCACTGCTCAGCCCTGCTTTTCTGCCTTAGAATCAGTACTTAAAGGTAAAGGGGTTTTTTAAGTGTGTACTATATCAGGCACTGGACTACATGCTGAGAGATACAAACACCAAAGAGAAGGGCAGTCCCTGATTCTGAGGAGTTTACAATCTAAAGGAAGCTAAAATGGGTCAGGAGGGAAGATATTTTTTTTTAAAACCTTTACCTTCCGTCATGGAATCAATACTGTGTATTGGTTCCAAGGCAGAAGGATGGTAAGGGGTAGGCAATGGCGGTTAAGTGACTTGCCCAGGGTCACACAGCTAGGAAGTGTCTGAGGCCAGATTTGAACCCAGGACCTCCTGTCTCTAGGCCTGGCTCTCAATCCACTGAGCCACCCAGCTGCCCTTGGGAAGATATTCTTGATGGGGGCATTATGGAGAAGTCCAAAGGAGTATAGCCGGTGGAAAATGAAGAGATGGTTGGCTTAGGCACCCTCCTTAATTGGAAGTTTGGGGAGGAGTTCTCTATTGCTGGAAGTGGGGGGGGGGGGAAGTAGGCAGACAATACAGATGCCATATGAGCTCCAGGGCTGATATGATTTTGTAGGATGAAGAGATCCTTTGACTATGATGGAAAAGTCTAAAGGAGTATAGACAGGTAGAAAATAAAAAGATGAGATAATATTTGTAAAGTATCTCAGTACATGCGCACGGTGGGAACTTAACATACAGAAGAGAATAGACGGAAGGCCAGAAGCAATCACAGACAAGCTGGACAGTTTTAAAAGTAACTTATTTAATTTTTTTTCTTTAAAAAGCAAGCTATACAGGGTAGAGATTTGCAACATAATATACAATTCTCTTTTTCTGCTCTATTGTACATATGGTGGTACATTTTATTGGGTTTTTGGAAATGTCAGAATTTTTTAACAATAAAAATAAAAAATAATATAAAACAATAAAGCTAAGAGAGAGACATAAATGTACCTGTATATATCTAGACTGCTCTGTTTCTCCATTTTCACAACACAGACTCATATCTCCATGATTGCCCAAGCTGGCCCCCATGCCTGGAAGGAAGTTCCTCTTGGCATCCCATTTCTGTGTATACTTTTGCAATCAATGGTCATCAAATCGACACTATTATTTCTGGAAAGGATAAGTCAGTCAATTTCCCCATGGATTCATTCAGCACCCCTGCAACTCCCCAGACCAAAACACCCTTTCTAGGTCTCTAGTCCCCTTTTCCTTTATATGTGGTCCTCTCATTTTACAGTATAAATGACCTAATGATAAGAACTGCCTTGGTTTTTTATATATTTGTATGACCCAGTGCTTGGCAGAGTGCCTAGTACATAGTAAGCCCCTCATTCATTCTCTTTTTTTACAAGTACCAGCTCAGGTTCCCCTTCTTCCAGGAAACTTTCCTTCCTTTATTATCTATATCCCATCCTCACCAACAGCTGAATACAAGTTCGCCCTTCTCAAAGTCCTTATAGCATTTCGCCTTAAACTCTCTTCCTTGGGGCACAAACGAGATAAACCATGTAATGTTGTAAACCTGAAAGCACCAAATAAGTGTGTTATTATTATCCCATTCTCCCTTGTATCAGTTATTTCTATATACATCCCCATTTTAAAAAAACCTTATCTTCTGTCTTAAAAATGGTATTAATCAGGGGGTAGCTGGGTGGCTCAGTGGATTGAGAGCCAGGCCCAGAGACAGGAGGTCCTGGGTTCAAATCTAGCCTCAGACACTTCCCGGCTGTGTGACCCTGGGCAAGTCACTTAGCCCCCATTGCCTAGCCCTTACCACTCTTCTGCCTTGGAACCAGTATTGATTCTAAGACAGAAGATAAGGGTTTTTTTTAATGATATTAATGGACTCCCATCTCCAAGTCTGATTCTCTATTTACTGAGCTGCCTAGCTTCCCCATGCCTTTCCATTTGATTTTAAGCTACTTGAATGTAGGTCCTGTGTCTATCCAGGGCTCAGCATGGTCTCTTGTACACAGTAATTACTCAATAGAGTTCAGGGATATTGAGGCTTCAAAACCATCAGTTGATGGAATAAAAAAAAACTTGAGATACTTTTGGATTAGGTAAAAAAAATATGAAAGCTATTTAGATTAAAAAAATACTTGAGCCTATTTAGAATAAGACACGAAGAGATCCCAGTATACAAGAACTGGAAATGACTCTAGATCTTGAACTGGAAGCAATCTTTAACAACCACCCCCCAACCCTATTTTACAGATGTGAAAACTGAGCCCAGAAAAGTAAAATGACTGACCCAAGGTCACATAGGAGTAGCAGCAGAAACAGGATTTGAAAAATGGGTCCTTTCAACTCTAAATTTAGTGTTTTGTTGCACATTCTCTCTCACTACTACACCCAATTCAACGCTCACAAATTCAGGGAACTTCAGCCTTTCTTTGCCAGCTTCAGGCTGCCACACAGTCTTGTTTGTTTGTTCTTGTTTCTCTGCTTGTTTGTTTTTTTTATTGTGGTCCTGGTTTCTCTCTGTTTTGTACACAAAATAAGCTAAAGAGAGAAAATAGGGAGTATTTCACTGCTGTGCTTTCCCTCTATTGTGTGCCCAAGTATTTGTCCCTTCCTCTTATGTAAAATGCCACTGCTTTGGACTTCAGGGGCTTTCAGGTGAAAGAAAAATCAGAATGATGATGATGATGATAAGTAGTAATAATAGTCCCCATTTATATTGTGCTTTAAGATCTGCAAAGAGAAAACCAACTCTCTTCCTTCTCTCCCATCCTTCTCATTACATGGGAACACACAGTTTGCAGTTAGAGAAGTAACATGTATTTGCTTTCTGTTTGAGCAGCTGTCTCCCTAGAGGAAGCTATGGAAAAGCCTTTAGCAAAATTCATATTTTGGAAGTAGCTTCAAACCCTCCTCTGGAACATATTAAAACAAGAGGCAGTCCCAGACTTCTATTCTAATCTAGAAACTGGGCTCAGGGTTGGTGTCCTTGAACAAATACTTCCAGACCAGAGACACCTCTTGGAAAAATGATGAACCCCCTCCTTTGCTCTCCCCTGCCCCGCCCAGAGTGATGGCTCTTCTCTCTTTCCCCCAGCTGCAGTGGCAGCAGGGTGACACCATAACTCATCCCCAGGCAGGGAGAACTCCTTCAGCAATTCGGACTGTCATTATTTACTATCCGGCAAGATTTTGTGGATGTAATTTACCACTGCTGTAAAGCCCTGGGAACTTATTCCCAGTAGCCCTCACTATAGATACTGCATCTAATCAATCCTCTATTACTATGCAAATACATCCTATAGGCTACTGATGTCTTTCCTTTCAAACACTTAATACATAATTAATGATTCTTCTAATGGCCCAGAAGACACCAACCCAAAAAGCTTCCTGCTGTAATTTATACCCACCTAGCTTTTTTAAAAAAATGGTTTATTGGACTGCTTATTATTCAGGACCACCCCCTCTTCCCCCCCCCCCCCAACACACACATGCTATCTCCAGAGAAAAGGAGGTAGGGTCTTCTCAGTTGGAAAGTGCTGCTCAGGAAGGATCAGCAGATCAGAAATTTTAAACTAGGAGAGACCTCAGAGGTTATCTAGTCCAATTCCCTGTCTGTAATTTACCAGCAGGACCACGGACAAGTCGCTTGACCTTCCTAGGCTTCCGTTTCCTCATATATAAAATGAGAGAGTTGGACTAGATGGCTTCTGAGGTCCCTTCCAACTCTACAAATCTGATCATTTTTCAGAAGCAGCAGCTATGGCTCTAAGATCTGACTTTTCTACTATTAAAGGACAGTGTAGCAGAGTCCAAACACAAAACTGGGGCTCTGACTACAAATATACCATGGCCTCCTAACTGTATTTAGCATGGCAGAAGGAACTTGGCCCCATCATCATCTTCTCCAAGTCCTGGCATTATCCACCTACCTCCCTATTCCTAAGAGAACATTGACAGGGGCACATACCACCCAGAGAAATTACAGTGTAAAATGTAATAAGACTTCTACATTTTAGAAGCTACTTAGAAGGCAATTAGGTGGCTCATTGAATTGGGTTAATCCTAAGGATAGAGGTCCTGGGTTCAGATTTGACCTCAGACACTTGGTAGCCATGTGACCCTAGGCAAGTCACTTAACCTCTATTGCCTAGCCTTTACCACTCTTCTGTCTTGGAACCAATACACAGTAAGGGTTAAATAAGGATTTTTTTAAATCTACTACTTAACCATTTAAAGAGTTTAGGATGATTCCTCTTCATTCCACCCTTCCCATTCCTGTCCTCAGATCCTCATGTTAAAGAAACAGTATAGTATAGGAAAAAGTTTTTCTGCATCTGGAATCATAGGCCCTGGGTTCAAATCTGAGTTCTCCTCTTTACTTCCTTGTGACTTTGAGCAAATCATTTAATCTTTCTGGGCCTCAATTTCCTCATCTGTAAAATAAAGGAGTTGAATTAGATGGGCACTTTGGTCCATAATGGGGCTGGGACTCTATTCAGAATCCCAGATTAAAAGAGACATCCCAGGTCATCTAATGCAAACTCAAAATGTGACTCCCCACGACAACATCCCTGCCAAGTGGCCAATTTGCCTCTGGTGGCAGAGTTCTACCTCAAAAGACAGTTCATCACAGACCTACACAAGAGAGAGCTTGGGCATCACACACAGTCACAGAATTCTTCTCCCTCCTCACCTATGCCTCTTAGTATCCTTCACTCTTGTCAAGGCTCAGCTCAAGAGGCCTTTCCTGAGCCCTGATATTTAGGGATAAAACATGATGCAGGTACTAGTGGTCTCCCCAACCTTGGTCCCCCCCCAGGCTACTCTGCAGTTGCTTTATAAAGATTTTGTGCCTCCTTACATGTATGTGTTGTATACTCCTGGTAGAACATAAGCTCCTTGAAGGCAGGCACTGTCTTTGCATCCCCAGCATTAGTACAGTGCCTGGCATAGAGCAGTTCAATTGAACTGAACATAGGAGACCTCTTCTTATTTTCTGGTCACTTTTGTCCTTTGTTATCCTAAGCATTCTTGTTCTTATTACCTCAGGGAAGATATGATAGCAAAGCCTGTGAAGGTCCCAACCAACACCCATGGTTTGCTTTGGGACTCTAGATCAGTGCTTCATTGGAACCTGAGACTAGTTTGGGAGGTCATGGTCCTCTCCATCCTCCACTGGTCAAGAACATTAACTAGTCCTGAATAAATAAGTTACTTTTCTAATCACTAGGATACTCTTCCCTCTTACCATGATTCCAGTTTCAGAAAGTACTTTTCCTCTTAAGAAAGCATACATTGATGTCCCTTTCCCCTCCCATATCTCTCCAAAGAAATTATTGTTCTTATTCCATCAGTGTAGGGAAATAGCTGAAAGTTATATATCAACTGGATGAGCCTCCATTGGATAGTGTCATGTATTATCTTGGACTCTGTATCTTCCTTGATAGGGCATGGACATGCTCTCACTGGCAACCCCTTGGAAGAGGACAGGGGCATATATCCTTTAGTATCTTAAGATGAGACCCTAGAAGCAATCTATACTTGGGCTATATTTCTAGAGAAAATGTTGAGTAGGGGCAAAACAGAGGTGATTAGGGGGTGCCCTTGGAATAAAACCTGATCTATTTAAGCCCTGAACTTGGGGTTAGGCTACAGTTTTATCCTGAATTGCTTGATCATGCTGATGGTCTCTTTCTAGATTGTTTCATTCGGCAGAGAATGGACTCTACACTACTTATGAGGCAGAAATCAGAAATGCCACCTCAAAATTATACCACCCAGATTATTCTATTAAAGCTACTGACTAATACTAAATTTTCTAATTTTTTTAGCCCCTTCCTTTTGTCTTAGAATCAACACTAAGTATTTGTTCCAAGTCAGAAGAGCCATAAAGGGGGTTAAGTGTCACACAGCTAGGAAATATCTGAGATCATATTTGAACCCAGGATTTTTTAAAAGTCTCTAAGTCTGACTCTCTATTCATTGAGTCAGCTAGCTGCCCCTAAACTTTCTTATTTTAAACTAGATTCTGTCATTTTTCTCAGCCTCCTGTAAAATGGAGATTTGAACCCCAGACTTCAATTCCCAAAAGTCCTTGGTAGTCCCCAGAATTCCCTATAATATCACCCTGAGTCCTCACCTGAGTGCAAGAACACAATCTGTATTTAAACTGACTCTCTGCCTACTTCCCTCCTCTCTCTCGGCTTCTAAAGACAAACGGCTCTCTACCTAGCAGGCAGGATGTAGAGTAAGTGGTTGTGAATGGGCTCTGTGCCTAGGCACATGCCCTCTTATTTTATATTTTCTTTATTTCTTAATCTTTAATAAACCTCATAAAAATATAATACTTTTAGCAAAGAAACTAATTTTAATTGTTACACTCCCATCATGGCAATCTATCATGATTTAATCATTACAGGAAAAAAAAGTCATCATACGGAACCTGATAACTAGAAGTATGAAGGTGTTTTTCTTCTGGAATGCTCTGCTCACCTTCCTGTGTGCTTCCTCTCTCTTTCCCATAGTTTCATAATTGGTGCCATTATCCATACCAATACAGGGAGGTTTTTTGGCATTCTTTAATTTCAGCTCTATCCCTATATTAGAAGCCTGTATAAATAACTGTGAACCTTAAAATTCTCAGACCCTACTTCAGAACACTTGGTTAAGACCATTCCCCATTTAAACAATGAAGGTACTTGATCAGGAATGTGGGAACTCTACTTCACCCCTACTTAAGCATACTTTAGGGGAAGATAAAGATGTAAACTCCTTGCTGAACAATGAAAAGTACTTAACCCATACTTATAGTAAGGCAAAAGTCCTTAAGCTGGGCCTATTTTTAGATCTAATACAAAGGGGTGCTAAGTACCTATAAAGGTCAGGCAACTTGTAAACTTACAAGTGGCAAGGAGGTGAGAACTTACTTAGAGATTTTAGTCTACTCAGGTGTGAATTTAATCAAAAGTTTAGTCTACTCAGGTGTGAATTAAGAATGGTCTGTCCTTTGGAAAAACGTCTACTGTGATTGGTAGATGTGAGAACTTAGGGAAGGTGACATAGGAGAAAATTCTCTTTAAAAGGAGCTCAAAAGAGGTCTCTAGAGATTCAGCTGGGAAAAGCTGAATTGGAGGAGGCAGCTGGCCAAAGCTGCCTTGAAGGGCTTGATGGCTGAACTTGATTGAGCTAGCTAAAGCTGGTGTCTCTCTGAACACTAGAATCTTGCTTGGGACAAATCTTGTGGTGAGTGTATAAAAGACTGACTGATCTCTCTCTTAAGGCTTAAAAGCCTAGGCTGGCCTATCTCTTTTCTCATTGTTTCCTCTTACTCTTTCTCTTTCATTAATTCCTCATTTGTATTAATTAAAATCTCTATAAAACCCAGCTGACTTGGGTATATTTAATATTTGGGAATTTTTCCCTGGCGACCACTTTATATTTGATTTAAAACAAGACACTGTCTTGAAACCATATTTTCTGCGGTCACAATTTAAGCCAAACACTCTTATCTGCCACAATTTATGGCTTCCACTATTTTAATCATTACATAACTCAAGTACAATGAAGAGTATAACAGCCAGAAATTATCATCTTCCCCTCATCATCCTATCTCCACAACAACAACAACAAAATTTCATTCTTCCAGGAACAAAGTTTCATAGGCATATGTAACCCAAACTCATCTATTGCTCTAGGCTTCTCAAACTGAGGCCTCTTCTGAATAGTGATCTGATAGACAATTCATACTCAGATGTTAGAAATGGTATTACTCTTTCCAGGAATATTGTGTTTGTAAAAGGACATGAGAGTATCATATCTAATCAAAGGAAGCTATGGTAGCTCATAGATGCAGGGGATAAAGTGCTGAAGTTGAGTCCAAATCTAACCCAGTTGTGTGATTCTGTGTAACTTCTGTCTGCCTCAGTTTATTCATTTGTAAAATAGGAATCATAATAGCATCTATCTCTCAGGATTATTGTAAGCATAATTCTAATTTCTAATGTGCTTTGCAAACCTCAAAGTTTGGGTGATAGACATATTAATAGGTTTAATGGATTTACTCCTAGCTCTAAAAATTCACCTTGAACCCCAGGCAGAAGTAAATATTCCTGGAAGCAGGTAAACATTTCTAACACAAAAGACTGCCCAGAAGCAATGCTACCATGTGGCTCATAGCTTCTCCCACCTGCCAGGAAAGAGAGATATGTCAAAGTCCCACTGTCTTTTGTTCTGGCGAGTGGGAAGAAACATCTCCAAGTCATAACCTATGAAGACAAAAAAGAGCAAAGTTCTCTGGAGGCTTTACCATTTTCTCTTTACCTGGAGTGTTTTCACACAATTTTGTTAGATGGTCTGAGAGTTAGAAAGAACAGGGAGAATAGTAAGGAGAAGAAGAGAAAGAAAAAGGAAAGAAGGAAAAGTGGGTACCATGACCTTCAGGCAAGTGGCCATATTTTACCTTGAAAATTCCTGAAGAATAGAAAAACAATCTATATAGACAATACAAATAATATGCATGTGATATGCAAACTCATATGCAAATGTAAGTGGCCCAGTGCCAGAGTGTGCCCCTAGAGAAAAAGGGGAAGAAGATGTAAAGGGGGCAATTAAGAAAAGCTCTGGGTTGTAGGGGTCATAACATCATAGAATTGCAGAGCTAGAGGAACCTTAGAGATTAATCCAGGTCTCCTAATAAAGTGTTCTTTTTTTCTTCTTAACTGTTTTATTGATTTGCTTTTATTTTTCTTATCATTATCTTTTCCCACTATCTCCTTTCCCCTCAACAAAGCCCTCCATTGTAACAATTAAGTATGGTCAAGTGAAATAAATCAACACACTGCATGTCTATCATCCACCATTTATTTCTCTGCCAAGATATGGAGTATGTTTCACCCACAGTTCCTCTGAAGTCAAGATGAGTCCCTACATTGATCCAAGTTCCAAAGTCTTTCAAGGTTGTTTTCTTTTAAATTACTGTGATGATCATGTTAGATTTTTCTGATTCTAATGACTTCACTCTGCATCTATTCATACAAGTTTTATGTTTCTCTGAATTCTTCATATTTGTCATCTTTACAGTGAAAAATTTACAGAGAAAATTCCATTTTACCTATATTCCATAATTTGTGCAGCCATTTCCCAATTAATGGGTACCGTACCTTACTTTATTTCCAATTTTGGGCTATAACCAAAAAATGCTGCTGTAAATATTTTTGTTTATATGGGACCTTTCTCTCTATCTTTGATCCCCTAGGGAAATGATAGTGAACCCATGGCACAGGTGCCAAAGATGGCACACAGAGCACTCTCTATAGTGTGGAAGAAAGAAATTATAATAGATAATAATAAGGGACTATATTTGATTGTTAATGATAACTAACAGATCAGGCAGTTATCTTCTTTTGCCTACCCTCCCCCTGCCTCCCATTTCTTCCCTCTCTCCCAGACTTCCTCTTCTTCAGCCTCTTTAGCTTTCCTCTCCCTTTTCTTCTTCTTCTTTCTAAATCACTCAGGGTGAGTTTGTGGTGTCTCAAATGAAAATACTTTTTCTCTTCTTTATCTTAAGCAAGGTGTTTATTTGGGTAAGATAGGAAAAGATAGAGAATGGAGGTAAGAAGGTTGGGGATTTCCCTAATACTACAGTAAACCTTAGGTTGGAGGAAATTGGGATACAGTTCAAATTGAGAGGAATGAGTGTTAGATCTGGTACTTCAGTCACTATCATCAACAGAGCAAGTCAGAGAGATATCTGGACTATTGTCCTTCTTTCTTCTGCCTTCAAAATCACCAGGCCACATTCAGCTTGATTCTCCAAAGTCCAAGAGAGAAATCAGCTTCTTCCTTCCCTGATACAAGGCAATGGGTAACCAGAGTTCAGCCAGCAGTTGGTTTTGCCTTCAACTGCTTTCCTGGTAACATTCCAAATCAGAGCCTTTGTTTGACTGACAGGTCACCACTCAGTTTCCACTACTTCTGTCTTTTGCATGTTTCCCAATTTCTCTCTTCCACAATAGGCACATGGTACCCCCCCCCAACAGAGTTCATTACTAGAAAGTCAGAGGAACTCGGGTGAAGCTGCTCCCCTCCCCTTCTCCACCTGGGATGAAGGTACAAACTTTCACCCACCCCTCCACCCAGGAGCCCAATGGGAATACTTCCTCCCTACCCTGTATAGGGTAAGGGAGGGGCAGGGCACAACGGGCACTTGGTGGAAGGGAGGGGCATAGCACTTGGTGGGGGAGAGGCAGGACCCAGCATCCCATCTCTAAAAGGTTCACCATCACTGTCCTAGGGAGTTATATACCTAGTATTTAAGTCACAGGTCAAAGCATATGCACAATTTTGTCTTTTAAGATAAAATTCAAAATTGTTTTTTAAAACAGTTGAAGACTTTTCAAAATATTAGCCTATGCAACCATTTTCCAGTGTTCTTTCCAATACTATTACCATCACCTTACAGAAGCTTCCCAATGCTAATGTACAGTGTCACCTGAAGCACACACGTACATAAAACACAGCTAGTCACACCGACTGAGGAAGATCTCCAAATAAGAAACAATGTAATATAGTATAAAAAAAGACTATCCTGATTTTTGCTCTTTTCTAAACCTATGTCATATAAGGCAAGGCAAGACAGTTTACTTTCTGGGGGACTTCGTTTTCTCTTCTGTAAAATGAGGAAGTTAGAGAAAGCTCAGTTCAAAATAACAAACATTTTTCAAATGGTGGTTTACAAATGTTACAAAGATTAAAAAATTTGACAGTCCCTGCCCACAAGGTGTTTTCAGTCTCCTGGGATACAACACATAAACCAAGATGTGCAAAATAATTAAAAGAGTTGATGATCTCTTAGGTCCTTTCCAATTCTAAGCTATGATTCTGAACTTAATAGGCAACAAGAACATTCAGTCACAAAACTAACCATTTCAGCTTTTCTGTCCAGGGCTTCACAGGGTTGACCCAACTGTGAGAAGGGCAAAACCATGGGAAAAGGCAGAATCTGTGAATTTTCTGGAATGTCTGTAGGAAATTTTTTTTTAATTAAACCCTTACCTTCCGTCTTGGAGCCAATACTGTGTATTGGCTCCAAGGCAGAAGAGTAGTAAGGGCTAGGCAATGGGGGTCAAGTGACTTGCCCAGGGTCACACAGCTGGGAAGTGTCTGAGGCCAGATTTGAACCTAGGACCTCCAGTCTCTAGGCCTGGCTCTCAATCCACTGAGCTACCCAGCTGCCCTCTTATAGGAAATTTTTAATCCGAGACTGGTTCCCCCCAACCACCAGCATCATTTGGTAGGTGCTCAAGGAATGCATAATTATATCAATATTAGCCCATGTAAAATATAATTAGAAAATCAGATGAAGGAAAAAATATCATACATCCCATTACTAGCCAAATGGAAAGTATTTCTGGATTTTCTATATCATCCTTATATATAGAAAACTGAGAGTAAACTATTTACAAAAGACATATTAGATTTAGAGCTAGAAAGGACATCAATGACCATCTAGCCCAAGACCCCTCATGTTATAGATCTGAAAATGTGAGGCCCAGACAGGTTATATGACTTACTGGTAAGTAAGCAGCAAAACTAGGACTCAAACTCAGGTTCTCTGACTAAATCCAGGGCTATTCTACTGTTTGGCATTATCTCTCATCTTCAGTGCCTCACATATATCCCATCCCATCAACCTTCTTAACCCCTCTCCTTTACAACTCAAAAATAAACTTTTAAAAACCCTCAAAATATTATAGATTTGGATTTAGAGATAGAAGTCATTGACATCATCTAGGTACCACTTATATCTATCTTACAATGGAGAAAAATGCAGTCTAACAAGATTAAATTAATTTGGGGGCAGCTAGGTAGCTCAGTGGATTGAGAGCCAGGCCTAGAGATGGGAGGTCCTAGGTTCAAATCTGGTCTCAGACACTTCCCAGCTGTGTGACCCTGGGCAAGTCACTTGACCCCCCATTGCCTAGCCCTTACCACTCTTCTGCCTTGCCAATACTGTGTATTGGCTCCAAGACAGAAGGTAAGGGTTAAAAAAAAAAAAAGATTAAATGAACTCCCGATCTTGACTGTTGAGGGTGGGGAGGAAGAACAGGAGCAACTCAACCAACTTTGTTATATTTCCCTCCCTTTATCCCTAATTTATATTATGATCTCAACAGTAATGCCAAATGATCGTAGTCTTAGAGCCTAAAACATGTTTCCTTTCTGGAAGGGAATGAAAATGCTCCCCAATATTAACTCAGGAAGAAAATTTGAGAGGTAGAATGAGTAATGGTACAAAGAGCATCTGGAATCAGAAGATCTGAGTTAAAATTCTATCCCTGTTATTTATTACTTGTGTGACTTTGGGGGACAAAATAGCTGGAGGAAAGGGGGAGTAAAGAAAGCAAAGGACTTTTTTCTCAAAGGACTTAAGGCAGGGGTAGATGACTTCCTTTTTTAAAGTTGTAAGATATACAGAGATTATTTCTGCAAAGTTTTATCCTTTCCCACTTCTCGCATAGTTATCAAATCAATAAATATTTATTGATAACCTACTATATTCTCAAGCTTGTATAGACCCTCAGTAGGATTCAAAAGAATATGACAATAACTGCCCTGGAAACGCTTATAATTCCACTAGAAGATAAGATGAATGTGTATGAAAGAAGAGAAAACAGTATAATATATCATTATATTATATTACATATCATTATATCATAATATATATGTATGTATGTATATATATATCATGATGATAATATATCACAAATGCTGTGGAACAGACAGGGCTTTAAGTTCGGGAGAGAAATAAACAAAGAGTATTATAATCAGAGAAAGATTCTTGGAAATAGTGAGGTTTAAGATAGACCTTGAAGAATGGGAAGGTTTGTAAAGATGAAAGTGAGAAAGGAAGGGGTCATCGGGTAAAGGAAGAGCATTCAAAGCAGGGAAAAAGAAAGAGAAATGGAACAGTTATGGCCCAATAAGGAGAATAGGTGATGTAATATAGTTATTAGCAGGTTAGTAACTGTCAGGAACAGGTGAGTTCAAGTACTGCCTCAGTCATATACTAGCTCTGCAATCATGGGTAAATCACTTAACCTCTTAATGCTACAATTCTATCAGATGGAAAACTAGACTAGATGCCAGATGGAAAGAGAAGGAGAGAGGTAAAGGGAGGGGGGATATATATCTAATTAGCATTTCTACTATACTATAACTTTGGAGGTGAGGCAGTGGCTTATTTATCTCTTCATTCCACTTCAGTTTTTAACTCAGGTCACTGGGCATAGTAGATATTAAATAAAGTTTCACTAAATGAATTTTATACATGAGGCAACTAAGGCCTAATAGATAATAAAGTTTGATAAGTATTATAAGGGTCAAATCATAGACATCCTTGAAAAACAGAGAGGAATTTGGAAAATTCTGGCCAGGTAGTTTTCAGAGGAAATCTAAATCATCAATTGCCACATGGGAAAAAAAAATCGCTAAAAATTAGAGAAATGCACATTAAAGAGACTCAGGTAATACCTCACACCCATGAGATTAGCAAAATTGACAAAAAGAGAAAATGGCAAATGCTGGAAACGCTTTGGGAAAATAGGTACACTGTTATTTGTCCTTCATTTTCAAAGAGCACTGATGACGTCATAAGGGGATGGCTTGACTTGTGCATGTATTTCAGCGAGGCAAAGTTGTACAAACTCATCAACCTTACTCTCTCTTCCAAGTCATCCATGTCCAGTGGCAAGGCAAAAGTCAAGATGACTGGCAATGGCCTGGGATGCAGTGGATGATCTTGGTGTCTTCAATGTCTGATCAAGCTCTTAAGCACTCTGCAGTACCTGCTTGAGCCAACTTTGCAACCATTGGAATAAATTGTCCTCATCTGTGCATTTTGCTAAGGGAAGTCTTCACATGCCTGGAGTAATACTCTGCTCACTCACAGATGGGACTGAGACCTGTCAGTTACCCTCAACCTGTTTTATGCTGAGATGATTATACCATAGTATGGATGCTTCACATACTACAGCTTCTTGGTGCTACAGGTGAGAATTGGGTGAAAGGAAGACATCAAAGAGTTCAGTGAGCCCTTATAGCAGAGGTGCTAGTCCTCCCTGACCACCTCTTACAGCCCATATACTTCCAACTAATAGAGCTGTGAACTATTCCAGTCATTCTACACCTCCCCAAAAGTTATTAAAGTACATATCCCTTTTCCAAAGAAATCAGCACTAGATTTATAACACTAATGAGATCAAAGAAGAAAAGGATCCATGTGTTCAAAAATGTAATAGAAGCTTTTTATGGGATTAAAGAATTTAAAATCAAGGGAGTTCATACCCTCAACTGAGAAATGGCTGAACAAAGTATAATATGTGAATGTAATGGGTTACTATTGTGCTGTAAGAAATGATGAATGGGACAGTTTCAGAGGAACCTGAGAAGACTTGCATGAACTGATACAGAATGAAATGAGCTGAGCCCAGAGAACAATAACCAAAAATTCCAATCATGAATCATGATCCAACATGCTGCCCATCTCTAGGTGCAGAATGTAGACTGACCCATGGCCAATGGGGGAATCTGCTCTGCTTAGCAATGCATATTTGTTACAGGATTTTATGGGAATAGGAGGAATGAGTGGGAGGGAGAGAAAATAAGATTTTTGTATGCTGAAAAAAATTAATAAAACATTCTGACTAAACTATAGTTTTATTCCAACTAAGAAGAGTTTTTTAAAATGATGGTTCCACAAAGAACTGTTTTCCATTAATTTGGGAATGACTGAATAAAATATGGTATATGAATGATGGAATGGACAATTCCAGAGAAACCTGGGAAGACTTATATGAACTGATGAATAAAATAAGCAGAAACAGGAGAACAATGTATACAATGACTGCAATAATTTAAAGGAAAACAATTGAAAGACAGAATTCTAATCAATGCATGACTAAACATGACTTAAGAGGGCTAGTGGTGAAGCATTTCTCCTTCCTCTGAGCAGGAAAATAGTAGGTAGTGATGGCATGTACAAAATGAAGTGTACATTGTGAAAGACGTTCAATGTGTTCATCTATTTTGCTTACCTGGTCCTTTTTTATTTTTTATTTTTTGCTACAAAAAGTTTTCTATTGGGTGGGGAGAAGTCATCAGGAAGTAACAGTGATGTTAAAAGAAAAAAGAATCTCTAAAGAATATTGATTTTATTTTAAAATAAATTTTATTGATGCTTTTTGTTTTTACTTCACAGTCATTTCTGCCCAACCAACACACACACACACTACATACAGTAACCGAATTCTCACTTGTAATAAAAAGAGCAGCAAAAACAAATGTATATAACAATGAACTGAACATCCTGGCCTCTCTATGAAGGGGAAAGAGATATGTTTCATTACCTATAGGACATTGCTTTAGAGGAGAAAAAAAATAAATATTGTAAACAACCCAAAATCAATGGTAAAATACAGTAGCATTAAGTAAAATGTGTGTAATGGGTTTTTTGCACAGAAGTCACTTAAAAGTTACCATTAGGATTTTCTGACTGGAAGGAAGAGGTGGGCCTGCCATCGGATGAAAGTGAGTGATCATTTCAGCAAGGGTACTGACACCCCAAAGATCCAAGAGAAGAGCTTCCCTCCCATTAAGCAAATCATCTCCAGAGGATTTTGGTAAGAAATCTGGACCAGGATTATGCTGTATAAATCACAGATATTTGAAAATATCTGTACTATCTGGTAGCAGTGTGCTGGATAAATTGGAGAAGGAGAGACTGGAGACAGGAAAACTAATTCAAAAGCAATTGCAATGGTCCAGCTGTGAGGCACTAGGGTAGAAACTAGAATGGTGGCAATAGAAATAGAAGGACCAGCATGCTAAAGGCATTATGAAGGAAAAACTAACAGGACTTAGTGAATAATTAGATTGGAGAGAGGAGGATTAAGGAGAGAAGAGAAGGGTGACTTGGTTATTCCATGGACATAAATATAAAGGGCAAGGAGATAATTTGGGGGGATTGCAGGACATCCTAATAGAAATGTTGAGTGGGTGATATGAGGTTTGAGAGACATCTGGATGAGAATATAAATTATGAACACTACCAAATTGTTTGAAGCTGATGAACCTGATCCTTTCTAGAAGTTGTAGAATAAGAGAAACAGCTGTATTGGTCTTTTCCCAGAACCTTACTTTCTGGTACTTTTTTGCCTACATTTACACTCACTAAATCATTTTGACTGAAATAAGTCAATGTAAAAATGTATACAAACACAGCTGTAAATATGATCCATTCCATACCTTAATAATCCCATTTTGCAGATAAGCAAATTAAAGCAAGGAAAAGTATCGGTTAGAATCATGTCATAGCAAATCACAACTTGAATGCCAACGTCATAGGTTCACAGGTTTATAGCTGGAAGGACCCTTACAGCTCATGTAGCCCAAACCTCTCCATTTACCAATGAGAGTTCTGAGGCCCAGCGAAGTTAAATGACTTGCCCAATGCCTCATAAATAGTGAGTGTCATAAGCAGGATTTAAACCCAGGTCATAAAACTCCAAAATCTGGGCTCTTTCCATATTATGGCAGAGTCTCAGTTCTCTTCACTAAGCAGGACCAAGAGAAATCAAAGATTGAAGACAAACTCAAGTCTTATATTCTCTATCAAGGAAGACATCATGAAGGAATTGAAAGAGTCCTGAATTTGGAATCAGAGGATCTGAGTTCAAGTTCTGACTCTGCCTCTTTACTACCTTTGTAAACTTGGGCAGGTCTGGAACCACTCATCTGTAAAGTAAGTGGTTTGGACTAGGTGATCTTTAAGGTCCTTCCACGTTTAAATCTATGTTCCTAAGCCTTCCCTGACTATTCTGGCCCTCAATGATCCCTCTTTCATCTACAATCCTATAGTACTTACAAGTCTACCCCACAATTTAGCAGTTAATCACATACAAAAATTGTTCTCTAATTGTTTCATATGTCTTACTCATATTTCTATAGCAAAATAATAATCTTCTTGGGGGAGAGACTGTTTTTAATATTCATATCAACTACCCAACAAAAGAAATCTATTAAGCTTTTATTCTACATTTAGCAATCATGCTGGGGAACACAGAAATAAAAGATTAAGTCCATGTCTTCAAGAGCCCTACATGCAATCTTTCTCCCACAGCACTCCATATTGGGATATATATCATTGACTCTAGAGCTATAAAACATGGTTGAGATATCGTAATCTAATCCCTACATGTTATGCATGAGGAAACTAAGGCTCAGAGAAATAAAGTGACTTGCCTAAGGTCACACAATAGCAAATAGGTTCCAAATTCAGGCTCTTTGACTTCAGATCCAAGTTATTTCCAATATGCCCTATTTCCTTGCCTTTGGCACTATGTTCATGGTAAGAAAGCAAATATTGATTGATCCTCTCCTTGGTTTTGACAGTTCTGACATCTTTTTGGCCCAGAGTACAAGCTCGCTGAAGGCGTGAAACAGTTTCATTTATTTGTCTTTTTATCCCTATCGACTAGTATACAGCATATAGTAGGCACTTAATAAATGTCCTTGACTGATTATAGCCTATCCTCTTGTTTTCCTTTTAGATCTCAAGCTGACCATAAGGTGAAAGCCTTGTCTTCTTTGGGGCACTTAACTATATTTCACCTCAATACTTTAGGGTCAGACTGAAATTTAGCTTCTTGCTCCAGGAATAGATCTATGTTGAATGTGCATAATTATGGTAGCAGCCTTTATTTGCTACAAAAACATGGATTTTTTTGCTTCTTCTCAACTGTAAAATAATCAATAAATAGAATCCAAATGAAAAATGCCAACATTTAGGAGAACAACTCTTTTATGGTTCTCTTCCTTTTGGGTCTAATTAACACTTCAGGGATAAACTATGTTGTTACATTTTACTAAACTAACTCAGCTGAGATAAAACTCTAGTTCTTTTCTCCTCCTATTGAGAAATCACTTTCATCAGACAAACAGGTGAGATGAAATTTCAAAACATTGTTAAGTCTTTAAAAATCTCAAAATTGAAATTCTTAACAAAACAACCTTTAAATGAATAGTGTGGACTTGATTCAACTACAATGTGTTCCTTTCTGTATAATTTTTCCTTGCTTCTCTAAGGAGAGTCTGTCACATAGTAACTATCAAATAAAGAAGCAGCTATCTCTCTGGCTGTTTCTTTCTCTAATGAAAAAGACATGCCTTTTGGACAATGACCACCCAGTCCATGAAAGTTTCATGAATCACTTTCAGAGTAGATGACACCCTTTCAATTATAATATTGCTATAATAAACCCCCACTGAGCCATAGGCATGAAACTTACATCCAACAAATGGTGTCTATTTATTCCCTAATTATGTAGCAATGTATTCTCTTCCTCTGTTGATGAAGATAAAATATTCCTTTAATTCTATGGCCTCCCGGGGTGAGGAAGGTAGGCTGCATACTGCACATCGCCAAGCCCTGAGAGGCTGATCTCTAAATTATAATTGTAGTTCTGGGTTCTGCTAATGAAGAGCTGAGTGATCTCAAGAAAGACAGTCACCTTCTCTGTGCCTTCAACCCTTTGATCTAACAGCTAAGAAGGAGAAATGGCTGGATTAATTGAATCAGAACCAAAAGACTCCTGGAGGCACCTATCTTTGCTTGTTTTCAGTTTCTGGGATCCCGTGATCTGCCTTGGACTCAATTCAGCCACTTGTAAAATCCCATGAGAGACAGTGTGGGGAGCTGAGAGGTAGACTAGAAGTTAGAAAGGCTTGCCTTCAAACCTTATTTCTTAACACAAACTGGCTGAATGACCCCAGACAATTCATTTAAATGATCATTGCCACCAGGAATTTTCTAAGATGCAGAGCTGGTTAGGATTCACCTTAATAAGGGGTGTTTCTTCATTGTAAATTCCTTATACCAATGAAATCTCAGGTCTGATCCAAAAAAATAATGGGATTATGGACTTCAAAAATGCAGCTGTGGGAGCCAGGCACTACAAAGTACCTTTCTTTAGGCGTATAATATCAAGTCATTATTACTGTTACCACAGTCCCTTTCTACTCTGCCAGAAGTACTGTTTGCCAAACGATTTGAGAGTCCCTGGTGGAAGGTCATAAATACAACTTTCTCTTCCTTATCCATAGCAACAAGAAGACTGGATCATTTGAACCCACAGATATTCTCCAAACTTCATCTCAGTCAACAGCTTTTACCATCAAGCTTTTAATCAGAGCTAGGCATAAAGAGGTTGGAAGCTTTGTTTAGAGGGAAAAGCACTGGATTTGGAGTTTGGATTACTCAAATTGAAATCCTTCCTCTCATACTGACTAGCTCTGTGATGGCGGGCAAATGACTTCACTCCTCTGAGCACCTATTTCTTCTTCTTTAAAACAGATATAATAATACCAGGAGCATCTCCCAGAATTGATGTGAGGATCAAGTGAGACAGCAAGGTATATAAAGTACCCTACAAGACTTAAAAGAGCTCTAGAAATGTCAGCATATCCAAGAGGGACAGTTTGGTGCCAAAGAAAGATTACTGTGGCTCTAGAGTCCGGTGACCTGACTCCAAATCCTACCTCTGCTACTTAATACATGTGTGACCCTGAGTCACACCTTAGCCTTCCTTGAGCTTCAGTTTCATCACCATCCATGGTTAAGTTGAACCAGATGGCCTTTACAATCTATGCCAGCCCTTTATCTATGACCCTATGATTTTATCTTTCCCCAATTAGACCACTGGCTCCTACCAGGTCACATCATGTATCTAATCTATGACAGTTCCCTACACATAGTAGATACTCAATAAATGCTTGCTGTTGAGGAGGAACAAGGAAGTGATCAAAATTGAAAAAAAACCCAACAACAACAAACAAACCAACAACTCCCCATTGAATCAATAACATCTAATCATACCACTTGCCCATCCTACCTCAGAACCTAACCAAAGGCTGTTGGATAGTAAAATTGGAATATGAGTTCCATAGCAAGCTCTATATTTACAGAAGGCAAAAGTTTAGGCAAACCAGGTTAAGTGACTTGCCCAAGGTCATAAACTAGGAAATGTCTGAGGTTATATTTGAACCCAGTACTTCCTGACTGTACCTGTGGCATTCTATCCGCTATGCCACCTAGCTGCCTCATTGTGCTCTCTTTACAGTCCCATATTAAAGTCTACTTCTTATCCCTTAAGATACATATCTTGGGCTTTCTCACCTCTGGACCTTTGCTCATATAATTCAAACTACCTGGAGTGCTCTTAAATTTCTGCACATTCAAAGCTTAGCTCAAGGCCCATCTCTTCCAATAAGTCTCCAATTACCTCACAATGCAAAAGAAATTTCTCTCTCTGAAGTCCTATACCACTTACGAGTGGCACTTAAATACAATATAAAGTAGTCCTTTTCTTCTCTACTAATTCATAAGATTTAGAGTTGAAAATCCCTGGGAGGCAACCTATCGGTCACAAGCATCCCTGTACTATGCTAGCCTGTCGCTGGTACTTCACAGGAGCTGAATCAGTATTTGTTTAGGTCAAGAACAATTCTTGAATCACCAAAAATTAGTTGATATTTCTATAGTACTTTAGAGTTCAAAAATCCCTTCACCAGCAACAACCCAGGGAGGGCAGTATCACCTTGTGATTCCCATTACTGATGAGGAAAAGGAGGCTTAGAGAGGTTCTGACTTAGCCAAGGTCATACAGATAATAAGGGGTAGAACCAGGATTCAAACCTAAGGTCTATCATTCCAAGTCTAAATTCCATCTACTGGCTTCCTAGTATACCAGTTGTAGAATAACTAGAACTCAGTGAGTCCCCCTTCATCATCCAATCAAGTGCAGTTCTACATCACAAAGACTTAGCCTCCAAACTGTCCTCACTGGAGTCATGAGTTAGCTCACACTTGACTCCATTTCCATTTAAAAATCTAAATTTATGTTAATTTAAGAGATACTATCTGTCACTCATACATAATGTCACATCTGGACTGCATTCCACAGAATACTTGCCAGTTGACCTGTGACAAGGTCCAGTCTCCCAGAGGATGCCCTCCTAGGTTCTAGGGGAGCATGGGACCTCTCCACAAAGCTTTTGGCTGCTATCCCATTATCCTGAGTTATATTACCCTATGAGGACCAGATGGAAAATCTACCAGTGGTCTCTTCACTGAGACCTCCTCCTCCAGAACAAAGAAAGCTGGAGTTCAAATTCTTCTATAAAGAACTCCGACATGAGTTCCCAAGAACTAGGCTTTTTAGCTCCTTCTCCTTCAGAGGATTCATTCATTCCTCGAAGGAAACAGTTTTCTTGCCTTGTCCCCAAATCAGTGCTATCCAACTTGCAAACAGCCTCCCAGTCCACCTTTTTGCCTACCCAACACCCTCCAGTAACCTCTGCTTCTGCTTCCCAGAGGTCATGGGTCCCCTCTCAGAGAGGACGGCCTCTGAATCAGACTTTCTAGTCTCCGATGCCCCCAAAGAATCACCAAAATTAAAATCAAAACCTGTTCACCCAACCAGAGACTACTCTCCTTTCTTCTCTCCCCTGAGGGGATGCCCGCGTTTAACCACTTAGTGACACGTCTTTTGGAAAAGAAAACGTGAATGGGGGGCCGGGATGGGGGACAAAGCATTTGGGCTTCAGGGGAATGGCTCTGGCCACTGAGCCACAGAACTGAGGTGCCCTGTTAACGGGAAGTAGCCAGGGCAGCCCGAGGCTGCGGAGGAGCCCACAGCACTGCTTGGCAGCTCTTTGCTCGAAGACACAGAGATGCCCGAGTCTCAAACACAAACCCGTGTTTGTCCCCATTAGAAACATTCTGGATTCGAAATCATTATTATTTCAATATTTCAACTCTCCGTGTTCTCATCGGTGGGGGGAATTTCTCCCCCATCCCCTTCACCCCCTCCCCCGCACCGCAACAGATTGCAACCTCTCCGTGCCTTAGTAGGCGGTCTTCACGAGTTGCTGTGGCCAAAAAACATTTTTTTAATTATTTTTTAAAATCACCCAGTGACTCACCTTCAGGGCTACAATTACAAAATAAATAAACCACATTTGGAAAGCCAGCTTCATTTTTGGAACACGGAGAGGTCAACATCCTTGTACCCCCTTCTCCAAGTACCACCCCACCAAGAGAGGGGAAAAGTTAGGAACTCGGGATCTACTCTCCGTGTGCAGTCGGTTCTCAAACCAGCCATGAAAAGGCGTTTTAGCTGGGGAGACACGCTGCTACTGCCTCGGTTCCCTCCCGATCTCCAAGACCTCCTCAAACCCTTCACTCTGGGTCCCCACTCTGGAAGGGTGTAGGAATCGCGGGGAGTGGGTCATGACAGAAGAGAAAGAAAGACGGCAGTGGGATGGGGGGAGTATTTTTCCTCTTCTTGCCTGCAGAAACGAAGTCACGGAAGGACCCCCCAGGAGCAGAAATGGGGAAGGTGCTCTGTTTCTGATACCCGAGGCGAGAGGGCTCCCAGCGCCGCCTGCGGACCCGCGTCAGCGGCTTGCCCAGCCTCCCGAGGCGCCCCAACCTCCGGGCCGCCCACTGGAAACCACGGGGCTGCGGCTTTGCCAGCGTTCTCTCTTTCGGCTTCTTTCCCCCACGTGGAGGGAAGCCTCAACCACCCGCACGCAGCTGCGGGGACGCCCCAAGTCCGGGCGGGTTCTCCGGCTGGCATCCCTACAACTGAGCCCCCTTCCTTATCGGCTCCCCCGCACGCCCAGATCCTTACCGGACCCCCAGGCTCCTTCCTCCCCAAGCTTTGGTCACGATCCCAGACCCTCCCTGCAAAACTCGAGTACCGCATCCTGGATCGCGGGATGAACCCAAGAGAGGCGGCAAGGGCACTGAGTAGGAGGCAAGAGGCGGAGGTGCGGGGCAAAGTTAGTCTGGAACCAAGCCCCAGAGACCTTTTATCCCTAAGCCCCAATCCCTTCGCTCCCCATTCAAGAACTCTGCTTTCCCCGGGTGCCGAGGTCCATCACTTACCTGCCCTGGCGGTTCGGGGCCGGTCGGGTGTTCTCCAGAGGCAAGTAGCCGCAGCCAGGAGATGCAGAGAGCTCCGAAGCCTGGTTACCAGCAGAGTAGACCAGGGACTCTGCAACCGGCCCTGCGAGCTGGAAGCTGGAGCAGCGGCTGCAGCTGTTGCCGCTGCTGCCGAACAAGCCCCCACCCTTTCCCCCGTCCCTCTGTCCCTCCCTGCTGCCGCCCTCCCTTCCCTCTCAGCCACCCCTTTCTTCGCTCTTTTTTTCCTTTCTTCCTCTTTTGCTCTCCCTTCTCGATTCTCTCTGCCCTTCCCTGGGCTCTAGTCATCTACCTCCCAGTCTCTCTCATTTCTGTTCCTCTCCCTCAGTCTCTCCCTTTTTCTCCATTTCTGTTCCTCCCTCCCACCCTCTCCCCGCCTCTGAGGGCTCGGAGTTGCGGGTGTCCAAGCGGCGTCGACTCAACCACGCCGCTGGCTAGTCCGGCCGAGGGGCGGGGCGGACCGCACGTGGGAAGGGATGGGAGGGGGAACCTAAGTGAGCCCCGGGTAAAGCCCGCACCTGAGCCACCGCCAACCGAAGAGTACACGAGGGGCTTAATCTAGATCTGGAGCAAGAGGAAGAATAAGAAGGACCAGAAGAGAGAAGGGAAAAGGGCAGGACATCATTAACACACTAGGAAGACTGGTGTCAAGGCTAGAAGGTCCAAGAATGGGACAGGGGACAGAGAAGCCTTGTTTTTCTCATCTATAACTCTCTTTTTCTCTCCGTTATTTCCTACCCCTCCCCCTCCTCCCCCCCCCGCCTCAGGCTTCAACTTAAGCCTTCTTTCTTTTGCCACTGCACCAATGCTGTCAATGTTTCTCTGCCTCCTCCTTCCTCCCCACTCCCTTTAAAAATAAAAATAAAGATTTGAAAGGGCCATGGGGATCATCTGCTTCAATCCCCTTAATTTCACTGTTAGTCCTAGAAGAAAAGAATATAGCCTGCTCAGCCCCGTAGGGCTCAGCGGAGAATTAGGCAGACTTCTCAGTTCCCTACCTCCTACCAGAGAACTGGAATGACAGGGAAAGAAGGGATAGTCCTTACAGAGACATGAATAGCTGCAGAGTGCAGTGTTCTTGTGTAGTTTGTCCCTTTTCCCTTGGACTAAAACAAGAAAAAAAGTAAAATCAAAACCCTGAAGGACCAAAGCATTCATAATAGGACTTTCCACATCTGCAGCCCAAATTATTTACTAACAAAATCTCCAATTCATTCTGAGACATTTAGAAACAGCTTCAGTGCCTAAACATTAAGCCCTCTGGAATCCACATAGAATTCACATAAAATCTCTCTCTGGGTAGTATCTGAAAAGGGCCCCAGAACACTTCCTTCTTTTACCCCTTTTATCCACTGAGCCACCTACTGCCCCTTTTCTTCTACATTTTAAAGGATGAAATTGTCATTAAGGAAAATGAGGACCTGCTTTTGTCTGAGGGAGTCCAAAATGTCCACATAAATGAAGGTTCTCATCATTATTGTCTTATAGCAACTTGTTGGTTTTGTGGTCTATTTTCTAAACTCATTATCTATTTCCTCTTTCTGTCCAGGTGGTCTGTGGACTATTCTGATGTCAATGTTGCTTCTGTTACTTATTTCATTGATCTTCACTCAAATGTTCTTCACTGTCTTTCCATCTCACTGGTACAAGGATTTCTTCACATGAATAATAATAATAATAGCTAACATTTATGTAGCTCCTACTATAAACCAGGTACTCTACTAAGCACTTTATAAATACATGCAGGGGGAAGTTAGATGGCTCAGTGGATTAAGAGCCAGAACTAGAGATGGGAAGTCATAGGTTCAAATATGACCTCATATACTTCCTAGCTGTGTGACCCTGGGCAAGTCACTTAACCCCCACTGCCTAGCCCTTACCACTCTTCTGCCTTAGAACCAATATACAGTATTGATTCTAAGAGGGAAGGGAAGGTTTAAAAAAAATAAATACATGCATACTTTTTTTAAAATACAGTGTTAGACTATTTTGTCTCCTTTGCCTCTTTTGTTCCTTTTAAATAAGTTATGCCTTCTTTTCCAGAGAATTAGTTCAGTCATGGGTTCCATCCTCCTATTGATACCTACAAAGTCATTTGCTTCCTTGTATGAAAAATCTGTTTTGCTTTGTTTGTTATTCATACTTCTTGCATTTATATGTGGATATTTGATAGCATGAAATGGATCCTTTCTTAGATTTTGTGTCACTACTGCTATTTTTTCTTATATTCTAACTACTTTCTATAATAACTAGTTTGGTAGATAGACATTGTTTTCTTCTTTCCTCTTCCTTTTTTTAAGCTGGAGTGGGTTCTAAAAACATTATTCTATCCATTCTATCAACCTTGTCTTTGAATTCCTTTCTAGTAATCTTTCTACTATATCTTAAGGATATAGAAGAGTTCAGAATTAAAGGAAGGACACACTTCCTGGTCTTTTTGGAGTAAGAGGAGTCTGATTCATTTAGATAGACCACCAGACCTAGGTTCAAATCTGGCATCAGACATTTCCTAATTGTGTGACCCAGATGCAGTCACTTCACCCCAATTCACTAGCCCTTTCCTCTCTTCTGCTTTGGAACCGATACCAATTCTAAGACAAAAGGTAAGAGTTTAAAAACAAAAAAAGTAGAGGAAAGAAGGAAACTGCCATGCTGGAACTGAATCATCACTAGGGAGAAACTAGTGACTAAAATAGAAATAATGGGAATCTTGTGGAAGTGGTAGGAGAAGTAATCCTTTTAGTTTGGACATTTGTAATAGATGAGAGGAAACCTGGGTATAGTCTGATAAGCACCATAGATTTTGTGAGAACATATTAGAGAGCTCAGAGGAAGAACAGGTTGGAATCCTGTTCCACAGGGGCTCAGGAACTAATAAACTAACATTTATTGTGGGCTGGTCACTGGACTAAGCACTGGGGATATAAAGCAAAAAACATTCCCTGCTCTCAAGGATCTCACAGTCTAATGGGGAGGCAATTTTCAAACAATTTGGTATGAATAAGAAATATATGGGATAAAGTGGAAATAATCTAAAGAGAAAGGCACTGAGATTAAGGAGGATTGAAAAAGGCATCTTGCAGAAGGTGGGGCTTGAGCTCAATCAGTGAAACCAGGAGAGATGAAGAGGGAGAGAGTTCCAGGCATGGAGGACAGCCAGGAAAAATGCTCAGAGTCAGAAGATGGAGCATCTTTTTCAAGGAACGACAAGGAGGCCAGAGTCACTGGATAGTAGAGTATGTGGTGAGGAGAATAAGGCACAAAAACACTAGAAAGGTAAGAAAGAGTCAGATTATAAAGGTCTTTAAACGTGAAACAGAAGATTGTATATTTGATCCTAGAATAATAGGGAGCCATTAGAAATGGGAGGAGTTTGAGAATAAAATGTTGAAGGTACAAAGAGAATTCCAATGAGAAAGAAAAGGAGACCTCTAAAGAGACCAATGTAGATGAACCAAACACTCATGAGCAAATTTATATTTTTAAAAAGGCAAAGTAATAAGCAAAGAAGAGGGAAATAAGGGCAGGTTACAGAGAATGAATACAAAAACATAGCACACTAAGAATAGTACTGGGATTGCTAAAGCTCAGAATGAGCTGAGACTGGTGAAAAACTGTTAAAAACAAAATGGGGGAGGGGGTTAAAATTATATTGTGAGAAAGAGTATGATCAAAGAGGGGATAGAGCCACTGTTTATGTGGGCAGAATGATGTTCATGGAAGACTGAGAGAAGGGAAAACTACTTAATTCTTATTTTTCTCTTGCTTTTTCTACCATGGAAAATAATCTCTCTATTGGAAGAAAACAAACCAAAAACGACTAATAGGGAAAGTCATATAAATGGGGAGGTTGTAAACAAAGATCTAAACTACCCTTGATGAGTTCATGACACAAGGCCCAGATGAACTACACAGCACAGTGTACTGGAAGAAATGGTTTATATAATACCTGAAGCATCATTAGGGATCTGTTTGTACTTACTTGCTTATATATTGTATCCCCCAGAGAATAGTGATTCTTTTTTGTTTTTAGTTTTGTATCCATATCACCTAACATAGTACCATAAACATAGGAGGTGTTTAATAAATGGAGTAGAGGGGTAATTGAATTGATTTGGCTGGAAAGCTTAATATATTCTTGCCAAAATTCAAGAATGGATTAAGGGGATGCTAATGCTCATCAAAGGAATGTGGGGGGAAGAGTTACAAAAAGCCAGCTTGGCTTATCAAGAACAGGTCATGCCAGACTGTCCTCAGTTCCATGTTTGACAATTTTGACTAAACTGGTATATTAGGGAAACAGGGATAGGAAGGACTGGGCCTGTGATTTCATGAGAATTGGTAAAGAAAAATTCCAGATAAAGAAAATCTCTTTACCAATCCAAACTGGCACTATCACTGCAACTTATAGTCTTTTTTTAATTCAAAGATATTTTATTTTCCCAATTACACTCAACAACAATTTTCCACATACATTTTCTGAAATTATAAGGTCTAAATTGTCTCCCTCTATGGCTTCCCTCTCCCCTCTCAGAGATGGAAAGTAATTCCATCTGGATTATATATGCATTATCATGCAATTTATAATTTTAGAGAGTTGCCTAGAGCAAAGAAGTTAAATGATATATTGTATTTAGACCTACAGGACCAGTGTGTGTCAAAGGCAAGTCTTGAATTCAAGTCTTCCTGGCTTCAGGGACATTTCTGTGGTTAAAGTTTACCTAGATTTAAAAGAAACATTTGAAATCTCTTACGTTATTGTAATGGATGAGAAAGAGGCATACAAACTAGAAAACTGTAGTATAGATATGAGGATTTGGAATTTATTGAATGACGGGACCCAAAGAGACCTAATGTTTCTGAGGAAGGTTATCTCTAGTGGAATGCCTATGAAATCAATGCTTGGGCCTTTGCTGTTTAATCTTCTTATCATTGATTTGGGCAAAAGAGTAGAGAACTAAAAATAGATTCTAGTATCCTTCCTCTCTCAAATTACCTCATATTTAATTTTTATATAATTTGTATTTACTTACATATGTATGTGTTATTTCCCCTAATAGAATATAAACTCCTTCCATTTTGAGACTATCCTTATTCTGAGAGCACAGTTCCTAGAACATGCTTATAAAATGCTTGTTAACTAATTGGTGGCTTAGTAAATTTGACAGCAGATGACATCAAGCTAGGGAGTTAACACATGGACTGAGAGAAGGTGATGCAAAAAGATCTCCATGATATATCATGAGCTATATAAATATAATAGGGTGGGTGAGATACAGTATTTTAGCAGTTCATGTGAAACACATATGGGTGTTTTAGCAGCCTGCAAGCTTAATTTGAACTAAAACCATGATATGGCAGCGCCTGGAATTCCCGTGTTCTTGGACTGCATTGACACTGCACTAGAGAGCCCCCAGTCCTGTGGCTCGTTTCCAACTCTTAAATTCTGTCCTTGTCTCTCAGTTCCTTCAGCTCTGACCTGGTCAGACCACATCAGAATTATTACATTTAGTTCTGATTTAGACCACATCAAGGAAAATGTTGCGAGGTTGGAGAATCTTCAAAGGAGAATGATCAGGGTCACTTGAAGAAACTGGGAATGTTTAGCCTACAAGAGGGAATTCTGTGGCAGGGAGAGGAAAGATGGAAAAATAGCTAACTTCAAGTATTTGAAGGACTAATATGTGAAAGAAATTTAGGTTTTTCCTGCTTGGTCCCAGAGGACAGAACTTGGAGCAATATGTGCAAGCTGCAGAAGTAGTAGGTTCTAAGCAGATAGAATGCCTCACCTGGAGTTGAGTTCTACTCTGACATCAGACCCTTCCTAGCTGTATGACCTTAGGCAAGTCACTTAACCCCAAATGCCTAGCCCTTGCTGCCTTAGAATTGATACTAAGACAGAAGATAAGGTTTTTTTTTTTTTAAAGAGGTGGTGGAGCCAAGATAGTGGCTTAGTAGCAATGAAAGCTGAAACCTCTCTGACAATCCTTCCAAAAAAAAAGAGGTAGTGGGCTCCTCACCACAGGGCTTTCAGCAAAGGCCATATGGCCACTTGGCAAGCATTTGAGAATGAATTCTTTTTCAAGAACAGATTAGACTAAATGGGTTCTGAAATAATAGGTTGATAAAATTAAAGTTAATAGGGATCTCAGCAAATATCTAACCCAACCCATTCAACTTGTAGATAGGGAAACTGAGGTCCAGGAAGATTGGACTTATCCAAGGTCACAGAGGTAGTAAGCATCAGAAGTGAGATCTGAACCTAGGACCTCTGACTCCAGAACTAGTGCTTTTTCTACTAATCTCCTTACTCTTTGCCACGTGATCTGCAGCAAGTCACTTGACATCTTGGCACTTGGCATATGCCTGGCACATAGTAGATAATAAATAAATAGGTGACAGTGAATGACTGATCTTCTGGGGCTATTTCCTCAGCTGCAAAGTATAGACGATACTTGGTCTACCTAACTCTGAGGGCTGTTTGTTGTATGGAAAGCATTTAGTAACTTGGGAGTTTAAGTGATTTATTCATAGTTACACTACCAGTAAGTGTCAGAGGTGGGATTTGAATCTGTGTCTTCCTGACTCCAAATCTAGTACCTGAATCTAGTCCTAGACCACAAACTCTACACATGTTCAAAAACAGAGAGAAGGAAGAGAATGATCAGAGCAAAACCCACATTAAATGATTTTGATGGTTTTTTTATGAACCCACATTCACCAATCAAAGTCTTGATTATCTCAGTTGTATTTATTAAATGATATTCAATATTTAGTAATATTGAATATATATTGAACATTTAATGAGTGGCTGAAAGTTATTTATGTGAGAACCTGAGAAGTGCTGATTACTTTATATTGAGAACTGAGTTTGAGACATTCTTTCAACCTAGTACTAGAAGATTCTTTTCTCCCTTTTTACAGGCTTGTCTCAATTATAGGCTTCTGTCATTTTTATAATTATTATCATTTTTTCCATTGCTATAAAAATTAAAATAGTTCTTAAAGAAAATTATTGGTTGCTAAAAAAAAAAAGACCCCAAGCTTCCTTTTACCCAACTAAACTAAATGTGGGTTCCTTGGCTTCTCTTTTCTGCTTTCAAATGAAACAAGGACTGACTTGGATCTCATGAAATGCACCCCCTGTTTCGAGCCCTTAGTATTCTCAGTGGGAACAATAAGATCTGGAAGCAATTCATGGAGTATAATTTGCCCAAGACCCTGGAGAAAAGAAACAGTAGCACACTATACCTCCTCTATTCTATAACCACTGGTGAGCTGTCCAGGGATAGTACATGAGTTTCTACATCTCTTTCTCCAAAATAAAAAGAATCAGATGCAAAATCCACCTTTCAGGGGTATCACGTGGATTTATGAGGTCCCTTAGAGAATTTAAGAGTTGGAAATCAATGAATGAATGAAGCATATCCACATGAGTATGTTTTTACATAGGTTACAGAGATACTATTGATATCTTTCAGCTAATAAGCAATCAGAATGCAATTTGACAATCGGCCAAAGTTAAATCATTGGAAATATTCCTCATGCCACAGTGGGATGCAACCCAGCAGGATGTAAACTGCTTACTCACGGAAGAGAGCAATGCATTCACCATCAAATAAACTCATCTTGCCGATGCACCTTGGCCAGATTCTGATTTCTTTCGATTTTGGGACCAAACCAGATGCAAATTAATGCTGCAAAAAATAAATAAATAAATAAGGTATTAGGTAGAGGAGAAGCACTTTCTTGCTGAAATCAATAGGGTCTTGCTCCTTATTATATATATGCTGCTTGTGTTAGCTGCAACATATCTTCTCTACTTCTGCTTCTTTAATACCCACTCACTCTCTAACCCTTTGCATTTTGGCTTATGACCTCTCCAGTCTATGGAAGCTGTTCTCTCCAAGGTCACCAATGATGTCTTACTTGGCAAATCCAGTGGTCTTTTCACAAAATCATCCTCTTTGGTCTTTCTGCAGCATATTTGACTCTTGACCAGCCCCAGCCCATTCCTTCCTAGAAACTTTTACTTTTAAATTTCTCTAACACTATTTTCTTGGTCCACTTGCATATCTAACTTCTCTATCTTTATCTCCTTTACTAGTTCATTCTCCTCCTACCTACTTAGAGTGGTTGTGCCCCCAAGGTTCTGTCTTTATATTTCTGCTCATCTCTCTCTAAATCCTATCTCTTGGTTACCTCATCCACTGCCAAGACTTCCATAATTGCTTCCATGATGACCTCCCAAATCTATATAACCAGCCTGGCTTACTCCCCTGAGTTCTGGTATCTACCTGTGGGGCATCTCTTTCTGAATGCCTTGAAAGTGCCTCAGATTCAGCATGTCCAAAAGCAAATGTATACTCTCTCCAAAACTTCCCAATGTCTCTATTTCTATTGATGACACTATCATGTTCCAAATTGTGATGGCTCCAAACTTCAACCATATTTGACTTCAATAAAATGTCAGCTTTTTGAGGGTAGAAACTATTTGGGGTTTAGTTTTGGTTTTTTGTATCCCTAGGATTTAGCACAATGTCTGGCACATTTTAAGTTGCTTATCAACAGACTCCTGTCATCCTGCCTGAATCACAATGTGGCTTCCGACCAGATAGCAGCACCATCGACATGGTCTTCACGGTGAGGCAAATGCAGGAAAAATGCCTTGAGCAGAACCCAAGTCTCTACATTGTCTTCATAGACCTGACAAAGGCTTTCGACACAGTGAACAGGGACACATTGTGGGTGATCCTCAGCAAGCTTGGTTGCCCAGCAAAATTCGTCAAACTGATCCAGCTCTTTCATGTCGGCATGACAGGGGAAGTCCTATCTGGTGGAGAGACTTCTGATCGCTTCAACATCTCCAATGGCATGAAACAAGGCTGTGTCCTCGCTCCGGTGCTATTCAACCTATACTTCACCCAAGTATTACGACATGCTGTGATGGATCTAGACCTGGGCGGCTACATCAAATACCGACTGGATGGCTCACTATTCGACCTTTGCCGCCTGACTGCAAAAACAAAGACAACAGAGAGACTCATCCTGGAAGCTCTCTTCGCAGATGACTGTGCTCTCATGGCCCACCAAGAAAATCATCTCCAAACCATTGTGGACAGGTTCTCCACCGCAACAAAACTGTTTGGCCTGACTATCAGCCTCAGCAAAACAGAGGTGCTGTTCCAACCTGCACCAGGGAGGCCAAAGAACCAACCGTGCATAACTATCAACGGCATGTAGCTTTCTAACGTCAACACTTTCAAGTACCTGGGCAGCACCATTGCCAACGACGGGTCCCTAGACCATGAGATCAATGCCAGGATCCAAAAGGCCAGCCAGGCACTCGGGCGGCTGCGCTCCAAAGTCCTCCAACACAGAGGTGTAAGCACTGCGACGAAGCCCAAAGTGTACAACGCAGTGGTCCTCAGCTCGCTCCTGTAAGGTTGTGAGACATGGACACTGTACCGGAAGCACATGAAACAGCTGGAGCAATTCCACCAATGCTCTCTCTGGTCAATCATGAGGATCCGATGGCAGGACCGAATCACCAACCAGGAAGTCCTCGACAGAGCCAACTCCACCAGCATCAAAGTCATGGTCCTCAGAACCCAGCTACGATGGTCTGGACACGTCATCCGCATGGACCCACAGCGAATACCAAGACAGGCATTCTATGATGAACTGTCAGCTGGACTCAGGAAACAAGGCCGACCAAAGAAAAGATTCAAGGATCAGCTAAAGTCCAACTTGAAGTGGGCTGGCATTACACCAAAGCAACTAGAACTTGCTGCCTCTGACAGAAGCAGCTGGCGAGCCCACATTAACCAGGCTGCCATCACCTTTGAAGATGAGCGACGTTGACATCTTGCCGCTGCGCGTGAATGCCGACACCAGGTCACAACCGCACCTCCCGTAACAACTGGCTTCCCAGGCCCCGTGTGCCACAGACTCTGCGCCTCAGCCTTTGGACTCCAAAGCCACATGAGGATACACCGTAGATGATAATGCACAAAGACAATTGTCATTCTCGGTCACCGAGAGACTACCACTACTATCGAATTGGCTCTTCTTGCTCCCTCATACACTATCCCTTCATTGAATCATTTACCGAATCTTATGAATTTTATTTCCATATTTTCTTGAACATTTTACAATTTTGCATTCTTTTTTTTTTTACCATTTCTTTTACATGTGGTCCTTTCTCTCCATCCATACTACCACCACCATCATTCAGGTTTACGTCACATCTCACACAAACCATTGTAGTAGCCTCCTCTCTGGCCCAGCTTCCAGGCTCCCCTCACCAGCCTATCCTTCACATAACAGCCAAAATAATCTTCCTAATGCTCAGATATGACCACATCACTCCCTTGTCAGTAAAGAGTCCCGGTGGCTCCATATTGAATGAATGAGTATAAGAATGAAAAAGAATTTATTAAGCACTTACTATGGACCAAGTGAAATGTGTTAAGTGCTAGCGATATAAACACAAAAGCAGACAGTCCTTTCTCTCAAGAGTCCTAAATGTTAATAGGGAAAGCAAAGCCTGTAGAGAATTGGAGGTTAGGGAAGGGCACTTTGTTTCAGAAAGTTATTGGGATAGTGAAGAGTGTTGGGGATGGAAGAGATGACCAGTGAGTGGAGATTTTCTTCTATTGATTCTAGGATAGCAAAAAAAAAAAATAGACTCCTTAGCTTGGCATTTAAGGCCCTCCACAATCTCGTTCTATCTAACCTATCTTTTCCTATTTATTTCACTTTGTTACTATATGTTACTTTCTGCCAAATTAGACTACTGTACTAAATATTCCTTAATCTGATCCTGTCCATTTCTCTCTGCACTTCTTCCTCATCTTTGCCTTTTATAGTTCTTATCTCCTTCAGAGCTCTGGCTTAGGTGCCACTTTCTCCATGAAGTCTTCCTTGGTCTCGTGATTCCAAATGTATCACCTTTCCCACCATCATCTATGTACAAATCAACTTTCTCCAAGATTCTATTAAGGAAGGGGCTCCCACAGCTAGCAGCTTGCTCATATGCCAGCTTAGATGAGCAAGAGTGTGACTTGTTCATTGAAAATATGACACTCCTAGAGAACTTGGTAGAGATTCCTTGAGGGAAGGAAAGGACTCCCAGGGCAAAGAAGTCTTGAAGCAACCACTCTCAGTTCAAGTTCACACTCCACAGGAACACAATAGTATGTGGCAGGGAAAATGCATCCCTGATTTAGGGAGATAATTGTTACACTTCAGTTATTACTATATCTTTTCAGACTGTTAATTATTTCTTATTTATCTTATATATAGCTTGCTTTGTTTCCATTTTGTCTCTCCCCTATGAATTCCTCCAGGATAGGGATTGTCTTGTGCTTCTTTATTATATCACCAGCACTTTGCATAGTACCTGGCACAGTGGAGGCACTTAATAACTCTTTATAGATTAACTATAAAATCTAATGTGTTAATTGACTATAGTGAGAATATGTCAATTGGTTAAATTATATTGAAGAACACACCAAATGGGGGCTCATAAATGATAGTATTAGAAGTCACAACTAATCTGGCTCCAGATACTTCCTAGCTGGGTGACCCTGGGCAAGTCACTTAACCCCCATCACCTAGCCCTTACCACTCTTCTTCCTTGGAACCAAGACACAGTATTGACTCTAAGACAGAAGGTAATGATTATTGGGGTTTTTAATTAATTCATTATTTTTAGAAGAAATCATAGCTATTCAGGGTTATCCTTACTACACTAAGGGGGAAAGGAGCAACTGTTTTTTGAGGTCTCAACATGCTGATACAATTTTGAATTGGGAGAGTGAGATCACCATTGAACTTTGGAGAGGTCAAAAGTAAGTCCTTAATTTAGAGAAGGCCTGACACTTGGCAAATTATCTATAAGAGAAACCTTCTCCATAATACAAAAGAACTTTTGAACAAAATCTATCTCAACTTTTTTGCACAGAAGAATCTAAAACTCCTTCTTGAAGAATTCCATTGTACAGTTGTACTCACAATCGACTGAATGCCCTACAGATTCTTTGCTTTGCAGTAAAGCCACCAGACTTTGACTTCCTGTATGAAGTTATCCATCTGGTGGCTATGAACTGTCTACAGTTGTATGAATATATAAATGAATGATTGTGCTTCTATAAGTGGGGAAGGAGTTCATGTGCATATATGCATGCTAAAATTGCTAAACTGTTGAAGTCCAGCTCTGTGCTCAAGTTTAAGGAGGAAGTCAGATGTCCTGAGAGGATTTTTTGTCCTTTGAATAATATACATTCTTGTCCTTTGAAGATTTTAGTTTTCCTATCTACACTGCAAAAATAATACTAATGATTTCTTCCTCACTTTTGATATACATGTAGAATCTTCACAAGATCCTAGTATACTTCTAATTTTATTAACTGGTTGGCAAGTATGGTTTAAAATGTCTATAAATGACATTCAAAAGCATCTTTTTAAAGGTTTAAGATAGCTACATTGCATAATTGCATACAATGTATTGATTTTTTTAAATCCTATCACAAAATGAAATTTTTATGGGAGACAGGAAGGTAAACTGTGTCCATGGGCTAACAGAATTGAAGACCATTTCAGCTGTGTGAAGAAAATTCAATATGTCTAGTCAGATTCTTTCCTATCTTGCCTGCAACCTGCTATTAAAGATTAAATGTATAAAGTTTTAAAACCATACAAGGACTTCCTAAAGAGCATTAGATTCATAGGTACATATTTACATAGATATGTATTCTATACATATATGCATGTTTAAGTAGCACAGTGGACAAAATACTGGACCTGAAGTCAAGAAGACCTGAGTTCAAATTTGGTTTCATATACTTACTAGCTGTGTGACCTTGGGCAAGTCAGTTTATAAATGTTTGCTTCAGTTTCCTCATCTGTGAAACGGAGACAAGAATAGTCCCTACCTCCCAGTGTTGTGAGAATCAAATGAGATAATAATTGTAAAGTTCTTAGCACAGTGTCTGACATCTGGTAAGCATGATATAAATGTTAGTTATTATTATCATTTTTTCATGTATTAAATAGATATAAACATCTGGATCTATGATTTCAGCAGTGTAGGGAACTCTTAGAGTATAAACTCCCTCCATTTATACAGATATAAAATTTTCCTGTCATTTTCAAAATTCAAAAACTGGCTGGAGCAACAAGATGGGGAGTGATTTGCCTATGGTCATGCAGCTGGTGGAAATCAGGCTTAAACCTGGGTCTGGGTCTTCTTGACATCAAAGAAGACATTAAAGCTCTCTGCGAGGCCACCTTCTTTCATCAATGGCATACCTACCACAAAGCATCTATATTAACCATGTCTTAAGACAGAACACAAATTTACATCAATAGTCTAGAAGGACAATTAACAAATTAGTGATTTAAGATTCCACCTGTAATCATTTTTACCTCAAGATTCTATGATATGATTATAAGATGAAAGATAAAAATAGATAAAAGATGAAACTGAGCCTAAGATCCTATATGAATGTTAAGAGTGCGGGATTCAAATATACTTCAGAAAACGGAAACAAAGTTTTTACTTCTAGGCACTCACATCTATAAAGAAAACAGAACATCTCATGAATATCATCTCATATTTAACTTGAAAATGGATTTGCTTATTGTTATGTTTGGTCTTTAGTTTGACATATCACTGCAGCTGGAAACCATCTTTGCAGAAAAAGGAAGACAAACTCAAGCCTTTGAGGACCAACCTATATGCCTCAGCTAGCTGTCTGGATGACCACAGAATCCAACCATAAGACTTCTTTTCCTCTTTCACAGGAAATGGAGCTTCAGCTAATAATCCAATTTGGAATAATTTAGAAGGCTTTTTGGAGAAGTTTTTGAATCAGTCGAGCTTATCACACATGGGTTTAATGTATAATAATTTGTTCTCAAATGCTAAAATTATTGTTGGCAATAAAGATAGGAAGTGGAAATAAGTTTCCTATATGTAAAGCAGATTTATTCCTTGCTTCATATGGAATTGTTCCGGGTCTCAGCTTATGAATCACTCTATGCTCCCCGCAATAAGGTGCTGTCCATGTAGTCAGTAATGATAAATGATTTGTAATTGTGAATCTGATATTGGTTTTCAATATTGAATTTATCATTCTGTCCTCTTAACAGATATTAAATACTTTTAAGAATTTGTACATTTGCCTGATCTATCTGTGATTTTTCAATGTGTAAAATTTATTAGTTTTCTAGTTTTTGAGATTTTCAACGGCCGACAACATCATTAATAACACTGAGTAATGGAACTGACCTCTTTTAAACCTTGTTCCCTTCCACTAATCTACGATGTCTAAATTAAAACAAAATATATTAGACATAGGGACCTGAAAAGCCAATGACTTCAGTGAAGTACCTGGCCGAGGCTCGTTTGAATGCAGCTCCCACAGGCCTAGAATGGACATCATATATGTTTCTCCCATCAATGCCCACCATCCCCTCCCGCCACATACCTACACACTCCCAAGAAAGAGAGAATTGATTCAAAGGCTGTCTCTGACTATTTGATAGAGCTTGGGCAGCCTTCCCCTCCTCCCTCCATTGCCTCAGTTTCTTCATTGTTAGGTGATTGATGATCATAATAATGCTCCCTGTCTGACTCCCTCTGAGAGCTGGGGATGTGAATTAATGAGAGAATTCTGGCTAAACACTCTCCAGAAAGGTTCTTTGTAAACACAGAGTATCATTACTTTCATTTACCTTTGCTCTGAGTAAGAGATCCATTCCTCCCTTCCGTTCACTTACCTTTGTTCTGAATGACTGGCTCATTACCAGAACAGGAAGGTTAAGAATCCTAGACACTCCTTTAAGTCAGTTTTACAAATTAACCTGAAAGAAATGAGATCGGATGCCAGTGAAATCAGGGTGTGCAGAAATAAGGAATTAGAAGCTAAATGGGGAGGAGTGGGGATGAGAAATAATGTGGGCTCCTGGCAGTGCTGGGAAGGGGAGGGCAGACCTGAGGATTTTGTGGCTGGAAGATTCCTTTTGATCTTTCTTACAAGGTTCCACATTCTCTATGGCCCCTGTGGCTGTGGGGGAGTTACGTAGCCCCAGACCAGCAAGAGCTTGCAGAACTGGGCTTACAAGGTCAGGGTATGGATCTGCTGCCAGTCACAGTAGATCTCTGCAAACTGCAAGCATCTCCCTCCGTCCTAGAAAGGGATCGATCTCCTATCTCTGCCCATAGAGGCAGAGGGCTTACCCACTGGGCAAAGAAGCAGCAATGAAGGCCAGCAGGGGTGGGCAAGGAGAACTGGGTGAAGTAAGCCCAATTAGAGAAAAATGACCGTCAAATGGGCCTTCTCGAGAAGTGAAGTTGGTAGCCACCCATGTGGTACAAGCTGAGAAGAATCCCTTGACCCTACACACCTCCTAAATTTGTGCTGAGGCCTAAAATCTATCTAACAATGGATGAAGCACTTTATTCCAGCAGAGAAAAAACGTCAATCATTCAAGTACTTACTAAGTATTTGGTACGTGCCAGCTTACTGTGCTAGGCATTAAACATACTAATAGACTGAATGAAACCATCCCTACTCACAAGGGCCTCACATTCTAATGGAAAAGAGAGCCAGTACAAATATGAGTATATATAGAATACATTCAAATAAACACAAAGTACAAATAGCTCTGGCAGAATCAGGTAACTGTGACTTGCAGATGTGGCAGAAATGGCTAACATTATTAACTCTTTTCAGAGTATACACTATTAGGAGCAGCTCGGTGGCTCAGTGGATAGAGCACCAGGCCTGAAGTTGGGAGAACCTGGGTTCAAATTTTACCTCAGTTACTTCCTAACTATGTGGCCCCCTTAACCCCAATTGCCTAGCCTTTGATGCTTTTCTGTCTTTGAATGAGAGTAAGACAAAAGGATATAGATAGATATAAAATATAAAAGAGAGAACCTAAGATGTCATTCAATCCTCAACTTATGCATGGGAAAACTGAGGGCAAAACTAGTTTTAAAATGGAGTAAATGGAAGAGAGCAAGAGGTATGGAGTGAGACATTCTGGGGATGATAGAAAGAGCATTGAATGAGGTGCCAAGAGTTCTAGATTCTAATCCTAGCCTTGACATTAACTCACTGTGACCCTTGCCAAATAATGTCAACACTCTGAACCTTGGTTTTTCCTCTTCTGTTACCTAGAGGTAGCTACTGGACCTGTGATTTCAATGATAGAGATAGGGAACTCCTGGGTGAGGAAATACCCTATACCAATGAGCTGGACACTTTCTCTGCTCTTCTAGTCTTAGAAAACTGCCTAAACAGTGAGAATTGACTGGTCCAGGGCCTTACAGCTTAGGTGTCAGAGGTGGGACTTGAAAACAAGTCTTCTTGGATTCAAAGCTGGTTCTCTTATCCACTAGAACACACTACTTCTTATCTGTAAAATAAGAGAATGAGACTACACAATTTTTGTTGCCTTTTCCAACTCCAGTGTTCTGTGGCCCTATAAATCTGTACAGACTAGAAGTAAAGGAAGGAAATTATAAAGACCATGAATACTGAAATACCAATGGAAAAACTCACCAACCAATCTAGGAGGATTTCCTCTTTTGCTATAAAGAAGACCCAGACTAGCAAATTGAGATTGTTAGAAGACTTGTCCCACCTCAACTCTCCCCTTATCTTTCTTCTCTCCTCTAGGCAAAGGGTCACAGTCATGGAAAAAAGCTGACCTCCTTACAGTGTTTTAAGGTTTGTAAAGCACTCTTTAAGAACAGAAAGAAGGCCAGAAAGGATTACAGACAAACAGGGCAGCTTTGAGTTACATTTGAATTCAACTTTTGTAAAAAACTACATCTTGAATTCATTTTACAGGGGTTTGCAAAAGTCTTTATACAATTTTAAACTATTAAGGCTTGAAATTGCACCAAGACTTTTGATACATCCTCTATCCTTGGAAAAAAAGAATCAACACAATACAGATTTGCAATGTCACATGCAATCTTCTTCAGATCTACTATATATATATATATATATATGTTTATTTTACTTACAATTTGTTAAGTTAAAAATAAAAATTAACCTAACCCTTTAAAAAAAAACTTAAATGTTTTTCATGCATTTTCCTTCTTCTGGTTGGCTCAACAATTTTGTGAGATAAGTACTTCTGATATTATTATCCCCAATCTAGAGAGGCTCAGATGTGTGCCCATGATCACACAGCTGGTAAAGAGAGGCTCTAAACCCAGATTTCTTAACCAAAGGAGTGCCCATCAATTGAGGAATGGCTGAACAAATCAAAATAATGGAATACTAGCTTAGCACAATCCCTTGAAAACAGTATGTCCTTAATAAATACTTGTTTCCATCCTCTCTTTTTTTTAAGAAAATGATGAAGGGAATGGTTTCAGAGACACCATGAGAAAACTTGTGTGACCTGATATAAAGTTAAGTGATCAGAAGCAAGAGAACAATAAATACAATAATAACAATCAAAGACAAATTTTAAAGGACTTAAGAATTCTAATCAACTCAATGCCTAACCATGATTCCAGAGAATTGTTCATGAAGCATGCTACCCACCCCTAGCCAGAGAGGTAATATATCTGGGATGCAGAATGAGCCATTTTTTGGACATAGTCAATGAGGGAATTTATTTGACTTGACTATGCAATTTACTACAAGGATATTGTTTTTCTTTCTTATTTCTTTCAGTGAGATGGAGGAGGAGGTGGAAGAGAGATAATGAATTTTTTCTAATTGAAAAAAATTTAATTAAAAAAACCAACAGGTTTCTCCTGACTCCAAGGTCAGCTGTCTTTCTTCTACACCAAGATACCTCTGGGTAAGGCTTAAATCTGACAAACAATTCACATTTCCTAAGAACCTTTAGGATTTACAAAACACTTTCCTCAAAACTCTGGAGGCAGTCATTGTTAGTTCTACTTGACAAATGACTCAAAGCTAAATGACCAAGCCAGGATTTGACCAGCTTGTTTGATTCCCAAGTCCAGAGCTCTTTCTGAATCAGCTCTTTTAAATAGTCAGGTGCAAATATAGCCAGCTGAAACATTGTGAGTATTTAATAAATGTTTTAATGAATTAAACTGGATTACTATAATATACATGTGATTTGCCCATTTTGTGGATTAACTGTACTAATTATTTAAACCTAGCATTCTTCTGGCTCCATTGACCCATTGCTACCATCATAGAATCATAAGAGTTAGAAGGTAACAAGTCCGGATCTGGACAACCCTCCCTTGGGGTGAGAGTGAGCTGGAGAGAGGAGGGGGAAGTCTTGGTTAGGATAACCAGGCAGCTATAGACTGATTCTAGAACACAGCTTCATTATCACTCACCTGCCTCAATTCTGGCATATGATATGCCTAAACTCTGGAGCAGTACCAGTCACAACTCCAGACCAGATGTGAACATCCCTTACTCATTATAATGAAGACAAAAGGAGAATAAATTCCAGTTGCCCAAACAACAGCAACAACTTACCACTATTGAACTGCTCTTCCCAGACTGAGAAGGGCAAAATTGTAGGTTGGAGGGAACCTCAGCAGCCATATATTCCAACCCAAAATGGAGAAAGAATGCCCTATTATAGAAGAAAAGAGCCCTGAGTTCATGTCCTGACTGATATTTACTGCATTATCTTGTACTACTATCACTATAGAGTCTAAGCTCCTTATGGGCAGGAACTAATTTTAACTTTTATTTTATTTCATTATTATTAGTTTCTATTATTTCAGTATTTATTTTAAGTACTTTTATTTTAATTTTTATCCTTTGTTGTCCCAGAATGACACAGTGTAATGCACAAAGTAGACCCTAAATAAATATCCAGTGCATTACTAAAGAATATCATTAGTACAAGTCATTAAGAGTTGACTCCACCTCACATTGAACCTAATTTCATATTCCTGAGCCAGGCAGATTTCCCATTGACTTTCAATCCAATGGAAATCAATTACTTTGGGCACTTTGTCCATGTAAGGATTATGGAACCAAGAGCCAAAGTGTCAAAAGAAATGGATATCTACCAATAGGGTCACTGAAAGGCAAAAAGCTTAAAAATAAAACTTGGATTCAGAGGGAACCTGCTTATTCATGAAATGTCAGAGCAGTAGTGTTATCTGGCAGAAAGAGACCTGGACTAATAAAATGTTACAGGGGTTCCAGACCTGAATTACCATGGATAAGAGACGCAATATATTATAGAAGAGAGGGGAGAGGGGACAGGACTATCCTGGAAATCTGGACATTTGAGTTCTAAGCCTGACTTTACAGCTAAATAGAGGTGTGACTTTGATCAAGTCACTTTGTTACTGTCAACCTCAATCTTCTCCCCTATAAAATGGGAGAGATATCACTAGGTGATTTCTAAGATTCTTTTCAATTCTCACAGTTTATGATTTTAAATCATTTAACCACTCTGAAACTCATTTTCCCAAAATATAAAGGAAATAATTGTTATCTTACTTACTTACTTACACTTATAGTACAGAATTAGAAAATAGATTTTTAAATGGTTTGAAAGTGTTATATAACTGTAAGATATTCGTTTATTCAATATCTATTGACCATCCATGAGCTTAGCCCAGTGACAGACACTATGGGAGTACAAAGAAGTATATAAAGCATGGTCCCTACCTCAAAGAATATTAGTAGTAGTAAATATCAGTGTTAATCAATAAAGCATTTCTTAAATGTTTACTGAATATTTGGTTACCAGGCTGTCTGCTATGAGGAAATATAAAAAAGTAACACATAGCTCCTCCCTAGGAAACTTACAGTCTAATTAGGAGATGATTTGCACAGACAGCAAATGCAAAAGGAGTTCAGAGAATGGACAGATCAATGTATGATGCTGTGACTTTTATCTGTAATTTTCTGAAAAGACTGCCAGAAGGAGATAAAGCTGCAGGCTAAGCCTAGAAGAATACATAGAATTTGGATAGAGGGAGGAGAAATTATTCTAAGCAAGGGAGATATGAATCCTAACACCTATCACGTTGTCTTGCACATAGTAGGCATTTAATGAATGTTCGTTAAATAAACAGCAGTCCTATAAATATTCCAGTGATTGATGGTTATCTTTCCAACTACCCACTTTTTTTCATTATGAAACATAGAAACAAAATTTGGTACTGTCAGGAAAGGAGTAAGAAGGAAGAGGTAGTGGACCCCATTCATTCATCTGTTCTTTCCCTTTAGGCAAGCACAATTGGGGTAAAAGCAAGTTAGGTCCCTGAAAAACAAGGAGATTTGATTAATGTGCCTCTGTGTTCTACTATATTAAGTGAGTTATTGAACAGCAAGAGTAACAACAACAATGATGATGATGAGAGTATCTTTATGATTCAGGAGGTATTTTCATATACATTTGATCTTCACATTGTCTCTGGTAAACATCAAGAGCAGATAAAGTTTAGACCTTGGATAAGTCACTTATCCTAATAACTCAGAGAGCCAGGATGAAAACCCAGATCTTCTGAGTCCTAGCCTAGTGTTTTCCTATCCCCGTTCATGGATTCCCACAGCTATGTACTTTTTAATTAATTAACAGGTATTCACTGAGTATCTTTTATGTGCCAGACAAGGCACTAAGGACATAAAGGATGAAATAATCCATCGTGTCAAGAGTTTATATTCTATACAAGACACCAGACGCATGAACAATTGTGGGCTGTTGAGAGCACTCTCAGAGCTTTAAGTTCAGTGATTTGGGTACTCTGAAGTATCATCAAGATGATCAAGAGACCCCTGATTGGCCACTGAGCAGAAGAGCCCATGGATGACCCAATGGATCTTTAAAAGGGAGTGACTCATTTTGAGTTGTCTCTTGCTGTTCTTTCCTGTTGAATATGTGAGCACCCTTCAAGCCTCTCAATGGAGGTGTCAGGACACGAGCTGGCTGCACCACCCACCCATCACTTCCCAGCTAGAAGGCAGGTCCTCCCCAGAAGCAAGCCAGAGCAAGGGGTTTCAACTAGGTGAGCATGAGCTTGGGCTGGACGTCTGGCTGCCTCTTCTGTTTTGTGTTTCTTTGCTAGTATAAGTGAATGAACAAGAACTTTAAGATAAAGGTGTCCAGACTTAGAGGTGCCCTTGTGAGTTTGAGAGGTCTGGAAGCCCTGTATCCATTAAATAGAGCTGACTAGCAGCATGGGAAATTTCTTCATTGAAGAAGACAACCATTGACAAAAAGAGGAGCCCCAGACCTGGCCTGCCTGGCTAGTAGATATGGACTTTGAAGGGGCAGTAGAGAGCCAAGGTGAAATGTAACAATACCTATTCAGCAATCCCATAAATTGCTTTATGTGCTAATTAGATTTTACATCACAACTCACTAGGAGTCTTTAAGAATAGTTCTAAGTTAAACTACTGAATCCTATTTCAAGCCTGCTGTGAGAGTCCATGAAGGTGGACAGAAAAACACTGAACTAGGAGTCAAAAAACCTTGTTCTATATACCGTTTTTTTCAATTACTAGACTAAGTGACTTCTATCTAAAGTCTCCCAGGATCAATGTGAAAAAGATATACTTGTGGGCTTTGTGGTCAGCATTTTTAAAAATCTGTACCTTCTGTTTTAGTATCAATTCTAAGACAAAGGAGCAAAAAGGACTAGGCAATTGAGGCGAGGGTCACACAGCTAGGAAGTATCTGGGGTCAAATTCGAACCCAGGTCCTCCCAACTCCAGACCTGGCTCTCTATCCACTGTGCTACCTAGCTGCTCATTTCAGGTTTTTTCCCCATCCTACACTTGATTCATATTGTACTGTGGACATATTTGTAATGCTCCTAGAGACCCTAGACATGCAGGAGATGTGAAAGAAACCAAAGTAAAAGGAGCCTACCACCTCTCACACCTACATACAGACCAGGATCCCCTAGGACTGAACTCAGCCTGATTACATGAAAGGATCTACAGGTCCTTTAGGGGAGGAGGAGAGAGTATGGCACTGCAACCTCTTGTCCACTTGCAGATCTGATGATTAAACATATATGAGTATATACAGAATAAACGCAAAATGAATACAAGGTAATTAAATACAAAGTATTTAGGGAGTAGACACTGGTAAGTTTATGGGGGAAAGTGTCAAGCAGAAGGTGATACTTGAGCAGTATATTGAAGGAAAAAGATTCTATGAGTCAGAGGTAAAGAGGAAATGTTTTCTAGAGTTACCAGGAGTAGAAAGTCATAGAAATAGGAACTAGAAGTGCTGTGAGTGAGGAATAGATGGAAGAGCAGTTTTATTGGATTGGAGAGTTCAGGAAAGATATGTAATGAAACTGGAAAGACAGTTTGGGCCAGGTTGTAAATGGGCTTTAAATAACATGAGGAGTTAACATTTTATCTGACAAGGCAATAGGGAGCCACTGGAGTTTACTGAGAAGGGCAGTGACAGTCTTAATAAATTTCTTGGTGGCATCATAAAATATTCCTAAGATAAGAGGAAGAATTTCAAGCACTGATCCCTGTTTAACAAAATTCCACATACCATTCTTTCATGACCACCCTCTGAAGTATCATGTATAAGCACAGATACCTTATCACTTATCAAAGACAGGACACTGGTAGGCCTGATGATTAGACAACGGCCATTTCTGAAATTTATCATCTTTCAAGAAATGAAAACAACAAACTAAAACAACAAATCATATGGTGTGGTTAGTAGGAAAATTAAAACTCAAAAATCCACAGCTTCACATAATTAAATCTGTCCTGTTTTAAGACAAGACTACTCTAACTAAAAATAAGGAGAAATAGACCAAAAGATACCCCCCACTGTCCTTAATTATAGAAGAGTTGAGAAGGAAACAGCTTTGGTACAACTTAGTTAAAACACAGCACTGAAAGGAAATGGAAAAAGAGAATAATTAAAATCAAAATGTCATTATTGTCTCTTCAAAGGAATTTATTGGACAAAATGATCTGATTGGCAGAAATACTTATGAGATTGTCTCTAATTTTCCAACAGAAATTTGTAGTTCAAAGATGAATGTAGAGGAGGATTGGTATCTACCCTCGGAGCTCTGTGATCTCAACCTCACATTCCTTCAATCTCAGGAAAAAGACAGTGGGGACAAAGTCAGCTTCACTTCGAGTTATGGCTCAGGATATCTAGCTGTCTCATTTCTTCACTCACTCTCAATCACATCAAATGGTTAAATCTCTATAACCCACTCAGCATGACCAAAATATAATGACTACATCATCATGGTTGTTAGTATCATTATTGCTGCTGTTATTAAACATTTATCGAACATCAGCAAAGTAGATAGCACAAACACAAAGTATTAAAAAAAAAGATCCTGCTTTGAAAGTAAATGTCTTGGGAGCAGCTGTGTGGTTCAGTGGATTGAGAGCCAGGTCTAAAGCCCAGAGGGTCTGATGAGTTCAAATCTTGCTTCAGACACTTCCCAGCTGCGTGACCCTGGGCAAGTCATTTAGACCCCCATATCCTAACCCTAACTCTTCGGTCGTGGAACACAGTATTGATTCTAAGATGGAAGGTAAGAGGAAAGGAAGGAAGGAAGGAAGGAAGGAAGGAAGGAAGGAAGGAAGGAAGGAAGGAAGGAAGGAAGGAAGGAAGGAAGGAAGGAAGGAAGGAAGGAAGGAAGGAAGGAAGGAAGGAAGGAAGGAAGGAAGAAAGAAAGAAAGAAAGAAAGAAAGAAAGAAAGAAAGAAAGAAAGAAAGAAAGAAAGAAAGAAAGAAAGAAAGAAAGAAAGAAAGAAAGAAAGAAAGAAAGAAAGAAAGAAAGAAAGAAAGAAAGAAAGAAAGAATCTCAGGGTAGCTAGGTAGCACAGTGGATAAAATGCCAGGTCTGGAGTCTGGAGGACCTGGATTCAAATGTAGGCTTAGACAGATTTTCTACCTGTGTGATCCTGGGCAAGTCACTTAACTTCAATTGCCTAGCCCTTGCCATTTTTCTATCTTAGAACTGATACTAGGACAGAAAGTTTTTTTGAAGAAGAAAGAAATAGCTATAGTTTTAACACTGCATTTATTATACAACAGGAGGAACTCTTTGTCCAGTGACATGTTTCTTTCTACTGGTACTGTCCTGTTTCTTTTATTCAATTTCTGTACTTAATTTGGGATTGTGCCTAAAGGACTATAAAAGAATATATGCCCTTTGATTCCATACTCCCACACAAGTCTATAGACAAAAGAGATTAAAAAAAAACAATTGAAAAGGACTTGTTTGTACAAAAAAAATATTTATAGCATCTCTCTTTGTGGTGGCAAAGAATTGGAAACTAAAAGGATGTCCCTCAATTGGGGAATGGCTGAACAAATTGTGGTATATGATGGGTGATGGAATATTATCATGCTATAAGGAATGATGAACGGGATGATTTTGAAAAGAACTGGAAAGACCTGTGTGAGCTGATGCAAAGTGAAATAATTAGAATCAAGAAAACATTGTACAACAGTAAAAGCATTATTGTAGAACAATCAAATGTGACAGACTTTGCTACTAACATCAATACAAAAATCCCGGACAATTCTGAGGGACTTATAAAAAAGAATGTTATCCACCTCCAGGGAAAGAACTGTTGGAATAAGAATGCAGATAGAAGTATGTGATTTATCATTTGTTTATTTGGGCATATTTTAGGGTTTGGGCTTTATAAGATTATTCACTTACAAAAATGAATAATAAGGAAATATGTTTTACATGATAATACATGTATAACCCAGATTGAATTGGTTACCAGCTCCAGGAGTGGGGAAGGAAGAAAGGAAGGAGACAATTTGGATTATATAACTTTGAAAAACTCACAAGGAAATGTGTTATTAAAATAAAAAATCAACTTCTGGCCTTCTAAAAATTTCTTGGCCCATTAAGTCTGCTCATTATTTTCAGGCGCCACCAGTGTTACTCGTCTCCAAGCTGATCTTTGGTGTCAAAAGTTATTAACACAAAGGAGTTAGAAAGCACAGAGGGGAATATGGGCAATGCCATGCCTGAATAGGATCACCAGAATCATCTGTCCCATTGGCCTTCGACCTAAACAAGAACCTCCACTACAAGACAGTGTCTTTGGTCTGCCAGATGAAGGTCTACACTGATCGGAACTCACTGCCTTCTAGAGTGGCCAAAAGTAGTGATGATACGATCAAATGGCTGAGAGGAAAGAAAATAGAATATTTTCTTAGAGTGCATTGCCAATTTGGTTTCTTCATCTTCAAAGATTCGTGCTATGATCAATGTGGAAACATCCTGCACTGACAGAAAATGTAATATACACACCCGAGACCTAGACCTTAGATGGTCTTTAGGAATTACTGTGGCTAAAAAAATTCATTAACTTATAGCTAGCCCCTTGGTGAGCATAGTTAGACTGGCCCATCCTCATATGACAGATGCCGGGCCATATCTCATCAGATTTATTCTCGAAGCCTTCTAGCTTGATAAGACCTCTCACAACTTGTGTTTTATTCCATAACTATTAAGAACCTGGGGCTACATCCACATGATGATGAAGTCAGATCAGAGCTTGCTGGATGGAAGTAACTCAGATCTCTTATTTGGAGTTGTTCTGTTTTGTCTATAACATCATTTTGAAATTTCACACTTTACAAGCCACAAACTTTTCTTAAAAGTCAAAACTAGCACCATCATGATTTTTATTTGTTTGTACAATTCCTTGAAACCAAAAACAAAAAATCCTTACAAAGTGTTCATGGTTATATATGAATATTATCAGTTTGTCAAGCCAAGTCCCACTTCCTGCTGTCATGTCACATTTTATAACTGCTAGGTGATATAAGTGGAAGAATATATTTTACCACCTTGAGCTACTTTTTTAGAGTAAGGGGAAAAAAAACAAAGCACCACACGCTTTTATTGCATTTTAACCAACAGAATTTCTGAATGCCAATGAATTAGTCACTTTTATGATTACTGGCTGGCCGACTTCCCTTGTCACAAACTGAGAGCTTCAGCAGTGTGCATGACTTGTATCCTCATGAGTACGGGAGAAGATAAATGACTGACATTGCTACCAGTGAATGATGAGATTTGTCTTTATCGGTGAAAATAAGGTCATAACTAAGCTCAGCTGTTGCCTATTATATGTAGATTATAGCTATGTCTCTGTTTATAATGTAATGTGAGACAGTATAACATGTTGAGCTTGAGTCTTCCAGGGCATAAATTGTCCATTTTTAAAAGCTACATTAAGTCTTTAAGGCCAACTAGGGTAGTATTTAGTACACTGATGCCACTCATCAATAAGCTCCTTTACTTCTGATCCGTTTTTCTGAGACCAGTCTGGGGGAGAGATGCTTTAAAGAGTCTTCTGGTTATTTTCAACAAGAGATTTTTAAATGGCATAATGAATTCTTTGAGGGGTGTGGGGTACAGGCTCATGAGTGCATTCATAAAAGAAACTCATCAGGGCAGCTAGGTGGCTCAGTAGATAAAGAGCCAGGCCTGGAGACAGCAGGTCCTGGGTTCAAATTTGACTTAGACACTTCCTAGCTGTGTGACCCTGGGCAAGCCACTTAACTCCCACTGCCAAGCTCTTATCAAACTTGTGCCTTAGAATCAATACTAAGATAGAAGGTAAGGGTTTTTAAAAAAAATAAAAACTAATCTACAACTTATAGTCTCAAGGACTGGCCTGGAGAAAGAGAAATTAAGTGGTTTGCCTGTGTAATCACAGTTTGTAGCTTTTAGAAGCAGGACTTGAATTCTTGGTCTTTTTGATTCCAAGGTCAACCTGCTGTATCACACTGCCTCTCCTATTGAGCTTTTGCTGGGTTTTCTTAGAATTCAAAGTCTGCCATCTCATTTCAGTGCATTCCATTTAGCTCTTGGGAATGGGAAGAATGGTGTCCAGCATCCTTCTCCGTTCTTTCCTGAAATGTTGAATGAATGGTCTGTCTATGGCTCACACCTGCGAAGATGGAAAATCGAGAATATTTCATCAAAGCCAGGCTGTGTAGATACTAAATCCTGAGAAGAGGGGTACTCTTTGTACCCAGGGTTTTCAAGGATCAACTCCAAAAACAGCAAATGGAGCTCCTTTTTATGTCCCTCCTTGGTATGGAATTTTCAAATTGACTTATGTTGAAGCCTCATAATAAGTGTGCCCATCCTTAGCTGCCTCTGCAAAAACAAGTAAGTAGATGCAGGTGTCTGCACAACTCAATAAAGTGAATGTTAACATCCTAATCTGATTGAACTGGCAAGCTTTTTAGGTACAGAATAATACAAAGAAAAAAGCATGAAAAGCAATGGGTTGGGTTGGAAAGGAAGGGACACGTGAGGGAAAGATGCAAAAAACCCCATAATACATAGGAGAGAGGAAGAGAGGTTACCAGTGCTGGTTAGTGACACCCCCAGCTAGCTTACCATGTGCCCATACTTAGCATTACCATAAAGAAGCAGGAAGAGTCAGTGAGCAGCAATGGACTTGAGACTTGGATTCTAGCTTCAACTCGGTGGCAGATTTGCTACATGACCCAGAGTATGTGACTTAACCTTTCCGTTTCTGGCCAAGATGGTGGAGTAGAGAAAACATTCACCTGAACTCTCCCAACATTCCCCTCTGAATGACTTTACAATAACACCTCAAGTGGATTCCTAGATTGGCAGAGCTAACAAAAGGTCAGGGTGAGACATGCTTCCAGGACAAGACCACGCAGGAAGTCAGAAAGAGAGATCTGGGGCACGGGGTAGAGGTCAGCTTAGAGCACACGTGTACGAAACACCAGGCGGACTAGGCGGTGGTGACGGACTTCAGGAGCGATCAAGCCAGAGACAGTAAAGGGAACTGGTCAGAAAGAGATTACAGGGCTAGCTAGCCCTGGGTAAAGGACCGGACTCTGGCAACTCCATTCTCTATAACCCCTTCTGGGTCATTGTTCAAGGAAAGAAAGGAGCGCCTTTGGTTAAGAGAAAGTGCAGTTTCACTTCCCATACCAAGGGAGAAGGGTCACTGAGAAGCAGAACTGATTGCAATATGAAGGGATTTACCTTTCCTAGGGAAAGAACATAGTGCAGACCAAGAGAGAAATGATCACTCCTCTCACCAGATCACGACACCTTGGAAGTACCAAAAACAAACCTCTGGAACTAACTCTGAAAATAGCAATGTGGGGGAAAGCCTGAAATTTGAGACAAAGCTCCTTTTCACACAAATAAAGCAAAACCTAAACAACTGGAAAAATATTAATTGCTCATGGTTAGGCTGATTCGATTTAATAAAAATGACAATTCTACCTAAATTAATGTACTTATTCCATATGATATCAGTCAAACTACCAAAGAATTATTTTATAGAATTGGAAAAATAGTAACAAAATTTATCTGGAAAACAAAAAGTTAAAAATATCAAGATAACCAATGGAAAAAAACTTAAAGAAGGCAGATTTCAAACTATATTACAAAGCAATAATCATCAAAGCAGTCTGGTATTGGTTAAGAAAACAGAGTAGTGGGGGCAATTAGGTGGCTCAGTAGATTAAGAGTCAGACCCAGAGATGGGAGGTACTGGGTTGAAATCTAGCCTCAGATACTTCCCAGCTATATGACCCTGGGCATGTCACTTAACCCCCATTGCCTAGCCCTTACCACTCTTCTGCCTTGGAACCAATACACAGTATTGATTCCAAAACAGAAAATAAGGGGAAGAAAAGAAGAAAGAAAGAAAGAAAGAAAGAAAGAAAGAAAGAAAGAAAGAAAGAAAGAAAGAAAGAAAGAAAGAAAGAAAGAAAGAAAGAAAGAAAGAAAGAAAGAAAGAAAGAAAGAAAGAAAGAAAGAAAGAAAGAAAGAAAGAAAGAAAGAAAGAAAGAAAGAAAGAAAGAAGGAAAGAAGGAAAGAAGGAAAGAAGGAAAGAAGGAAAGAAGGAAAGAAAGAAGGAAAGAAGGAAAGAAAGAAAGAGAAAACAGAGTAGTGAGGGCTTCTAAGTGGCTCAGTGAGAACTAGGTGTAGATACAGGAGGTCCTGGGTTCAAATTTGGCCTCAGATACTTCCTAGCTGGGTGACCTGGGCAAGTCACTTAACCCCAGTTGCCTAGATCTTAATGCTCTTCTCCCATGGAAAAATAGTTAGTATTAATTCTAAGACAAAGATAAGTGTTTTTTAAAAAATGAAAAGATGGTAGATCAGTAAACTAGATTATATACACAATACAAAGTAGTAAATTATCATAGTAATCTAGTGCTTGATAAACTCAAAGATCCAGTATAAAAATTGCTAGGAAAAGTGGAAAGCATTTTGGCAGAAATTAGGCAAAGATTAATATTTCATACCATATACCAAGATAAGTCAAAATAGATAAGATTAAGATATAGAGGGTAATAACATGAGTAAATTATAAGAACATGGGAAAATATACCTTATCAAATCTCTAAATGAAGGACCAAAAAATGGGAGATAGAGAAAATTATGGGAGGAAAATAGGTGTTTTTAATGACGTGAATTTTAAAAGTCTTTGCACAAACAAAACTAATGTGGCCAAAATTAGAAGGAAAACAGGAAACTAGGAAAACATTTGTATATCAGGTTTCTCAGATAAAGGCCTCATTTCTCAAATATGTAAGGAACTAAACCAACTTCATAAAAAATAAGAGCTATTCCCCAACTGATAAATTATCAAGGGATATGAATAGGCAATTTTCAGAAGAAGAAATCAAAGTTATCAATAGTCACATGAAAAAACACTATATCACTACTGATTAGAGCAAAATAACAAATGCTGGAGAGAATGTGGAAAAATTGGGGCACTAATGCATTGTTGATGGAGTTGTGAACTAGTCCAACCATTTTGGAGAACAATTTGGAACTTGGTTCAAAGGGCTATAAAATTGCACATATCCTTTGATTCAGCAATACCACTACTAAAGGTCAAAGAAAAGGAAAAAGAGCCAATTTGGTTTGTTTTAAGATATTTTATTTTACCAATTACATGTAATACTATGTTTTCTGAAGTTATAAGATCCAAATTGTTTCCCTCTCTATTTTTTTCCCTTCCTTTCCTGGAAATGATAAGCAATTTGATCTGGGTTATACATGTATTGTCATGTGAAACATTTCATATTGCTCATTGTTGTAAAAGTATACTCATACAAAACCAAAGCCCCAAATAAAAACATAAATAAACTAAAGTGAAAAATCATATGCTTTGGTCGGAATTCTAACCCTAACAGTTCTTTCTGTGAAGATGTATAGCATTCTTTGTCATAAGTTCATCAGAATTATCCTGGGACATTAATGCTGAGAGTAGCCTAAGTTTTCACAGTTGATCATCCCACAATATTGCTGTTAGTGTGTACAGTGTTCTCCTGGTTCTGCTTATTTCACTCTGCATCAGTTCATGTATACCTTTCCAGTTCTTCCTAAAATTATCCTGTTCATCATTCTTAAAGCAAAACAATATTCCATCACCAGCATATACCACAATTTGTTCAACCATTCCCCAATCAATGGACATCCCCTTAATTTCCAATTTGTTACCACCACAAAAAGGGCTGTAAGAAAAAAAAAAACTTTTTGCTGTAAGAAATGATGAACAGGACGATTTCAGAAAAACCTGGGAAGACTTAAATGAAGTGAAATAAAGTGAAGTGAGCAGAACCAGGAGAACATTATACGGTAACAGCAATATTGTAAGGATGATCAATTGTAAAAGGCTTAGCTTCTTTGCTCAAGATAGTGATCCAAACACATTCCAAAAAACCCACGATTTTAAAAAATGCTATCTACCTCCAGAAAGAGAACTGGTAAACTCCAAATTCATATTGGAGAATACTTTTCCAAACTTTCTTAATTTTTATTGCCTTACTTTTTTTCTTTTGCAACATGTCTAATATGGAAATATGTTTTTCAAGATTTTGAATATGTGTAACTAATATCAAATTGCTTGCCTTCTCAAGAAAGGAATAGGACAGGAGGGAGGGAGGGAATTTGGAACTAAAAAATTTTAATGATTCTTTTAAAAAATTAATTGGGAAATATTTAATGAAATAAATAAAAATTCTTTTTAAAAAATAACTTCTCAATTTCCCTTTATTTATCTAGAAAATAATCATAGCACTGATGCCTTGAGGGAAGGAACTTTTAGTATTTTATCTTTATATCCACATTACTAGCCCAGTGCCTGACACAAAGTAGGTGCTTAATAAAAGCTTATTGATTGATTGATTGATAATAACTCATTTATATAGTGCTTTAGAATCTATGAAGTACTTTCCTTATAATAGTACTTGTGAAGTAGGCATAATACCTAACCTACCTATCTTGCAGAGGTATTGTGGGGATCAACTGAGATAATACACATGAAAAGTACTTTAGAACACTGTAAAGTGCTATACAAATATATGGTTTTATGATGATGATTATTATTATGCAGCTAATTATGGATCCACAAAGTAAAGCTCACCAAAAAACCAAGGTCAGCTCTTTAAAAAGCTGTTCTTTCCCATGTGACATAGTGATTCCCTGTTTTGCTTAAGGGAACAATCATGGGAGAATGCCATTGATATCCACTGTGAACCTCAAGGCTCTAATTGCAATAAAAATCACATACATATAGCACACGAGTTGGTGAGTTATTTATAATGGAATGCAGATAACAAGTTTATATTAGTAGCTTTTTTTGACTCACTAAAAAAAACACCATGCTTTGTTGCTTGATTTTTAATGTACTGGAAATCTAGGGGTAAAAGCAGTGGGTCAAATTATTGATGCAAAGAAACAGTAGGAGCTGAGGGGGTAGAGAAAGAAAGAAAAATCCAAATAAATGTCTCTTTTAGGGGGTAATTGACATCTGAGGTTAGGCCACATTCCAGAAATCCAGACCAAGGACAGAGGGAAAAGAACCAACCACATCTCAAATGTCCACAGAGAGCCTTTGGTCTTAAGGCTCAACTGAAAGACACCCACACAGTAAACTGCCTGGTATTCAATTTATTCTCTGCAGAAGAATAAAGGACTGAGTCAATGCTGCAAGGATGTGAACTTGGACTTCCAGGGAGAGGGAAGCTGCTGGTTTAACCACTAAACCATCCCCTTCAGGCAGGGGAAGACAGACATTAAAGTACATGGAAAGCAGTCATATCCTTGATAAAAAGAATGTTTCTGTTTTCATTATCATTTAGGACTGAAGTCAGTGTTGAACAATAATAAGAATCTTGCTTGAAAAAAATCCACCAAAATCACAGGCATACACAATAAAAACTCTATTATGGGCTTTTGTGCATATAAATAGTTTTAAAAATGAGGCTGCTAAGGCTGGCATCTCAGAGGCGACTAGAGAAAAGTCATGTTTATATATTCCAACAGTTGTACCAGTCACAGATCTCAGCTTTCTCTATCAAAATGAGTTGGGTAATTTTTTTCAGAATGTGTATCAGCAAAGACAGGTTGGTGGGGAGGAGAAGGGAAACACAAATAGGAGGAAAAGCAACACAAAGGATACAGACAAAAGACCAGATGTTCTAGGGGGAAAACTGAAATGGAAAAAAATGCGACAAAATGGAATTAGGGTTGGTTTACTAGGCATTCTTTTATATAATTTGATTGTACATAAACTTGGGCTTCCTTTTGTGATTTTGCCTTTAAATAATAACAATTTAATATGGCTCCGAGGCCATTTTCATTGTTTTCTGCTCTTTTTGAATTCAAGGCAGGCAGCAATTAGTGTTCAGCTGGAACTTAATGATACCAATGCTATTGCTATCTCTATTGGGGCAATCCCATGTACACAAACACAATCTGGAAATCTTCATAAGGAATCCCAATAAGAAAAAAAAAATGAGATGGGTTGAGTATTGCACCCATTATGTTAGATTTAAGCTTCACTGTTAGGAATTTAAGACACATATAAGGAAGAAGTTCCTCATATTACCGTTGTTAGACACTTAAGTGAATGGTCAGCAAAAAAGTGAAATCTCTTTTTCACCTGATCTTTAATAGAATGGTCTCATCTGTCTGATGATCCTTCCCAAAGATAGTAGAAATGACCACAGGACTTTTTAAGGTCTCTTTCAGATCATCAGCTCCATAACACATATGTGATAACATTAGGATACACAGTCACCAGTTGGCTAAACATTAAAATACAAACTCAAAGAAGGAATTGTGAAATGAACATTTTGTTTCTTTACAAGTTGTAGCTAAAGAATTCACTTTGATTTCCATTATGGCATATTAACTCATGGTTTGGTTTGGTTTTGATTTTTCTGATTTCTTTTTAATTCATATCATTTTCTCTTCCTTTCATCTTCTGAGAGGTCACTTCCCAAGGTTCCTTACCTAGTAAATATATAAGACAAGGGGGCAATTGGGTAGCTCAGTAGATTGAGAGCTAGACCTAGAAATGGGAGGTCCTAGGTTCAAATCTGGCCTCAGACACTTCCCAGCTGTGTGACCCTGGGCAAGTCACTTAACCCCTACTGCCTAGCCCTTACCACTCTTCTGCCTTGGAACCAATACACAGTATTGATTCCAAGACAGAAGGTAAGGGTTAAAATATATATATATATATATACATATATATATATATATATATATATATGACAACACCCTTGCCCCAACCTCTATGTAAGTGACTTTCTGGGACTTCCTGGGTAAGGGATCAGGAGAAGACAGTGTTACTAGCAGTAGCATATCATTGTGTGTGGTACTCAGATCTTCATTTTCAGCCCTCTTCATCCTCCCCTACTCTTAGTCCCTTCTCTTCCAGTAATTTCAAGGCATTAGTAGAATGAAAAGTACTTCTCTCTAATAAAAATCTTGAGGAATCCTAGTGTGCAAAGTCACACTTTCCAAATCAAAGAATTTGAGACTTGGATGTGACTAGCCATACAGTCTGGCCCAGTGATGGTAAACCTATGGCACAGGTGCCGAAGGTGGCATGCAGAGCTCTCTGTGTGAGCATGAATCACCACCTCCCCCCCAGCCAGAGTTCATTACTAGAAAGGTAGAGGGACTTGGGTGGAGCTGCTCCCCTCCCCTTCTCCACCCAGGATGAGGCCATTCCTCACTTCACCTGCCCCTCCACCCAGCAGCCCAATGGAAGCACTTTCTCTTTCCCCTGTGTGGGATAAGGGATGGGCAGAGTTCATCCAGTACTCAGGAGGGAGGAGAGGTAGGACATTCTTGGGGCAAGGCAGGGTACTCTGCCTAGGGGATGAGGTGGGGGGCGGGCCCTGGAACTCCATCTCTATCACTATCAGTGGTCTGGCCTATACCTTAATGAAATCCCCACTCCATCATATATAACAAGTGACCTTCCCATTTCTACTTGAAAACATCTTTAGGGGCAATTTGGGAACATGCCCAAAGGGCTATAAAGCTATACATACCCTTCAATCCTGTAATACCACTACTAGGTCTGTATCCCAAAGAGATAATAAAAAGGGGGAAAACCTACTTGTACAAAAAATTTACATCAGCTCTTTTGTAGTGGCAAAGAATTGGAAATTGAGGGATTGTCCTTAATTGGGAAATGGCTGGACAAATTGTGGTACATGTTGGTGATGGAATACTATTATACTATAAGAAAACATAAGCAAGATGATTTCAGAAAAAAAGCTGGAAAGATCTGCAGGAACTGATGCAAAGCAAAATAAGCAGAACTTAGGGAACACTGTACATGGTAACAGCAATATTATACAATGATCAGCTGTGAAAATTTGGCTATTCTCAGCAATGCAGTGATCTGGGACAATCCTGAAAGACTTATGATGGGGAATGCTATTCACCTCCAGGGAAAGAATTGGAGTCATATTTCGCAACAGTGTACTTTTGGTTTTATTTTGGGGGTTTTGTTATATATGAGTTTGGTATGTGTGAATATGAGGTTATGTTACTCTTACAACAATGACCAATATGGACGTGTGTTTTGTATGAAAATAAAAATTAAATTAAAAAAAATTCTGAGCACTTCAGAAACTAAGAAAAAAGAAAGAAAACATCTCAGGATAGGAAACCCACCCAGCCAATTCCACTTTTGGATAGTACTCATTACTGGTAAATTTTTCTTGACATCAAACCTAAACAAGGCTCTTTGCCACCTACCCACTGTTCCCAGTTCAGTCCTCCAGTATGACCCAGAACAAATCTATTCCCTCTCCTTCACTTCAAGCCCTTCAGACACTTAAAGATGGTTCTCATGTCTTCCTCTGGAAAGTATTCTTTTCTCAAGGCTAAATATGCCCATTTCCTTCAACCAATCCTCCTTTAATATAAACCTGCACCATTCTGGTTGCCCTCCTCCTTAAACCAAAGTATCCAGAAGAGAAAGCAATACTCTAGATAATTTCTGACCAAGGCATACATGAAAGGAATAACATTCCCTAGGTCCTTGCCACTTAGATAGGGTTAGTTTATCCCAAGGTCCTACCCTATGCAGATTTGAAGAATAATAAAGATATAATGCCTACTCTGTCCCAAGGCACTGTGCTAAGTGCTTAAAAATATCTCATTTGATCTTCAAAACAACTCTTTGAAGTAGATGTTACTACTACCCTTCCCTGCTTTTTTAAAAAATCCTTACCTTCTGTCTTAGAATCAATACTAAGTATTGGTTCCAAGCAGAAGAGTGAGTGGTAAGAGTTATTGGGATCAAGTGACTTGCCCAGGGTCACACAGCTAGGACATATCTGAGACCAGCATCTCTCATCTCCAGGCCTGGCTCTCTATCTACTGTGTTATCTAGCTGCTCCTTAGTATTCCCCTTTTATAATTAAGGAAAGTGAGGCAAATAGGTTTTAGTGACTTACCCAAGGTCACCTAGCTAGTAAGTACCTTTAACTATGCTGCACTAGTTTTTCCTTAAAAAGTATTAAAATTGTCTTAGTTGGCTTATAGCTGACTAAGTCTCCAGCCACTTGATGCAGCTTATTGGTGACCTAAGTACCAAAAAAGTCATGAGCTTGAGGAGCTTCAAGTGGACCCTCATTTACAACTGAGAGGCAAGGAAATTATTTTGCCCGGAATGAAGGCTGTCCACTTTTTGAGTATCCATTCCATTTTATGACTAAGTCAAAAATCCCCTTTTACTGACTGATAACTGTTCCTTAAATGCCTTATTTCATTTCAATCTTGAGTCTAGAGTATTAGCCTGATCTGATACAAGCTTGGCTTACTAAAACAAAGTACAATGGGATTATAGCTCCCTATTGCAGGAAGTTATACCTCTCTTAATGCAATCCCATGTCAAAACAGGTTTTGAAACTGTCATGTCTCTCTGTTGACTCATATTAAGCTTGTAGTCCACTAACACCCAGAGATCTTTTTCAGAACAACTGCTCCCTAACTATGCCAAAGTTCTAGCCTATCAAAACTCGTTGGGATTCCAATTCTGTTACCCAGTGTGTTAGCCACCCCTCACAGCTTTGTGTCAACTGAAAATGTTGATGATCATGTCGTCTATGCCTTTATCTAAGTCACTGGCAGCATTAATCAGTATAGAACCATGCAAAGATCCCTGGAGTATTTCACTGGAGATCTCCTGCATGCTGAGAGAGAGCCATTAATAATTACTCCTTGGTCCAGTCACATCCCTAATACTAAATTCATCTAGTTGCATTATCATCTAATCTGTATCTTTCTGTGTCCACAAGGATAGCATAAGATACTTTATCAAAAGCCTTGCTAAAATCTAAGTAAACTATATCTACAGGATTCCTCTCATCTAGTTTAGTAACTGTCAAAAAAAAAGGAAATGAGGTTAGTCTGACCTGGCCTGTTATTGATGAAGCCATGCTGACTCTTTCAAATCACCACTTTTTCTACCTAGACACTCACTGGCCCTCTCTTTAATGATTCATCCTAGATTTTTCCCAGGAGTCAAAATCAAGCTCGTTGACTTATAGTTTGCAGACTCTGTTCTCTTCTGCTTTTGTAAAAATGAAAACATTTGCCCTTCTCCAGTGTTGTGGTGCCTCTTCTGTCTTCTGTATCTTTTAACTATCACTGAAAGTGACTCAGCAATCACATCTACCAATTTCACAGCATCCAAGGATGCCATTCATATATATGTGCCAACTGACAACTTCATCAAGGACAAACAGATGCCCTCCTGCTTTCTCCTTATCTTAGGTATCTACTTCCCGTAGGTCATTTTTGTCCTGTCATTTTTAGGGCAAAGATTATTCTCTATGTTATCTAAGAATTGAGTAGCTGTATCTTCTCTCTGCTGTCAGTTATCATCACCCCATTCATCTCAAGCAAAGGTCTTCTCCCTTTTTTGATGCTCCTTTTTTTCCCAATAGAGTTGAAAAAGAAAATCCATTTTTGTTATCTTTGGCTTTCAATTACAGCAATTATTCTGAGCTTTAGGTTCCCAGGACCTAATGCTTACAGGACTATGCCATGGTCTTCAGTTCACCAACTTTTACCTGGCATTGTTTCCATGTTCTGTAACTATCTCTTTTTAAACTATTTCCAAAATTTCCTTGTAAGATGGCAATGTGAAAGATTGTGAAAGAGCCCACCTCTCCCACACACACCCCAGGAAAAATCTGAAAAATCATCCCAGCAAGAGCAATGATAAAGAAAACTGAAGAGAAACAGAACTTAGCTCCTTCAATCAGACCAGAACTGCACAAAAAAAGGTTGCCAGAAGCTGGCAAAGGTCTGGAAAACCAGCATGAGTTCTGGTAAACAGATCTGAAGTCTGCAGGCTCAGGGAGACAGCTCATGCCAGGTAAGTCAACACAGCCCCAGTAAATGAACCAGAAACCTGCAAATGGTGGGAGAGTGGCTACCCAAGGGAAGCCAATGAAAACTCCAGAAATGGCTCTAAAAACAGAAGCCAGCCCTGGTCTGTCAAAAATCCTACAGGTTACTGTGTAATGAGGTAGGTCCACTTGTTCAATACTCAGAATTATGAGAGCCACAGCAGGAAATGGATATTAGTTCCTTCCCCTTTTCTGCCTTTTTAATTTCTATCTGTCTTTTAAAACCCAACTTAAATACCATCTTCTCCAGAAAGCAGCTGGATGGCATAGTGGATAGTGTGTTGGACTTGGAGTAAGGAAGACCTGAATTTGAAGCCCTCCTAAGTCAACCTACTAAGTATGTGACAAATTATTTCTTTTAGCCTCAGTTTCCTCATCTGTCAAATGGGTTTTTATAATAAAAGCTTTCCATGAATTTTTTACCCCAAGTGAATAATGACTTTTCTTCTTCTCAGTTGTCATATAGCACTTCGTTTATTCCCCTTTTAAGCTATCCTTCATTATTTATATTATTGTTATTTTTATATGTCATATCTCCCTACTAGACTATATATAAGCTCCATATAAGCAAGAAATGGGTCTTAGCTATATTTTAATGCTCCCCTGGGCTTTAGTATGTGGTAGGCACTCAACATAATATTGCCAACTTGAATCATGTTGCCAATCCCACCAATTCTTCCTTTGAAATATAGCTCCCATCTATCTCTTCCTTTTCTAGTGCAATCTTAGTGGCATAATACTCCCTTTTGATTATCTTATTACCCATTTCAAAAACCTTCACTGCTTCCCCTAAACTAGTAGGAAAGTCCAAAGGACTAAACCTGACATTCCAGGCTCCATGATCTGATCCTAATTTATCTTTTCAGCTTTATTATCTATTATTTCTCTATTCCAAGTCAAATCAGTTTACTTAATGTACTCAGAAATCACCTGAAGCTTTCCTTCTTCAACCCTTTTGCCTAAAATCCTTCCTCACCTTCCTAATTTATATAAATTTTCAACTTCCTTTAAGAGCCAGCTTATACCTCCTTAGTAAAGTCTTCCTGGAAAATCCCAGTCTAAAGTGATCTATCCCTACTCTGAAAGTATTAGACATTTATTGTCTGCATCGTTTGGTAATTTCTCATCTACTACCTTGTGATATTTCTCCTGCTGTTGTCTTATGTTGCTATTTAAATATCATATCATTAAACTTTTCATTTGATAGATGGATAAGCCTAAACTAGATGGGTAGGGATCATGTTATAGGATCACAAGATTTAGAGCTGAAAGCATCCATATCGTATTTCTTTGTACCCCCATAGCATCTAGTACAGTATCTCTATATACAAGATGCTCAATAAATATTTGTTGATTTAAGGTTGAGAAAACAACAACATTCCTTTTCAGCTTATGTTGGTGATCTCCTCTGTGTATTGCAGGAAAAGGTTGTCTGTCAGATAGGTCCTGGAGCTCAGCAAACTATTCCTACATCTCAAGATAAGCCCTTCATCCTTTTTTTTTTTGGCTTCTTAGCTCAAAACTCAAATTAGAAGTTTAAGAGTCTCACCAAAAATGGGGAATCCTAAAGAGATTCTAAATTCAAACCAAAAGATGATGAGTTTAATTTTGACTGATGGCATTTATCCTCAAAACTAGGATCAGGAGAATATGATGTAACTTTTTACTATCTTGCACTTGTAAAGTGTATGCCTGAAGGCACACACAGACACACTCTAACCTATCTGAAATAGCATAAGCTTTAATGAGTAAAATTTTGAACTTCATTCACAAAGTCTATGGAAGTGGTAGCTAGGTAGCTCAGTGATTGAGAGCCAGGTGTAGAGACTGGAGGTCCTGAGTTCAATTCTGTCCTCAAACACTTCCTAGCTGTATGACCCTGGGCAAGTCACTTAACCCCTATTGCCTAGTCCTTACCACTCTTCTTCCTTGGAACCAATACATGGTATTGATTCTAAAACAGAAGGCAAGTTTTTTTTTAATTCTGTGGAAGACAATAACTTGATAAACCAAATGGAAATGAATATACAGACCCAAATTCCCTTTACTTGCTTGGACAGAGAATAACACTATTCCATTTAATTTTTCATCGATTAGATTCTAAGATCCTTGAGAGCAGGGTTCATGATAGACAATTCCATGAGTTTACTTTTCCATTTGTCATCTAGAAGTCACACTACATTTTCCCATAGAAATAATATTATGATTTTACAAACTCTAATTAACTGTAATAACTCATCTCAGGCTCTGATGATGAAAGTACCTCCTTCCTCTTGTAAGAGAAGCTGATGAATACAGGAGCAAAATATTTCATCTACCAACTATCATCTGATTTTACTTAACTGCTTTTCTTGGTTACAAGGGAGAATTTAATAGGGGAGAGTGTGGATCAGGAGATATCAGAAAATAATTGGGCTGTAAAAACAAAAGGTGTCAAAATTAATTTTTTTAAAAGATGTTATGAATGTTAGTTCCCAATCCAGCTCACAAAAGCCTTCATAACCCATAATGTACCTGAATAGAGTAACAGATTTATTTCAACTATACCTAATTGCCCCTTACATCATTGTTTCTATGAAGAAATGCTGCATATCTCCCCTCCTTGTGGATATGAGGGGAAGGAAGTACTATAGATACTCCTAGCCACTAATATCTTATTAAAGCACCTCATCTGTATCAAAGAAAACATCTGTAAAGTAATGAGTCCTCCCCAGACTCAGCCATCTCTTTAGTAGATGGTCTGTAAAGGTGGTTGTTCATAAATTAGAAACCATTTAGCTATAGACTAGAGGCACTGCATTTTAGTGATGAGAATTGAGCTTGGATTTTAGAAAGCTTTGAGTTTGAATCCAATCTCTGGTGGTTGGTAACATTGTGACTGTGGGCAAGACACTAGATTTCTTTAAGATTCAATTTCTGCGTGTGTAAAATAAAGACAGTACCAGAATTGTTTCTTGGGTCAAACAAGATAATGATTAGAGTATGTATGATGTAATTTGTAAACCTTAAAGGGATTTCAACCTGTGATTTCATTGAATGTATGGGTGAGGAAACTCTATCTAGTTACAGGTTGATAACTTATCAGCAACTTACAGTCTTAGACTATTGCCTGATGGATTGAGAGATCAAAAGACTTGACCAGGGTCATAGAACCAATATACATCAGAGGCAACACTTGAACCCAAGCCACCATGGCTTCAAGGTCAGCAAATTACTAAATACAATAATATTCTTATCACCATAAGTTTGCAGCCCACAATTAAGATGGAGAAAGAAGGAAGGAAGGAAGGAAGGAAGGAAGGAAGGAAGGAAGGAAGGAAGGAAGGAAGGAAGGAAGGAAGGAAGGAAGGAAAGAAAGAAAGAAAGAAAGAAAGAAAGAAAGAAAGAAAGAAAGAAAGAAAGAAAGAAAGAAAGAAAGAAAGAAAGAAAGAAAGAAAGAAAGAAAGAAAGAAAGAAAGAAAGAAAGAAAGAAAGAAAGAAGGAAGGAAGGAAAGAAGGAAAGAAGGAAAGAAGGAAAGAAGGAAAGAAAGAAAGAAAGAAAGAAAGAAAGAAAGAAAGAAAGAAAGAAAGAAAGAAAGAAAGAAGAAAGAAAGAAAGAAAGAAAGAAAGAAAGAAAGAAAGAAAGAAAGAAAGAAAGAAAGAAAGAAAGAAAGAAAGAAAGAAAGAAAGAAAGAAAGAAAGGAGGGAAGGAGGGAAGGAAGGAGAGAAGGAAGGAGGGAAGGAAGGAAGAAAGAAAGAGAGGGAGAAAGGGAGTGAGGGAGAAAGGGAGGGAGAAATGAAGAAAAAGCAAAAAATAAAATGTTCAAGCTTGGTGCCAAAGAAAAAATAAGAAAAAGTATTTCCCTCTGTTCTTTGCATAGGTGAGGATATGGAACAATGCATATGCTGTAAGATTCTGATGATGCATTAGTTTTGCTGAACTGTCTTTTGCTTTCTCTTTCTATTTTACTTTTAATCACTTTGTGATTTTTAATTGTGATTTTTTTTTTACATTTTTAATTACAAGCAGTGTCTTACTAGTAGTGGAGAAGAAAAAGGTATATCTATGTAAAAATATAAAATATAAAAACAAAAAATATCAGTAATTTTAAGAAAATTTTTCTAGTCCTTATTTAGCTATTGCTTGTACCATTTTTATTTATTAATTTAATCTATATTTAAAATCAATCTATAAAAAACAAAAGATATTAATCTTTTTATAAAATTCATAGTCCTTATTTTGCTATTGCTCAAAATATTTTTATTTATTAATCTAATCTTTTAAATCTTTTAAAATATGTGGATTCATGATATCAGAATAAAGAAGTAATGACTACCAAAGTCAATCACAGCTCTAGGTATATAATTCCACCAACTGACTATAGTGTTTTTTTTAAGCTTTTACAAAAGGATATTTACTTCAGAGATATAACAAAGGCAAATGTGCAAACATTTCCCACCCCCAACACCTCAGTGGCACACCCTCCCCTATGTCACCTCAGTCTTAGGGAAAAGTAGGATCAGACTTAGCTTAGTTCCTACATAGCACTGATACCACCAAGCTAATGTCCAAAGGCAAAATCACTGCTGAAAGGTCCCAGCTACTGCTGGGAACAGGGCAAGAACATACATTACTGGAATCTCAAGCCCCTAGTGGTTCTTGGGCTTCCAGAAACATATTCTCCAGACCTTTTGGCACTCCCAAAGTTGGAACTTCCAGATTAATTTCCTTCAACTAAAATGAAAGCGCAAAAGGCCCATTTTCACAAGGCTATGTTAGTTTCAAAGGGGGAAAGTCCCAAGGTTTCTTCTTTTATAACATTTTCCCCTATCAGACACTTTCAGTAAAAGTATCAAATCAAGAGCAGAAATATACTGAGAAAACAGGCAAAAAGAAAGGCTGAAGATCTCTTTGGCCAGTGCCCCCAGGTCTAGCTATATACCCAAATGATAAAGTTTCTCTTAACCTCTCAGTTAGTAGACCAGAACTAGGTACATAAAGTCTAAACATGCTTCAAACTCTCTCCAAGGCAATTCCATTACGTATCATCATGTCTCCTGGTAGCAGGCTCCCCACACTCACTCAGAGGGGTAACAATGTCAGGAGTGCTCTGTACACATGCCAGTAGCCACTTACTCTCCTGTGTTTAAAAATTTTTGGATTCTCAAGTAAATCACTAATGATGCATTTTGAACACATTTTCATGTACCTAATTCAGAATAGTTCTATGGGGCCTCAGGAAGGCAAAAGCCCTGTCTTTTACTTGATTCCTCAGTGTCATACAGTCATACAACTATCAAAACAGTTAAAGTGACCCAATCCTATTATATGTAAAGATGAAAATCAGCATTGTCCACAAAGTTATGAAAATTTGACAAGGAATATTTGACAAAGTTTACTAAAGATTACTGATCACTTATTCATCAATATGGACCTATCTTGGTGCTTGAAATGCTTTCCCCAACCCAAAGGCAATTAAACACATTACTAATGAAAGAAAAATAGCTTCCTGTTTTAGAAGGAAACCTAGTATTTAAGGAGCTTTTCTAAACTACTCACATGGAGAATCATCATCTGGAAGTTTATCACCTTCAGGGGAGAAACTAAATAGCCTAAAACCTCCTCCATTATTTTCCCCAATGTCATCCAACTTAGACTAGGAAAAAAATTCCAAATGTCCCTTTCTACACAGCAAATCCTGTCTTTAGGGGTCCCTGTACCACAGGTGATCCCCTCAGAGGTCCAGGAAATTTTCCACTGGGTCCCTTTTTTCAAAGAATACCTAAAAATTTCCCCAGTGAATCCCTGTCAAGGTAAGGGCAATTCTACTAGAATTTGAAATTCACCCAATAACAACACCTGTAAACTCAGAGGATGTAGTAAACAAGGTCAAATGAGCAATATAGGCAAGGTTTCAAGTAAAGGAATTAAGCATAAAGTGTTGGTCAATTGAGGTTTCTAGGCTTTTAGGAAAACCTTAGCCTATGGACTTGCAAAGGCACAAGGGTCTCACAGAAAGGAAAGCAATCTAAATCTGCTTAAATGCAAATGGAAAATATGTACATTTCTCAAGTAGGCACACTAGCATTTTAGTGATGCAAAATTCATACTTCTCTAGTTCTCCTATTAGTCTCAATATCAATATGTTCAGAATGTTCAGAATTCAGGAAAACAAGAGATATCACTATTTAAATGTTGAACAAATCAACAAATCCCAGTTTGCAAATGTTATGTATCTCAAATGAAACTGACTTTTAAGGGAAACATACATTGGAAAAATAACTGTATGTACCATGATAGTTTAAAACAAGAGAGAAATTATTTCATTTTATGCTATATTTTTGCCATTTGGGGGGATCCTACAAACTGGGGTATTCAAAAATGAAAATCTGGCATAAATAATCTGTGTAGAGGTTCCTGAAAATGTAAAGGGCCTAATTTTATCCCAAATGAGGCCACAGGTGTAATAGGTATGTTATCCCAGAACCAGGATGGCTACAACCTCCCCCTTAGGGTTCTAGAGATACCTGGAGAAGTTGGTGGCATCTTTTATGCAATGCCATTGTCTCAAACCTCTCACTCTTCCAATTCTCCTAGTATTAGCTAACACCAGTTTTATTTAGTGATTGAACATCTATTAATTTTTAGAAATGGATATTTACTTCAAAGATATAGTAAGAATAAAAGTATAAACATTTCTTCCTAAGCCTCTGGGGATATTGGCCCAGACTTAGCTCCTTTCCTAAATAGCATTGCTCCCATCTAGTGTGCATCCAAATGCAGCTTGGCCGAGTTCTTGCTGGGTTGGATCCCAAAGATCACTTCTGAAGGTCACTCTATACTCCTTGGGGTCTCTATGCAAGCTAGATAGGCTACAAAGCCTGGTGAGGACTCAGACTCAGCCCTTAAATTTCCAGAAGCTTATTCTTCTGACCTTTCAAAACTATCAAGGTTGTAGTTGCTTATCCCTTCATCTAAAAGAGAAAACAAACACAGAAGGACCAGCTGAGGTCCATTTTCATGGTGCATTGGTCAGTGTCAGAGGGGAAAGAAGATGATGGCCTCTTTCTTCACAGTATTGTCTTTCACCAGACACCATCAGGGAAGGAGTCAAACCAAGAGCAGAGATCCACAAAGAGAAAGCAGCCAAAAAGAATGCTAAACTACTATTTTCAATCTGGTAAAAGTTGCTGAATTTTCCATCCATTAAGCAATGGCTTTTGAGATATTTTCAATATTTGCACATAAATTTGAAATAAAAGAAATCATCAGTGGAAAGTATAAATCTTGGGTTCAAAGAAGTAGCTTCCTTCTCACTCCTCAGAGAGAGGATTTAAACTTGAGAATAGAGAAAGTTTTTTTTCTTCTTCCAACTGTGATCTCTCAAGCTGATTAAAGAGCATAATTTACAAATTTTGAAAAAGAATCAAAATGCCTACAGTTCCCAGGTCTAGAAAGATGGAGCCTCAAAGGCTGTAGAAGTAAATAAAACTAGAACCTTATGGTTCAATAAAAAGTATGTAAGCCCCAAGCTCTTTTACATTCTAGAAAAAATATTAATGGCATCTCTTAAAATGTCAGATTTAATAGAAAATGCAGAATGAAAAATCTTTTAAAAATGTTACAAAGACTTTCTTAATCATGCCTTTGACCCTATCTCAATTCTTCACACACACACACACACACACACACACACACACACACACACACACACACACACACACAACTGGCAGTTTATACTAGCATTCCCCCAGATTTGATCTATCTACCACCCTCTCATAATGAGATTGAAATATCATGACGATATTTTAAATGTAAAATTTCTATCATATGACACTGTGGGTTTACAGGAGGTTTCTATCTCTAAATGAAACAGTTATCACTCATTCTTGGTGGAAATTGAACAGTGAAACAAAAGGAGGGAACCCCTCAAGGCTTCTCTTCTGTACATATTGCTTTAAACATTAAAAAAAACAATCAGTTTTGTGTCTTTGTGATGTCTTCATAACTATATTCTGGATACAAAATAAATCAGTGGGTTGATATAGGTAAGATTTTGTTTCAAATTTTCTATCATCTTGGTCTAACCAAGCTAATTTGGCCTACATGGACATCATTACAGCCAATTTTATACTTGTATGGTCTCCTGATGAATGGATTGGTGTTTTGATTTCTTCTTTAAGGACATTATTTCTGCTGCTCTACATTTCAAATATTCCAACAAATGTAATTGTCTTAAACATATTTTATGAAGTTCAAAATGTTTATTTTAAATCAAATAAAGATTAGTACAGGCTGTTTCCTTTGGCAAGAAGCTGTTGTGGTAGAATCTCACATATGAATCATAGTCTTTATATTCTCAATATTTGTTCCTTCTCCCTTTACATACAGAGATATGGAATTCATTTCAATGAATAACATTATTTGAGGATTTAAATTGAACTAATTTATAAAAATACAATACCCACACCCCCTCCCCACCCCGTTTCTATGTGTCCTAACCCTCTGAGGTTTCCAGGAAGCCCTCTACTTTTTCATTATAGCATGCATTTCTATATATGCCACGAATATAAGAATTCAGGGACTAAAACATAATATCCATCTTTTCCATTTATAATCTCTCCATTATCCTTTTATTACAAGGTTTTAAATGCATTAGCTGTCATTATAAGATATGAAATGGAATGCAGGTTTTCAGACAGCTATATTCAAAAACAAAAAAACTAAAATGAGCTGGGAAATTCTGTGCAGTACAATCTTTAAATTAAATTTAATTATGCATAGTGATCATGTCATAAAAATGACAAATGAAAACTTAATTCTATCAAAAAACACTAGTCCAAAAAAAATAAAAGAAAAATAGGTGTGTTCATATTTTAAATAATTTTCAGTGACTAACCATACAACTTCATTTTCCCTGCACAATGTTTCAAGAACTTGGGATCCCACCCCTCTCATTGTTCCTCTTCAGCTCAATGAATGAAGTGTAGTTCTAATTAATTTTGAAGCAGTAATACTTTTGAGCTTCTTGTTGAAAGGCACTATTAAAATACAGAAGGTTTCTGTAACAAGCAACTGGAAGCATTTTGATAGGAATAACCTACAAGCCTGAATGCCATCTCCACATTCGACAGGAAGGGAAGTTAGCACTATAACCTCAAAATCAATGAAATAGCATCCCTTAGTGGTGTAGAAGGAAATTACGTGGTAGGGGAAAAAGGTTAACTGCACAATAAAAATCCTGCTGAGATACACAATTTGCACAGAGAAAATAATTCTCATTTTTTAACACCAAAAATGCTCTCAAGCAGAACATTTTACAGCAATCACTGCAAAGTGGATTATGGGGATTCACAGTGCTTTCAGAATATCAAAAGGGAGTTATAATATCTATAACAAAAAAAGTGAAAATCAAGGATTAACAGCATTTAATGTATATGAAATTAAATTACCCTTTAATACAACAGGCATCATAGCAACCATTTCTCTTTAAATGGATCTTCCACTGAGTTGGGACACAGATGAAAATAACTATTTTGGATAAATTTTGTTATTTTAGATATTAGCATGACTCTTCATCACTGACTAGTTGATTATAACACCCAATAAATTCTGAAACACTAGCTAAGACTCAGTAAAGTTAAACCAGCTATACAGAATGTGTGGGAGAGCTGGTACTTAAATTCCATAGGTCCTAATTATCAACCCAATACTTAGTTCCCTTAGCCCTGCCACTGGACTTCATACAAGGATAAAGTTTTCATCCTTCCCTTCTGTCACTATACATTTGGCAGACTGTTCCAAATATCTTTGAAGAATTTTGGAGAAAATTCCATGAGCTTCTTCAGTAACCTATTCAAGCAATTAAGTTTCAACATCAAGCATTTTTTTCCCTTCATATCCAACATCCATCAGTATCACTTGAGTGAAGTGCTCTCCCAAATGTGAGTCAATGAGATTTGTCCTAGCAGGTTCCTGAACAAGGGTTCTTAACATGGCATTTATGAATTTAAAAACTGATAAATATTCCAATAGATTTACTTTCATTTGTAGTTCTCCATATTTTATTTTATCTAAAAGCATTATTCTAAGAAGGGACTCATAAAGTTGATTTCATTGCCAAAGGATTCCATGACACAAAAAAAGTTAAGAATCCCTCTTCTAGAAGAAGCTGCCATCCTTGAAAGACTAATTCTTTCCCTACTACAGAATCCCTCCTTAGAATCAGTATGGAATAGAGGAATTGCTAAAGGCTGAACTAAATGAGGATACCCAGAGATCCAGCAAAAATGGCTCAGAAGTCCTCAGCTATGCAAAAGATTACTGAGGGATAGAATGTCATATTATATATATTTCCCTGTGCATCATATTGGGAAACAAGAGATACATATTGCTTACATTAAAGAATAATTCATGGAGGAATAAAGTGAAGAATGGTATGTTTCAATCTGCATTTGGCCTCTGTTTCTTTCATGGTGGTGGATACCCATTTTTATCATGATTCCTTTGAAGATATCCTGGATCCTTGTCTTGTTAATAAGAATTAAGTCATTTACAGTTGTTCACCATACAGAATTGTTACTGGGCATAATGTTCTCCTGGTTCTGCTCACTTCACTTCTTTCATTTCATATAAGCCTTTCCAGGATTTTTTGTGATCATCTTATTTGTCATTTCTCTGTCCCATTCATTTATTTTTTAAGAAACAATACAAGGGGTGGACAAAGTCAATATAATAAAAATAACAGTCCTGCCTAAACTAATCTATTTATTCAATGCCATCCAAATTAGATTACCAAAAAGTTATTTTATTGAATCAGAAAAAATAATAACAAATTTCATTTTAAAGAACAAAAGGTCAAGAATATCAAATGAATTAATTTTTAAACTGTAATGGAAGGAAGTCTAGCAGAATCAGATTTTAAACTATTATAAAGCAGTAGTTATCAAAACCATCTGGCAAAAGCTAAGAAATAGAAAGGTTGATCAGTGGAATAAAACAGACATAAAAGAAACAGCAATAAAAGATGATAGTAACCTTGTTAAAGTAAAGATCCAAGTTTTAGGGATAATTTACTATTTGGTAAAAATTGCTGGGAAAACTGAAAAGCAGTTTGGCTGAGTTAGAAGCTAGGCTGCTCAGTGAATCTAGAGCCAGGACTAGAGTGGGGAGGACCTAGATGCAAATTTGGTCTTAGATACTTCCTTGCTGTATGATCCTAGGCAAGTTGCTTAACAGCAGTTGCCTTGCCCTTACTACTCTTTTGTCTTGGGACCAATACTGGGATTGATTCCAAGACAAAATGTAAGGGAGGGAGGAATAGGGGGGGGGGGAGAAAAAGAGAGAGAGAGAGAGAGAGAGAAAGAGAGAGAGAGAGAGAAGAGAGAGAGAAATCTGTATAGACCAATATCTTACACCATTAAGATAAGATCAAAATGGATACATGATGTAGATATGAACAGAGATATAAGCAAAATAGGACATAGAGTATATTACCCATCAGATCCATAGTAGAATTTATGAATATATAAGGGATAAAGAATATGAAAGTATAAAGTAGATTATTTTATTACATTAAATTAAAAAGTTTTCATATAAATAAAACTAATATAGTCAAGATTAGAAGGAAAGAAGAAAATAGGGGAGAAATTTTATAGACAGTTTCTCAGATAGAGATATCATATATCAAATATATAGAGAACTGTCAAATTTATAGGAATATGAAATATGAACAGAAAATTTTTGAACAAAGAAATCAAAGTTATATATAGCCATATGAAAATACTCTAAAGCATTACTGATAAGAGAAATACAAATCAAAACAGCTCTGAGATATCATCTCATACCTATCAGATTGACTAAAGTGATAATAAAGGCAAAATAACAAATGTTAAAAGGGATGTAGAAAAATGAGGGCACATATACTGTTTGTAAAACTGAAAACTTATGCAACCATTTTGGAGAGCAATCTGGAATTATGTCAAAGATTTATAAAACTGTGTATACCCTTTGACCCAGCAATACCATTCTTAAATCTGTTATCCAAGAGATCAAGGGAAAAGGAAAAGAACCTTTATTTTCTAAATATTTACATCAGTTCTCTTTGTGGTGGCAAAGAATTGAAAACTGAGAGGATACTCATCAGTTTAGGAATGGCTGAATAAGGTATATGATTGTGATAGAATATTACTGTGCTGTAAGAAATAAGAAAGTTAAAAAAAAGAAATAAGAAAGTTAATTTAAAAAAAAACATGGAAAGTCCTATATGAACTAATGAAGAGTGAAACAAGCAGAACCAAAAGAACATTATATGCAGAAAAAGAAATATAGTTTGAAGATTGAGAAAGTCTACTTCAGAGAAATAACTAATGAACAGAAATATGTACAATACATTTTATATATGTATTTTTTGTCAAATGATACCTTCTCTAGTAAGGAGAAGAGAAGAATATGTGTGAACTTTAATGTAACAAACAAAATAATGAAAAATTTTAAAACAATACAAGAAATTATGAGCTCAAGATTGCCAATTTGGGTATTTGGACTGGAAGTAAATTCTTATCTTAACCCATGAAGATAATAAATTGGATGTAAATCCCTCAGAAGACCATAAGTTCTTTGCCTACCCTTTATAAAAATGCACATCTGGTCACCACTCACAGTATGATAACCCTTCATCAGTAGTAATTCAGAAGTTGTTTGCTGATGACTGCACTCTTGAAACACATATGCAAGTAAGCATGCAAATGATTAACAATTCCTTTGCAGAATAAGCACACTGATGCCAAGCCTGAAGAAGAATCAAGTCATGCACCAGGAGAACCTATTCCTAATTAACTATTCTCATCAGCAATATGGAGTGGAAAGCTGTCACTAAATTTTGCTACCCTGGCATCACATTATCTAATGGTACTCTCATTGATAATAGATTAAAAAACCGAATCAAGAAGGCTAGTGTGTCTTTTGTGAGGCCAACTGATCATGAATCGATACAGCACCATGCTACAGATCAAACTAAAAATATTCAAAGTGGCAATGATGTTTAAACCTATATGCAAGAATGCATCCATTCAGCTTATGCTATAGAAAAGCTTGCCACCATTAATTGGGCTGGAATAAACTGAAATGAAGGTAACCACAAGTAAGGACAACAAAAGACACATTTTTGTTCAGTTTTAACCAATCATATATGCAGCATGAAATGCTGACTATACGGACAGACCAGTCTGAAACTAAGGGAGCAAGCACAAGATAGTTTAAGAAAAGTATTGTGCAATCTTTGAGACAAAAAAGGACAGCATTTTCCATTTTAGATTATAATTTCTTAGGGAGTAAGCATGGTTTTTCTTTAACATACTTTACAAATAGCCTATTGGTGCAATACGTGTACAGATGCTTAGTAAGTACTTAAAATCAGTAGAGTTTTCCTTTACCTGAAACCACTAACAAAATATTTTGTAGTAATATTTGTAGTTTGTCCTATAAACAAAAAATGATAGTGAAACATAAAACAAATTGCTTTGTACAGTTTATTATTGTTACTATTTAGTCTTTCTTTATATCCCCAGCAATAAGCATAGTGTCTGGTGTTTTTAATAGAGGTTCTTATTGATTTGACAGTAATTTCAGGTATAAGGAAAACTCCATTGATTTGATTAATCAGTCAATAGTACATTATGATGTACTTACTTTGCACCAAGTCCCATACTAAGTGCCTCAAATACAAAGACAAAAAGAAATAATAATCCCTGCTTATATCTATCAAAGGAAACTAAATGTTCGTGTGCATATATATATGTATACATATACATGCATGTGCACTTTTATCTACAAAATGAATATGAACAGAATTCAAACTAAATACAAAATTGTATTTCTTGTGAAGGAAGGACACTAGAAATTAGAGGGATAAATAATATCATTCACATAGTTCTTTAAAGTTTGTATTGTTGTGTATGTTCTCATTTGATCTTCACAACAAATCAAAGTGTCTTATCTAAAATTTCTTATCAATCAACTCTGTGCCTGGAAGGATTCTGCATATAATAGGAATTTAATGTTTGTTGAATGAATAAATGAATGAAATCAACTAATGATGAAAAACTAACAAGTATGCTAAGTTCCAGATCCCTCTGAACAGCTTAGAAATCCTTAAGGCTCTTTTTTTTTAATAATGAAAAACTCTCAGATGTGAAATAAAATTTATTATGATCTTATAGCTTCCAAATTTTATGTAGTGACACCCTGACTAGTAATATCTCATTCTAGGGCAACTACTGTACTTTTCACCTGAGAAGTCCTTCAGTTAACCCAAAAATTAGACTGCAGATTGTGGTTACAGGAGGGTCTCTCAAAGTTGCCTAATGACAAAGCTCAGTTTAGCTTGGTGGTGGTGGGAGATGTCAGGTAAGGTGCTCCCCTACTGTCATAAGGTTATGCAAGGATATCAGTAGCAAATTACAACTACAAAAAGCTATAGTCACGATTATCTCCATCTCTCCACTCCAAGCATTTTTACAAGCTGTCTCTAGCCTGTAATTGCCTTAACTCCCCCTCTTGGCTTCTAAGTCTCTGTTAAAACCCTACCTTCTGCGACAAGCCTTATGTGATCTCCTTTAATGCCAGAGCCTTTCACCAGAACTTATCTCCAATTTATCTCGAGTATTATATATATATATATATATATATATATACACATATACACACACACACATATGGTTATAGATATGAATTGTGTATGTAGTTGTCTGTCGGTGCTGTCCAATTGTTCATGATCCCTTTAGGCATTTTCTTTACAAAGATACTTTTCTTTCTCCAACTCATTCTACAGATGAGGAAACTGAAGCAAATAGGATTGTGACTTGCTCAGATCGGACACAGAAGTGTCCGAGATCAAATTTGAACTCGAAGTTAAGTCTTCCTGACTCCAGGTTAGCACTCTATCTATCCACTTGGCCACCTAGGGGGTCGTTGTTTGTGTTGGGGGGAGGTATTTATTATATATATTTATATAAAATACACTTGTCAGCTCTTTTCTGTCGTCCCCTCTTTTAGAAGATGGGCTCCCAGAAGAGAGGGTTCGTTTTTTGTCTTTGCATCTCCAGTGCTTTGCTTAGTGCTGCGTGGACAGCAGGGGCTTAATACCTGTTTGTTGACTGGCTTCGAGGGGAAAGAAGTTGCAGTAATTAACACTCGATAATTATACTGCTTCCCGTGGAACTGGAAGCCTTTCATGTATTTTCTCCTCCTTTCCATTATCTCCACAACCGTTTATTTGGGGGTAGGAAGATTCTTCTCTCCTTGCCCTACCCCCAACCTGAGGGTCGCTTAGTGACAGAGCTCTGGCTAAGCCACGGAGACCCCAGTCCTCAGGAAGGACGTTTCGGGCCCCCGCCACTGCCACCTCCGAGGCCCCTAGAACGAGGCGGGGGTGGCCGTTGAGCCCCGCGGAGCGCCCGTACTGCCTGGGCCGTAGCGAAATCAATAGCAGCTTGAGGTGCAGCTCCAGCCTCAGGTCTCCGGGAGGCACCGCGCGTAGTCCAGGGCCGGGCCTCTCGAGGGCGGAAGGGGGCGGGCCCCAAGCCGCGGCCTCGCCTCTTCCCGCTCCCTGGCCTAGTCGCCGCCATGCTGCAGAAGCGGGAGAAGGTGCTCCACCTGAGGACGTTCCAGGGCCGTACTGTGCGCATCGTAAGGGAGCACTACCTGCGGCCCAGCGTGCCCTGTAACAGCCCGCTGTGCCCGCAGCCCGCCCGCTGCCACAACGGTCAGAGCTGGGGAGGGCCTGGGGAGGGAGAGTGGGAGGAGGCTACACGAGCGGGCGTTCCCGGCCTCTGCCGCTGTGGCGCCCCCCGCAGGGGAGGGCGGAGACGAAGAGAGCAGCCCCCGACCGTGTAAATATGGGGCCTGCGCCTCCTCGTGGCGGCGGAGCCGCGGGATGGAACTGGGACCGAGACCTGGTCGGGAGGTTGTAAACACTTGGACGTACGCTCCCGTCCTCTTCCAACTGGGGCGTGAGGATGCCCGGCGAGACCGGAACCTGAGCTGTTGGGGGCGGGGCGGGAGTGTAAAAACGAGCCGCACCCCTCTCGAGGAGGAGATGATAAACCCGGGGGCCTGTGCTCCTCCCCACGTAGCTAAGGCGCCCTCTGGAGGCGGGGGTGGGAAGGCAGTCGGGCGCTGAATGGCAACACTGGGCCTGCGCTCCTTTGCTCGATGTTTAGGCGCCCCCTGGAGCTAGCGGTTTCTTGGGCTGATCCTGCCCCCCCCCCCCCATGTCTCTATTTCAACAGAATTGGTTTTCTTTGTGATTTGTAATTGTAATTTAAAAGAAACATCAGAAAGATTTAGGACTCCTGCTCCTAGGGTTACTTCCTGTCTACTCCCTCTCTATCTTGTATGCACCTATTTGGGTACGAGTTATCACATTGTCATCTCCGTGACGGCAGGAACTGTTTGGGTTCCCTCCTCTTCGGTTTAGCCCAGTGCCTGGCTTAGTAAGAACTTGGCCTTTGCTTGCTTGATCTCAAGTCACTTCCTCCTTCTGGGTTAGAGATTCCTTATCCTCAAGATGGATGAGTTTGAAATATTTTATATTCTTGCTTTAAATCCCAGGACGCCGTCGATGCTGCAGTGCAATGATGGCTGATCCTAACTTTGCAGGGCTTGAAACCACAGAGGAAGTCCTTTTCTTCTTAAGCTTAAATGAGCATTCCTGATTGTGGCAGTCCTCCCAGATAAGAGAGAAGGGTTGATTCTAAATGAAAACTCAATTGCTGTCCCAGAAATGGCCCTTTAGTGTTCAGAAGTTACATCAAGTCATGGGTATCCTTGTTGTTGTTGAGTCTGTTGTCCCTTTTTGACCCCATTTGGGGTTTCCTTAGCAGAGGTACTGGAGTGGTTTGCCCTTTCCTTCTCTAGCTCATTTTACAGATGAGGAAACTGAGGCAAACAAGGTTAAATGATTTGTTCAGGGTCACACGACTCCTGAATGTCTGAAGGTCTATTTAAACTCAGGTCTTCCTGACTCAGTGTCCAATCTGCTGTGCCACCCAGATGCCCCCGTGATACCCTGGGCATCCTGAAATGGCTAGTTCTGTGCCCATCTCCTTTTTCTGTTGATATAGACATTCCATTACAGTGGTGAGAGTCACCAAAGGCATATTTCACCCTTATTGTTAGTTTTTTCTTTGGTGCCCTACACAGATGTCTTCTCTAGTTTGCTTTCAAGATTACCCTCCGTGTGTGATAGTGAACTTAATAATAGTAGAGCTGAAAGAACCTGAAGTATCATATATCTATGTTAAATATCTGGCCCACCGCCACATAAACTGTGAGAGAGCCCATATTATCATTCCTCTAGGGGAAGCTGTTTGGATGGGGAAGGAATGAACCACTGGCACCATTTGGAACCCTCAACTTCAGGGCTTGGTGGAACATTCATGGTCAAAGTTGGATAAACCTAGATAGAAACTGTCTCATTTATTGCCCATTGTCAAACAGCTCATTTAATTAACATCTTCATTATAGATCAGCAACATTACCCTCAGAAACATAAGGTAGAACTCCAGCATGAAATTATATTTAGAAATAATAGCATTTTATTCTTCTCTGGAAATTGCCTTATTCGTAGTCTTCAGATATGGGTGGCTAGGCAACGATGGGTTAACGCAGAAAATCTAAGTAATCCTAAAATCCTAAAAGTTTGTTTATTTTTGAGAAAATCTATCAACTTTCCCAAAGCCACTCTGGCATCATAATAAACCATGTTATGTTTTTATTTATCCCACCTTTAGAAAAATGAAGCTGCTAAGTTTACTTGCTCTTTGGCCCTTTACCAAAGTAGATTTGTCTTGTCTTTTAAAAACCATGCAGGGTAGTTAAGGTTGTAAGTTATTTCGTACACTGGGACTCCGCGACATGGCAGTGGTAATAAAGCAGCCTTGGAAGTGTTGTCTCATCTCTTAAATTTTGAATTATGTTCCAGATGGGAAACTTTTGTCCAGTGATGTGACTCATTATGTTATCCCTGACTGGAAAGTTGTTCAAGATTACCTTGAGATTCTTGAGTTTCCTGAGCTGAAAGGTATTATTTTCATGCAAACAGCCTGTCAAGCTGTACAGCATCAAAGAGGACGAAGGTATTTCAGTTTTGCATAATTATTTACTTGTGATTTGAACTTGTTTAAAAGGAAAGGCCCTATATTGGGCCTGGAAGTAGGGGTGGGAGTAGAGGGTGCCAAATGGTTATTTCATGTAAATGAAATTTTGGAACTAATCTGTTTTTCACTTATCTAATAAGGAATAATGAAAGGCATTTTTGTAGTGGCTTTATTTCATGATTTTTGTTTCAGCAAATGACTGAAGCATAATATAGCTCATGTCCCAGTAGATTGGTGTTTAAAGTTACAATCAATGCAGCTATGACATTATTTGGTCTGCATTTGTGCTCTATGAATGCTTTAGGAAGTAGATTCCTGATTTCTTTTCAGTGTCCTTAGCACTTTAATTCTAATATGTATATACATGTGTATGGAACTCTGTGTGCCTATATATGTTTATATACATATGAGCATATATATATTCTTTCAGAAATCTTTAATAATTTATTGAATAAAAAGCATTTTGGTATTTTCTTTAAAATCTATGCTTCTCCATTGCAAGTACATATAAATCATATTATCTAATAATTTATTTTTTATTTTGTTTTCAAAACTCTTACCTTCTGTCTTAGAGTCAATACAAGTATTGGTTCCAAGGAAGAAGAGTAGTAAGGGCTAGGCATTTGGGGTTAAGTGCCTTAGGGTTTATGTACTAATAAGTGTCTGAGGTCAGATTAGAATCCAGGTCCTCCTGACTTCATTTCCTCTTTCCACTGAGTCACCTATCCCTCATCTAATGGTTTGCTGAAGGATGCCTAAAATAAACTCCTCTTTTGTTTGGAGAGTCTTACTGTAGCAACCATTCACAATAATTGAATTTGTTAAACAAAGGCCTTCTGGCAGAAGCCTGTCTAAAACTCTTTCTTTATAAAAATATCTAAATGAAAAAAATAATTGACGGATTTTAAAGCAGAAAAGCTTTAACAATGTTTTTGTTCCATTGAATGTTATAAGAAGATTCTGTGATTGAACCTGGAGACCATTCGTTATTGAGAGATAGCATATTAGAGTTATTTATATAGGCCAACCCAATACCTAAAATCATTTAAATATGGGAGTTATGTATTCTTATTAAACATTGAAGTTTCTTCATTACTTGGCAGTGAAAGATGTAAAGTGTTTTTATTTGTATATTAAAATGATAAATTGCCTTTATTACATGTCCTGTTCATAAAAATGTGCATTAAGTAGATTGTGTGTAGGATTTTCAGATAGAATATGATTAAATGAATTTAAAGATGATCTTGTTCTGACACTAAGGTAGAAATATTTATACATTTCCAAGTTTAAATGCAGCTCCAGGTGTCATATTTCAATTTCTGCTACTAAAATCAATTTGTTGTTATCATTTGAATTATTGACACAATGTAGAATCTGATACTTTGGTTTTTTTTTAAATATTTTCATTTGAAAAGACTTTTAAAGCAATACCCAAATACCTCCAGATGTAAAGAGATGAGTTTTAAATATCGTTTTCTCTAAAATGTTTCTAAACAAATCAATCTGTTGAAAAGCAATTTTGATTTTCCGATGCTAAGCACTGTTGTGAATTCTCTAATAATTGGGATTTATGCAATAGTCTGATAGACACTGTGCTCACATAGTTGTTTTTTAACTAATAGTCTATATTGAGCACCTCCAGTTTGTACCCTTTTGGAGTATTTCAGGAGTATAGAAGGACCCTGCCTTTCACTCCTCTGCAATTCTGGTTGGGAAAACGATGGCTAACCAACTCTTAGCTCTTCTTCCCTGGAACTTTTCTCCATCCTGGGTCTTCTCCATCAGCCAGCTCCACAGCCTCACTTAAGTCTCTGGGTCACTCTCAAGTCAAGCCAGTCCCCATTCGTGATGGGAAAATGAAGGACATGCAACAACAATCTGTCTCCTAAAGGCCCTTTCTTCCTGTAAGGCTCAACCCAAGGGAGCAGCTAGGTCGAAGCAGTGGATAAAGTCTCAGATCTTGAGTTGGGAGGACCTATGTTCAGATTTGATCTTGGACACTTCTAGCTGTGTGTGACCCTGGGCAAGTCACTTAGCCCCAGATGTCTAGCTTTGGTTTAAAAAAAGAGAGAGAAAAGAAAAAAGAAAGAAAAAGAAAGTTCAGGGACTATCTAAAGCCTGAAACCTTTCCTATTTGTGCCCCCACCCCAGCTACTAACCCTCCCTTCCAAGCTACCTCCTACTGAACTATTTTTCTTTGTCTGTATTGATTGGCTTTACTTTCATGCTGTAACCCAGGGGTCCCCAAACTACAGCCTGAGGGCCACATGTGGCCCCCTGAGGCCATGTATCCAGCCCCCACTGCACTTCCTGAAGGGGCACCTCTTTCATTGGTGGTCAGTGAGAGGAGCTCTGTATGTGGTGGCACTGCAAAGCGTGGCTCATGTGTAGTACTACTTCCGGTGACATAATCCTTTAGGTGAAACCTTAGAATTATGTGGCTACACAATGGGAGACCGCTGTCAGCATGGTGACCCATGATGGGGGGGGGGGGGGGGGCGGAGTTCCGCACTGTGTATACTGCTGCCTGGTTAGGGTTAGGGTTAGGGTTGGGGTTGGGTTTTTATAGTCCGTCCCTCCAACGGTCTGAGGGACAGTGAATTGGTCCCCTGTGTAAAAAGTTTGGGGACCCCTGCTGTAAGCTCTTTGCCAACGGGAATTGTTTTATTCTTTGTACTTGTTTCCCCAGCAGCAGGCCCAGTGCCTGGCACTTTATAAATACTTAGCGATTGACTGATTATAGAAGTAAATTCCACTTTCTTTACCCCCAATCCACATTCCCATTCCCAGAAGCAGCTTTTATGCCAGGCCTCCCATTCCTTTTCCTGGAGTTCCCTCAAATCCCTGTTCTAGTTTTTTTTTTTTTAAGCTTCGCCTTACTAAGTATGGGTTCCATGATAGAAGAGTGGTAAGGGCGAGGCAGTGGGGGTGAAGTGACTTGCCCAGGTCACAGCTCCCCAAATTTTCTCCCCCTGTTTCTGTGTACAATGTAAGCACCTTGGGGGCAGGGACTGTTTTTAGTTTTTATCTGTGTGTCCCCAGCCCCTTGCAAAGAGCTGGTTGATTTGGACTAAAGGACCATTCCCCAGCCACTTAGGAACAAATACAAGCCCACACAATAACCTCTAGTGAAAAATCAAAAAGCGATGGGGTGGCCTTCTTGGAGGAGACATTTGAACTAGACCTTTCTTATTCAACTCTATTGAAGTCTTAGATTGTGGATTGGTGGAGGCAAGGAAGAACCTTAGGAGAAATAGCACCAGCCAAGGGACTCAGGAGCTTTTTGCTCATTAGGCAAACTTTTAGCTTTGTGTTTACTCATTGCAAACGACATGGTTGATATTATTTTTAGAATATTTAAGCTTTGCTTAAGTTTTAGAAAAGGTAGCAGATTGAATGCTTAAGAAAATGATGAGTAAAACACACACACACCCATCTGCATATGCTGAATGGGAAGACAGGCTCAAAAACCTCAGCTTTTAAGGTAACCTTTTCCTGTTTCTTCCCACTGGGACTGGCTAAGGCTATGGGTATGTAAGTATTTTTGATTCTTTATGAGCGGTTTCTTATGATGCTTGTAAATAACACGTGTCATTCAGGAAGCTTTTGATTCAGGGCAGATGAAGTTCTATTAATTATACAGAGGCTAAGAGAAGCACGCTTAACCTGAAGCCAGGAAACCCAGACAGCTCCCTTGACTAAGTCTCCCCATGTCTGTGCTTACATTGTTCATGTCTTGGGAGCTGGACTGGGAGGAGAGTTTAGATAAAACATTGGTCCACGACCTAAATAACAATAGCAGGTGATAAATGCTTGGAAGTTCAAGCAGTCTTTGGAATGAAGTCCAAGAAGAAAGAGAGCAGGAAAAGCTTCTCTTTGATGGGGCTTTTTTTTGCATTTAATTTTTTTCTCAATTACATGCAAAGAAAATTGTTTCTCTTCTTTTTTTTTTTAATTTTGAGTTACAAATTCTCTCCTTTCCTCCCCTTCCCATTCCTTGAATAGGCAAATAATTTGATATACATTATACATGGGCAGTCTTGCAAAACCCTAGGGAAAGCATCCTTGAGAGGGCTTCTGGTGTTCAGCAATGGGTAGGAATCCACCAAGAAGACATTCTAGGGCTGGGGAGCAGTGTCAGCCACTATCCAGAGGCAAGGTTTAAAAGACTCAGGAAAACAGTGTGAGGCCAGAGAGTGAGGGACATGACCTTAAAGCCCCTCACAAGCAGGCTTCTGCCTCTCTTTCTAGTATTATTATACATTGTTTTCCTTTGGGTGCTCTGAGGTTCATCCAAAGGGCCTTTGTGACTATTCTTTTTTTTTTTTAAACCCTTACCTTCTGTCTTGGAGTCCAAGGCAGAATAGTGGTAAGGACTAGGCAATGGGGGTCAAGTGACTTGCCCAGGGTCACACAGCTGGGAAGTGTATGAGGTCAGATTTGAACCCAGGACCTCCCATCTCTAGGCCTGACTCTCAATCCACTGAGTCACCCAGCTACCCCACTTTGTGACTATTCTTGATGCCAGACATCTCATACTTCCCTCTCCACATCTTTGTGGCTCTCCTGGAATATATTCCATCCTCACCTCTGTCACTTCCAATCCCTAATTTTATTCAAAGCTTGGCTTAAGTTCTACCTCCTCCAAGTGGTCTTTTTTGATCCCTCTGAGCTATTAATGTCTTCCCCTCCCCAAATTACTCTGTGTGTGTGTATGATATAGATGTATTTTTGTATGTGTACATATACACACACACATATATATGTTGTTCAGTTGTTTTTTAATTGTGCCTGACTCTTGGTGAACCCATTTGGGGTTTTCTTGGCAAAGATCCTAGAGTGGTTTGCCCTTTCCTTCTCTAGTTCATTTTACAGGTGAGGAAACTCAGGCCAACAAGGTTAAATGACTTGCCCAGGGTCAAACAGCTAGTAAGTATCTGAGACCAGATTTGAATGAGATGAGTCTTCCTGGCACTAGCTCTGGCACTCTATCCACTGTATCATTCTCTCTATCTTTATCTCTCTCTCTCTGTCTCTGTCTATCTCTGTCTGTCTGTCTGTCTCTGTCTCTCTCTCTCTCTCTCTGCCTTCTCTCCTTCCCTCCCCATCTCCTCTTTCTTTCCCATTCTCCCTCTCTCTTCTCCTCCTCGCTCTCCTCTTTCTTTCTTTTGCCTCCACCTCTCCCCCAACACCCACACCCACACACTCCTATATGTGTACACGTTTTCTTCTAGAAAACATAAGGATCTTGAGTACAGAGGCTCATTTTTGTCTTGGTATACCCTGCATTTAGCTTAACCTATAGCAAGAGCTTAATCAATGCATTTTGACTGAATAAATAGATTGTATTCTGATGGTGCTTGTCAGTGTTCCTCGGAAAGACAGATGATAAAGTGTTTCATCTTTGCTTTAAGAAAAGGCTTTTTGTTTTCCCAAGTGTGAGGCAGTTGAGCAGGTATGTGACCCAAGTGTTTTTCCTATTGAACCAGGTATAAATGTTAATTGCCTGCCTTGTATAATGTATATGTGAATTTAATATCTGGTCTACTATGAACGATACATACTTTTTTCAGAGAAATAATAAATTCTGTTTAAATAATTATGAATGTCTCTATTCTTCAAAATGGCCAGTTTCCTGAAAAGGACCATCTTACTTTTGAACTTGGCCCATCCATCCATGGCTGCTGGCTTGACGTTCAGATCTGAGTGGTATGTCCCCCTCTTCTGAGAGAGGAAGATCTTGTGACCTTGCATTAGTGGTCTGGAAAATGTCATTAACTTCCTGTTGTCCATGCTTTGGAGAAGCCATGTACCAAGAGGGATCATGCTATAGAGAAGGGAAGACCTAGGTTCAGTGTCCCAAATCTGACACACACCAACTGGGTGACCTGAACAGTTCATTTCACCCTTTAACACCTCAGGCACAAAGATTTATCCACTAAATTGCAGGACAGAACTGTTTCCTAACAGGAAAATGAAAGCACGGATCCAGATAGAAAGCTGTGCTTTACAAGAATGGACCTGGTGGGGCAGCTGCCTGGCAGAGAGAGCATTGGGCCTGGATTTTGGAAGACTTGGATTCCAATCTGACCCCAGACATTTCTTAGCAGTGTGACTCTGGACAAGTCATTTAACCCCCATTGCCTAGCTCTTGCCAGATCTTTTGTGTTTGATTGATAACTAAGAAGATAAGGTTTGTGGGTCGTGTGGGTGTTTGTTTGTTTTAAAATATCTCCTATCTGATTTCTCTTTGTAAAGATGCTGATTTTACAAGTTGTTGAAAATAGCCCTAGGGGCAGCTAGTTAGCACAGTGGATAGAATACCAAGCCTGGAGTGGGGACAACCTGGATAAAAATTTGGCCTCAAACACTTCCTTAGTTATGTGATCCTTGTCAAATCACTGAACCCTGTTTGCCCTTCTGTCTTAGATTTGTTACTGTGACAAGGAAATAACTTTAAAAGACTGATATATATTAATTTAAGATCGCCAAGGAATTCAGCTATGTAATTCCTAAATGAAAACTCAAGTCAGCAGTCAATCTTTTATGGAGTTTAATTACAACAGGAGGAAGAAAGGAATTAGAGATAGAGAGAGAGAAAAGGGAGAGAAAGGAATAGGGCTTAAATAACCCTTCTGTTTAGGCTGGGCCAAAGGGCCCAAGCCCTTAGATAGCTGGGGCAAAGAAAAGAGATCAGTCCCCATTATTCACGTTACCAAAATGGAGAAACAGTCTCAGAGGCCCCCACCTTCAGCTTCCTTCAGAGCCAGCTTCTCAGAGCACACTCCAACCACTCAGACAAACTCCTCAACCACCCCCTGAGTCTTCAGACAGCTCTATCTTTAAGGAAACCATCCAAGTTCCCTCCCCTCAGTTCTCCCATCTACCAATCACTGTCCATCAATTTCCCTGTGCCAATGGAGGCTCTAGCTTAACCCAGGACCGCCCAGAGGTCTCTGGCTTTGCACATGTCTGTTGAAGGTCATATTTTCAAATAATTAAATTTTGATCTATGCTGCAGCCCTTCCTCAATCCTGTTAGGACTGAGTAGGGTGGAGATTGATTCCAAGTATCTCCATTGTATCAATTCTAAAATCAATCATGACTCAAAGAAATTCCTGTTCTATGCTTAAGCATAGGTCAAAGTCCTTTCCATTGTTCAGCAAAAGGTTTCTGTCCTAAAGTAATCTTAAGAAGGGAGGAGGAGGAACCTCCCATGCCAATGGGGTTCACATTCCAATAGCCAAGACCCACTTGATCAATAGGAAATTTTTCAAATATGAAATTTCCCAATGGTGAAATTTTCCAACATTTATAAGTCTAAGAAATTTTGAGGTTTACATTACTAAGAAAGAAAGTAGTGGTTTTAAAAAATGCCAATCTAAGAAATATTTGTTCACTTAAAAATTACTAGAAATTTTCTTTTGAGTACTTTTTTAAAATTTTCATTTCCACCATGACACCAGGAAAGCACCTACTTCATTAAATTTTATTTTCCTTCTTTACATCATAGACAGTATAACAAACTTCGAAATCTCCTGAAGGATGCCCGTCATGATTGTATTCTCTTCGCTAATGAGTTCCAGCAATACTCCTATCTTCCCAGAGAAAGAGGAGAGTCCATGGAAAAATGGCAGACCAGGTACAGTACTGAATCTGTGTGAATTATCAGCTTCCTTGCTGGTGGAACTAGAATGAAGGTGAAGCTCAGAAGAGTTGAAGAATATATGTTAAGGGCCAAAGAATTCTGGGATACATCCTCAAATTTTCCATTATATCAGGTAGCTTGGAAGGGAAAACCAACATTTCTTCTGATCCTACGAAATGACACCATCATAATTAACATGAAACCCAGGGCAGCCAGGTGACACAGTGGTTAGACATCAAGGTCCTGGGTTCAAAACTGGCCTCAGACACTTCCTACCTGTGTAACTCTGGGCAAGCTGCTGAACCCCAATTGTCTAGCCCTTGTGCCTCTTCTATATTAGAATTGATACTGAGACCATGGGGAAAGTTTTTTTTTTTAAATACATAAGCAATATCCTTTGACTATCACATGAGCTTTTCATTGCCATAGGAAAGCTATAGAGCTTTTAAACGATGTGAGCTATTTTCTTGTTATAGTTCCACAGCCCATCCTTATGGTATTGATTGTTTTCCAGTGTGGTGTGTGTATACATGTGTATGCTGAAAGATTTTCTTTTTTAGTCCCTAATAAGTACTTTGGGTATTTGAATCATCGATTTAGAAATGGCTTAGAGACCATGTAAGGCCCCTCCTTTTACAGCTAAAGAAAATGAGGCCCGGAGATCATAAGAATTTCCCAGGGTTACATATTAGTCTATTTATTACTTTTTAGAGACCTAAATAAGAGTTAACAAACTAAAATTAGAGAATTTAGAACTTTAAAAATGCATTAAATTAATTAAATTAAAAATTGTTTTTACATGTAGTAGGGGGAACAATAAAATAATATTAAAAACAAACAAACACTAAAATGGGCAGGTAACTATAGGTGACTTACCCACGGTCATACATTTTGTTAGCTTTGGAAGCCAGAATTGCATCCCAGACTGTCATCTCCAAATCACGCAGTTTTTCTGCTTGCTTCCCCATTGCCTCCCAAGTTGACGATTTAGAACAAAACATGAAATTCTAAGCGGTCATCTGTGTTTTCTAATGTGTGTGGCTGATGAGGGTGCACATGGTTTGTTTTTCTAGGAGCATTTACAATGCAGCTGTGTGGTACTATCACCACTGCCAAGATAGGATGCCCATTGTTATGGTGACGGAAGATGAAGAGGCAATTCAGCAGTATGGAAGTGAAACTGAAGGTGTATTTGTGATTTCATTCAAGGTATTTCCACTTACTTTTTAGCAGTTGTGGGAGGGTCATCTGTGGGGGTGAGGTGTCCTCCCTAAGTTGTGCCCGCATGGCTCCTTTGGTCACTGAGGGACAGGAAAGAATGGAGAAGACACCTCAAGGTTTTGTGTCCCCCCTACCTAGTTAGGCTGACACGGATGATTCTGAGCAAGGCTTCCTGGACTACACAGCCCCCACAATCTTCCCCAGCTCCACTCTGTCACTGTTGGCATGCTACAGGAAAACCCAGGGCTTTAGACACCCAAACCAGGGGCTGAAAGAGTCACTGTTGTTGAAGGCTTGTTTAGGGTGTTTTTCAGCTGTTCTTCACACTCAGTTATGTGTGGAAGAGTGTGAGTACATAAAAGAATCGAAGTGTATTGTTCGTTTAAGCTCCATCATCTTGAGCCACAATAGGCATTGTCACTGACCGTCTGCCCTAGGATGCCCTCACGCCATGGCACTATCTAGAGGGCCCCTTTGGGGGCTATAGAAAGGCAGTTCATTCTTTAATAGATTATTAATCTGTTTTTTCTTGTCAATACCAAATGACATTTGATTGCTATGATTTTTAAGGTAGAGTCTTAGATAAGACCACTCATTTCTCTTTGTCAAATCCCAGAGATTCTAATTGAACCTTTAAATGTAGATTTTATAAGGGCTCTCAATTGTTTTATGTTTCTGTTGCTAAAATTTGCCAATAGAATTTCCTTGTCCTCCAAAAAACGTTGTTCAAGAATGCCAAAGAATTCCAGGGGCCCTAGATATTAATGGCAATGTCACCTCTTTTTTCTTCTGCAATACATCATGTCTTGTTCCTGCAGAGGACAGTTGACTAAAATTACATTTTCCTCTTCTCTGTGAAAATCACTTCTCTTTGTCAAGTGTTTCAATGCAATTTCATTTTGCACAACTTTTCTCACACAAACCCTGTGATCTGGGGTTTCACAAAGCTGAATGATAGTGGAAGGAAAAAGCAATGTGGGGTGAAGGTGAGGCAGCTAATAAGTTCTGTCAGGTGGGATTTGGACTTAGAAAAGAATGAAGAAGAAAACTGCAAAGAGGTTGGGTGCTAATGACAGAAGTTGGAAGAAGGTTTGAGAAATGGATATGTTTAAAGCACTTGAGGATTGAGAGCCCGAGAAAGAAGAAAGCAAATTTGAATCAGACTCTGAAATGGCTAGAAGAGATGTTCGCATGAATAAAAAGGATAATATAATTTGACTTCTGTATGGACTTAGAGACAACATATTAGGGAATCCAAAGAATTTTGACTAAAAGTTGAGACCAAATCAGATTCATTTGATAGAGACAGAATGTATGGGGTTTCTTTGCGAGAAATGAAAAGTATTATACTGGTGGGTCAGTCAGTCAGTCAACAATTATTAAGTCGTGCCTATCTACCAAGCACTATCCTATGCTCTGGGGATATCCAAAAGAGTACAGCTATTGTTTCAGCCTTTGAGAATCTCTAATAGAGGAGATAACACAAAAATAACCACACCTGAGACGTGCAAGTTTAGAGACATCTCCATCCAAAATATTCACTCTTCCTGTCCAACCTGTGGTAGACCCTCCCGAGGTCCTAGTGATGTCTGTTTGTTCCTCTTCAAGTATGAAGGACAGACAATGTGTATTTAAGATATAGAAAGAGTAAACAAAAGGCCATCCAGGAGAGAAGTCAGGTACTGGAAAGACCACGTGCAGAAGTCTTGGAGGAAGCCAGAGCAGCCAAGAGCTACAGCTGAGGAGGGAACGTGTTCTAGGCATGAGGTGGGAGTCTGGACCTGGGACAGGGTAGCTGGATCATAAGGTGTAAGAAAACTGCAAAGGTGGGAAGGAGCCCAAGCTTGGAGCGCTAAACAAGATTTTCTGTTGGGTCCTGGAGAGAACAGGAAGGAGATGACTGGGTGCCTGGTGGGAAGGGAGAGACCCATCAGGCCTGTCCTTACAGGGCATCCCTCTGGCATCCGAGTGCAGACTGGAGTTGGGAGAGAAACGAGGGAGAGAGATAGCGGTCGGGGTGGGAGGGGATGATGGTGGCAGTGACGAGAGCAGAAAGAAGGGAGTGAATGAAATGCGAACATCCAAGCACTCAGACTTCACAAGACCAAATGTGCAGTGTGTCAGTGAGGACTAAGGACAGTAATGAGGTTGTCAGCATGAATGGCTGGGAGAAGGGGATGCCAATGATAGGAAAGCGAGAAAGACAGAAGGGTTTGGGGAGAAAGATGCTGAGTTTGTCTTGGACATACTGAATTGAAAATGTCTGTGGAACATCCTGTTTGAAATCTCCAAAAGGCATTTGGTAATCCAAGACTAAAGCTTAAGAGTGAATTGAGGCTGGATGTAGAGCACCAACAGGCATCTGCATAGAGAGGCTCATTGAACCCAGAGGAGCTAAGGGGATCCCTCATTGAGATGGTTTAGAGAAAACCTAGGGAGAGTGGTCAGTCGCAGTGAGGGGGCATGACCTGGAGGAAGATCCAGCAAAGGAGACAGAGAAGTGCTTCTATTGTTGGAGAATCAGGAGAGAGCAAGTCATGAAGGTCTAGAGAGGAGAAGAGGGTAACCTTCAGGAACAAAGACTGTAGAGAGATCAAAAAGGAGAAGACTAAGGGGGCAGCTGGGTAGCTCAGTGGATCGAGAGCCAGGCCCAAAGACAGGAGGTCATGGGTTCCAATCTGGCCTCAGACACTTCCTAGCTGTGTGACCCTGGGCAAGTCACTTGGTCCCCATTGCCTAGCCTTTACCACTCTTCTGCCTTAGAACCAATGCACAGTATTGATTCTAAGACAGAAATTAAGGGTTTAAAAAAAAAAGAAGACTGAGAAAAAAACCATTAGATTCACAAGTTAGGGGATCGTTGTTAACTTTGGTAGGTGTTGCTTGAATGATGCAAGACAAATTGCAAGGATTTAGAAGTGAACAAGTTGAAAGGAAGTGGAGGCACTTAGATAAGACAGATTTCTTAGAATTTAACCAGGAATGGGAAGAGATATATAACCTAATAGCTATCAAGAACAGAAATCAATAAACTGTAATGAATATTCCCAAAATGATACAAAAGGAGATACATAGGAGACTTGAAGCTGGGAGTTTGAGGAAAGACATACACCCTGGCAATCTGAAACTCAACATTGTCATCCTCACTAGGCTTCTTCTCTGGATGCTGCCACTTTTCTCTGCTAGAAAAATAGTAGTAGTGAATATACTGACAATAGTGATGCCCAGGTCTTCTCTGAAGAATTCAGAGCTAAATGAGACTAGAGCTGAGGCTGGCCTCTTTTAGAGATTACTGGTACCCTGGTCACTTACTCCTAAAGGTACAGTTTGAAATTAGATTAGCTTAATAGTATTTATTTGACCATTTGCTATATGCAGAACACTGTACTAAGTTAGGGAAGAGAATTCCCTAAGAAATGTATGTCTATTCAGGAGAGAAAAGCCCATTGCAAATGTGTAAACCCTAATGATAGACATAAATTAGTCCTTCACTTTTCACATTTTTTTTCCTGCTGGCTACTAAAGATCTATATTTCTCTTCTTCTCACCTTTATTGGCTCATTTTTCACCAGAGCCTAAACATGGCCAAATAGATAAAGATACCTGGACCCGCACAGCCAGCCTTTACCTAGATGATGATCCTGTTTAAGACAGTCTCCAGGAACAGTGTGCTGTGTCTCCTACTGTCTGCCTTTACAGTACTAGCTTTGGAGACTGTATGCCTACATTTCTAGGCATGAAAAGGCAGAGCAGTGAAGAATGCAAACCCTAAAATGTGGAGGAATTTCACTAGCTAATCTGAAGGTTTTGTGGGATAAGAAGTACCTCTGATGACCCATATGACCTTGAGCAAGTCTTTCACCTCTCTGAAACCTCAGCTTCCTTATCAGGAAAGTGAGGGGTGGACTAGAGGACACCTTTATAAAGTTCCTCACCGCTTTAAATCTGCCATCCTTTATTTACATGGCTTAGAACCACCTTGCAATTCCATCGAACCTTCTTAGACTAAGAAATTCATTCATCCCTTGAATGAATATTAAACACATGTTGGGGCATCGAGGTGGCTCAGCATACATAGAAAGCCTTGCTTACGCTTTCTGCTCTGTCTCTTGAAACCAATCCTTAGTGTTGATTCTAAGAAGGTATGGGTTAAAAAATTTTTTTCATAAAACTCTCTACCAGGTGCTAGGGAAGAATACTGGCTATTTAATATTTCCTCAAAGAGATGTAAAGCAGCTTTTATTCAAGAAAATAGAACCGAAATGGAGATTTTTATTGATTGTTTCTCTGATTTGTTTTGTTTTTTGCCTATATTATACAGAATTATCTGGACAATTTTTGGCCCGAGTTAAAGGCTGCACATGAGCTGTGTGATTCTATACTTCAGGCTCGTCGTGAGAGAGAGCTTGAAAGCCAGGAGAACAATGGGAAAGAATACCCAGAACATCTTCCTCTGGAAGTATTAGAGGCTGGAATTAAATCTGGGAGATATATCCAGGTGAGGAAACGGACAAAAAGACTTTGTTGGGGCCTCTATAGAGGTAGGATGATGGATAGAACACCAAGCCTGGAGTCCAGAAGATCTGGGTTCCATCTGGCCTCAGCTGTGTGACCCTGGACAAGTCATTTGACCCCCAATGCCTCCCCCTTGCTGCTCTGGTGCCTTGGAATCAATACTTAGTATCAATTCTAAGACAGAAAGTAAGGGTTTATTTAAAAAAAGAAAAGACCTTGTCAGGAACAAGCTACCATTTGTCCTTCTCCCTAGCTGTTTTCTTATCTTCTGTGATTGCCTAGGAGGCCTTTGAGAGAGAGGAGTGGTGGACCGTCAGCCTATCTGATGAGCAGCTCTCACTGTGGAGCCGCTCTCTTTTGGGGTGTGGGGGTCAGATACCATTCTACTTGTAGAACTGAGTCATTTCATCAAAAGCCATTCTTAGCAATGGTTTTTAGTTGCAGGGTTACCGATGAAGAAAACCTCCTTGTCGATCAAGGAGGCTAGGGAAAGAATAAATATTCTTATTCTAGTTTAAGAGGCTGGGCCAGTTTGAGCCAGTGTTCATCTTGTATATCCTTGCTCACCTTCCTCTTTTCAACCTTCTCAGTGCCAAGGACCCAAGAGGCTATTCTTGCTACTAGGACTTCTTTTAGAAATGGATATGATAAATTCAAATCTCACCGATATATTAAAATTTTAATGTGTTACATATGTCAGTGATAGCTGCATTTTCTGCAGAATCTCAAGGAATGATACATACATATGAATTATATTTGAGGACCACATAGGTTACACCAACTCAATCAGGAATTATTTTATATTTATAGCCAGGAATAGTTCCATTGTATCCTTTCCTCTTGAGGGGGGAAAAAATTCCTTTTTGTTGAAAAAGATGATCCTACCCCTTATAAAAATATAATATAATTAATTAAAAATAAATAAAAATGTAATATAGTGGTTTTTGTCACATCATTCTCAAAATTCTAAAACAAAGTTGAATTTTCTTCCTCCTCACCCAGGCCATCTCCATTGACTGTCAATTTTGATTTTAGGGAATTCTCAACGTCAATAAACATAGAGCACAAATAGAAGCTTTTGTTCGACTCCAAGGAGCCAGCAGTAAAGATTCAGGTTCAGTATATTTAGTTCCTTTTTACCCTTCTTTTCTTAAGTCTTCCACAATAAAGAAAGTAGGGTTGTTATTTTATCTCATTTCACTCTTTAGTCCTCATGATTGACTGTATAAAATAGAAATTGTGGTAGCTCTGCTTTCTTGTGGACCAGACTGACAAAGTTAGGAGATGATGGGTTTTTATGGTCCTTTCCCTTTGAAAAGAATCTTTTCAAGTCAGCTACCCCACTAATTGTGGAAAGACTGTTGTCTGTAGAATAGCTGATTCATCTGCAGGAGGCATGATCAGAGGACAGTTACATTTAAGAAGGATGGATTGCTTCATGTGTTTACAGGGATTCTGACAGACTTGCGATGATAAATGGGGATAATAATCTATATACCTAATGGGCTTATTGTAAGTGCCTTGAAGTTATAACAGACTGAGTTCAAATCCTATCTCTGGCATTTGCCAATTCTTTGTTCATGGAGAAACCATCTCATCTGTGTTTTATTTTCCTCATCTGTAAAGTGGGGAAAATAACAGCAACTACATTAGGTGGTTATTGACAGTAACAATGATATTTATTTGTGAAGCACTTTTCAAACCTTAAAGGGATGTGCTGTTACCTATTATTATTGTTGTTATCATTATTGTTATCACAGTAAAATAATAGTTCTGAAATTATTTGATGCCATATCAGATTGCACTAAGAAAGTATTCATTGATGGCTAATAATCTTCAAAACAACACAAGTTTGGGGGCAGCTAGGTGGCTCTGTGGATTGAGAGCCAGGCCTAGAGATCAGAAGGCCTGAGTTAAATGTGGCCTCAGATACCTCCTAGCTGTGTGACCCTGGGCAAGTCAGTTTATCCCCACTGCCTAGTCCTTACTGCTTTTTTGCCTTGAAACCAATACTTTGTATTGATTCTACAATGGAAAGTAAGAGTTTTAAAAACAACAAGAATACAAGTTTGTCTTCATCCTTGAAGTAGGAAGCTACTCAGTGTGGGACTATTGATGAGACTTAAGGTTTTGGTTTTTTTATGGCTAGTCTTTGAAATTTCTGGCCGACATTAAAGTGCTTTAGGACTTTCTGTATATCTCTGCCACTTTAAAAACAGATTTAATCAGTGACATCCTTGTTCACGGCATGAAAGCTCGAAATCGCTCGATCCATGGTGATGTGGTTGTAGTGGAACTACTCCCCAAAAATGAATGGAAAGGAAGGACGGCTGCATTATGTGAGAATGAAAATGATGACAAAACACCAGGGGAGTCTCCCAGTGAACCTATGCCCACAGGTAAGTGAGAGAAGGAAGAATAGGTGGTGAGCCTTTGAAGAGTTTCTGTTTTAAGATACATAAAATAAAATAACTTTTATTCTTGTAATTCTTCCTACGTCCAGTTTTCCTACTGATTCATTATCTTTCCCTACATACTTATTAACTCTGACATTGGTCGATAGGGAGCAAAAGAGAAGGGAAGGCAACTGTATGCCAAGTACATAATAAATACAGCAAAAAAAGATCAAAAAGGATATAGAGAGACAGAGACAGAGAGGTGTGTCTGGTTTGTGTGTATATATTTATAAGGGGATCTACATCTTATAAATCAAATGATAGGAAAGCATCTTTTCACTTCTGTAGATATACCTGATGATTTAGTGTAATAATTATTGGGGTGCTCTAATAAACAAGATGCTAACTCACCTCATTTCCTTTTATACCACTTTATAATTAATTTCAGCATACTTTAATTAATTTAAACTTGTCATTATGGTAGATGGTTCTCTCTTAAGTCCCTAGGCGTACGTCCCTCACCCAGTCAATATTGCTTCTTCTTCAAAGGCAGAGTGGTAGGAATCCTTCAGAAGAACTGGCGGGATTATGTGGTGACTTTTCCATCTAAAGAAGAGGTTCAGTCCCAGGGAAAAAATGCCCAGAAAATCCTAGTTACTCCTTGGGATTACAGAATTCCCAAAATCAGAATCAGTACTCAGCAGGCAGAAGCACTACAGGTAACGACTAAAATTTCATTTTATTTTACCTGAATTTGGTTGTGTTTTTTCAGTAACAGTAAATATAAGTATTTCCTTTAGCAGAGGAGGAAATAAATCATGGATGACCCCAAACTATATATGTAGTGTTATGGGATACTGTTTTTAAGAAGTTCTAAATATAAAAGGATCAACTATTGAGTAGTCTAAAGTTAATAAATGAAGAGCAGAAAGAAACTGCCCTAGAAAGAGCTGTGTAGGACAACCAAAGAGAACATATATTATCCAGCTGTCCAACTCAGAAACGATTGCTGTCTCTGTGTGTGAATATACATACAAAGATCTTTTTAGTGTTGTTGGCAAAGTCTGTGTATATACATATATACATACCTGTATATTGTTTCTTTTTCAAAGAATGTGTATATATGTGTATATGTATGTTTTGCCATAACACTAACAAGCTTTCTTTCAACAAATGATAGAGAAATATGTTTTGCATGCCCTGTAATGATGATTTGATAGTAATACTTCACAGAATCAACTCCCTAGAGAAGAATGTAGCAACAGACAAAGGCACCAATAAAGGGAGAATTAGAAATTATCCATCACTTGACTCTTAGATTTTAGGCCTCACCTACCTTAGCTCATAAAGTATTTCACTAAATGTGAGAATTCTTTGTTATCCACAATATCATGAAGCTTATATCACCAGGAGGTCTGGTCACTAGGTGATGCATTCTTTAGCCATTACAACCCACATATAGCTCCTTATGTTTCTGCAATCACTGATGCATAATAGCAAAAAGAGGAACAGATGCTACTAAATATCACAGTTTTTAGACCCTTTATTAATTTATCTTTCTAAAAATTAATTTATTAAATGTGAAATCCGTCGAATGGTGAGCAAGTTGACATTCTATTAAAGAGAAAGAACTATATCAAAATTGACATTCTCAATAAAAAATAAAACTGAAAGCCATAAGAAGTTGAAGCTAAGTGGTAGGTTTACAGTTGGAAAGACAAATGATGGGTTTGGCTGGGGGAGTTTATTGTTCACTTAAAGGCAACAAGAATCATCATTTCATAGCACAATTGTCCTCGTGATCAACAGCTATAGTCATGATCACAAAAAAAAAACCAACCATGAAGATTGTTTCATTTTCTATATCAAAATCTGTTGCAGAGAACAAAGAGGAAGGCATATTCCATGGAGATCATGATAAGATTCTCTGGTCTAAATCAACATGTACGCATTGAGTATGTGCTCTGACTTCATTTCAAAAGTGGACAAAGGGAAGGATAGTTATAGAACATATGGTTCAGGATTAAGAAGTAAAAGAAACCTAAGACTTGTAGACTACTAAGAGCTTCATATAATATATCATAAGTAATTTCTTAAAGGAAAACGCTAAAAGGTGCTGGAGGGGGTGAGCACCAAACCATACAAGAAATGAAATTGGTAATGTATTAATAAACAGAACACAACAATCAACTGTGTTTTGTGCAAATGATCAACTAGAGCAAAAGTCAAAAACAATTCCAAACTAAAAGAAAATCTAAAAATCAGAAAAATTATAGATAACTATAGTAGTTCCAACCTGATGCATCCATATGAGCTATTGAATCTAAAAAATAGGGAACAGATAAAAGAAAGGACATAAACTCCAATTATCAACTTTTCAAATTTTATGTTTTCATAGAAATTTGGAAAGTACCAAAAAATCCTCTCAGTTATGAGACCAAAAGAGAATTCAGTATTCAGAAGTACCTATTATGTGCAAGGCCCTGTGCTGAACTCTGGGAGACAAATATAAAAACAAAAAACTTCTGCTTCCAGAAATGTCATCAGCCAGCAAAACTTGATTTTGCCAAGAAAGACATAACAAGCAACAACATTACCATTAATTTAGAATATAAACACTTGAAAAATATTGTATTTATATATATATATATATATATATATATATATTATATTGAGAGGATAGTGTAAGGTATGAGCAATATCTATTACCTCACTAAACATGGAAAAATGATGGAAGAAAAATGAGTTTGTAAGAAGTTTGGCATGAGATTTATCTAAACCTTATCAACAAAGAAAAGGGGAGAAATGAGAATAAATTTTCCAGTACACCCTTTAGCAACTTATTTTCATTATTGATAGTCGAATCATCATGTCTAGACTCTAAAATAACTTATTTTCTTGAGTATTATGTTAGGAAATGGAAATGGTACTTTAGAAAAGCAGCCATATCACACCAATACACACAGAGTAAATCTGTTCTGCAGGGAATACAATTTTAAAAGCATTAAGGTATTGATTGTCATGATCTTATGAAAGAAAAGTTAGCAAATTATTACAGAAAATAATGGATGCTGTCATTACCAAAAAATCTTTGAGGATTTTATATACCCATTGCAGGTATCCCTGAAGAAAGTAGTCACACAGTTGGCTGAAAGTTATAGAGATCATAGTTTGCTCTGGTTTTTGATTGTTGATTATGAGAAAGCATGAAAAAATAGCTTTTGACTCAGTGAAGGTGAACATATCCTGAAAGGCACTCCTCCAACAAGATCAAATGAGATAATTGTGAAAAATTTAGCAGAATGAGTAAAACATAATAAGTGCTCTGAAATTGTTAACACTGATGATGATATCTAACATGAATATGTTAAAATAATGCAAGTTTCCTTGATAAATGCAACCACAAAGATAACTTGGTTCACTGTTCTTGTTTCAAGCAAGGCATAAAAAAGGAAGAAGTAAAAATGGAGAGTGAATTCCTATAGAAAATGTTTCCCTGAATTTTCTATTTGCAGACTATGTCCACTAATCACATTTGAATCTCAGAACATACAGGGCCTCCTTGATGTAATGCATAACTGTACAAAAGAAATCAGCCATATAGGAAAAAACCAAATGAATGAAAAATAACTGATGTTCTGATTGTGACCTAAGATCATAGCACTTAGACCTCAAAGGAAATTTAAAGATCATTGAATCTAACCTGATTCAATGGGATGGGCAGCCCACTGAATTAACTCTCTGTATATATTATACCTCCACTGCGGATGGACAGTGAGCTACATCCAGAATTGGATAGTAAAGAGAGCAGCCTAGAATGCATTAACAAAATTATACAGCTCTTTCAATGTTCCCAACCTATTCGCTGATGCAGAAACACCAATTCCCTTCTAGTGAGTAATAGGACACCACAATCTCTGAAGAGTCAAAATTGTGGGTGGCACAAAGGGCAATAATAATATAAGTGACAGATAGATTAATATGTGTTGTCAATAATAACTTGGGTACAAGAAGGATGTGAGGGAGCAGCTAGTCGTTCAGTAGATTGAGAACCAGTCCTAGAGACAGAAGGTCCTGGGTTCAAATCTGGGCCCAGACACATCCTAGCTGTGCAACCCTGGGCAAGTCACTTACCCTGAGTTGCCTAGCCCTTACTGCTTTTCTGCCTTAGAACCAATACACAGTATTGATTCCAAGATGGAAAGTAAGGTTGTTTTTTATTTTTGTTTTTAGTAAAAAATAAGGGATGTTGTCCTGGAACTGTGTGATTTTTTTAAAAAGTAAGTGGACAAGTCATGGTAAATATGAGAAATAGCAGGTAGAGAACATGAGTACTGCATTAATAGATGGATAGAAGTCCTTCTAGAGAAACTCTAGCTTATTGAATAAATCTTCTATGGAGGATTTTTTGGGAGAACATAGGCAAAGTACCACAGAATGAGAAGGCTGTGGATAGGTTATGATCTATCAGTTAGACACAATATCTACATCAAGAAATAAATCCTTAATCTCAGGCATTGAAGTACAGAAATAGAGATAGCTAAGTGACTCAAGGGATAGAGCACCAGGCCCGGAGCTGGGAGGTCCTTCCTTCAAATGTGTCCACAGATGCTTCCTTAGCTGTGTGACTCTGGGCAAGTCACTTAACCCCAATTACCTAGCCCTTGCTGCTCTCCTGTCTTGGAACTGATAGTATTGATTCTAAGACAAAAAGTAAGAGGGGGGGAGAAAACTACCAATCTCTATAGACTGGGGTGCTCCATATCTGTACTAGGACATGGTATTTCAACTGGCACTATCAGTACTGAAATTTAAGAATATAATGAAGAAACAAGCATTTGTCAACTACTACAGTGCTTTTTTCTTATCATTAAGGCAAAGAAAATAAACATAGGATGAACATTTTTATTTCAAAATAAAATTAGAATAAAATACTTGCACTAGTTGATACACTTTGCCCTTGGAGATGCCCAAGAGTGGAGAGGGCACTGGCTTTGCAGTTCAGAAAGTTGGTTGGAATCCTGCTTCTGATTTTTCCTACCTGTGTGGCAATTAGACCAGTCACTTAACCTTACTAAGCTTCAATTTCATCCTCTCTAAAATGAGGATCCTAATACATTACAACATTATTGGATTTTGTTAGATTGTTATGAGAATCACATGATGATATATGTAAAAATATATTTGATAGATTGATTATATAAAGTTATAGAATGCTATAAATGCATTTGTTATATTTGTGTATATATTATAATATACTATATATTTATATAAATGTTTATAAATTATATAATGACCTAACATAAAATGACATGCTATAAAATTGTATAATGAATATTAAAGATAAATATATGTAATAAAATGTATGTAAACCTCCAGGTGCTATGTCAATTACTTTTTATATTTATTCAAATTTGAATGCCTCTTCTTTCCTAATTTAACCTCTAATCATGGAACATCTCTACTTTTTCCTTTAACTTCAGGACTTCAGAGTAGTTGTGCGTATTGATTCTTGGGAGTCAACATCTGTATATCCAAATGGACATTTTGTACGAGTTTTAGGAAGAATAGGAGATCTTGAGGGGGAAATTGCAACGATCCTGGTGGAGAATAGTATTTCAGTTGCCCCTTTCTCAGAAGCTCAGGTTAGTGCCTATTGTTCTATGTTCTTTAACAGCTTCTAGGGTTTCTTTTAAATTTTGTCTTATTTTATGAAAGCAAAACTGTGGAAACAAAACTTTTTGGAGCCATGAAAGGAGAGAGCACACACTTCCCTTCGTTTGGTACATGTAGTAACTCATCCTGCTTCAGGTACGGAGTTTACCACTCCATAGTCTGTTCCCATGACAGGGATCAGTTTTGAAATTTTTCCACATAGCTTAAAAATGGCTTCCTTATAGGGCTTGCAGTGAAAGTAACCTTTTCCTTGTAATGTCTGGTTGCATTTCCAATTGGGCCATCCTCTATACAACCCTAGCTGGACAAAGAAAGGATAGCAAAATCAGACTTATGTAGACAAGATGGTTGCTCTAATATTATGACATTTCAGATTATTTTACATTATGAAATCACAGCATTAATATAAATATAGATCCTACTCAAATGCAATGAAGTGTGAGCCAGCTTGACAAGACTAGATTGCTTTTCATCTCTTGACAAAATTAGTCAGGATTTAACAGTCCAGACAGATGATAGCAGAGAGAAAATGGCTTATAGGTCTTGGACTAACTAAATGACATTGCTTTAAGTTGCTTTTAAAAATTTAGCCTATTACAGAGGCAGGTAGGTGGGTCAGTGGATCAAAAGCCAGCCCTGGAGATGAGATGTCCTGGGTTCAAATTTTGCTTCAGACATCTCCCTTAACAATAGTTGCCCAGCCCTTACCACTTTTTGCCTTAGACCCAATATTTAGTATCAATTCTAAAATGGAACATAAGGTTTAAAAAAAAAGATTAGCCTATCATAATGGAAGCATGTTGACTTTAACACTACTTGGACTAGATCTAAAATTCTACAGTTGAAAAAGTGTAGCAGCCTTTGGGAGCAGTAGGGAAGGAAGGAGAGCTCCAAATAACCATCTGTACGTTCACATTCTAGCTTGTGTTAAAGTAGCAGTTGGAGGAGAGTAGACGGCTAGAGGAGGTCACTGAGGAGGTACAGAATTGGAGTTATGGGTTATGGGATAGTTGGAGTGATACTGACTGTAATCAGGAGCAGATGGATGGTTCTTGAAGCCTGACACCCACCAGTTGCTGACTTAGTTCTCCTTGTACAGATGTGTGAAATGCCAGTCAACACCCCAGAGAATCCCTGGAAAGTGAATCCTGAGGAGGAACGGGAGCGCATTGATTTGAGAAAAACTCATCTTGTGTTCAGCATTGACCCAAAAGGCTGTGAAGATGTGGATGATGCTCTGTCAGTTAGAACTTTAAATAATGGCAACTTAGAACTTGGCGTCCATATCGCAGATGTAACTCACTTTGTGACAACAAATTCTTATTCTGATATTGAAGCTAGAACCAGGTAATACTATTATTAATATTAGGTGTGGCTCAGGAAATTAAATAACATTTTAGGTAAGCATTTTTATTGTTTACTATGTTCACTATGAACGTTGAATCTTTACAAAGAAAGATTATCCATGAGGGAAAGAGTATTGAGTGCCCCAGTTCCCCAGTTCTGAAAGTCTTTGGAGAAGGATGTTGGAAATCTGCTTTTCCCCTCTTCCTTTAGGAAAACAGGATCCTTGATAATCCTACCTTTTACTATGTATGGCTTTCCTCTTTACACCTTCTTTTACACTAAATTCAAATTTACTTAATAGTTCACAAATTTATATGGATAACAAATTACTGCATTCTAACTCTTCTTGATATTCAGAATTTTTATAAGATTCCTATCAATAAAGAAAGCAGTTTTCTAATTTCTTTATGCAAAGTGAAATATGTGGATATGGAAAGTACTTACTCATAAGATGATATGCTGTGGCATAACAGACAGTTCTCTTACAGGACATTCTACATTGCATGAAAAGCTGCTGGGCTTTGTGAATTATACTTGTATTTTGTTCATTTAACTCACTAAAGACCAGACTATTTTTTTCTTTTTAAACTCTTGCCTTCTGCCTTAGAATCAATACTATGTACTAGTTCTAAGGCAAAAGAGAGCTAAGGGCTAAATAATGGGAGTTAAGTGAGTTGCCCAGGGTCACACAGCTAGGAAGTATATGTGGATGAATTTGAACCCAGAACCTCCCATCTGCAGGCCTGACTCTTAATCCACTGAGCCACCTCTAGCTGCTCCTGATAGAACTATTTCTTAAAGTAATAAATGCTTTTGTATTTCTCTATTAACTATGGGGTGTGTGTGTGTGATTTGTTTGCAGGGCAACTACTTACTATTTAGCAGATCGTCGATATGATATGCTTCCCTCCATCCTGAGTGCTGATCTGTGTTCCCTTCTTGGAGGAGTTGATCGGTGAGATTTATTCAAACAACTAAGACTCTCCTTTTTCTTCTGCTTATCTCTCCATTGCTCTGTTTTTCATTTATATCTTATTATATCTTATGCCTCATCTTCCACTCCACTAGTCTCTGGTTGGCTTCACTTTTCTGTTCCAAACTCTTCCCCTCATAGCATCTCATTTCTGCTTCCAATACATGATTGCTTTTAATTCTTATTTTTTCTAATTAAGTCCAAGAATATGTACAGGTATCTATATGCATCTACATTTCTTTGGAGGACTCAATAAAGGTACCTTTTTTTTTAGCACAACAATCATAATTCTGTATCTTTTAAAAATGTACTAATGCTATCTTTCTTTGCTTACTGTTTGTTTCTGATTATTATTTCCTTAAAACTACTGGGCAATCACAAATACCATGGATTAGTATGATTCTGCATACTTAGTTTTGCTTTCCTTTACAATGGAATCAAGCTAAACAGGTTTATCTCAATCCAAAGTGGTTCTCATTGAGATGGAAAAATATAAGCTGGGATTTATAATTATTTACAACTCTACCTTCAGGATAAAAAGGAGGTAACTGAAGGTAACCAGCCATTTCTTTTTTTTTAAACCCTAACCTTTTGGCTTAGAATCAATACTATGTATTGTTTCCAAAGCAGAGGAGTGCTAAGGGCTAGGCAATGGGAGTTGTGACTTGCTCAGGATCGCACAGCTGGGAAGAGTCTGGGGTCGGATTTGAACACAGGATCTCTCATTTCCAGGCTGGCTGTCAATCCACTGAGCCACCCAGCTGCCCTAGGCATTTCTAATGTGTTAGACCTCATTGGAACTAAGTCTGACCTTGTTTTATTCATTTAAAAATTACATTTTTTAGTAGTAAAGTTGCACTAAAGACCATCCTACTCAGTGTTGCACTGTGACACATATGGATCCCTGAGTTCTTGAAGGCTGTGACGGTAGGACATAAGCTCCGTCCAGCAGGTCCTACCAAGTCAGCCCACAGGAATGGCTAGATAAAGAATTAGCCGAGCATAATGGAGGCATGTTGGGTTTTTTTTCACTGCTTATTCCAGCATTCTACAAAAAGGCTTGGTCTGATAGTCTACAAAAAATTTTATTTTTAGGGGAAGTTGGGAGAGAAGAATACTCATTAATCATCTAAACCTTCTGCTTCCAGCTTCAGTTTGAAAGTAGCCCTTGGTGATAGACTATATGCTATGAAAGCATAGAGATAATGGAATGAGAAACTAGACCAGAATCTATAGAAATGACAAATATTCTAGATTTTGAGAAGCAGCATTTATAATTAAAAGTAAGCTTTGATGCACTGAAAACTGCGATTTTTGTCTTTTCAGGTATGCTGTAAGTGTCATGTGGGAGTTAGACAAAAATTCCTTTGAAATTAAAAAAGTGTGGTACGGTCGAACCATCCTTCAGTCCGCATATAAGCTTTATTATGAGGCAGCCCAGGACCTATTAGATGGAAACGTCAGTGTTGTCGACGACATTCCCGAGTTCAGAGAAATGGATGAGAAAAGCCGACGAGCCAAACGGGACGAATTGGTGTGGGCGATCGGCAAGCTGACGGACATCGCCCGGCACGTGCGGGCTAAACGAGACAGCTGCGGAGCGCTGGAACTGGAAGGGGTTGAGGTGCGGGTGCAGCTCGACGACAAGAAGAACATCCACGACCTCATCCCCAAGCAACCCCTGGAGGTTCACGAGACTGTGGCGGAATGCATGATCCTGGCCAATCACTGGGTTGCCAAGAAGATCTGGGAGAACTTCCCTCACCAGGCCTTGCTGCGCCAGCACCCGCCTCCACACCAGGAGTTTTTTTCTGAGCTCCGGGAATGTGCTAAAGCAAAAGGCTTTTCCATGGATACCCGGTATTCCTCTCTCCTGTGGGGAGTTGGGGCTTGGGAGTGTGGGTCCCATTTTAATTTGTGCTCCTGTAATATACTAACTAGAGCGTTGGGCCAAGATTGAAGACTTACTGGCTCTCTTCCATTTATGGCAACGGGTGGTACCTTAAAGTAAAAACACATTTCCCAATTCTAATGTTCACCCATTTAATTCTGTAAGACAGCCATGAGGTGGATTTGGTGGGTTGAGACCCCAGGCCTACCTATGGGAGGTCCTGGGTTCAAATCTGGCCTCAGACACTTCTCAACTGTGTGACCCTGGGCAAGTCATTTAATCCCTATTGCCTGACCCTTATCGCTCTTCTGCCTTGATTCTAAGATGGAGGGTAGGTGATCAGTTTATCCTGGGAGAGGCATCTTGAAGTGCCCACCCACAGTCTTTCATCTTTGTTAAATTAAGTCTTATGCCGCAGGGTACAGAATGTTTGGGGAGGACAGACCCCTCTGGGGAGAGGTGACAGCCCTTTCTGGGCCTGCTCTCCTCCTTTGGTGGCCCCCTGCCCCCCGGCTCTCACCTGGAGCCCCAGGAAGCTGGGTGGCTACAACTGGTGAGCATCTGAGCCCCCAGGCCGAAGCAGGCTGAGGGTGACCCATGGACCTCAAGCTCTGAGCAGGTCTGCCCAGGCCATGAAGGAATGGCTGAGAACACTTTGTTTCCAGCAGTGGAAGTGGAAGCGGCTCCACAGAGTACTTAGATGTAGGATTCGGACCGCTGGATCCCAAGCCATCCCCAGACCTCCTGAATTTTGGCTTTCTGCTGGACTCAGATGATTCTAGAAGAGACAGTGAGGCCAGGAATGACTTTAGGCAACTCTGCCTCACTTAAGCCTAGTTTGTCCAAAGACATCACCTCGTGATGTCATATCAGTCCTCTTCAAGTACAATATCAACATATTATTTCTTCCCAAAGAGCTCCTTTAATATCTGAGTCAATTTCTCTATTTTAACCATCAAGAACAATTAGATTTTTCTATTTACTTTTAAAGCTCTTCCCAAAAAATGATGATAGCTAAGCAGATCAAAGCTGTCAGAAAGATAAGTAAAGGATTCACCTAAAGCTTTGATTGATTATTACTTTTGTTAATAATAATGATAATTATGTTATATTCATCACAGTGGTATTAATGATAACAAAAACGGACTAACATTTGGATCCTAAGAGTTTCTTTTTTATTTGGTAGGTCTAATAAAACTCTAGCTGATTCCCTTGATCATGCCAACGACCCAAGGGATCCCCTGGTGAACAGAATATTGCGTTCTATGGCTACCCAGGCTATGTCGAATGCTGTGTACTTCTCTACTGGATCTTGTGCAGAGGATGAGTTCCATCATTATGGTAGGAGACTGACATCTCCTCAGACTTACAGATATGTTTTTAAAACTATTTGGGTAATGTTCTTTTCTCATCATTTGAATTTTTTTTCCTTAAGGACTTGCATTAGATAAATATACTCATTTCACTTCTCCAATTAGAAGATATTCAGATATCGTTGTGCACCGATTATTAATGGCAGCAATTTCAAAAGATAATAAAACAGAGATTAAGGAAAATTTGTTCAGCAGCAAAGACCTGGAGGAATTATGCCGACATATTAATAACAGGAACAGAGTAAGAATATTTTAAATGCCCTACCCATTGTCCTACTTTTGTTAATAATAGCAGTAATTATGTTACGTTTCATCACAATTATATTAATGATAGCAAAAACAACATTTACACAGTGCTTTGAAATTTTCAAAGTTTACATATGTTATCTCATTTGATCATCACAGCACCTGTGACATTAGGAGCTATTATTACACCCATTTTACAGATGAGAACATTGAGGTTCAGAAAAGTGTAATGGCTTGCCCAGTCACACAGCTGGTGGGATTGAAAGCAGGTCTCCCTTATTCCAAGTCCAAGTCTCTTTCACTGCCCCATGCTTCCATTTCAGCTTTACTGTACAACAGAATTAACAGATACATGAGCTTTTACTTAATAGCATTATATTCCAGCAAAAAATTAACATCAGAATTCTTAATAACAATGAATATTTTTAAAAATTTTAGGTTCTATGAAATAATTTAATAGAAACATAAGTATTCTCTAGTGGGTATATTCAATAGCCTATGGCCATGTTGGCAAACCTATAGCACATCTGCTGGCCTGTGCCAGAGGGGGCTGCCCCCCTCCCCCTCTCCACACACCTGAGGAAATTTCTCCCATGCCCTGGCTCTCTGCCCAGCAGCCTAATGAAAGCGCTTCCTCCCTCCCCTGTGTAGGGTAAGGGGAGGGGGGGGCCCTCCGATGCCACATGAGGGTTATAGTTTGTGCATTCAGTCTCTAAAAGGTTCACCACCACTTGATGGAGACATAGGATGATTTTATTTTGAGGCATATTTTATAGTCGAGATAAAACCAACGTGTTTCCTGATATTTTCCCTTCTTGGTTTCATGAACTATAGGCCAAGCTGACTCACCAAAGATCACAATACAAGATTTTATTTGTATGTCAGTTTTAAACTATTTATTTTTTCATGGAAACCATGTTAAAAATGATTCATTAAGGGGGAAACTGGGTGGCTCAATGGATTGAGAGCTAGGCCCAGAGATTGGGAGGTCCTGGGTTCAAATCTAGCCTCAGACACTTCCTAGCTGTGTGACCCTGGGCAAGTCACTTAACCTCTATTGCCTAGCCCTTACTGCTTTTCTGCCTTGGAACCAATACACAGTAATGATTCCAAGACAAAAGTGTATGGGTTTAAAAAAAATGGTTCATTAAGGCCTCTGGTTGCCTGCAGAAGTCTGTTTACTCCAAAATTTAACTTAGCAATTGTACTAATATTTTCTTATGTGTGCATCTGTGAATATGTGATATATAAACATACATAATATATTATCTGTACTGTAAAAATTAAATTATAATCTCTAACAATAAAAATATCATATTTTACGGAGGTTTATTAAATGATCATTAGAAATCAAGGAATAAAGAAGATACAAAATAAAGACCACATGCCCATGACTGATCAGCCAGTTCAAATACCCGCCTTACCAACACCAAGCTTGGGACAGGAAGTAAAGAGCTGGGACCTTCCTCGTCCCAGCCTAATATCCCCTATCTACAGGAAGTATGTAATGACAGGAAATCAGTGGGCTCCTGGGAAATATAGTTCTTTTTTAGGGTAACAGATTTTCAATTATACAGTAGGTATGTGTGAATGTTGTCTCTGTATACATATATAAAAGGATACACATGCTGGTTATACTATTTGTGTATGTGTGTGTATAAAACCACTAAGATTTTTTTAGACATCCTAATGTATATATGCATGTATACACACATCAATTACAATATAAATTAAGTGAGTCTCTTTGGGGTCACATAAAAGTAGGGAGTGGATTGACTCCTGAGCTTGGAGTTAGGGAGTTATTTCTAACCTAAGACGTAATGACCTTACAGATCATTTAACCTCTGCCTGCCTCAATTTCCACAATTGTAAAATGGGGATAATAATACCTACCTCTCAGGGTTGTTGTGAGAATAAAATAAGCTACTACTTATAAAACAGTTTGTATTAATAACCACTGAAGTATAAACACTACAAACTTATTTAAAAAACCAACATTTGAAAAGTTAATTATTCAAAATTTTTAAATATTGATATGTTTCTTATTAAAATTCAACCTAACCATCATCATGCTTATCCATTGCTCTGAACTTGTAAAAGAATTTCCTCAGTTGCTATGCAGTGACTGGAAAGATTGTACATGTGATCCTAGCTTTAGGTCATCCAAAGGAACAAGGTTTTGATGCCTGCCAGGTAACTTCAATGTGACCTCACAAGAAAAAGTCTAATGGAGCTGGATGGATCAGGTGCCTGATCCCCAGTGAAAGAAAGGGTGCCACAACTTGTTAAAGTGAAAATCAAACATTTATTATTCAAAATACACAAAACTAAGAATTAAGTGGGGTCTAGTAGACCCCACTTTGTCATTAGAAGATCTGAGTTCAAATACCACCTTCACATTTATCACTTAGTACTTATTATCTTTGTGACCTTAGTCAGGTTACTTAACTACTCTAGACCTATTACCTGTGAGGGAGCTAGACTAGATGACTTTTTTTAGGAGAAAATTTTTATATATTTTTCCCAATTGCATGTAATTAATAATTTTTAACATTTTCTTGAATTCCAAATTCTCTCCTTCCCTTCTCTCATGACTCCTTGAGAAGGCAAGCAGTTTTATGGAGATTTTACATGTGGTCATACAAAACATATTTCCATATTAGCCATGTTGCATAAGATAACAGAGACCAAAAAAAAAAAACAAAAGCAAGACAAAAAATAATAAAACTGGAATCAAAATTGCTTACCATCTCAGGGAAAGAGGTGGGAAGGAAGGAAGGGAAAGAATCTGAAACTCAAGATTTTGGAAAACAAATGTTAAAAATTGTTAGTACATATAATTGAAAAAATACAAATATATATAAAGAAAAATAAGGTTTAAAAAGTATGAATGTTGGGAGCAGTTTGGTGGCTTAGTGATCAAGAGCTAGGCCCAGAGATGGAAGGTTCTGAGTTCACATCTGACCTCAGATACTTCTAACTGTATGACCCTGGGCAAGTCACTTAATGCCCCATTGCCTAGCCCTTACTGTTCTTCTGACTTGGAATCAAAACTTAGTATTGATTCAAAGGTGGAAAGTAAGAATTTTTTTTTAAAGTAAGAATATAGATCAAAGCATACTTTTAATTTTACTATTTCTTAGTTTTTTTATTTGGGATTAGATGACTTCTAAAGTTTCATCTAACCTCACTGGGATTGGAACTAAAAAATCTTGACTAAACATAATATTCTGTCCCATTTAGATGGACTTCCTGTCTTTTAGTGCCCTAGATAATAACTGTGCCTGCAGTTGTGTGGGTAGAATATGCCTCTAATTCCAACAGCAAGCAGGATTATAGATGGAAAGACGGAGGGACTCTTTCCTGCCTAACCAAAACAGGATGATGAAGGTTTCAGACTGATCTTTATAGAGCCGGGCTGGGCTGATAAGTTAGATCTGCTGATTGCTCTGACACCCCAAATCATCTGAGGGATCCCCAAGGTCTGAGGCAGAGAAATGGGAAAGAAGTACTGGCCAGAGGACATGAAGTTATTAATAAAATCCAATGATATCTTGGAAAAGGAAGAGGAAAGATAGTTAACTCTCCGCAGAAATCCCCTCACTCCTAGTACAAAACCTAGCTAGAAAGGTAAGTTGGAACAAATCTGGCCTAAGACACTTCCTAGCTAGCTGTGTGAGCCTGAGCAAGTCACTTAACCTCTGTTGCCACTCTTCTGCCTTGGAACAGATATTTAGGATCAATTCTAAGAGAGAAGGGAAGTATTTTTAAAAAGAAAGAGCAAAGTTTTATGTAGCAACAGAGTGTTGTCTGAAGAATGATTTGTATGTGGCCAACCTCTAGAGAAAGAACAGATATATATATAATAGAAACATAGTTTTACATCTATGTGTATCTTTTGTTAAATAATGCTTTCTCTGGTACAGGGAAGGGAGAGAGGGTGGGCGATACCTAGAAATTTCAATGTAACAAATTAATTTTTAAAAGAATCACATGAAAATATACTTTGTAATCATAATGAACTATTGTCTGTTCTTATTGTAAACTACTTGTTAAAGTGATCCATGTTAGAAAATAAGCGTTTTCCATTAGACTAACTTGCATCATCATGATAACTGAATTAGTTTAATTAGGCCTTGTTTACTGTTATTTAATGCATTTTCTAGTTCATTACTAAGAAGAATGTAGATTAGTTTGTGAAACGCCTTTTCATCTTTCAGTGGTTCTGCTTCGATTTTATAAATTTGCTTTTGGGATTGTCCTTATTCTCATAGGCGGCCCAGCATGCCCAAAAACAGTCTACCGAACTCTTCCAGTGTATGTATTTCAAAGACAAAGACCCTGAAATTGAGGAACGTTGTATAGCAGATGGTGTCATTTATTCGATTAGAACAAATGGCGTGCTTGTATTTATACCAAGGTAAGTTTCAGCTACCAAAATAATGAATACACAATTGTATTTAAGATGAACTAAATTTTAGAGGATCTGTGTTCAGTGCTCCAAAATGTATTTCAGGCTTTGGCTACATCTGATTTGTTCACAAAGCAGAATATTAGATGAAGGAGGGAAAGGGAGGGATGGTGGCAGTGTTAATCATCTTCTATTGGGAAAAATCCCTCTAAATGATTAATAATCATAGTTCATATTTATAATAAACTACATGTGAAAAAGCTCTTCCTTTAGCATTTTATTGCTTATGAACTCTTTATATACATTATCTCTCATTTGATCCTTGCAACATAGAGATGGTATGAGAGAAAAAAAAAGAATTGTATGAGAGTAAGTGACCTGATTTCTGCTATCTGTATGATCTGGGGTGAGTCACTTAATTTTTCTGGGCCTTGGTTTCCTAATTTATGAAATGGAGATTACAGTTAGATAATCTCTTATAGCCCCTTCCAGCTCATAGTGCAAATGTCATTATAACTATTCTAGAGAAGGAAAATAGATTGGTTTGCCCAAAGTCCAGGAGTGTGCTGGAGCCAGCTCCTAGCAGAACCAGTAATTAAATTTTCAGGGTGAGCATTGACACCTCAGAAATTAGCAGATACCACAAATCAGAGCTTGACTTGTTATTTTGTAATTGTCGAAAATTAAGAGGGGTGAGGCAGAAGGACAAAATTAATGTAGATTAAACTTTAAAATGTGGTATATTTACATTTTTTTCCTGGAGAGCCAGTTAAACATTTACCTGCCCACCTCTGCCAAAGATCACACATGAAGTGGCAAACCAGGATTCAAATCCACTTTTACTAGATTTGTCAGAATTCCTTATCCTATTTCATGGCTCTATACAAAGGTATTCTTTTAAAATAAAACATTTTAGAGCCAGAATATTCATATTAAGGTGAATTCTAATACAAAAATAAAGATGTGATAGATCAGAGAAAACATGAATGTGTGGTTTTCTGTCATTAGGTAGCTCACTTAGGTACAGTTCAGTAGCCCCCATTTCAATTTGAGTTGAATATCATTTTAGATAAGCTACCTGATCTGAAAGCTTGCATACTGGATTTGTTTTCCATCCGTAATCCAGGTTTGGGATTAAAGGTGCTGCCTACCTGAAGAATAAAGACAGCCTAGTGATCTCATGCCGTCAAGATGGATGTTCTGAATGGAAACCAGGATCACTTCAACGATTTCAAAACAAAATCACTTCTACCACAGTAGGGGGAGAATCCATTACATTTAGCTTGTTTGATCATGTGACAGTAAGTCTAGCCCCCTACCAGGTTTTGTTTAATGGAAAGAACCCAGAAGGCAATAATATAACACGGCTTTTCTTCTTTTTGATAGGTAAGGATATCTGTGCAGGCCTCCCGTTGCCATGCTGACACAATCAGGCTTGAAATCATCCGCAACAAACCATACAAGATATCAGAAACGGAACTTTCTCAACAGAATTCCCTTTTAATGAAAAATGAATTAGTGAAAGAAGTAACCAGGTCTGTTGAAGAAGCTCAGCTTGCCCAAGAAGAAGCCAAAGTCAGAATCATTCAGGAAGACTATCAGGAATATTGCCAGACAAAAGGGACTAGCTTGTACACACTTCTAGAGGAAATAAGGGACTTAGCTCTTTTGGACCTGTCAACCAATTATGGAATATAAAATACACTTCTTTGTTATTCCATCTAAGGAGTTTTGCCTCACAAATTGTTTTTATGTTTTTCTTGGAATGTATCATTGTTTTACATAGTAGCATACCACCATATTATTGGCTGTTCTAGTTAGGATTAGGTAAATGTAGTTTTGTTCTTGGACCAGTTTCATTGATAAGAGAGAACTCCCTACAAGAGGCCTTTCCAATGATTTATAGAGTAACCTAGGAAAGTGACAGCTTAAATTGGGGGGCACGGGGGACTAACTTTAAAGCCTATGGATCCTTTTTTTTTTTTCCAGAATATAACATTTTTAAATAAAAATACTTGGGGGACCACAAAGAAAATAAATTATGAGAGTAATTATCTTATCTATTCACATATCTATATCAGTATTTTTAAACAAGTTCACAGACCCCAGACTTGAATGATTTGCTTTAGGTCTACAGCCATTATGAGTTAGTTAGGAAAAGCATCCAGGTCTTCCTGACTCAAACTTTTTTAAACTGTACCACCAGCTACCTCTTAAACATAAATTTGCATATACAAGTTATTTTTATTAGTCATCTGAATTTGCATTGAGTACAAATGGGTCTTTGTATAGGAGAAACATACAAAATGATAGTTCTAAAAGCCAGGTTATCAAACCTACCTTTTAGACCCTATTAGTGTCAATTTCCTTTGTCCTGCCTCATGGCCCTTTTCTCTCTCATAATTTTTATAATTTTTCTCAAGATTTTCTTAGGAGCAGAAAGAACAAAACCTTTTTTTAGAACATATAGTGCATCATATAAGTATCAAGTATATCATGAGCTGGTTGCCACATTTGTCCTTTCAACAGATACTAAATTCAAAACATTCTAGGAGGCACAAAAAACATTAGATACAATCCTTGCTCTTGTGGATTTATAGTAGACAGATATTCACTCTTAATGGGGGCCAGGGGGGCAGGGTGTGTATAGTTTGTACCAACTTCTCACTTATTCTTAGCAATAGGCTGCCCTGTGCCATTGTCCCTTTTCCTATAACAGAACACACATCAGGATGGAACAACTGGGAGCCTCAAGGGAAACGTCAGCTGAATATGGATATATTACGTCAATATACGAGAATGAAATTGCTAAGAATGATTTCCTGGCCAAGAAATGCCAAGAAAGCAGTTTACTGAGAACAGGAGGTTAGAAAGTAAAGGCCTAGTGGCTGAGGGATTCTGAAATGGTAACCAAAAAAAAAAAAACTGAAATGGCTGATGATGGGAAAGAGGGATTTGAGGTGTTTAGGGGCATAAAGTTAGAGAGAATGGGTTAAAGGAACTAAGAGACTCTAAAAACATTTTTTTAAATTAGTGATCTAATAATTGTAGTTACAATTTTTGAATTCTAAATAATGGAGATACAAATTATACCTGAAAATGTGACTTGTGCTTTTCAGTGACTAAAAAATAGAAATGGGGAGCAGTTGGTTAGTTCAGTGGATTGAGAACCAGGCTTAGAGATGGGAGATCCTGGGTTCAAATATGACCTCAGACATTTCCTAGCTATGTGACCCTGGGCAAGTCACTTAATCCCCATTGCCTACCCTATACCACTCTTCTGCCTTGGAACCAATACAGAGTATTGATTCTAAGGTGCATGGTAAGGATTAAAAAAAAATGGAATAGAAATGAAGGTCACTATAGATCCAAGAACTATAAGTTCAAATGATCAGATAAATAGAGACCAATTAATTTACTGGCAATATTACTGAATAAAGCAAATCTAAAATTTAGGTGCCTAGTAACATTTGTTTAGTACATATACATACATATGTATGTATGTATATATACACACATGCGCCAACATAACTTATCTCTCATGTGACACTTTTAATGTTAAAAATTCCATTAATTAAATATAAGAAAATCAACACATGCAAACTAATGGAAAGAATGATTTCTATGGTTAGATTCACTAAAATGTTACCCTCTTCTGTAAAAGTTTTTATTTATTCACTTATTTTACAAAAGTGTACAATCATCTTTACATCTTAAAACATTAAGTACTTTTTAAAATTATATACTAGCAGCAGAAAATACCTAACTGTCAAAAGATCTGTCTATATAAAAAGACAAGCAAAAGGAGTTCTGGAGGCTGTAAGAATTTAAGCTAATAGAAATAAATAAGTGGAACAAATATAAACAAGTAGCCCATCTCTTTAAAAAGCTTCCAATAAAGTTAACCACTTAAATGTTTTTACCCACCATAAAAAAAAAAATGTACTCTATTAGTCTAAATATAGTGCAGCATTTTTTCCTCCAATATGTACCTTTGAAAGTTACATTCACACTATATTTTAGCACTTCCAGCTTTGAAACCATAAGTAGTGTATTGTGCACCTCAGCAAACATAAAAAGCATGTCTATCTCCTAGGGCAGATGGGAAATGTCAACCAAATGCCCATTTTTAATATTCTGTCAAATGTCACCGTTAATACTAAAAGTGCCAAATCAGTGCTGATTAAAACAACTGGAAATGAGAAAACCAGAATGGCCATGATGTTAGCAGTCACAGCTGACCGGCAAAAACTGCCTCCTTATGTAATTTCAAGGCATAAACCATTACCTAAGGAGAAGTGACCATCAGGAGTTATCTTTTGTGTGCAGGAAAAGGGATGGATGAATGAAGAACTTGTGTTAGATTGGTTGAATGTGGTCTGGGGTAGGTATCAGAGAGGAATGCTCGTTCTCAATGCGTTCAAGGGTCACCTGCCTGAAAATTTGAAAAAGGGAGTTGCTGAAATGCACCCAGACCTAGTTGTTATTCCAGGAGGAATGACATCACAATTACAAGTGTTATATGTAGTAATTAATAAGCCATTCAAAGATCATTTGAGGAAAGAATATAATGAGTGGATGTTGACCAGAAACCAAGAATTTACTCCATTACAAAAAAATAAAGAAACCATTGGTCACCGTATTAGTGAACTGGATCAAAATTACTTGGGACAAAATCTCCACCGAGTCTATTGTGCTTGGGTTTAAAAAATGTTGTGTATCCAACAGTATGGATGGTTGTGAAGATGGTGTTTTGTAGAAAGAAGAGGGTGATGGCAATGACTCAAATGATGTTTCCATTTCAGGAGATGAAGAAAATAGAAGAGGAAGAACATGATTAAAATATTAGAAGGTAGTTTCTCACAAGAACCTATAAAAGTAATACATATTTAATAAAAGTGGCATTAAAACTTCTTTAACTTGTTTTCAGGACCTTGAAAAAACTTCAAATATAAAGTGACTGCATTATTCATGAGTTAAGAGAAAGTTGTAATTTAAAAGGAGAAAATAAAATGGATGTTTTCTCTTTCTGAGTTATCCTTCAAAATATTTGGGAGCGCACTATATTCGGGCTAATATGGTAATAAATCTCTACTTGTTAAACTAGAGAACAAGTAGCTAATAAAGATTATTTTTTTAGTTTTAACTGAGACGTATCCATGCTTCTGAATGAGACAAACCTATTGTTGGCACTTAAGTGTTAATAAATAAAAAGATCTGTTGAATAGTCATGTATATTTTAAATGACTTCATCTACTCTTGAAGTTTGTAGGTCATCATTTATATTTGTAGAACCAGCAGCACTGTCTGTAACTTCTAGACTTTCTTCACTTAATCCATTTAAATTCTCTTCTTGTGCTTCATTTGTACTATCATTTTCTAATGCCTGTGTTCTGAGTCCGATAATTGACATATCTGAAAAAAAAAAGGGGGGGGGGTCATTATCCACTGTTATCTTAAACTAGTGATATTTTATAAATATGTACAAAATTATCAATAATCACCAAGACTAAAATATTTTTATCTATATGAACATAATTCTACCTAAATAAATCAACAGCCCTTTTGGATTTCTTTTTTTAAGGACTTCCACAGTAAAAGGCACTCAACATCAAAACTCTTTAGATTTGCCCAAAATTAGTAAGAAGTAGTGAGTTTATCAATGGAAGTCTTCAAGAGTCAGCGAATGTTGAAATGATCTGTAAGAGTCCAGTCAGAGGCTATTTTAAATCAGAATAAAGGGCTTCATCTTGAACCACTAGATGATAGCACCAAGTTGTCATGTGCATTGGAAAACTTAATAAGATAGCTATGTTGAATAAAGTATGTATGTATGAGTAGACTCAACTGTCTGCTTGGCTGGAATATTGAGCATTTACCTCCCATCACTTTCCTATTTTGGAACATAGACAAGATGTGGACAGTGGCAGGGAGAGGTTGCCACCAAAGAAGCTGCCACACATATAGTTCCTTTCCCTGAAAATCACTTTCAATACATTCAACTAGTATAAACAAATATACTAATAGCATTTAAATTGATTATTAATTGAAAAAGAATCTGGAGGTAGCAACAGTGGCCTGGAAGCAAGAGGACCAGATTCATATCTGGCCTGACACTTCCTAGACATGTAACCCCAAGCAAGTCACTTAATCTTCACGGTTTAGCCCTTGCTGCTCTTCTGTTTTAGTCTTGATAGATACTAAGCCAAAAGTTAAGAAAAAGTATTCTTTTTTTTTAATGCAGGAAAAGAGCCTGTCGTGACTTCATGATTCTGTCAAATGATTGAGAATTTGATAAGTTTTTTTCATTCATATTCACTTAATTTGTGAAAATTTTATTTAGCTAAGAGAAATCTGGAAAACACAACTGCATGTAGGGATGCTGATGGTTACAAATAGTAATAACCAAAAATAATGCCAAAGAACAAAGGCTTTAAAAAAGCATATTTATATAAAAACCCAGATTTTAAAAACAGTCTAAAACCTTCAAGAAATGGCAAACACTAGAGACAGAAGATCCTAGGTTCAAATCTGGCCTCAGATACTTCCCAGCTGTGTGACCCTGGGCAAGTCACTTAACCCCCATCGCCTAGCCTTTACTACTCTTCTGCCTTGGAACCAATACATAGTATTGGTTCCAAGACAGAAGGTAAGGGGTTTATTTTTTAAAAAATAGAAATGGCAAACAGCCCTGCAGCCTTTCACAAGGTTCTAAAGGTATCACTGAATTGTTCAGTAAAATAACTGCCATTCATAAGGATGGCCCCAATTCACCAAGAAAAGGCTAAATTGTTAAAAGCACAATCTTATGTTTCAGGCATTTAGTTTTGGATCCTCAGAATCTAGCAGTCCTAGTCCACAGGTGCCTGAAAAATGCTTATTGAACAAATAAGAATACAGAGGTGTATATTACAAAATTTCACAAAAATTTCATTTTAAAAAGCTTTTCTGTTAACATATAAAATGGTATAAATCCATTCCCTCCAAGTCTTAAAATTATGGGGTTTCCAAGAGTTCCAGCTAGTCAATGTTTACTGTCTTTTTTTTTTTAACCCTTACCTTCCCTCTTGGAATCAATACTGTGTATTGGTTCCAAGGTAGAAGAGTGGTAAGAGCTAGACTGAGGGTTAAGTGACTTGCCCAAGGTCACATAGCTAGGAAGTGTCTGAGGCCAGATTTGAACCTAGGACCTCCAGTATCTAGGCCTGTATCTCAATCACTGAGCTACCCAGTTGCCCCCTGTTTACTGTCTTTTAAAACTAAATATCACCTTTTCTTAGATTTATTATTTTAGGGGGCAAAGAAAGAACTTAAGTTAAAAATTTCTAATATGTCCGTGGTACATTAGTGGCAGCTCATATGTCAAAACTTATATTTACCATTTTCTTGGGACTGACTGTTATTTAACAATTTTGCCTGTCTCCTTTCCAAAGCTAGTTGTTTGTTCTTCTCAATTCTTTTCTGTTGTTCTTCTGTTAAACTTGTATTCAACTGAGGTGCAAATATTTCTGTGTCAACTTGATTTGAAAAAAGGGAATCAAAGTCTACAGTAGCTGTATCTACTCCATTTCCTTCTGTTTTATCACCTAAATTAAAAAAAGAAAACTAAATCAGTACAAGTTATATTAATCATATTAATAACATATTAAAGAACAAAAGAAGTCCCCAAGTGAAAACTAGTTTAAAATGACTAAAAATAGTAAACTCTCCTGATAAGGATAGAATGCATCTTTTAACAAGTTTCAGACTGTTGAGATTATAGACATCAAAGTTCTTTAATTTTATTGGCATTTATCGGCTACTCTCTCCATTTACTCAAATCAAAACTTCTTCTCTATGATTTTGAATTGTTGTAGCCAAAAAAATTTATCACCATGAAACTATACTTAGTAAGCTAAGGGAGTTCTTAGACAAGTCATAAAGAGATAATTGATCACTAAATCATCACTTAAAGCCTTTGCAATTTTCCAAGTGGCCAGACAGAGATTTCAGCTGTCCTTCCTTGCCCCAACGCAGACTGCCAACTTTCAACAACACAAAGTCAGGTTAAGAATCTTAATGGAAATAATGAAAACTAGAGAAGGAACAGGGTCTATCAGTATCAAATTTCAGACTGCAATAGAAAGTCTTATCACTAAAATGTTTCAGTACTGATTTAAAACGTGAGAAATTTCAATAACAGATTAAGTACACAATATATAGAAGAAAATATATGCAATAGAATAGTACTTGATAAACCCAAAGATTCACTTTGGGGAGGAGGGAGAGGAATTTCTGGGAAAACTGGATAGCAATTGGGCAGAAATTATGTTTAGACTAATGCTTTACATCATACACCAAGATAACCTCCAAAAAGATTCCAAAGATATCTTTAAATACAGAAGGTAATACATAAACAAAGGAGGAAGGACAAAACTACCATTCAGAACTATGAACAGAATTTATAATTAAACAATTGAGAGAGAAGATCGCACAAGATAAAGTGGACAATTTTGAGTACATAAAATTTCAAAGTTTTTGCAGAAACAAATCTAAATTGGTAAAAATGTGAAGAGAAACTAGGAAAAAACCTTTGCAGCAATTTCTGATAAAGGTTTAATATCCAAGATACATAAGGAATTGATTCAAACTCATAGAAGCCATTCATTCCCCAAAAGATAAATGATCAGAGAATATAAACAAGCACCTTTTTCAAAGAAATTAACCTAAGTTATTAATAAGCACATAAAAATGCTCTAAATCATCCTTAATTCGAGAAATACAAATTAAACTTTGAGGATCCTTTACCTCCCACTTTTCAGAGGGAAATGAAAAATGTTGAATATTAAAAGGAATTTCTTAATCTTTCCCTTTGTCTCTTTAAGAGGGAAGAGTGAAAGATTTCTAAAGAAAAGAAGAAAGACAGGAGCCTGTGTGGGAGAGCTGAAAATTTTGTTATTTTAGTTAGGATTAGGAATTTTGGTATAATCATAAAGTATTAGAGTAATAATCCCTCTTTCCTCCTTTCTAGTTTCTATCTGTACTCCTCAAATTAAACTAAAGTGTTTTATCAAACTGCTCTCCTCACTTTTATCAAACTTCTGCCATTTAACCCTTACATGGAGAAGTGACAGTAAAACAGTTATATCCAGTGCCATTCTGTTAAGAGCTATGAATTGGTCCAGCTATTATAGAAAACAATTTGTAACTATGTTAACAGTCACCAAACTATATATATCCTTTTAATAGTACTCTACTAGTAAGCCTATAAAACCCATCTTAAAAAAAAAAGAAACAGGTCCATATGAACAAAATTATAGCAGTTCTTTTCATCATAGTAAAAAACTGGAAGCTAAAGAGTGTCCTCTTAGTGCGTAATGGCTAAACAAATTGGAGTATATAAATGTAATGGTATATTTTTGTCTCAGAAGATTGATGAAACAGTTTCAGAAGAAACAAAATGAGGCAGAATGAAATGAAAAGCACTAGAATTGTTTTTATAACAATATAGAAAAAAACAAATTTGAAAGTCTTTAGAGCTCTGATCACTGCAATGATAAACCATGAATCTAAAAGAAAGTGAAACAACACTCACCAACTGACACTAAAATGAAAAAAGACATAAATTTTTGAATGTGAGAATCTGTTTTGTTCATCTATGTAGCTATATATTATAGACTTTTGAGTTTGTTTTTTAATTTGCTCAAGGAGGAGAGAGTAATGGGTGAGGCAGATTTATTTTTAAAAGCCTGATTTAAAAAAATAATCATAATAAAAAACAAACACAAGGTTATCTTCACACCAAAATGAGGTTTCAAAGGACTTCTCTTTAGTAGAGGAGCATTAGTTGAGATTTTATGCCAACCAAAAAGGAATTAAAAAAAAAAACTTTTAACATCAAATTGCTACACTGACTAAAAAGGCAAGAACTGAAGTTTTTAAAATGAGCAAAAATTCTTTAATTTCTGGGGTCCCAATTCTCTTTATTGATGCTGCCCTTGAAATCCTTTTAATAGTTCAGTTCCCTAAAGTATTCCATTCCCTAAATATACGAACACTATATGCAACATATCTTGGCAAGAAATCGGTTGTAGTATTGTGTTTAATTATTCTTATTCACACTTAAAATCAACTTGGAAATGACCTTGAGGAACTTTGTACTGAGCCCATATTTTCCAGTGTTTTTTATAAGCGACACAACATTTGAAAAGAGATGTGCAGAACCATCGCACAGGAAATCTGATAACTAGACAGACCCTGTCGGCAGGAACCACTTGTGTTGATGTATGTGACTGACTGTGGTTACACTCAGTGACTAACAAATGTAACCAATACCAAGTACAGTCACTTTAGTCTTGCTGCAGTCCTGCTTCATGAATGACCTGGGGTAGGTCACTTAGCCTCCCTGGGCTTCAGTTTCTTCTATTATTATTATTATTCTATTATCTATTTCTTCTAAATAAGAGACTGAATTAAATGTCCTCAAATCTCCTGTCATGATCTTATGCTCAGCTATATACTGCGTAAAAGACAAATTATTTCATCATCAGCTTATTTTATTTATCTTCTCAGATGTACTGTTTCAAGATCCAATCACTCAGATATACACATCAAAGTTCTTATCTTGATTTATCATCCTTTTACTCTCTTACTAATCTTGACTAAAGAATGAGTTAACCAAGGATAAACAAGAATCTATATCAACTAAAGTCTCTAAAGGTCTTTTAATATCTTCTGCAAAATGGCCCTACAGTCAACTCCTCAAGGAAGGACATAACAGACTTTTTACATAAGCATCTTTTTGAGCTAGTTTATCACATTCTGGTTTAGTAGTCATGTGAATGTACAATGGTCTTTTAACTCAACTCCTTATTTGTTAGATTGTTTTCCACTTTAAAGATACAGCTATTTGCTTTTTTAAAAAGCTTCACATGATTAGAACATATTCTAAAAACAAAAAAGGTATAACTCCTCATCCTTGCATTGCAACTACAACTACTTACCATCATTACTAATAAAATCTTCATGTATAATAGGAAGATCCAGCCGAATTCGCTTTAAGCAGGTCTGAAAGGCAGTATGTTTTTTACACTTTAACACTATCACCAAAAATAACAGTGTAGTAGAAAAATGATAACTATTTAAAATTGAACATCACTCATTCTATTCTAAGGTTCAAGGGACAATATTTTGTTTCTTAAATAAACTTTATGGATTCTCTTTTTCCCTGAGTAGGCTTTGTCCTTTCAAAATACAGAATCACAAAATAAATCTGCTGTGCTTAAAAAAAAAAGTTTTAGGGGGCAGCTGGGTGGCTCAGTGGATTGAAGAGTCAGGCCTAGAGATGGGAGGTCCTAGGTTCAAATATGACCTCAGACACTTCCCAGCTGTATGACCCTGGGCAAGTCACTTGACCCCCATTGCCTAGCCCTTACCGCTCTTCTGCCTCAGAGCCAATACACAGTATTGACGCCAAGACGGAAGGTAAGAGTTTTAAGAAAAAAAAAGTTTTAAGGCAATGTTTCTATAGTCTACTACTAAAGTATTATGATGTTTCATATTTGAATGAAGTTTGTTCTGAAATTCTTCAAAGGTTTTATCAGCTGAAGGCAAGCTCTCACAGGATCTACACCTAACTAGAAAAGCCTTGATTCTGGACCCAAGAAAAGACTATGCATTATAAAGCTTATTATATGAGGGTCAGCCTAGTTAACTTTGGAGAGACTTCTCAAAACAATGAATACCAGTTAAGTGAAGTTTTGGTAATCGAAAATTTATCAAAGGCATAGAAGGTTTTACAATTTGTATTTGTGGTAGAATCCTTAAAGTTCTTAAAATGGTTCTAAAGTCTTCACAAGTACTATAATTACAGATGTCTTCTTAAATCACTTCCAAACATTTTAATTTTAAAAGGCATTCATAAAATATAATTTCTTCTTTCCATTAACTCTATGTTTGTACTATATGGGATTAAGAAGGATGTCTCTATCATACTTAATACTCACCTGAACTTCCTTCTTATTTCCCAAATGTTCTACTCTACCAATAAAATCCTCAAATTGCAGTTTGGGGAATAGTCTATGTGCCCAGTGCTCCATGTGTCTTATTAATGTCTTCAAATCTTCAGCCTATAACATAAAAATAAAAATGCTAAATAGAAGTTTCATCCAAACATTTGACAATATCAGCAGTTTTTAGAATAAGAAGTATTGCCAAAGACACTGGTGTCATTTAGTATTTTTCAGAGTTGAGAAACTTTTAAAAGGAAATTTATCAGTAAGGAGTTACTAAATCTAAAGAGTCCAGAATATTCACTCACAGAAAAGGATAAATATTGAATTATTTCAGATGCATGTTCAAATAAGCAGTTTTTTAAAAAACTTTGAATCTGTTAGCTTAAAACAATCCATTGGATATAGTTTTATAAAGACTAGGGAAAATCTTCCAAACAAAACTTATTCCAAGTGCTATAGTAGTTATACATGGAACATATCAAAACCATTTATGTATGTAAAACTATATGTTTATGTCAACTGAACTCTTAGCAGGAGCTAATCACACATGGCTAATAATATATACGTAGAAAAAGAATGATCAAGGCTCAAGATTTTGAGAGGAAAAAATTCAAAATTGTTAAGAGGAAAGAGTCAAGAAACTGTGGCAAGAATATTTCTACTGCAAAGACTGCCAGAATAATAATGCCTTAGTCATGCTCTAATCAAGGGGCCGGGGGGGGGGGAGGGGGGGTTGGCACTCATGAGCTTTCAAAAATATTATAACTGCATGTCAATGAAGCTGACTTCCTCTGTAATTAATTCCCTGTATTTTAATATATTTAAACACAATTCTGAATTAATAGGCTTCACCAGAATGCCAAAAGGGTTCATAACACAAAAAAGTTTTCATTAAGATATTAGGATTTCTAATCAAACCTTCATTTCTTCATGCTTGAATATGACATGGTATAAAGGCTTTGCTGAAAAAAACTAATGTTGTCAGGCTGGATTATTAACGAACAAGAGGAATTTGCTGTGTTTGTTGTGAAGTATTTTCTTTTCCATTTAATAACACTTTATAACAATGAATCCAGAAATCAAACTCTAATAATGGCTAGCTATATAATCTTGAGTAACTTAATTTATCCTAATCTGCAAAATGAAAATTATGACCATCTTCATAACTAAATGGAAAAGACATCCAAAATCTATAAAGCATTCCAAGCTTCTTAGGAAAATAATGATAATTGAATTCAATGTCATTAATAATAATATAATAAAAGCAGGTGTATCAAAATTGTCTGTTTCTTACCTCATGACCTTTACCTTTGAATTTCACTTTTTCAAACACATGTCTTAAAGCTGGAAGTCCTCTTTCTGAAATTAATCTGTGAATCATAAATTGGTGCTATGAATATAAATTTTCTGACTCCACCAAGTTAAAAAGTATACTTGCAAGGTAAACATGGAAAATTAATTCTTAATCAAAAATCTCTTTTGGACTAGTCGGCAAGCTAAAATTTTATCAATAAAATGAAACTATGTATCTAAAATCACTGAGACACAAAGTTTAACAATCAAAAAAGAGTAGGAAATACCTCTGAGCATCTAACTTAGGCAAATTCCTTTTTACAGTTTTCTTTATAACTACAGGCATTTCTCCCATCTGATTCCTCGATGTATCTGAATAAAGAGAAAGTCATTTAAAATGAATTCTGTAATTAAAAAATAATGTGGAACATAGTATTTTCCAGGACAGAAGTTAACATTTTAAAATAAGAACTGAAGGGCAAACAGTTTCACTCCTATCCACTCTCCACATTATTAACCTATCTGATGAAGATTATACTTTCCCTAAAAATGAGAACACCCACTTTATTATTACACTGCAGTTTTCTCTAGTTTGGCTAGGAATATAGCTGTACTTTGGTTTTGATTGAAATGTCAACAAATAATTTATTCTTAAGTAAGCAATGTTGATAAGTAATATAATTTCCAAATAGTATTATTTACATGATGATGATCATTCAGGCATTTTCTGGAATCTCCCTCCTCTTTTCTAACCTGTAGTAAGCTCATTTTCTCCAGCATCATCCCTTCCTGGAGAGGCTGGAGGTGGAAAAGGTTGAAAAGCTTCATCTTCTATCCCTTCATAATCAGGAAGGTCCAGCAAATTGTTCTCCTCTGATTCCATTTTTCCTGGTAGGAAAATAGGGTGGGAAAGGAAAAGATAATCAATATATCAAAACATTTCTTCCTAAATAAAAAATTTTCATCTGAACCTATTATCTCTCTATTCCTTATCAGGAGACCATGTTTTATGATGAAAATACAGAAGTAGCTTTAAAATGCTAGACTTGTCAAGTCAGAAGACTTGGGATCAAATTCTGCTTCTTATACTTCATTTGCTTAGTACCCCAAGCTAGTCACATTTTGGGGGTGGGAGTGGAGGGATAGGACAAATTTGGGAATTTGTTTTGTTTGACCTTATATGTTTATAGTAAGGGTTTTTTCATTTTCTTTTTCTCCCTGAGGGAGAAGGTAGGACAGAGAATGAGAAGTGAGAGGGAAAAGAGTTGTTTAAGGGAAAAATTAAATTTAAAAAATGTTCCAATAGAAAATATACTAAGTCCAAGATGCAAAGGATAGGATTAAAAAACAAACTAGTTCCTGCCTTTAACTATCTTACAAACAGGGGAAAGATGAATACACAAGATGACAGTAAGGAGGATTTGTGATTTGATTAGTTGTGGGGAGTTTCTAAGTGAAGAAACTACCTCTACTAATACTAATATCTCTACTAAATTTTTCTAAAATTCAGTCCTAGAGAGCCTTTAGAGCATTTAAGTTAGGTGATTTGTCCAGAGTGACACAGCCTGTGTCAGAAAAAGAACTAGAACATATCTTCTTGGCTTCTAATTCTATAGCAACTCATTCTATACTAGCTTTCAGAAATAAGATGAAAAATAAGTATCCCTTTCTGTAACATTTTTAAGGTTAACAGTGGTGGAAATAGATGAGGAAAAATGAAAAAGGGAAGGTGGTCAGGATGTAGTGCTATGAGAAATATGTGAGATCATTTAACTGTGCTTCCTACTATCAATATGAAAAAATGTTCTAAATCACTCTTGATTAGAGAAGTGCAAATTAAAACAATGCTGAGGTACCACCTCACAACTATCAGATTGGCCAAAACAACAGTAAAAGAAAATGATAAATATTGGAGTGAATATGGCAAAATTGGGACACTAAGTTTTAGATCAATTTTGTGAACTGATCCAATCATTCTGGAGGCCAATTTGGAACTTTGACAAAAAACTGCCTACTCTTTGATCCTGTAATACCAAAATAGAAAAGGGTGAAGGACCTAATCATACAAAAGTAGTTATAGAGGTTCTTTTTGTGGTGACAAAGAATTAGAAATTGCAAGGATGTCCATCAATTGGAGAATGGCTGAACAAATTGATATAATGGTGATGGAATATATTGTGATATAAGAAATGATAAGCAGAATGATTTCAGAAAAAGCTGTAAAGACCTACATGAACTGATGCAGAGTGAAATAAGAAGAACCAGGAGAACATTGTACATGGTAACATCAATATTGTACAATGATCAACTGTGAAAGGCTTAGCTGCTTTCAGCACTACAATGATCCAGGTCAAATTTGAAGGACTTATGACAAAGAATGCTATCCACCTCCAGGGAAAAAACTGCTGGAGTGGGATGCAGATCAAAGCTTACTATTTTTCACTTTAATTTTGTGTTTTTATTTTGGGGTTTCAGTTCTATATGAGTATTCTTTTACAATGACCAATATTAAAGTAAGTTTTGCAAAGTCATACACATAATGTATAACCCAGATTAAATTGTTTACCAGGTCCCAGAGTGGGGAAGGAAGGCTGGATGACAATTTGGATCTTATAATTTTGGGAAATGTATACTGAAATCGTTATTACATGTAATTGGGAAGATAAAATATTTTTTTTAATGTTTTTAATTGTGCTTCCTACCTGTAAGAGCTTGATCAAGTTACTTTCCCTCTCTAAGCCTCCGTTTTCACCCTCATTAATAAAGGGAACAAGCAGGGTTATTAGTCTGTAATTTGCATACTAATATTAGTCTTTATTCTAATAAAACTAAATCCTAGAGCCGCCCCTACAAGGCTTTGGGCAGGGAATACGTCCATTAAAAGACGTCAGGAGGCTATGGAAAGTAGGTCACCCAGGACGCTGTCGGAGTTAACGGGAACCCAAATCCTGGTTTCCCACTTCAGCGCTAGGCCCAGCCCCAGCAGACCCCCAACCTCGCTCCCACGGAGGCGTCCGCTACGTACTCCGCCTGGGCCTCACCTGGACCCCACACCAGCTTCCCCTTAATTCCCAGAAGGTGTACTGGGAACAACTCCGCTCAGGGTCCCAGCAGCCCTCACCGCGATTCCGTCGGACCAGGAGCAGCCGGGGAAAGAAAAATGTTCCGCGACTCGCGCCAAAGCTCCTCTCGCGACTGTGTCCCACGCAGGCGCAGAGAAGTGGGGATTACCGCCTCAACCCCTCCCCGAGCCTCCCAATTTGGCGCCAAATGTGAAAGTCAGCCATTGGGTGGCTCCTCATCAAAGTCCTCCCGGAAGAGCCCTCCCTCCTTCTTTCAGTGACTTCACTTCCAGGGTCACTGAGCGCAAAAGTGATTGGTGGATTTAGAGCTGTTTAGGTTTGGAAAGACCTTTAGAGAACGCCTACGTTTTGGGTTGTGTTTTGGGGGGCTTTCTTGGCAAAGATGCTAGAGTGGTTTGCTTCTCCAAATCTCTTGACAGATGAGGAAATGGAGGCAAACAGGGTTAAGTGATTTGCCTTGGGTCGCACAGCCAGTAAGGGCTTGAGGCTAGATTTGAACTCATAAAGATAAGTCTCCTTGCTCCTAGACCAGCACTCTAATCCCTGTGGTATAGTTAGCACCGCTCTAAATCCACTCATTCAAGCAGAACTTGGTCAGCTTGGTACCCTTATCGGCGACGATCAAATTTATAGTGTAATTGTTACTGCTCACGCCTTTGTTATAATTTTCTTTATAGTTATGCCTATTATAATTGGAGGTTTCGATAATTGACTTGTACCCTTAGCATTTCCACGAATAAAAAATATAAACTTCTGACTTCTTCCACCTTTTTTACTTCTAGCCTCTTCTGCTGTAGAAGCAGGGGCTGGGACCCGTTTATCCACCATTAGCTGGAGATCTTGCCTGTTCATGAGCTTCTATCGACCTGGTGATTTTTTCACTCCATTTAGCAGGAATTTCATCTATTCTAGGAGCTATTAACCTAGCTGTCCTCTTAACATTTAGGGCCAACTCGTTAATTTTAAAATTAGAAAAATAGGCCCTTTGAAGGGAAAGGAGGCTACTTGAGATCATGTAACTGGGGAAGCAGAGCAGGACTTGGAAGCCAAGTCTTCAAATTGCCAAGTGGAGAAAAAAAGTTTAGGATTGGGATCTTGGTAATTCTGTTCTTCAAATATGTTTTCCTTTTGTAACCGAATGTAAACTGGCCACTTCCATGAAAGTTATAGGCTTAATTGAGAGAGCTGTTGGTGGCATTGAGCAAGCACTTTGTGGATCCATGGTCCCAGAGCTAATTTGTATCAGGCAAATCTTATCTGCAGGCCTTTCTCAGCCTACTCCCCAACATCTTTATCTCTGAGGCTACTTTCCATTTGCTTTATCTCCTATATTCCTACTTATTTACATGTATTCTCTATTTGCATGTGATCTCCTTATGAACAGGTATTATTTATCCCCAGGAATTTTCAATGTTCCTGGCTTAATAGTAGTCACTTAATAAATGAATAATACTTAGTGACAATCCAGCCCAGCAATCTGTGTTTGAAAAATTCAACACCTCAGTGAGAAACTGGTGATGGGCTAGCAGCTGATACTCAGACCACAAAGAAAATTATGCCTCTCCAGCTTAATAGATCCATTCACTTACATGTAAATAGAATAGAATAGTAAATAGTTATAATGTCAGGCCTGAAGTCAAGAAGATTCATCTTCCTTAATTTAAATCTGGCCTCAGACTCTACTTAGGTGACCCTGGGCAAGTCACTTAGATCTTTTTGCCACTATAAAATGATCTGGAGAAAGAAATCTCAAGAAAACACCAAATGGGGTCATAAAGAGTTGGACATGACTGAACAAAAACAAGAACCATGGAGAGTTTATGCTCTGTGGGTATAGCCAATGTCTTCTTTGATGTATGGTAAGCCCATAATTAGGAGGAGGACTTTACTTGTATTCCTAAATTTCATCAGAAGTTTATATTCTGTTGGATAAAAAGCATTTACAAGTATAAATACATCTAAATGAATACAATTTCAATGGGGAGTTACTAACAACTGGAGAGTGGTCAAGAAATCTTCTTGTGTGAAGTAATGTTTAAAGTGAGCTTTGAAGAAACTAAGAATTCTGAGAAGCAAAGGACAGTTGAGAGTTCATTCCAAACATTAGGAACATAATATCTTTGGTATGGAAGTACAATTTGGCCAGATTATGTTGTATGAAAAGGGAGAAATGTATAATAATAATGGAAAGGCAAGAGTATTTTTTATTTATCATAGAGATAAAAATGAACCACTGATGTTTCTTGGGGAAAGAAGTAACAAAGTCAGACCTATACTTTAGGAGCTTAGCAGGGAAATCAATTAGAAGGTTATTGCCTTCCAGATGAGAGGTGATAAGGGCCTGAATTAAGTATGATTCAAGAAAAGATACAAAATTGTTGAGAATGATACCGGGGAGACTTGGAAATTAATTGGCTATGGAGGGTAAGAGAGAAAGAGCAATTAAGGCTGACTTAAATTTTTGAACCTGAGTATCTAAAAGGATGGTAGTCCCTTAACAGATACAGAGAAGTTGGGAAAACCATTGATACTGTTAACCTGAAATAAAGAAGATTACTAAAGCAGTAACAAGTATCTTTAATCAGATGGTGGACTAGTTCAGAGACAAGAGAGAGTGCAGGAGTATCCACTTGTAAGTAAAGGAATAGGATTAATAGAGAAGAGTGATCAGAGGGAATAGCAAGTGGGAAAAGTGACTACCATTTTATAAGATTAAAGGCCCTAGTTGTAATTAAAGTCTGATCAAATCAGAGACTCTAAGAATGGTAAGTTTTCAGAGATAACACAAGATCAGATCCAACCATGAGGTCAATGAGGTCAAGGTAGCCCCTTCTGATAACTGCATTTAACAATATTGAGTTCCATTTTGAACATTTTTAGTTTGAGAAGGCTACAAGACAACTAGTTATAAATATATAATAGGTAGTTGGTAAGACTGAAACTCAAGAGAGAGACTACAGTTAAATATTGAGATGATAATGATAATAATAATAGCAGCATTTAATATTTTATAGCACTTTAGGTGATTATAAAAATTTTTTACATATTTTACATATTCTTGCATGTATAAAATTTCCCTTTTTGAAATCAGAAAAACTATGAAAGCATATACTCACTCTACCCCCATTTTTCAGATGAGAAAACTAACGCTTGAAAGGAGTTGTGACTTGCCTAGGACAACTTCTGCTATCAAGTAGCTAAGGCAAGATTTGGACACACATCATCCTTATTCCAAGACCAGCACTCTAACCACTATATCACCTAGCTTATCTATTTCTAGATCAGGAAGTCATTTACACAGATTTGCTAACTGAACCCAGGAGAATAGATCCAAAAGATGACCCTAGTAGGACTCTAAAATATACCCATTTGTGGGAATTTGGGGAATGGATAGTGATGCAGTTAAAAGAGACTAAGATGTAGCACCCAGACAGGTAGGAAGATAAACAGGAAAGAACAATGGCTTACAAATTTAGTTAGAGAAAATCTCTATTATAAGAGGATAATCAATAGTGTAAAAATGCTGAAGAGAGGTCAAGAAGGATCAGGAACTGAGAAAAAGCCATCAGATTTGCCAATTAGAAATCTTGGTAACTTTGAAAGAAGGCAGTTTTAATGGAGTGATAAGGTTAGACGAAGCACTGCAAATAAATTGGAGGTGAAAAAATAGAAGCAGTGAGTGTGGATAGTTTTTTCTAGGAGTTAGGCTGTGAAAGGGAGGAAAAAGATAGGAAGAGAGCTTGGAGAGATACTAGGTTCAAGTGTAGGGACTCCAAATCAATAATCACTCCACCTCACTTTATGAAATTTCAGAATGTAAGGCAATGAAGTATTAAAAGCAATCTTACTTGCATCTTGTTAAAAAAAGGTAATCAGGGAAATTTTAATGGATTATAAACTGGGTGTGATCTATTCCCAGCTTGTAATAGAAATATAAGGAAGTATTTACATTGTGTTGCTCTTTTGAATTAAGAAGTTCCTCCATCAATTAGATGGAATTGATGAGTAGTCAGGGGAAAAAAACAAACAGCCAGTCCTGCATACTCTCTAGGGAGTTCATTAAAGTAGACAACAGCTCTAAGGAGTGTGGACTTTGGCAGCAGAGGAGAGTGGAGAAGAAGCAATGGTGTTTGCCAGCAGAGCAACTCTCCCAGTAAAGGTTGCTGTGCCCAAAAGAGAACAGGCCCAGAGAGTCCTACTTTGGAATTGAGTTGAGCTGCAAAAAGAAAAAGGCCCAGAGAACTCCGAAGAATGACTTGTACAGCAGAAACCAGCCAGGGAGCAGTGCATGGGAAAAGACATGAGAAAAAGACACCAAAGACATGAGCCCTATTATTCTGGAGATGTGAATTGACCACATGTGTTTCCTAAGTAAGTGTCTATTTGTGAACACTACATATGTGCCTATTCTTCCTACAAATCCTGTTTGTATTTGTAGGAGAGTAAAATCCAGGTTTTATAGGGAAAATGCTTTGTTACTGCTATTCATGCTATGCCATTTACTGAATACCTTTTCTTTGAATTAATTTTGTCAATTGATTGATTATTAAAGATTAATGCAGTTGTAGAAGTTCTTAAGCAATAGGGTTAGGAGTGCATCCACAAGAATACTTTCAATTTGAAGTAATGGTCCCTATTAACTCTCAAACCTGTGAGTGCCACGTTGGGGTTGGGAGTGGGGAGTGGGGAAGATATTCCCAGAGTATGCTATATCAAGCTGAGGAAGACCTAGGCATATCTTTAAGTTATACAGAAGAAGCCAGAGCATAAAGACTGAAAATTAGGGAGAGAAAAGGCAAGCTCCTAAGGATAAAGAAAGAAAGGCATAAATAGAAAAGTTGATGTTAGCAAAAAGGGCCATCTCTTCCTCAGACTGGAGAAAAAGTAGAAAATGGTAGGCAATATTAAGGTGATTTGAAGTATAGAATGGGAGACAGGATTGCTTATATTATTTTCCTCATGGGTTGTAATACCATATTCATTAAAACTAACATATGATAATAGCATATTGAACTATAGCCTGAAAATATTTAGAAAAATTTAAAAATCCTATCACTGGATATTTCATTATTCATGAGCCCTTGGGAATATAGTGATTAACAACTGTATAAATTACTCCTTTTCTTATACTCACACTCTTCGTATTTGAGAGATATTAGAATTAATTGATTAAATGTAGCAGTTTCTCTAGAGATACATATGAAACATCTATTTTCCTAAGGTTTACATTACATAGATGAATTTCTTATTTTAGTTCCTTTTAGAAATTTTATGTTGAGGCAGCAAATAAATAGCTATGAGTCACAACTTTAGAGCAATCCTAAACGAATTTAAAATTTGAATACTTGCAGTTTTTCTAGAATAATTTCTTTTTTTCAATTAAAAAAGGTCTAAGTCACTTTCTGACATAGAGTGATAGGCCTCAGGATCAGATTAAGACATATTTTTTGGATATGGCCAGTAGGAGAAACTGTTTTGCTTGACTATGCATATTTGTTACAAGGCTTTTTGCCCTTTTTTCTTTCAACTGGAGTTAAGAAAGGACAGGAAGGAAATAAGGTGGATTTTTGTCCATTGAAAAAAATGTTAATTAAAAGATACAAATCCCCCTATTTCCCAAAAGGCATGAGACACTGGCACATAGGAAAAGACTTATTGTCCCATGATGCTGTGGACCCAAGTTACAGTTGATATCTGGAAAGGAGCAGAAGTTTCTGGGAGAAAGAAAACAAGTGATGGAAATAATGTACAATAGTCATGACATCTATTAGGAATAAAGAACCAGGCAAGGCCAACCAGCTGCAACATTTTACCTTATGTTGAACTGTGACAAATGTTGTATAGTAACAAAACCGAGAAAACAAGTGAGCTAATAGAATTCCCAGGGGAAGCAAACAGTAGAGAAATGTAAAGTCTTTTCACATAAATTCTTAATTCCATTCATATGACTGGGGCTATCCTATTAATGTTGTGAATTTCTTTATATGGGGAAAAACTCCCTCCATTTTCTCATTCCTATTATTTTATTATCTGGGAATTAGAAGAAAATTCTATTTCTGTTCTTTGAAAGTTGTAAATATGCTTTATATATAAATGTTTATTAAGAAGATAAGTGGTCAAAGTTTCAAATAGGAGTTTCCCCCAAGGCTGGTTTTGGACTCTGATGGACCTGGGATATATCTTGGAGGACTGATCCTGTACAGGGTCAGTTTCTCTCTAGCTCTTTAGTAGTCCTACCTAAATTTCTACAGGAAAATCTCTGAGCTATAGTTGATGTCTAGGGTTTTCCCATATGTGGGTAACAGTTTCTCTTCCTGCAGAAATACTCAATATATTATATGGGTAGTAGATATAGGAGAGTTTTTTATTTTCTGTACCACAGAAACTGCCAAAGGAACATAGAACTCACAAGCGTGCATAAGAAGAGTGATGGATTCAGAAAGACCTGAATTTGAATCTTGCCTCAAACACTAATTGTATATCACCTGGGCAAGAAACTTAACCACTAAGTCTCAGTTTTTTAATCTGCAAAATGAGGATAATTATAACACCTGACTCATAGCATAGTTATAAGGATCAATGAGATAACATATGCACAGCATTTTGCAACCCCTAAAGTGCTATATAAATGTTTTTTTTAACCCTTACCTTCTGTCTTAAAATTGATTTAAAAAAAAAAACCCTTACTGTGTTTGTTCCAAGGCAGAAGAGTGGTAAGGGCTAGGCAATGGGGGTTAAGTGACTTGCCCAGGGTCACGCAGCTGGGAAGTATCTGAGGTCACATTTGAACCTAGAATCTCTCATCTCTAGGCCTGGCTCTCAATCCACTGAGGTACCCAGCTGCCCCCACATATTTCAATATAAGTAGTATTGGGGAGAAAAAAAAGCAAGAAAAATAACAAAAGCAAAAATATATATACTTAATTTGCACTGAGTTCATCATTTCTCTCCCTGGAAGTGGACAGCATTTTTCATAGCAAATCCTTTGGACCTACCTTGAATTGATATATTAATCAGAGTAGTCTTTTTTTCACAGTTGATCATGATTACAATATTGCTGTTACCGTGTAGATTTATCTCCTGGTTGTTCTCACTTCATTGTACATCAATTAATACAGGTCTTGCCATGTTTTTCTGAAACTAACCCCCTCATCATTTCCTATAGCTCAATAGGCCAATCATAGGCCATGACTTGTTCTGACATTCCCTAACTGATGACCATCCCCTTGATTTCCAATTCTTCAACACCACAAAAAGAGTTGCTATAAATATTTTTGTATGTATAGATCCATTTCCTTTTTTTTTTAAATCTCTTTGGGATATAGACCTAGTAGTGGTAATGCTAGGTGAAAGGGTATGCACAGTTTGACAGCCTTTGGGGCATAGTTCTAAAGTGCTCTCCAGAATGATTGAACTAGTCCATAACTCCACTAATAGTACATTAGTCTCTATTTTTCCACATCCCTTCCAGCATCTGTCATTTTCCTTTTCTGTCACATTAACCAATCTGATAGGTGTGAGGTAGTATCTAAGAGTTATTTTAATTTGCATTTTTCTAATCAATTCTGTTCAGAACATTTTTTTATATGACTGTAGACAAATTTGTTTTCTTCTTCTGAAAATTGCCATTTCATATCCCTTGACTGTTTATCAGTTGGGGAATTTTTGTTTGACTCAGGTCCTTATAGATTTGAGAAAAGAGGCTTTATCAGAGAACCATGCTGTAAAAATTTTCCTCCACCAGTTTCCTGCTTTCCTTCTCATTTGGCTTTCTTAAAAAAATTAGCAAAAGATGATATGATGGTCTACTTAAAGAATCCTAGAGAATCAACCAAAAAAATCTAGTTGAAATAATCAACAACTTTAGCAAAGTTGCAAGATACAAAATAAACCCACATAAGTCATCAGCATTTCTATACATCTCTAACACATCTCAGCAGCAAGAATTAAAAAGAGAAATTTCATTTAAAATAACCCTAGACAATATAAAATACTTAGGATTCTATCTGCCGAGACAAACATAGGAACTATATGAACACAACTACAAAACACTTTCTACACAACTAAAACTAGATCTAAATAATTGAAAAAACATTGATTGCTCAGGGGTAGGACAAGCTAACATAATAAAAATGACCATCCTACCCAAACTTCTTTAGTTATTTAGTGCCATACCCATTGAACTACCAAAAATTTTTTTTACTGAATTAGAAAAAAACATAACTGAAGTAGCCCCCAAAAGACCAAAGATGGAAAAATTACCCCTGTCTGCATTTGTAGGGGACAGTCCTAGTTTCCCTTCTTGCAGGAGATCAAACTGTTTATGCAAGATAACAAACTGGTTTCTGCTTAGCTTGGTTGGCAAAGGACAAAAGAGGAATTTCAGGAATATCAAAGGGCCAGAGAACTAACATTTGACTAAGTAAAGATAAATACTCCTCAGACCAAAACCCCAGGATGGGCTTCTTTTCTCCAACCTCACATTCCTGTATTAAAGTCTGTTTGTTGTCAAATAAGAACCTGTATTACTCTGTAATATATATAAGTTATCCTGTAATATCAGTCTGATACAGTTAGGGAATTCTGCCCCAGCCGGTAGATTCTTTCTTTCTCTCTTTTATTAATAAATGATGGTTCCAATAATTGAAATTCTAGGTGTTTGAACTCATTTGTGAAGTGTACCACTCCATAACAAAGTTAATTTGGAAGAACAAAAGATCAAGGATATCCAGGGAAATAATGAAAAAAATGCAAAGGAAGGTGACCTTGCAGTCCCAGATCTTAAACTATACTATAAAGCAGTGGTCATCACAACAATTTGGTACTGGCTAAGAGATAGAAAGGAGAATCAGTGGAATAGACTTGGGGTAAGTGACCTCAGCAGGACAGTCTATGACAAGCCCAAAGATCCCAGCTTTTGGGACAAAAAACTGCTGGGAAAATTGGAAGACAGTATGGGAGAGATTAGGTTTGGATCAAAATCTCACACCCTACATCAAGATAAATTCAGAATGGGTGAATGACTTGAATATAAAGAAGGAAACTATAAGCAAATTAGGTGAACAAGAAGAGTATACATGTCAGATTTTTGGGAAAGGAAAGACTTTAAAAGCAAGCAAGAGCTAGAAAAAAATCACAAAGTATAAAATCAATAATTTTGATTAAATCAAATTAAAAAGTTTTGTACAAACAAAACCAATGCAACCAAAATTAGAAGGGAAGCAAAAAACTGGGAAACAATCTTCATAACACAAAGGTCTAATTACTCAAATTTATGAAGAGCTAAATCAATTGTACAAAAAATCAAGCCATTCTCCAATTGATAAATGGGTAAGGGACATGAATAGGCAATTTTCAGATAAAAAAATCAAAACTATTAATAAACACATGAAAAAGTGTTCTAAATCTCTTATAATTAGAAAGATGCAAATCAAAACAACTCTGAGGTATCACTTCACACCCAGCAGATTGGCTAATATGACAGTAATGGAAAGTAATGAATGCTGGAGGGTATGTGGCGAAGTTGGGACATTAATTCATTTCTGGTGGAGTTGTGAACTGATCCAACCATTCTGGGAGGCAATTTGGAACTATGCCCAAAGGGCACTAAAAGACTGTCTGCCCTTTGATCCAGCCATAGCACTGCTGGGTTTGTACCCCAAAGAGATAATAAGGAAAAAGACTTGTACAAGAATATTTATAGCTGCTCTCTTTGTGGTGGCAAAAAATTTGGAAAATGAGGGGATGCCCTTCAATTGGGGAATGTCTGAACAAATCGTGGTATATGTTGGTGATGGAATACTATTGTGCTAAAAGGAATAATAAAGTGGAGGAATTTCATGGAGACTGGAATGACCTCCAGGAAGTGATGCAGAGTGAAAGGAGCAGAGCCAGGAGAACATTGTACACAGAGACTGATATATTATGGTACAATCGAATGTAATGGACTTCTCCATTAATGGCAATGCAGTGATCCTGAACAACTTGGAGAGATCTATGAGAAAAAAACACTATCCACATTCAGAGGAAGAACTGTGGGAGTAGAAACACAGAAGAAAAACAACTGCTTGAATACATGCTTTGAGGAGATATAGAATCTAAATGAACATCCTAATGCAAACACCAACAACATGGAAATAGGTTTGGATCAAGGACACATGTAATACCCAGTGAAATTGCGAGTCAGCAATGGGAAGGGTGGGGGGAGGGAAGGGAGGGAAAAAATATGATTCTTGTAACCAAAAAATAATGTTCTAAATTGACTAAATAAATTAATTTAAATTTTAAAACATTGCAAAAAAATTTAATTTCATGAAATCAAAATTATCTATTATACTTCCCGTGATCCTCTGTCTCTTGTTTGATCAAAAGCTCTTCCTTTACCCAGATATATGACAAGTAAAATTTTCCATGCTTCCTCTAAATAATATAATTATATTATCCTTTATGTCTAAATCACATACCCATTAGAATATGGTACAAGATATTGGTCTATGCCTAGTTTCTGCCAAAATGCTTTTCAGTTTTCCCACCAATTTTTGTCAAATATTGAATTCTTGCCCCAAAAGTTTGGCTCTTTGGTTTACCAGACACTTGATTACTATTGTCATTTACTGCTGCTATATATGTACCTGACCTATTTCACTGATCCACCACTCAATGTCTTAGCCAGTACTGCATGGTTTTGATGATTTCTGCTTTGTAATAGAGTTTGAAATCTGGTACGGCTAAGTCACTTTCATTCATACTTTTTCCATTGATTTTCTTGATATTCTTGATCTTTAATTCCTAATGAGTGAAATGTGTTACTTTTTCTTGATCTATAAAATAATTCTCTGGCAGCTTGATTTGTACAGCAATGAATAAGCACATTAATTTAGGTAGAACTGTAATTTTTATTATATTGGCTTACTTACGCATAAGCAATTAATAGTCCTCTAGTTGTTTAGATCAATAATTGTGTTCATAAATTTCTTGGGTTTGTCTTGGCAGGTAGCCTTCCAAATATTTTATATTGTGTGCAGTTATTTTAAATGGAATTTCTCTATCTCTAACTGCTGGGTTTTGTCAGTAATATAAAGAAATGCTGATATTTATGTGGGTTTATATTATATCCTACAACTTTACTAAAACTTTTTTTTTGACAAATTTTTAATTGATTTTCTGGGATTCTTTAATCATACCATCATATTGTCTGCAAAAAGTAACAGTTTTGTTTTTTTGTTGCCTATTCTTAGTTTCTCCTATTTCTTTTTTCTTGTCATTGCTATAGCTTGCATTTCTAGTAGAATATTGAATAAGAGTGGTGATAATGGACATCCTTGATTCACTCCTCAGCTTATTAGGAAGGCTTATAGTTTATCCCCATTACAAATAATGCTTGCTCTTGGTTTTAGATAGTTACTTCTTATCATCTTAAGAAAGGCTCCATTTATTCCTATGGTTCCTAGTGTTGTTATTTTTAAGACCCTATCAGTTCTCGGAGATAAGAGTGGCAAGGATTTGGCAACTGGGATTAAATGATATGTCCAGAGTTATATCTGTAGGAAGTATCTGAGGCCAGATTTGAAAGCAGGTCTTCCTGGCTCCTGGCCTCATACTCTATCTATTCTGCTATTTAGCTGCTTCTCTTCCAGGTGTTGTTGTTGTTGTTTTTTTAAACCCTTACCTTCCGTATTAGAGTCAATACTGTATATTGGCTCCAAGGCAGAAGAGTGGTAAGGGCTAGGCAATGGGGGTCAAGTGACTTGCCCGGGGTCACACACTGGGAAGTGTCTGAGGTCATATTTGAACCTAGGACCTCCCATCTCTAGGGCTAGCTCTCAAATCACTGAACTACCCAGCTGCCCCCTCTTCCAGGTGTTTTTAATAGGAAAGGGGCTTTTATTTTGACAAAAGCTTTTTCTGAGTCTATTTAGATAAATATATGATTTTCATTACTTTTGTTATTGATATGGTCAATTATGCTGATAGTTTTCCTACTATTGAGCCATCTCTGCATTCCTGACATAAATCTACATGGTCGTAGAGTATAGTTTTCATGATACATTGTTATAATCTTCTTCCTAATATTTTAATTAAAATTTGTGCATCAATATCCATTAGGGAAGTTGATCTGTAGCTTTCTTTCTCTGTTTTTTGCTCTCCCTAGTTTAGGTAATAAAATCATATTTGTGTCATAGGAAGAATTTGGTAGGATTCCTTCTTTACCCATGTTTTCAAGTAGTTTACATAGTGGCATTAATTGGATCTTAAATGGTTGATAGAATTCACTTGTGAATCCATTTGATTGTGGGAATTTTTTTCTTAGGGAGCTCATTTATGGCTTTTTTAAAAAAATGCAATTATTTAAAAATTCTATTTCTTCTGTTAATTTCAGCAAGTTATGCTTTTGTAATATTCACCTATTTAATTTAGATTGTCAGATTTGTTGGCATGTAATTATATAAAAATCTCCTAATAATTGCTTTGATTTAATCTCCATTGACAATATATTCATCCTTTTCATCTTTGATACTAGTAATTTTATTTTCATCTTTTAAAAAATCAAATTAGTCAATGATTTATCTGTTTCATTGGTTTTTTCTAAAACCATATTTTAGTTTTATTTGTGATTATGTTTATTCTTTTTCTAATTTTAGTTTTCCCAATCTTTCCTTTGATTCTCAGGATTTCTATTTTGGCTTTTAATTGAAAATATTTAACTTGTTCTTCTAGCTTTTTTAAAATTATATGCCTAACTCATTAACTTTTTATTGATATAAGCATTTAGAGATATGAATTTTCCCCTAAATACTACTTTGACCATATATCACAAATATGTTGTTGCCAATGATCTCTTAATTGCCAAATCTCATGACTTTTTCTCAGTACTCATCCCTTGTAAGCTCCCTTCAGTCTCTGACACTACTGCTCACCTTCTTCTTGATGTATACTTCCATTACTGCCAAGGATACCACCATCCTCCCACTTCCTCGGGCTACCCACCTTGGTGTCATCCTTAACCCTTCCTTCTTGCTTACCTTCTATATTGTAAGGGTTAAAATTAGTGGTTGGACAATGATTATATGGAATTATGTGATCATCAATATTTATTATATCTCATGTCAGAAATTTATTTACAAATATATATAAATATTGAAGAAACAATAAAGAGAAATGTGAGGGGGTTAGAGAGGTTATCTATCCTACCAACCTAAATGTTTTACTGTGGGTCTGCTTAATCCAGGCAGAAATTAATTAGCTCTCAACCAGGAAGGCTGGTAGTGAGTAACCACTTGGCCTCCTCCCAGGTGGAAGCAGGTCTCTTAGGAAACTAGGAAAGGAGTCAGCCTTTCACTCACCCAACAAAGTAGTCTAGGAATCTAAATTGAAGTCAAACTGCAAGCCCACAATCCAAGCCACAGTCTCCAGTGAAGCTCCCTTGAAGATTCTCCTCAGTCAGAAGACTATCTCCAGAAGATAATCTCTTCAGACTATCCTCTCAAAGACATTCTGCCCTGAGGGAGTTTGGGACTTGCTTCTATGGTAACTTCTTGTCCCTGCAGGGTCTGTGGGATTCACAGCTCTTATCCTCTGAAGGTGTCAATTCTTTTTTTTTTTTAAACCCTTACCTTCTGTCTTAGAATCAATACTGTGGATTGGCTCCAAGGCAGAAGAGTGGTAAGGACTAGGCAATAGGGGTCAAGTGACTTGCTCAGTTACGCAGCTGGGAAGTGTCTGAGGCCAGATTTGAACCTAGGACCTTCCGTCTCTAGGACTGGCTCTCAATCCATTGAGCTACCCAGCTGCCCCTGAAGGTGTCAATTCTTATCAAAGGCCTCTGAAGATGTCAACTCTGATCATAGGATTCACAAGTTTGGAATCCATACTTCCCATCCTCTGAAGGTATAAACTCTTATCAAAGGATTCACAAGTTTCTGACTGAGTTAAAAGGATGGAACTCTCCAAGTAAGTGATTGTGAACTCCCTTACTTAGTGTTAAGTAGGGGTGTTTTTGAGTTTCGATTGATTAACTCAACATAGACAAAGAGAATAAAGAATCCCCTTTCACATTATGCAATTTATTACCAAGGCCTGTCAATCTCACCTTTACAGCATCTCTCAAATATGGCCTCTCCTCATTCTTGTCACTCACCTGGTACAGGCCCTCTTCTTTTCATGTCTGGACTATTGCAGTAGCCTGCTGATTGGTCTACCTGCCACAAGTCTCTTCCCACTCAAGTCCAAACTCCATTCAACCACCAAAGTGATTTTCCTAAAATGCAGTTCTGACCATGTCACCCCAGTGCTCAATAACATTTCACCTCCAAGATTAACTACCAAATTATTTGTTTAGCATTGAGAGCTCCTCATAACATAGCCCCCCACCTCCCCTTCTAATCTTCTTGAAGATTTTATACACCTACATTTTACTCTGTAGTCCAATAACACTAATCTTTTTGCTGTTCCTTGAATAAGACACTCATCTCCCTGATCTGGGCATTTCCCCTAGCTATCCTCCATGCTAGGAATTCTCAAACATTCTCTTCCCTGCCATCTAGTAAGGATTTTTTTTAAAAAAGAGTCTCTTGTTTCTTACAAATACCTTCCTCAAGAATGCCCTTGATTCGTGTATAGATGACCCTCTTAACTATTTTGTATAATTAAGAGAGAAGGCCTATATATCAGTAATGATTGGTTATATCTTTTGGTATTATTAAGAGTCAAGGTTTTTTCCATACCTGTAATTATCTGCCCTTACTCTTTTTTAAACCATTCCTTTCTCTCTTAGGAGAACTCCAAGACAGAAGGGTAAGGGCTGGGCAAATAGGGTTAGGTTACTTTCCCAGGGTTACACAACTAGGAAGTGTTTAAGGCTAGATTTGAACTCAGGTTCTCCCAGTTCCAGGCCCGCTATTCTATCCATTGATACAGCTAGCTGCCCGCTGCACCCTACATTTTTAGTTACTTTATATAATAGTCCTAACATGACCACAATTGTATTGCTTCCAACACAGTTCTCCCCTATATGTCTCCTTGGTCCTGTCTATTCTTTTTTTTTTTAACCCTTATCTTCTGTCTTAGAGTCAATACTGTATATTGGCTCCAATGCAGAAGAGTGATAAGGGCTAGGCAATTGGGGTTAAGTGACTTGACCAGGGTCATACAACTGGGAAGTATCTGAGGCCAGATTTGAACCTAGGACCTCCCATCTCTAGGCCTGGCTCTCAATCCACTGAGCCACTCAGCTGTCCCCATCTGTTCTTTTTAATGTAGTTTTTGTCTCCCCTGTAACCACATGTTAGGATGTGGATATGGTGATTCCACCTTCCTTGATGAAGAAAACAAAATGTTTTTTGCAAATTTTTTCCATTTGTATTCTGTTTGTAGCCTCCCACCCTTCCTTCCCTTTTCCTTCTTAAAAGTCCTTGGGATGACTTTGATAGCTGGATATATTGCCAAATTTTGTTTGTTTGTTTTTTAAATAAGGCCTACATATATGAAAAAAATTAAAAATTATATGAAATTACAAATTAAATCCAATCTAATGATCTGATGAAGTGATTAAAAATAAGAAATTAAAATAAATGAAATAGCAACATTATCTAGAGTTATCTAGGAAGGCTTTTGGAAGCGGAAAGCTTAAATTGGGCCTTATAGAATAGGAAGGAGTTGAATACATAGAAAAGAGAAAGAAAAGGACTCAGTCTGAGAAACTGAGCAAACACTTAGTGCTAAGAGTGTTCCTTAAGGCTACATTCTTGGGCCCTCTTGTCTTCTTTCCCTCACCCAAAAATTGAATGATCTTTCTTCAGATAACTTGCAAATCTATTATACAGAGCTTAAACCTCTTTCCTAAATTCCAGTTCTTGCATCACCAACTGATGGCTGGAAACTTCTACCTGAGTATCTATCTCATCAACATCTCAAAATCAATATTTCCAAAAGAGAGTTTATTATTCCTCCACTCACTCCATCTCCTAGTCCTTTCTTCATTCAACACAATCTCTGTTAAGGGCACCATGATACTTCCAGTCATTCAAGATCTCAACTCAAGAGTCATTCTCTACTCTTCCCTCTTTCTCCTTACCTATACCTGTATCCATTTGCTCAGCCAACACCCTAATTCAGGCTCTTATCTCATCTCATCTGTATTATTGTAGAAACCCCTGAACTGGTTTCCCTGGTTCTAATCTCCCGCCTTTTCCAATCTGTTCTCTACACAGAACCACAATAATCTTAAAGCATAGGGTTCACAGTCATTCCCCATATCAAAAATCTCCATGACTTCCTACTGACCCTCAGATAAAAAGCTATTTATCTTGTTGTTTAAAGCCCCTCAAGACCTAATTGTACCCTAATTTCCAGTTTGGATTTTGTAATTTATGTATTTATTTTCATGTTTTCCCTTTTGGGTACTAGGTATTCCAATGGAAACAGGCTCGCCTGCTTTTACCAACTCATCCCCTACTTTTGTGCCTTTGAGTATGTCTGTTCTTCTTGCCTAAACACTCCCCTTACCACTGCTTCTTAGAAATTCTAATTTCTAAAGGCTCAAATAAGACATTACTGCCTAAGGAAAGAGAAAGTGAATCGGCAGCAGCTTCCTGAGGTAGGTGCTGTTGTTGTCTCCATTTTACAATTAGAGAAACAGAGGCAAATAGATCCTGTGCTCGGGGTCACACAGCTATTAACATCTGAGACCATATAGAACTTAGTTCTTTCTGATTCCAGCTACTTCACAGTTGTTATTTTGGGAAACCTTTTCTCATCTACATAAGTATTGGTGTTCTTTCATTCTTCCTATTATTTTGTACTTGTTTTGTATCTTTTGTATTTTGTATCTGTTTAAGTATTGCATATTCTCAGTAGAATGTAAGCTCTGTGAGGATAGAGACTATATTTACAGTGTTTAACACATTGCCTTAAAAATAGTAAGTATTTAATACAGCTAGTTCAATGAATGGTTGTATTCATTCTGCCTAGGAGAGTTATAAGACCAGCATTAGTTGATATTCACAATCACACAATTTTAAATTATTTATTCTTTGACCTGAAAAGTGACATATTTTGGTTCTAAAAGATTAAAGAATAACAATGTAAATTTTTTTCTCTTTTTCCCTTATTACACAGATCTTTTAAAATAATAAAATGTTTTAAAAGATATCACCACAGGAGGGAGCTTCGACTTTTCATGAATAACAAACTATTAAACATTATAGGAAGATTCTATACAAAATATGTAAGAGAAAGTCCATGTTTTGAGATTAATTCACTCTTATTAAGCACAGAGAGCATGATCCTAGATTAGAGACTAAAATAAAAGAAATACCTTTCTTTTTTATATCTCTGTCAAAAAAAAATACTATACATTTTAGGTCCAAGTGTGTCAAACACAATTGTAATCAATTCATCATTATTCTAAATCCAAGCATTTCTCTGTCTCTGAAACATGACCAATTGTCAGTTTCCCTCCTGACATACATCTCTCTTAAAAATGACAATTTATATTAATATTTGTAGGAGTATAAAGGTCTTGATACGTTAAAATATGGTTTGGAGTTAAAATTCTACTCCATGTAATAGAACAGTAGTCACTTAATCTCCTAAAACTGTTCAATTTTGTTTTGGACCAAGGTCCTTCAAGTGTTCTTTTGGGTAATCAAAAGTACCTTCCTTGATCAATGCCCTAATCTCTTCATAATGGGGGGAAACAGCATGCTCTTGGAGGTGGGGTGGGAGAAGACAAAGATCAAAAATAGGCAAGAATTTTTTTGGCTCTAACTTTGGTTACTAACCTTAATTCCCCTTCCTCCAGATCCTTAGCTTTTTTCTTGATACTTTATACCATTTTTTAAAAGAGAAAAGTCTAGAAAGGACTTTGGAAAATTTTCTCTCTTAATATTTTAAATTGAACTAAAAAAGTTTTTAATGTTTCCACACTTTCAAATGAATACTAGAGTAGCTAAGGACAGAGGTTCTTAACTGATTGTCATAAATATTGTCCTAAATAGTATGGATTATGCAAGATAAGAGAATGACAAGACTATTTACATGCTTGCATATGGATTTTTGCTGGAAAGAGGGGCAATTTGGACTTGTGATTAATCCATATGGGGAATTCTCAGTGTGGAAACTATTTCAACTGATACAGCTTAGGAACTTAAAATGTAATTTATATTATAGGCATACTTCATTTTATCATGTTTCACCTTATTGTCCTTTGCAGATATTTTTTGGGAGGTGTTTTTTTGTTGTTTGCTTTTTATTTTGCAAATTAAAGATTTGTGGCAACCTCACTTTGAGCAAGTCTTTTAGCACCATTTCCCCAGCAATGTGTGTTCATGGCATATTTCTATGTCACATTTTGGTAATTTTCACATTAGTTCAAATGTCTTCATTATTACTGTTTCTATTATGGTGATCTGTGACTAGTGATCTTTGATGTTACTGCTGTAATTATTTTGAGTCCACCACAAAATGTGCCTATATGAGATGACAAACTTAATCAATAAATGTTGTGTGTGTTCTGATGGTTCCACAAATTGGCAATTCCCTGTCTTTCTCCCTCTCTTCCAGCTTCCCTTTTCCTCAAGACACAACAATATTGACATTAGGCCAATTAATAATCATACAATTGAAGTAGTCTGAATAAGGGAATATAATAAAATTGAAGTAGATAAAACAAATCAATCCCTTCCTGCATTTTTTAGGAAAGGACCCTGTCCTCCCAGGAGGTCAAGCAGACTAGACTAGGGATGAGAATTAGGAAGGTCAAGAAACAAAGGAATTTCAGGAATATCAAAGAGGTCAGGATAGAATGCAAAGAAACACTTATGAATTAAGTACTTGTAAAAATTAACCACCCTGAATAACCTAAGTATTGTCTCTGACCACACATACCTGTGTTTGTGACAAGGTTTGTTGTCTCTCAAATAAGAACCTATTTGAGAAAGGAAATAACTTTGTATCTTGTAACCTATATAAGCTATCCTGTAATGTCAGTCTGATGCAGCTTCCACTAGGGAAGTCTGTCCCAGCTGGTAGATTCTTTATTAATCAATAAATAACGGTTCCAATAATTGAATTTCTGGGTGTCTGGACACGCTTTATGAAGTGCCCCACTTCACAATGTCCTCTAAGTGTTCAAGTGAAAAGTAGAGTCAATGCTGCAATCTTATTTTAAGAAGTTGTCATTTCACTATTATCAACAAGGCAAGAATCCAAGACAACTCCAAGAGATTTGTGAAGAAAAAGGCTATTCACTGCCACAGAAGGAACTGATGGAATCTGAATACAGATTGAAACATACTTCACTTTATTTCCTCCATGAATTTTTCTCTAGTGTAAGTGATATGTGTCTTGTTTCCCAATATAATGAACATGGAACTATATATTATATGATAAGACATGTACAACCTATATCATAGTACCTGCCATTTTGTGGAGAGGGGAGATGTGGGAGGAAGGATGAGGACATGTCATAGAAAAATGTCAGAAAATTTATTTAAAATTGTATTGATGTTTAATCTGGGGAAAAAAATTTTTTTAATTGCCACTGCCATTGCAAACTTCAGGAACTACCTCCTTGATCAGTCAGCAGCCATCAACTTCAAGTCAAGACCCTCCACCAGAAGAAAGTATATGACTCACTGAAGACTCAGAGAATTTTTAGGATTTTTTAGCAATAAAATATTTTTAAATTAAGATATGCATGTTGTTGTTTTTTAGAAATTATATGACTGCATGCTTAGTAGACTACAGCATAGTATAAACATAACTTAAATGCACTAAGAAACCTTCATGTGACTCTATTTCAATAGTCGCTCTATTCTGTTGATCTAAAATGAAACCCACAATATCACTGAGGTATGTCTGTCTAGTCTTGGTGAGTTGTCTGTGGTCACTGAGAAGTTACAGGCCTTGACCATGAAAGCTAGGTGGCATAGTATTAGATGGAGCACGGGATCCAGAGTCAGAAAAACTTGAGCTCAAATGTGGCCTTAGATACTTAATAGTTGTGTGACCCTGGACAAGTAATTTAATCTTTGCCTCAATTTCCTCCGTAAAATGGGGGCAATTATAGCATTTACTTCTCAGGGTTGATGTGAGGATCAAATTAGATAATATTTTTTAAATTTTCTTTTCTTTTTTCCCAATTACATGTAAAAACGGTTTCCAATATTTTTCAAATAATATTGAGTCTCAAATTCTCTCCTTCCTTCCTCCCTGACTCCTCTTCTCCCTTGAGATGGTAATCAATCTCATATAGGTTTTTCATGTGCAATGAGATAATAGTTTTAAAGTGCCTGGGCTCTCCGTTTCCTCTACTCTGCCGCAGCTCTTCTGCTTTGCCCCTCACCCCCTGAGAATGTACGCCTGCGCCAAGTTCATCTCTACCCCTGCCCTTGTGAGGAGCTGCTGAGGCAGTGGTGCAGAGACGGCTGAGGTTCCCTGTCTTTCTCCCTCTCTTCCAGCTTCCCTTTTCCTCAAGACACAACAATGATGAGAACCTTAGCATCTTGGCAGCATCCCCTGACCTCACTCATTCCCAGATGTGGATTCCAAACTAACGCCATCTAAAGGGACGTTGACACAGCAGCCAAGTTCATTGGGGCTGGAGCTGCCACTGTGGAGATGGCTGGCTCTGGGACTGGGATTGGGACCGTATTTGGAAGTCTCATCATTGGTTATGCCAGGAATCCCTCCCTGAAGCAGCAGCTCTTCTATGCCATCCTGGGCTTTGCCCTGTCTGAGGCCATGGGGCTCTTTTGCCTGATGGTGACCTTCCTCAGCCTCTTCGTAATGTGACGGAGCCATTTCTACCCCTCAACGTTTCTGAACGTTCCTCCTCCTCCTGGTTCTTCTGTGTCTTGTCCAGTCAGAGTGTACCTCCTCCTCCATCTCCCCAGGCAGCCCTGGGGAAAGCTGTGGGAAGACAAATAAATACTGTATTAATAAGCTGTTAAAAAAATAAATAAAGTGCTTGGCACATAGCAAGTACTTAATAAATGCTTCTTTCCTTCCTTCTAGTCATATCTCTAATATGTCAGTTAGGACTTGAACCCTTTCACCTAAACTAAAAAAAACTACTAAAAGTGAAGTAAATCATTTTACTATGAACAAAAACCAGTAATCCTGTAAACTACTGAGGATGGAAGAAAAGTGAATCCATTTAAATTGTGTCAAAAAGTTTTTAGGTTAGAGACTAGATGCCTTCAGTGTCTCAAATATGGCCCAGTTACTCCCTCTCCCACTAAAAGGAATTACATTTCATATGAACCAAAGTCAGATCTCAGGCTGGAGTGGGGACAGATCAATTTTGCTTTGGATTGTTAATGCCCCCATTCTAGAGTAAAATTGTAAGGACATCTCTAAAACAAAGCTTAGTTAATTAGGGCTCATGTTTAGAGTTTTCCCTATGTGGCTAACAGAGTTCCCTCTCCCCTCTCCCCTCTCCCCACCCACTTAGAAAAAAAAAGAAAGCTTGTCAGTGTACACTGGGAATATTGACTATGGTCAGCCATTTTCCCTTCAACCCAGAAACTGCGTACGATTTTAAGGACTTTCAGGCTCTCATAGACAAATGTAGGAAATACAAAACACAAAAATAGCTTGTTATATTCATTATAAAGCTCTGGAAGGTAAAGCTTCATTGTGAAATTCCTGAATGACATTTCAAATTCACTCTAGCTGTTCTATTTGAGGAACTCACAGCAATTATCATGAAGGATTGGCAAAGTCCAAATCTCCTGATTGCCTAGGTGCTTTAGCTGCAGGATTCTTCTGCTCTTGGTCCCCTTCTCCTCTGAGTGTCATGCTGTTGAGGAAATGCCCAATGACTGAATTCAGGAGCTCTCTAATTTAGGAACTCTGAAACGCAGATTATTACAATCCACAAGGAGCTAACCTGAAGGCTAGAAATATCCATTCTCGGGATCTCTGGTCAGAAAAGGAAACAAAGGCAGAAGTGAACTTGATTTAGGAGTTTTGATAAAATATTAAATAAATAGTACCAAAATCAATACATCTGTTGTTGTTTTCTTAAAGAAAATTGTTGTAGATACTGTGTATGTCTCTTAGTCTGGTGTCTTCCTCATTGTTACTTAGTATCAGTCCTGTGGAGGAAATGTGGATAGTTAATACTAAATTACAAAGTGTAGAAAACATTGTAAGTTAAATGAAGTACCCGATATTGTATTCTCAGAAAAGAAAGCTCAGAAAAAATATAGAATTTCCCACCATAAGGCTGGCAGCTGTGTGGCTGGGCAGGTCATTTAATCTTAATGCCAATGAGAGCCATTAATCCAGCTTTGTCAACTTGGCAATGGAGTGTCCCAGGTATCTGTGCTTGTCCAGGTGCTATTTAACATTTTCATCAATGATTTGGATAAAAACAAAGACTAAATGCTTATAAAATTTGCAGATTACACAAAGATAGGAAGATAATTACTTTGCATGGCAGAGTTGGCAAAAGATATGGCAGGTGAATATTGGGTCCAAATCTAACAACATGAAATTTAGTAGGTATAAAGTCTCATACTTGAATAAACAATATCAACTAGGAACGTGTAAGTTGGGGAGATGACTAAATAACAGTTTGTCTAAAAAAAAAAGGAGTTTGGGGCAGTGAAGTTGCTCATTGGTTAGAGCCACTGAAGCTGGGTCAGGCCTGATAGCCAGGTCTGGAGACAAGAGGTCCTGGGTTCAAATCTATATCTGATACTTCCTAGCTGTGTGACCCCTGGGCAAGTCACTTAACCCCCATAGCCTAGTCCTTACCATTCTTTTACCTTGGAACAAATACATGGTATTGATTCTAAGATGAAAGGTAAGAGTTAAAAAAAAAAGGAAAGTCAGAATGACCTCTTTAAAAGATATTATCCCCTGGGGGGTCAGCTAGGTGGCTTAGTGAATTGAGAGCCAGGCCTAGAGATGGAAGGCCCTGGGTTCAAATGTTACCTCAGACACTTCCTAGCTGTGTGACTCTGGGCAAGTCACTTAACCTTTATTGCTTCTTAGCCCTTACCACTGTTCTGCCTTAGAACCAACACACAGTATTGATTCTAAGATGGAAGGTAAGGGTTTAAAAAAAAAAAGACTAAAGCTATCCCAAAGTAGAATGAACTGTCTCAAGAAGAATTAGGTTTCCTTCTCCAGCAAAGGCTGAATCCCCAGATATTGGATTCATTATAGAGGCAGCATTTTTTTCCTTGGTACTTCTGCTGATTCTATTTAGCATCTTATTCAAGAAACTTTATTATAAAAGAATTTGGGTTGTAAAAAACAAAAGCATATCTTTAAAGTCATTGTGAAAAATAAATTTTTAACCTTTTAGGAGAAACTGCCCTTATTAGGAGTTAGTCTAAGTTTATGTCTGTGGAGAACAAATGTTCTAGGAACCTATTCCAAAGCACAAGTTCTATACACAATGAATATAAAGAAAATAGAATGTTAACAAATAAGCTTATTCATAATTCATTCTCATCTTCAAACTTTTGTTATCCTACTGAAATTTAGTCCTTTTTGCCTATCATTTAATGAACTAAATTAGGAAGTAGACGGGAACTCGTTTGATTTAACGTACAAAATCAGAGGAATCTTGGAAATTACACCAAAAGTTATAGGGGAAATATGCAGAATCTCTTTTCAGATTAGAATTATTTATTTAATTAGAAATATTTGACAGTGAAAAAATAAGGAATTTTATGTATTGCATCCTAAGTATTGATTCTAAGCCAGAAAAATGACAAGGGCTAGGCAACTGGGGTTAAGTGACTTGCCCAGGGTCTCACAGCTAGGAAATATGTGAGGGCATATTTGAACCCAGATTCTCCTAACTCCAGGCCTGGCAAACTATCCACTGTGCTACCTAGCTACCCCTCAAAAAGAAGGAATTTTTTAGAAATTTAAACCAAAGCAAGACAATATTTTAAGTCAAAAAAATAAATGTTTGACCCTATTAAGAATAAGACAGGAAATATATAAAATCTTTTCCTAAAGATAGCCAGATGGATAATAAAATTACTTCTAATTGGAAAGGAAAAACTCTGATTTCATTAAGTCAAACAATTTATTTCTTTGGAAAGATTTATATACCGTGTCAGCTCATTTAATCTCTTACTAAATAAGTACTTATGATTTGTACACCAAATAGGATTCAAATAAAAGTTTCCTTATTTGTCAACATATTTAAATATAGATTAAAATACTTGCTCTCCCTGGGGAAAAAAAATTGTTTGTTTGTTTGTTTTAAATATCTACATGTGGGTTTATCTGAATATATAGTTCTTCTGAGAGTGGTATGTTTCAGCCTACTAGAGAAAGTATTCCTTAAGGCAGGGGTCCCCAAACTTTTTACACAGGGGGCCAGTTCATTGTCCCTCAGACTTTTGGAGGGCTGGACTTAAAAAAAAACAAAACAAAACTATGAACAAATCTGTATACCGCTGTCTGCAATAGCAGAGGCTGAAGCGCTGGCTGTGATGGGCCTGTCACACCTTGCACAGGCCCATCACCTGTAAATCTTGAAATTTCTCAGACTTGTGAATGTTAAAAATTTCCCCATTGGACTGGGAACATTCCCCATTTTGATGAGAAAAATCCTTTTGGAGGATCTCTGATGAGGATCGCTTAGGAAGAATCTCTTGAGAGAGGCTCTGGAGAAGGAAAGCTCTTGGAGGACAATCTCTAAGGAGATCTCACTGGAGCTCCTCTGAGGGGACTCTGTCCCTCTGGAGGCTCTGGAGAGAGGCCCTTTAAATCTCACACACCACCACCACTATATGGAGCAGCAGTATACACAGTGTGGAATCCCTTTCCCCAGATCACTGCTCACCATGCTGACATCTTCCATTGTGCAGTCACATAATCCTTTGCGCTGTGCCTTGTTCTCGTTCAGTTACTCTCAGAACAAGGTGCCACACAAAGGATTATGTCACTGGAAGTAGTACTGTACGTGAGTGATGCCACATTTTGTGGTGCTGCCACATACAGTGCTCCTCTCACTGACCACCAGTGAAAGAGGTGGCCTTTCCAGAAGTGTGGTGGGGGCTGGATAAATGGCCTCGGGTGGCCACATGTGGCCCATGGGCTGTAGTTTAGGGACCCCTGCCTTAAGGAATAGGATAGGTTAATTAAGGTCACAGATCTTTGTCACTTACAGCAGATCAGAACCCAAATGACTGATTTTTGTAGGATTTCTGAAAGAAATCCAGTAGAGCTTGTTTCATGGTATCTACATGTACAACATATCTGAGGTAGTTAGTCAATCCACACAAAGCCTCAGTATTTCCACTGTTCTACATGCTTGTCAGTGGAATGTAATGATGGGAACTAGAAGACTGCCAGACTTAGAGTCAGGAAGCTTGGTATCAAATCCCACCTCTGGCATGAGTCATATGATTAGTCAATAACCTCTCTCACTTTCATCATCTCCAGAACTGGGGTTGGTGGTGATGATGTTGGTTAGTACCTGTCATAATTACCTCAGAAGCTAATGTGAAGTTCAAATGAGATAATGTATATAAAGCATTTTGCAAGTTTTAAGATTTTAGAAGAGTCAGTTATGATCCAACCATTCTAGAGGGCAATTTGGAACTATGGCCAAAGGACAATAAAACTGTGCATACCCTTTGATCCTTTAATACCACTACTGGGTCTGTATCCCACAGAGATAATGAAAAAGGGGAAAGGACCTAACTGTCCAAAATTATTTATAGAAGCTCTTTTTGTGATGACAAAGAATTGGTAATTGAGGAGATGGCAATCAAGTGGGGAATGTCTGAACAAATTGTGGTACATGTTGGTGATAGAATACTGTTATGCTATTTAAGAAATGATAAATAAGATGATTCCAGGAAAAGCTGGAAAGATCTTCATGAACTGATGAAGAGTTAACTATGCAGAACCAGGAAAACACTGTATATAGTAACAGCAATATTGTATAATGATCAACTGTGAAAACTTGGCTATTCTTGGCAATGCAATGATCTGGGACAATTCTGAAAGGCTTATGATGGGGAATGCTATCCACCTCCTGAGAAAGAAAGACAGATAGATGTGGAACAAAGCATAATATCTTTCACATCAGTGTATCTATGGTTTTATTTTGGGGTGTTCATTATGTATGAATGTGCTCTTACAAAATGGAAGTGTGCTTTGCATAATAATAAACTTTTTTAAAAGTACTTTGTAAACTAAAAAGAAACAAGAAGAAGAATCAATTATTATTAAAAGTGGCTCTTTAATGTACAGGTTGAACTAGATAGCCAATGGGGTCACTTTGTGTGTCTCTATTTTTTTCCTTTTTAGAGGGAAGACTTAGAGGATCTCTAAGACCTCTTCTAGCTGTAAGATTCTATGAGCCTATGAAATGAAATTGCTTTTAGTTCTTGACATTTTTGTAATACTATGATTAAATAAATAAAGATTCTCAAAGAAATTAAAAAACAACAGGTCTCACAAGCTTATAGAGGAAGCGAGGAACAAGTACAAGACAATGAAAAGAAACTTTATACTGATTTGATTCAAGGACATATGAGTTGTCACTGAGTGTTTTCATGTTTTTTTTTTCAGTTGTTCAAGTCTTAGGTAAACAAGTATACATTAGTTTATAAATTTGGCCCAGAGCTCTTACAACTCAAGAAAATTCATTTGTAATTGTATATCTCAGTTTATATAACATGTCTTATTGAGTTGGTTTCATGAACCATTTGTGCTGTTCCATATACATAAAATATTATTATAAAAAAATTGTGTGTTGCCACCTCTGACCATTGGCAGGATAGAGAGGCAAAGTTAGATTGAAGAGAGAATAGGGTAAAGAAAGCTACTAGGTCAAAGAAAAATGTTGATATTCTATCACTATTATTAATTCTAAAAATGCTAATAGTTTTAGGATCTATACAGAAAGATGATTCAATCAATAAAGCACCTAATAAGAGCCAGACTTTGTGCAAGGTTCTGGAGATATCAATACAAAGAATGAATGAAACAATCCCTTCCCCCTCCCCCTCATGTTCTAATGGAGGAGACAACAAGGACAAATAAGTATTTACAGAATAAATATAAAGAGTATAAATGCAAATAAATATAATGTAGTTAAATATAAGGTAGTTGGTGAGGAAGGGCACTATGAATTGAGAGGATAAGGAAAGGCTTATGTAGTAAAGGAGTTCTTAACCCTTTTTGTGTCATGGACCCCTTTAGCTGTCTGGTGAACCTATAGGCACCTTCTTGTCATAATACAGGCATACCTTCCAAATCATGCCTTTCCCCATATTGGTTTTGATATATCCAGGGTCAGCAGAAGAAATTAAATGGGAATTATTGGGGAGTTTTGCAAAAGGCAGCAGACAGCACAGAAAACATTTAGAAACTCATTTTTACTTAACGTTGACCTACATATAGCCCATGACCAAATACATAACCCAAATTTTACAATAAGGCACTGTAGACACCCAATAAAAGAAGAAGAAAAAAACTTCAGCCTGGAGTTCTGGTATGGAGAATCAGAAATTTTGCACTGATTTTCGAGATTGTGGGAGTACCACACTGCTAACCTTCCCACCTCAATGAGGAAAGATACTTGTGTGGATACATCTATATCTATATCTATCTATCTATCTGAAACTATTTTTTTTTAACCCTTATCTTCCGTCTTAGAATCAATACTGGGTATTGGTTCCAAGGCAGAAGAGTGGTAAGGGTTAGGCAATGTGGGTTAAGTGACTTGCCCAGGGTCACGCAGCTGAAGTGTCTGAGGTCGGATTTGAACTCAGGATCTAAGTCGGGGTCTCAATCCACTGAGCCCCCTACCTGCACCCAACTATATCTTTAAAAGCATAAAATGTAATATATATGATTACAAAGGAAACCAATTATACTGATATAGTTATTAAAATTTTTTTAAACAAACAAGTCTCTAGACCTCCAGTTTAAAACTCCCTGAATGTAGAAGGTGGTACATGAGCTAAATCTTGAAGGAAGAAGGAATTCTGTGAGACAAAGATGAAGAGAATGTATTTCAGGCATAGAGTAAAGTTCAGGCAAAGGCAGATGGAGTATTAGGTGAAGGAACAGAGAAAAAATTAATTTGGCTTTATTGAGGGGTGTAGTAGTAGACTCTCGGTAACCGAGGATGGCGATTGTCTTTGTGCGTTTTCATCTATGGTGTATAGATGAGTGTGCACAAAGACACTTGTGCGTGACGGAGATTTAAGTGGAAAAGTTGAAGCACAGAGACAGTTCCACTCTCTCGGCGTTGGAAGCCTGGGTCCATTGGCACGAAAAGTCGTTACACCTGGAGACTTCCTCAGCTGCATTGGATGGCCGTTTTGTCCTTTGTGCTCCAACACGCCCTAAGCACTCCACAGTGCTTTGCTGCGTCGCCATCTTAGCCGTTGAACCTTCTTATTGGTTTCTTCCATCTGTTCAGCCAAAGCAGTCTTCATATCCTGGGTGAGCAAAGCCCTGGTTCACCAGGGGTTGATGACCTGATGGCTACCCTCACAAGGTTTAGCCAGCCTGTCGAAGCCCTTGCCCGGTGTGTGGCCGCTGCCGCATGCTAGCAGCTACTGGGAGCCACAAGTGAGAGCTGGGTGTCAGGTGAGGGTCAGAGGCTGGAGAGCTGCCCTAGGAGGGCACGACAAGCCCTCCATACCAGAGGTACTACCTCTCCCTGAGCTAATAGAGATAATGTAGAATGAGGCTTCAAAGATAAAATGGAGCCAGATTATGAAAGGGTTTAAGGGTTAAACAGAAGAGTTTATATTTGATCCTGAGGTAATTGGTAGCCACTGGAATTGAATAATTAGGGGAGTGATGTGATCAGATCTTTGATTAAGCAAAATCATTTTGGCAGCAGTAGGTAGGATGAATTGTACTGGGGAAAGATTTGAAGCAAGAAGACCAGACTTGTGTAGATTTAGAGTCAACAGACCTAAGTTGGCATCCTGGCTTCACCCATTCTAATTAAACTAACTTTTTGATCTTCAGCAAGGCATTTAATCCTTATGAGTTTTAGCTTCCTATTCTGTCAAATGAGGATAATGCTAATACTTGTACTATCTAATTCACAAGGTTGTTTGAAAAACCAAATGAGATATATAACCGATTTTACATACTTGTATTCCAGTCCAAGAGGCCTATTGTCCCCAGTTCCCAGAAATTAGCAAAGCATTTCCCCTAAAACCCACTTTCAGTTCCATCTCCTATGTAAAACCTTTCCTAGTTCCATCAGTTGGTAGTATTCTCTTTCTCTTCTTGAAGTTAGTTTATATGTTCTTACTTGCATATAATTTTTATCTTCCTAGTATAATTTAAGCTCCTTGAAGATAGGGGCTGATTTTGCTTTGTTTTGTTTTTGTTGTTTAATTAGAATGCCTAGAACAACATATATTTTTTTAATACATCCTCTGATGTTTTCCAGCTATGAACAAGCCACTTACCTTTTTTTTAAACCTTTACTTTCTGTCATTCTTCTCTCTCTCCTTCCACACTCCCCACTACTTCTTTTTCTTAAACTCTTACCTTCTGCCTATAATGGATGGGAGAATGGAGTCACCTACTACATTTTCTTTGAGACTCAGGAGTGAGAGAGGTGGGATGGAGCCAGAAGATGGAGAGGGGGGATATATTGGTCCTTTCCCCAGTGAAGATAGCACAAGTTGTCTTTTAGAGGGACAGAATATGTCGCTTCAATGCCTAAGTTGAGTGTAGAGTCAAGGACTAAAGCTGACTCTCCTTCCTTGAGGAGTGTGAAGATTGGATTTGGCTCTCCCCTGATTATAACAATGTAGGTACTTAGCTCTTCCCTGATTGTAAAGATTTAAATTATAACTCATGTCTATTTTTAGATTTTAATCTCCATAAGTGTAAACACCCTACTTAAAAGTTAAGTATGGAGACCTGCCTATTTTTAGATTCAATTATAAAAAGTACAAAGATGATACTTAAAGTTGAATGGAAAGATCTGCCCACGTTAGATCTAATCACCAAAGGTGTAAACATCCCACTTAATCATTTAGTGGGAGGTTTGTGGCCCACGTGTGAAATAGTGGGTAACAAATCAGATTGGACTAACTGCCTTCTGGGCAGTCCTAGAACAGAGTGTCAACTATGATTGGTAGATGTGGAATTAGGGGAAGGCACAGGAAGTGATGCAAGAGAAAAATGTCTTTAAAAGGGGCTGTCACTTCCTGTGAGACTGTTCTTCATTTTTGGAAGTGGAGATGGGAGTCTTGGAGTGGAACTTCCTGTGAGAATTCAATTCTTCATGCTTTCAGGTTGAGGCTGGTAAAGAGGGGCAGAAGAATCTGCTGCATGGACTAACACTTCATGAGTGAAAAGCTGACTCTAATTGCTGGATTTTCTGAAGAGATTTCCCAGGTCCTCATCTTTGCCGAGGCCAGTTGAAACGAATTCTCCCTGCCCAGAGGGGCTGGGAGTAAATTAGTGCTCAGGCTAGATATCTTACCTTATCCTCTCTCTGATTTTTTGCTTCACTCTTTCTACATTTTGTAAATAAATTGTAAATAAAATCTCTTGGAATTAATTAAATTCCTGGCAACCAAACTCTTAAATAATCAAGTCCAACCCTTTAAAAATTAACCCCTTTTCCCCCTTTCAAGGAGACAGAATAGCTTTCCTACCCCAAGCTTCAGATCTCTTACTGGGTATTATGAGGAAGGTAACTTGATCTATTAAGAATAATTCTTTTATTCTAAAGGGACACACAAAGACAGGGAGAGTAGGGTTGTTGAGTAAGGGAAGTGGGAAGTGAGAAATAGGAGATCCCTAAGAACTAACAACTGACCCTCCTCCCCAAAACCTGAGGTTCAAGCTGTTTTCCTGACCCTCCTTGGTCAGTTGTGATCTCTGTCCTGACTTCTATCTATCCTAGTTGTAGCATGAAGTTCATAGGACAACTTTAGGAGATAGAGAGAAGAAAGTCTTCTTTGGGTATATGGCTTTATAATAAAGTCCTATCCACCCCTTTTATCTCTAGCTGGATTCAAGGGGTTTGGGCTCACTGAGAGATGGTTACTTCTCAGAAGGTATGCTGTCTCAGATGTTTCTCTTAGACCAACCACTCTAGAGAGTTCCCAAAGAGAAGTGAAGAAACTGCTTTGAATCTTTCAGCTCTTCTGTTCCTTCCTGGAGTTCTCTGTCTCATGTTGGTCTCTTCTTATACCCCTTTTTTCCATGTCCCTTCCTGTCACTTCTCTTTCTTCACAGAAACCAATGTCAGTCTTTCAATTTGCCTACCACTGCCCAAAGGGTGTGTGTGTGTGGGAACAGTGGCTTTTGGAGTTGTCACTCTAGTAAATGACTTGTGAATGCTCATACTCAATGGTAAGTAGAGGTACTTTAAGTTCTTGATTTTATTAGCTAAAAATAGGCAAGGGGAGAGTTAATCCTAGCTTCACATTTCCCCCTGTGATTCTTTGGGAAGCTAGTCTCTCCAATTAATCCTTTAACATAACTAGCTTATACCTCTAAAGATCTTCTAGCTAAGAGTGCATACAATATTGTACTTTCTAAGAGGAAACTCCAATAGTTGGAGATAAGAGGGAAATGAGAGAGCAAAACTAATGTTTCTAGGCTCATTGACAAAAAGCCAATTAGGGGGCAATCCCCTTTGGCATAAGAGTTTACATTCAGAATAAATGATATGTTCAACCCCCCTCAGTTCACTCAATACATCCCATGGTTCATTCTGAATCTTCTGACACAGTGTAGGTTTCTTTTAGATTTCTTTATGGCATCTTCTCCAAACAGTTCATTTTCTTGATTCAGGGAGTTAACAATCTTTTTTCCTGAAATTTTTTTCTTAAAAAAAAATTTAAGTCTGGATTTTATGAAAATTATATATCCCCAAGCAGGAGGACACCTTCATCTTTGTGCAACATTGAGGATGAAGGCTATTCTATGTTGAATTTCTGAAGGAAGTTGACATTCTTCTTCATAACTATCTTAGAAAAGATGATATGTCCCAAGAACATCTTCCCTTTTTTGGAGCCTGTGTCTATGCAATGGTAAAAAGTGAATATTGTTACTTCTTTATTGCCACACCATTTTAGAACAAATTCCTTACCTCCATCATCCCCTTCTCCCAAAATAGATACCAGATCTTACTTCCTGTGTGACTTAAGACTATATCTACAAAGACCCATTGAAATCCCATCATCATTACTAAATTCCCTTAAATGAAATATAACTGGTCATTAAAGTTACTCCCAAAATAACTCAGTGGTTTCATTGCTATGGAAATGTTAGACATTGAAAACTCAGGAAATAGATGTCTCTTCTTTGTGGATAGTGTAATTCTTTAAATGTATCTAACAGGCTAACATTTTACACAAGCCTGAAAATCTTCTGTTATAATTCTCAACATTAAAAAACTGAGAAAATGGATGATATTCCTTCATGTTTACATAGTGCTTTTGGATAAGTAAATTTTATCCCTTTCCTTTAAATTAAACATATTATGATTTGAATAAATTAGTTCCATGTGGAAGACCTTGAGTAATGGGGGAAATTATTGTAAAATATTTTGAGTGCTATCTTTCATGGAAAGGAAATATGGGATTCAAAATGTAAAAATGAAATAAGTTGTAAATCTTTATCTGGCAAAAGCAGCATTTTCAGTAACCACATTTCTTGGTTTTAAATTTTTCAACTAAATATTTTTTTAAATGCTCAGCAACATCAGTTTTCAAATATTGTGCAACATCTAAAGTAAAAAAAGCAGGAGTAGCAATTATAATTTTAGATAAAGCTAAAGCAAAAATAGATCTGATTAAAATAAATAAGGAAGGAAATTACATCTTGCTAAAAGGTACTATAAACAATGAAATTATATCAATACTAAATATATATTCACCAAATGGTGTAGCCTCTAAATTTTTAAAGGAGAAATTAAATGAACTTCAGGAAGAAATAGATAGTAAAACTATACTAGTGGGGGACCTCAACTTCCCCCACTTTCAGATCTAGATAAATCAAACCAAAAAATAAATAAGAAAGAAATAAAGGAAGTGAATGAAATCTTAGAAAAGTTATAACTAATAGATCTCTGGACAAAAATAAATTTGTCAAGAATAAGGAATATACCTTCTTTTTAGCAATACACAAAAATTACCCCCAAATTGACCATGTATTAGGGTCATGTTGGCAAACCTATGGCAAATGGGCCAGAAGGGACTACTCTCTTACCCCTCTCCATCTGAGGATATTTCTCACATCACTCACTACTCTGCATAGGAGCTCAATGGGAATGCTTCTTCCCTCCCCTGTCTGTGGGAACAGGGTAGCTCAAATGAGATGTGAGGATGCAGTTTGGACACTTGGTCTCTAAAAAGTTCACCATCATTGTATTACAGCATAAAACTTCATGACCAAATGCAGAAAAGCAGAAATAATAAATTCATTCTTTTCAGATTCATTTACATAATAAGTATTATAATCAATGAAGCTCCATGGAAAGATAAATAAAAAATTAATTGGAGACAAAATAATCTAATGTAAAAAAGGGTGGGTAAAAGAACAAATTATAGAAAAAAACAATAATTTTATTAATGAGAATGGCAATGAGGGAACAACATATCAAAATTTATGACACATAGTCAAAGCAGTACTTAGAGGAAAATTTATATCTCTAAATGTTTATATCAATAAAATAGAGAAAATGTAGATCTGTTTATTGGACATGCAACTAAAAAACAAAAAAGAGAACAAATTAAAAATCCTCATTTAAAGACTAAATTGGAAATCCTAAAAATTTCTATTTAGTCTTTAACTGAGGATTTTGAATTTGTTCTTCAATTAATAAAATTGAAAGTAAGGGAACCATTGAACTAATAAATAAGAGTAGAAGTTGGTTTTATAAAAAATAGTCAGTGTTGGTTAATTTGATTAAAAAAGGAAAGAAGAAAATTAAATAATCAGTATCAAAAATGAAAAAAAGGTGAACTCACCACCAATGAAGAGGAAATTAAAGCAATCATTAGGAGCTTTTTTGCCCAATTATATGCCAATAAATATGACAATCTAAGTGAAATGGATGAATATTTATAAAACTACAAATTGTCCAGATTAGCAAAAGAGGAAATGGAATCCTTAAATAATTCCATATCAGAAAAATAAATTCAACAAGCCACCAATGAACTACCTAAGAAAAAATCCCCAGGGGCCAAATGGATTCACAAGTGAATTATATCAAACATTTAAAGAACAATTAATCCCAATACTGAATTAACTATTTGGGAAAATAGACAGAGAAGGAATCCTACCAAATTCTTTTTATGAAACAAATATGATACTGTTACCTAAGCCAGAAATAATAAAAACAAAGAAGGAAAATTATTGGCCAATTTCATTAATGAATATAGATGCAAAAATTTTAAATAAGATACTAGCAAGGAGAATACAGCAATATATCTCAAGGATCATTCACAATGTCTAGGTGGGATTTGTACCAGGAATGCAGGGCTGGTTTAATATCAGAAAAACTATCAGCATAACTGACCATATCAATAACCAAACTAACAGAAATCACATGATTATCTCAATAGATGCAGAAAAGGCCTCCGACAAAATACAATACCCATTCCTATTAAAAACGCCAGAAAGCATAGGAATAAATGCATCATTCCTTAAAATGATAAGTAGTACATACCTAAAACCCTCAACAAGTGCCATCTCCAATGAGCATAAGTATTCAGTTGTGTATTTTTTTTTAACTTTACCTTCCATCTTGGAGCCAATACTGTGTATTGGTTCCAAGGCAGAAGAGTGGTAAGGGCTAGGCAATTGGGGTCAAGTGATTTGCCCAGGGTCACGCAGCTAGGAAGTGTCTGAGGCCACATTTGAACCTAGGACCTCCAGTCTCCAAGCCTAGCTCTCAATCCACTGAGTCACCCAGCTTCCTGAAACATTTTTTAAAATCTCTTTGGGGGACAAGACAAGTACTGGTATATCTGGATCAAAGGGCCTGCATGGATATATGTTTTAGATATAAAGAGTGATACCATAACTAAATTAGGGGAATATGGAATAGTTTACCTGGAAAATCTTTGGAGAAGGGAAGAATTATGACCAAATGAGATAGAATTATATAATATAAAATGAATAATTTTGATTATATTAATTTTAAAAGTTTTTGTACAAAGAAAACTAATCTAAACAAGATTTGAAGGGAAATAACAAACTGGGGGAAATGTTTTTTCTAACAAAAAGTGTTCTATCATAGTTTGCAAACTGCAAAATAAGTTTATCTGTAGGAAAGAGGAGTACCTTTTTTATTGCTTTGTATTATACCAATAAATAAACTTGTTCCCTCATCTGTGAAATTAAGGTATTAGACTAAATCTCTTTGGTTCCTTCCTACATTAAAAATCTATAAATTGAGGGCAAACAAGGTTGCTCAGTGGATTGAGAGATAGGAGGTCCTGGGTTCGAATTTGACCTCAGATATTTCCTGCATATGATCCTAGCCTTTACCGCTTTTCTGCCTTGGAACCGATATACAGCATTGATTCTTTTTTTTTTTTTTAATTTTATAGTATTTTATTTGATCATTTCCATGCATTTTTCATTAAAGACAAAGATAATTCCCCCCCCCCCCTCCGTGGCCGATGTGTGATTCCACTGGTATCATATGTGTTCTTGACTTGAACCCATTGCCATGTTGTTAGTATTTGCATCAGAGTGTTCGCTCGGAGTCTTTCCTCTGTCATGTCCCCTCAGCCATTGTAGTCAGGCAGTTGCTTTTCCTTGGTGTTTCTATTCCCTCAGTTTGTCCTCTGCTTTTGGATAGTGTTTTTTTCTCCTTGATCCCTGCAGATTGTGCAGGGACATTACACCACCACTAATGGAGAAGTCCATTACCTTCGATGATACCACAGTGATACAGCATTGATTCTAAGACAGAAGGTATTAAGGTTTTTTTGTTTTGTTTTATTTTTTAATCTATGAGTTCTTAATTTATTTGAGGGAATCTGTTTATGGCAGACTTCCTCAATGAGTTAAAACTACTGGCTCTTGAATTTCTTGGCTACCCCACAGCACTTTATCAACTCTAAAACATTAAAGAGAAAAATTATACACCTGGTCTATTCAAAATGGACACAGAGTTATTAAGTAATGTGGTATAATGAAAAGTGCTGGATTAGAGAATCAGGAAACGTGGGTTTAAAGCGATAATATATTGTTGTGTGGAAGGGGTTTTGCAAATCGTAAAGCGTTATATAAATATGAGCTAGTATTATTTGGGCATAGAACATTTAGACCTTAATCTTACAGTTTATGTAACATTGAATTAGGGGTGGGTTAAAGAGAATGAGGTCTCTTTCCATCCAGGGAGATTGTTAGAATTAAGGATTTGGCAGGCTGGCGCCTTAGAATTTATCTAATACAACACCTTCATTTTGCAGATGGAGAAACTGAGGACCATAAAGTTTCGATGATATTCCTGAAGTTTCTGCACTGGAATTCAGGTGTCCTGGCTCACAGGTTGGAACTCCCTCCCCTCAGGAGACCTTATTTTATTTCTTTTAGGAATTAGAATGTTATGGCTCAATGCCATAGTCCCAGAAAAGGGGAAAGAGAAGATCCAGCTTCATCATCTCAGCAGTGAGGGGTACCTCCAGCTCCGTTTAGCAGTGTGAGGCCTCCCACTGTACAAAATGGATTACCATTTATAGCATGGTACAAGAGTGAAAATGAAAAAGAATGCCTTTTCCGCAGCTCCACGGAGATCATCGCCGGCTACAGAGGGCGCTGTTTCCACCCCTGGTCCATTTCACCGAGGCCCCACGTGCACCACCTCCGTGACGCGTTTCCGCGTCATATGCCTGCGATGGCTTCTTTTCATTGGCTCTCAGCGAAAAAGAGATGGGAGGGGGCGGTGGCGGTACGTTTGGGGAAGGAAAAAAAAAGCCGCTCCAGAAGAAGGGGGGAAAACAACACCCCCCGCAGGTTTCCCTTCCACCCCCGCCCCCCACCCTCCCTTGTCCCTCCCTCCCTCTCTCGGACGGATGTGTGCCTCTGAGGACGGCGAGACTAGCTTCACTTTCTCCAGAAGCTGGGGCCAGGCATCTTCACCCAACTAGGTCTCCCGGCGGTGCGGAGCTTAGCTGCGGTCCAGCCACCCCAAGCGCAGGGGATCCCAGGCCCCCCCCTCTTCCCCCCCGGAGCCAGACGCGGCGGAATCCGCGTTGGGGAAGCCCTTCCGACTACGGAGTCGGACGGAACCGAATCCGGGCGGGTGTGAGGGGGTGGGGTAGGGGAATCCCTGCCACCGGCTTGCTGAAACCTCCCCAGGGAATCCCTATTGCAGTCCCTCCGCCCAACTCCTAGACGACCGTGCAGCCGCGGGGCAGGGGGAAGCTGCCCCGACCTGGGAGCCCCCCTCAGAGAGCCTAAAGCCAGGATCCCCTCACCCCCCAGCCCGGCCTTGAACTTGGAAAGGCTGAGGCGGAGCTGCGGCCACAGAGAGAGGGAGCGAGTCTGCGGGTTTGGAAGGTGCTTTCCTCAGGGCCAAAATGCCCAAGAAGAAGCCTATGCCCATTCAGCTGAACCCGACCCCGGATGGCTCCACGATTAACGGGACCAGCTCGGCGGAGTGAGTGCGGGGCTGGGGCGACAGGAGGGGAGGAAGAGCATATTGGTGCGGGCTGGATCCTGGATGCCTCTCCGGCCGACTGGCCGTGCGTACATGCATGCATGGGGGAGGAGATCGCAAGCTCGAAGCTGGCTTTGCTCCTTCTGTGTTCGCTTTCTGTGGACCCGAGCGGCCCGACTAAGGGGGCCCCGAAATTAGTCCCGTATTGCCTCCAACCTGACCGGCTGATATCCTCCCATCATTCTAGCCAGCTAGCCGTCGTGACTAAGCCTTGATTTTTAAAAAAAAATATGACTCAGGCTAGTAAAAGAATTCGTTTCAAAGAGGCGTGATCTGCCCCCTTTCTCTACTTTCTTTGCTTCCAGAAGTTTCCTCTGTGAGATGCAGTGGGGTCTTCCCACAATAGAGTGCATATAGGACTTTTGTCCCATTTAGTTCAAGTGACTTTATCTTACTTGAACTTTATGGTGCAATAGAATACTAAGTGGGTTCGAGTCTTACCTGCCACGTATTTACTACCTGGGTGATCTTAGGCAGGTCACTGAAGCTCACTGGGCCCGGGTTCTTCTTTTAAGACACGGGGCTTGAGCTCAGGAGCTCCTTCCACCTATAAAATCTGGTCCTATGAACTGTATTCCTTATCTGCATAAAGGACAGCTTGAAGATCCGAATTTAATTAAAAAAAATGATATTGATCTTGAATTTTAAACATTTTTAAATATTTTATTTTTAATATAATTAATTTTAATTTAATAATTTTAAATATTTCTAAATTATATGTAAAAGCATTTTTAATATTCAGTTTTGAAAAATTTGAGTTCCAAATTCTGTCCCTTGCCCTCCTTAAGATGGCAAGTAAAATGATATCTATTAAACGTTTGAGAGCTTTTAAAAATGTAAATGACTTGTATGTCTCTAGATGGCTAGTGGTTTCTGAGGTCGGATTTGAATTCAGATCTTCCTGACTCCAGCTGGGTGCTCACTCTACTGTGTCACATAATTGCCCCTGATACTGAATTTAAAAAAAAATAGCTTCAAGAGAGGATGTGAAAATTGGTAATACAAACGACTATATTCTCTAAGAAAAGACGAGGTTTTGTAATACCTCATCTGTGGGTAGTGAGAAAGAACTTTTAAGGTAGCTGTTCAAAGAGATGTGTGGGGAGGGGTAGGCAGAGGGAGAGGTGAAATAAGTATATATGATGGATAACTTCCAGTGCTTGTCCTAGGAGCTCTGGCATTGTTTGGCTTGGTCTCTGATCTTCTTTCCTTGGAGAAATACCAGCAACAATTGGGACTAGGAAACAAAACTTTTCTGTGGCCATCTTCATTGTGAAGGCCCTGGCAGCTCTCATTTCTGCTTGTCCAGCAGTTCTCAAACTCTTTTTACACTTAAAAATGATTGAGTACCTCAAAGGGCTTTTGTTAGTGAGTATTATATCTAGAGATTCTTATTATCATTTTAGACAGCAGAGAGGGGAATGAGGAGAATTTGCCACACTTGATTCTCATCTGAACTGACTCAAAAAGGGAAGAATATATAATCACACAGTGGGGCACAGAAACTCATGTAACCCAATAGAAAAGTAGGAGGGAAAGAAAGGGGTTAAGAAAAGGGATGGAACTAGAGTGAGGATAGATTAAGGGAGGAAGTAATCAGAAACAAAATAGCCCAGGATAAAAAGAAGGGATAGAGTAAAAAAGAGAAGCATAAAAGATTAGTGTGAAGAGAAATGTACAGTTAGCAATCATAACTGTGAATGGGACACATATCTATAAAACAGAATAGGATGACAGAATTGATTAGAAACCAGAATCCAGCAATTTATTGTTTACAAGAAACATCTGAAACAAAGGCATACATAGAGTTAAAATAAGGTTATGGAGCAACGTTTTCCAAAGTTATATAATCTAAATTGTATCCTTCCCTTCTTCCCTCCCCCTCCCAGAGCTGGCAAGCAATTCAGTCTGGGTTATTCATGTATTATTCCACAAAACATTTCCATATTATTCATTTTTATAAGTGAATAATCTTATAAAACCCAAACCCCAAAACATGTACCCAAATAAACAGGCAATAAATCATATGCTTTCATCTGCATTCCTACTTCAACAGTTCTTTGTCTGAGGTTCTTTTTCACAAGTCCCTCAGATTGTTCTAGATCATTGTATTGCTATTTGCAAAGTCTATCACATTTGATTGTTTCATAGTATTGCTGTGACTGTGTACAATGTTTTCCTAGTTCTTATTTCACTCTGTATCAGTTCATGTAGATCTTTCCAAGCTCTTTCTGAAATCCTATTCATTTTATATCACAATAGCATTCTGTCACAATCATATATCACAATTTGAGGTAGTCTGCATTTGAGGGACATCCCTTTAGTTTCTAATTCTTTGCCGCCCCAAAAAGCGAAGATATAAATATTATTGTACAAATAGGGCCTTAACCATTTTTTAAAATCTCTTTGGGATACAGACCTAGTGGTGGTATTATTGGATCAAAAGATATGCATTGTTTTATAGCCCTTTGGACATAATTCCATATTGTTCTCCAGAATGGTTGAATCAGTTCATAACTCAACCAGCAATGCATTAGTGTCCCAATTTTATAGCATCCAGATTATGAAAGATAAAGTTAAATGAATTATAAGAGGAAATAGACAGTAAAACTATAATAGTAGGGGACCTCAATTTATCCCTCTTAGACCTAAGTAAATCTATCAAATAAGAAAGAAAGGAGATAAATAGGATTTTAGGAAAAGTCAGATATTAATAAATTTCTGGAAAAAACTAAATGGGAAGGAAAAAGAGTCTACCTTTTTATCAGCTATATGTGGAAACTTCACAAAATGTGATTATGTATTAGAACCTAAAAACCTAACAAACAAGTGAAGTAAAGCAGAAATGTCAAATATATTTTTCCTGATTATAATACAATAAAAATTATATTCAATGGAGAGTCTTTGAAGCATAGATTAAAAATGAATTGGAAAGTAAATAATGTAACCCTAAGGAATGAAGGAATCAGATCAAATCATAGAAACAATAATTTCATTAAAGATAATGACAATAATGAGACAACATACCATAATTTGTGGGACACAGCCAAAGCATTACTAAGGAGAACATTTATATCTCCAATGCTTTAAACAGTTAAAGAGAGAGGAGGCAGATTAATGAATCATTATGTAACTTAAAAAAAAAAGCTGGAAAAAATTAAAAACTCCCAATTAAATATTAAATTAGAAGGCCTGAAAAATCAAGAGAGATTAACAAAATTGGAGGTTAAAAAAAATCAAACCAATAAATTAAAATAGGACCTATTTAAAAAATAACAAAGCAAACTATTTACTAATTTGATAAAGAAAAAAACAAATTACTACTAACAAAAAAGAAAAAGGGTAAACTTACAACCAATGTAGTGGAAATAAAAGCAATTACTAGGAAATATTTTGCCTAACTTTATATCAATAAAATTGGATGAATATGTAAGTGGCACCTTGAATAGAGTACCAGGACTTATGTCAGGAAGACTTGAGTTAAAAACTGACTTCAGACTCATACTAGCTATATGATACTGGGTAAGTCATTTAACTCTGTTTGCCCGTTTCCTCATCTATAAAATGACCTGGAAAAGGAAACTACTTCAGTATCTTTGCCAAGAAAACCACAAATGGGGTCATGAAGAGTGAGACACAACTGAAATGTTTGAACAACAACAACAAAAGTTGTATAGAGGACAAAACAGGAAATAAAGCATTAAAAAAAAATCTTAAATTTAAGTATTTTACTTGTTTTAATTAGCCATTATCTGGTTTTCTCACCTTCCCACTTGAAACCACTCTCCCTAATTGAGAACATAAGAAAAATAAAACCTATATACTTACCTTACAGAAAGAAATTGAATATGACATAAATCAACTTAAGAAAAAAATCCAGGAGTATGAGATTTATAAGCAAATTCTACCAGGCATTTAAAGAATAATTCCAGTCAGTACTCTATACCATTTGAAAAAATAGGTAAAAGGATCCTACCAGACTCCTTTATGATATGTATATGGTCTTGATACTTAAACCAAGGACTCAAAAACAAAATTATGGATTGATTTCCCTAATGAATCAATTGATGCAAAATTTTTAGATAAAATACTAGCAAGAAGATTATAGCACTATACCAAGAATGCAAGACTGGTTCAATAAAAACTATAAATATTTTTATTTTTTTTTAAGTTAATTTGCAATTTTCTTTCTTATATGATTTATTTAGTCAATTTAGAACATTATGCCTTGGTTATAAGAATCATATTCTTTCCCTCCCCCCACCCTTTCCAATAGCTGATGCACAATTCCAGAAAAACTATAAATATAATTGGACCATATTATGTAAAAGAACAAAAATCATGATTATTTTAATAGATGAAAAAAAACAACCCTTTTGACAAAATACAATACCCATTCCTGTTAAAAACATTTTTTGCTATAACAATAAGATAAGAAAAAAGAATTGAAGGTATAAACATAGGGAAATGAGGAAATAAAAGTTGTGACTTTTTTGTAGGTGATATGATGGTTTAGAGAACCCTAGAGAGTCAGCTAAAAAACTGAAACAACTGCAGCAAATTTGCAGAGTATAAAATAAACCCACAAAAGTCACCAGCATTTCTGTATGTTATTTACCATATCATAAAGTAAAATTGATAAAAATTTAAAAATATTTAACTCATTTAATAAGAAAAACCCAGCAAATGTTAACATAAATGAAAATTTTGGGCGAAATAATTATTTTAAAAAATAGTGAAAAGAATTGGTATTGGTTTACATATTTTTTGTAAATCTCTTTCAAGGTCTGGCTTAATGGAAATCAGATTTTGAGATGTTATATTGATTGAAGTTTATAGAGAAAATTCAGCCTCACACAGATTTCTAGATTGAAAAAGGAAGAATATTTTATTAGGCAAATAGGGTCTTAATATTATGAAAGTGATTTTGAGCTCAAAGGGCCCCTTGAAAGTGTCTTTGGGTGATACTTTGAAGGATATTTTGAATGGGATTTTGGATGATACTTTGAAACTGTTAACTCTCCTTGGATTTCCATGGGTTTGCATACAACAATTAGTTATGTATGATTGCTTTAATATGGGTACTATATTGGAATAGATAGATGTCTTCAGTTTCTAGTGTTCCTTTTATAAAGCCAGTACTCTGTACTGTTCAATAATGATCATGCTAATTTATGTGATTTTTGAGATGAGTAACCATGACTCCCTTGGATTCTAGGCATCTTTATAACAACGTGAAATTTCTGCAATTCAGGAAGTTAAAAAATCTTTTTCTCTTTTTAAATAAAATTTGAAAAGATATATATACAATATGAATATCTGCAGAGATTTTGCAGTTTTGTGGTTTCTCTACAGTTGCCCTCTTTCTTTGTTTTTAGAAAGCTTTTATGGACTGTTTGCTCAGATGATCCTTTCCATCTTTGGCCACTGGCCCCATAAAGCAGATGTAGGTCACTGATTCATGGTCTTCCATCTCTTCTTTTGGTTGGTCCCTGCCCTTGAGTAGCCCCCATTTTGATGGGAAGGTCTTAGTTCCTAGACTTAGGGAACTCCTACTGTGATAAAAAGGGCATCAGGCAACAGAGACATATGATTAATATGTGCTCTTCCAAAGCATTGGATGGATGGAGGTAAATAAGTGGTTGCTGATCAACAAAGAAAGTATGGGAGGAATAGCAAGGTAGCTTAGTGGATTGAGAACCAGGCTTAGAGAAAGGAGGTCCTGGGTTCAAATATGACTTTAGACACTTCCTAGATGGGTAACCCTGAGCAAGTCAGTTAGCCTCCTTTGCCTTGCTCTTAGCACTCTTCTGCCTTGGAATCAATATATTGACTCTTAAGAAGAAAGGTAAGGGTTTAAAAAAAAAAAAAAGAAAGTATGGGAGTAGAGTCCCTTCAAGATCTGAAGTTCATGATTATCAGAGTGAAGATGATGGGGAGATGCTACCATCAGGTTACCAGTAGAAGAATCTTAGCATTGGAAGGGACCTCAAAGGTCATCTAGGCCAACTTGGGCTTCAACAAGAATCCCTTCTAGAGCAAGTGACACTTTTGAACACATTTATATTGGCTTTCATTTATTGATCTTTATGTAAAACTTCATTATATGTTTGATCTTTCTGCTCATTTAAATTGTAAACTCCTTAAAAGGTAAGGTTCATGTGTTTATATTTTCTTGTGCATGCTCCACAGTTTTTAAGGTAAATGTTGACTTGCTATTTCTTCTTGGGAGTTGCTGTGGAAAGCAGAATGGGTGGTGCCCTGTCTTTATAATGATTGGACTATTATTAATTGAAGGACCACTGAGTCTTTCTATACTCCAATTAGAATTTGAGACTTTTGAGAGCAGGTACTATCTTGCTTTCCAATTTGTAATCCTATCATTGAGCCCTGTGCTTGGCACTGTGTAAGTGTTTAATAGATAAATTATCTTTCCATTCAATGTGCAAAACACTCTGCTTAGCACATAGGAAGCAACTTTGCCTTGCCATTTGATTAGCATAATCCTCCATTTAATTATATATTTTAAAGCAGCAGTACAGGAAACTTAAAGGAAAAAGCTCAAATTGGGATTGGGGGAAAGGTTTGTGGTAGTTTGGGGTACAGCCTATGATGATAAATTGTGTTGGTGACTAAAAGAAACGCAAATGCAGTTGGGTACAGTGTGCTAATAGTTCTCTTGATAGCTAAAGCTCTCTGTGCCATCTGTGCCCACCTTCATGACTCATTGAAGCAATAGAAGAGAAATCTTTGTGTAGACAAAAAATGACTATACATAATAGTACTAATAGCAGGAGAGCTGCACCTAGTTTTTTTTTTTTCCCCTGTGGATATTTTCCATGCTAATCTCAGACCCTAGATCTTCAGAGAATCAGAATATTGTGTTTTTTGTTGTTGTTTTTTAAACCTTTACTTTCCATTTTAAAATCCATACTGTTGGTTCCAAGGCAGAAGAGTAGTAATAGCTAGGCATTGAGGTTAAGTAACTTGCCCACGGTCACACAGCTAGGACATGTCTGAGGCCAAATTGGAACCCAGGATCTCTTGTCTTTAGGTCTGGCTCTCAATCTACTGAGCCACTTAGTGACCCCACCCCACACCCCATCCTGGAATCCAGTTTTGAGTATTTCTTGAAAATTGTACCAGAGAGAAAATAGCTCTTAATAGGAATATCAAATAATGTACCTGGGATTCTTTAGAGGATTCATTCTATCCTCCCTTTTTTTACATAATAAATTAAAAAATAATTTTTCATTAAAAGTCCCAGCATGGGGGGTAGCTGGGTAGCTCAGTGAATTGAGAGCCAGGCCTAGAGATGGGAGGTCCTGGGTTCAAATCTGACCTCAGACACTTCCCAGCTGTGTGACCCTGAGCAAGTCACTTGACCCCCATTGCCTAGCCCTTACTGCTCTTCTGCCTTGGAGCCAATACACAGTATATTGACTCTAAGAGAGAAGGTAAGGGTATAAAAAAAATAATCCCAGCATGTACTTTACCTATATTCCTCATCCCCTAATAAATTTAAACTTGTAGAAACAGTAATCTATCCTCATTAGCTGCGTACCCCTTCATTTGTCACTAATGACCTCTTAATTTTCAAAACCAATGGCCTTCCCCCCCCTAAATTTTCATCTTTCCTTTTATGCAGTATCTGATCCTGTTGACCATCCCCTTCAGAGTACTTTCTTTTGCATTGACTTCAGAGGACTAGTTCTCCTTCCTATTTGTCTGACTCCCTTTTTGTCTTCACTGATTGATCTTCCTTTTTGAACCCTTAAATGTTGGTGTAACCCAAAGCTTATCTCTCTCTTCTTTTTATTTTGTGATTACTTCTGGTCCCATTGCCTCTATGCAGATTATTTCTACATATAGATAGATGTATCTTCTACCCAATCTTCTTACATGTCCAGTTGCTTTTTTTTTTTAATCTTTATCTTCCATTTTAGAATCAAGGTAGAAGAGTGGAAAGGGCTAGTCAGTGGGAGGTAAGTGACTTGCACAGGGTCACAGTGTCTGAAGCTGCATTTGAATCCATGACTCTGGGCCTGGCTCTCAATCCATTGAATCACCCTGCTGCCCCCTCCAGTTGCTTCTTAGAGATAGTCTTCTTTCCTTCTTCATTCAAAACTCGCTCCCCATCTTGCGCCTAAAACCTGTTCCTCCTCCACACTTCCCTGTTTCAGTGGATAAAACCACCATCATTCTCCCTGTTACACAGGCTTGAAATCTCATAGGCATGTTTTATTTCCTATCTCACCCACTCAGTTGCCAGGCTCTCTCTGTTCCACATCTTCTTTGCAATAATAAATGTGAAAATGCATTATAAATTATAAGGCATTCGAGTCTTGAGAGGCAACATGGGACACTAAAAAGAATACACTGACTCCAGGGTCAGAAGGTTTGGCTACAAGGCTCTGCTACCTGTGGGCTAGATTTAGATCACATTGTTGCTGTCACTTTCTTTCCTTATCTGTAAAATGGGATAATTCTTGGACTATTTACCTTATAAAATTGTTGTTAGGATCAATTGAGACCATTGACAGGTGTCTTTAGACCTTAAAGAGTTATGTACATGTCAAATATTAGTATTTTCTCTTGCATACTCCCACTGTGACCACAGTTGCCTCCTTAATTTTCACCTGGATGACAATAGCCTCTCTTAAATGGCCTTTTCCTTTTCAATCCTTTCTCTGGAACCTGTTCCTTACTTAACTTCCAAGAAAAAGCTCTTAAGACATAGATAGATCTGACCATAACCCTTCTAGTGGCATCTCTTTGGTTTATACAAAATCCTTAACTTGCTACCAAATTTCCCGCATAAAGTCCTTACCAGTTTTTCACAGCTTCTTATGTCTCTCTCTCTCTCTCTCTCTCTCTCTCTCTCTCTCTCTCTCTCTCTCTCTCTCTCTCTCTCTCTCTCTCTCTCTCTCTCTCTCTTCTTTTTCTGTCTCTCCTCCCACCTTTCTCTTTCTCTGTCCCCCCTTCCTCTATTTCTCTCCTCATCTCCTTTCTCTTCTTTCTCTTTCCCTCTTCCTACACATACTCTTCTGACCTCTACTATCTTTATGCTTTTGTGTAAAACATTTCTGTGCCTGGAGATTATTGTTTACATATTTCTGCCTCTTGAAATCCTTCTCCCCTTTTAAAACTTATTGCTTCCTCTATGCTTTAAAACACATATTGCTTCCTCTATGAAGCCTTCCTTTCTCCATTTCCTCACAAGCTACAAATTATTTTTTCCTTTTCATTTCTTATGATACTGTGTTTAGACCGAATGCTCCCTTTGCTTTCACTGAATTTTTAGCTTGTATGATATGTCTCCTTATATCTCGGTGTCCTGCTCTTTCCCCATTAGAGAGGCAGCTGTTTTAGTTAGAAAACAGAAAGATTAAGATTTGATTCCCAGCTTTGATACTTACCGTGGGACCATATGCAGGTCACTTAACCTGATTGAGCCTTAGTTTCCTGATTTGTAACATGGGGATCACTATACTTGCACTGCTATTTTACAGAATTCTTTTCTTTTCTGCAGTTTAACTTTCTTTTTTTTTCTCAATTACATATGAAAGCAATTTTTTACAATTGTTTTCTTTTTTTGTAAAGATATTTTATTCTATTAATTACATGTAGTAAATTTCCACATAGGTTTTCCAAAGTTGTATGATCCAAATTGTCCCTCTTCCCTTCCTCTCATCCCACTCCTCTTCCAGAGCTGGTAAGCAATTTTATCCAGGTTATACATATATTATGTAATTGTTTTCTGATATTATTTAGTTTAGATTCTGTTCCTGCCTCCCTTCCTCACCCTTCCTGAAGTGGTAAATGGTCTGTTATAGGTTATGCCAGTCCTTTCATTCGATAAATATCTCCATATTCCCCATGCTATGATGGAAGACATATCACATATAGTGAAAAATTCATGAAGGAAAGATGACATGTTCTGATCTTTCGGAGTTATTTTAAGGGAATTCCTGTGTAAACTGTAAAGGATTGTATAAATGTATTTCATTGAGTAGCTAGTTGCTGGTGGTGGTACAGTGGATAGAGTGCTAGACCTGGAGTCAGGAGGACCCTAGTTCAACTCCAGGCTCAGACAGAATAGTTATATGACCTTGGGCAAGTCACTTAACCTCTGCCTCAATTTCCTCAACTGTAAAATAGGGATAAATAACAGCAACTTCTTCATAGGGTTATTGTGAAGATTGAATGTGATAATATTTGTAAAGCACTTTAGCACTGTGTCTGGCACACAATAGGCTCTACTATATAAGTTTTTGTTCCCTTCTCTATTATTGTAGTTTCTCTTTGGCAGAAACTCTTGTTATTATTACACCAATTCTTAGTGTAGTTTTTGTGCCTAAGAGACTGAATTGAATTGAATGTGCCAACAGCATGTGGAATATGGAACTTTTCTGGACCAGGACTTGCTATACTAGGGAATACTTAGCTATTTCTCCATGGCCCTAAAACATACTGAATAGCTTAATTAGTAGAGCTTATAAATAGCAAATGGAAGTAGTATCCCCAGAATTGTAGTAGCCCCATTGTAATGAAAATAAATTTCTTGAAGTTTAAAAGGCTTTGGAGAAAGGGAAAAGGAAAATCAAGAGATTCTGGTATGTTTCCATCAGCTTGTGTAGTTTCTTCTCAGATTTTCAGTATAGTGGGTAAAATCTCTTGAAGTCATCTTAAATTAAAGTTATTAATGGTATTACAATGGTTGTATATGTATGAATATGCTTATGACTCCTGGCCTTTTGAAGTACTCTTTTAAGGTTGGTTTGGGAGGATTCTGGGAAGGGTTCAAGCTTTTGTTGCTACTAAGCTGCCATCTTGGCCACACCTATGAATATGTTTATGTTCATTTGAATATGTTCATTTTCTTTAGACATATTCAGTCCTCCAGCACAATGCCAATTTAGTGCCCCTCAAAGCCCCTAAGTAAAATAACAGTGATTTCAACTCTTAGTACATAGAACTTTACTCTTGGAAGTTTTTCCTTCCTGAAAAGACCCGGGGGGGGGGGGGGGGGGTGGTGGTGGTGGTGGTGGTGTATACACAGTGACTATAGCATTGTAAACAGAAAGAACAACAAAAATATAGTAATTGAATGATTTGAAATTATAATTACCAAACTTAGCCCTAAAGAAGACACATGAGAAGAAACCTTCCTCGCCCTTGACAGAGATGGGGCATCATAGATGATGTTTACAAAAGCTGACAATGACAAAAATTTATTGCAAAAAAGAGAATAGGCATATACTTTATAACTTAATATCAGTACTTTTTTTTCTTTCCCAAACCCATACCTTCTATCTTAGTATCAATTCAAAGACAGAAGAGAGGCATGGGCTAGGTAGTTGGAGTTAAATGATTTTGCCTTGGTGGGGTTTCATAGCTAGGAATTGTATGAGGTTGAATTTGAACTGGGGTCCTCCCAAAGCCTGGCTTGGTGTTCTATTCAAAGTACTACCAAGCTGCCTCTTCCCTTTATTTCTGATCTTGAGTTTTGTTGCTGTGTCAAGTAGCCATTTACATAGTTGTAGTTATGGTTATGTATTATTTTGGTTTTCTCTTCTGCATGACTTTATCCAAATCTTACCATATATCTTTGAATTCTTTGTATAATCATTTCTTAAGATGCAGCAACATTTTATCATGGTTATTTGCTACAATTTATTCACCCATTCCTTAGTTGTTATGCATAAAATCTGTTTCCATTTTATTTTCAATTATAAATAGGCTTTGTGAATTTTTTTGTACAAATAGGCCTTCAATTCTACAAGCATTTATCAAGGACTTAGTGCTAAATGCCAGGTATAAAAAAAAGACAAAAACAAAATCTCTTCCTTCCAGGAGCTTATATCCATTAACCTCCTTGTAGTATAATTCCAATAAGTGGAATTGCTAAGTCTTTGAATATGAATAGTTTTGCATCATTTCCTGCATGATTTTCATTATTTTCCCAAATGGTTAGACCAGTTCACAGTTCTTCTAGCCCCTAAATTAGTTCTTGTTGTTCTGAATCTCTGTCAACTTTTATTTTTTTCCATCCTTTATCATCTTTGCCCATTGAGGGCAACACTTCAGAATTGTTTTAAACTGTATTTCTCTAGTTGCCTACAGATTTTAAACACTTTGAGATAATTATATAGAATTTATTATTCTGGTAATTCTTTGTTCTCTTTTATCAGTGACTATTGTAAGGGGTAAATTTAGGGGTTTTTGACTAATATATTATACTGATAGTCTCAGGGATTAATTCAAATCCCAATAAAAATACTCAAGTCAGTTTGGGAATTTTATGGTGGTTTAATTAATATAGAGGGAAGGAATTAAAAAGAAGAGAGAGAGAAAGGGGTATAAGATTTCTCTGGCCTAGCCTAAACTAAGGGGAGTTCAGAGACCTCAGCCACGAGGCCTTTTCCAAGATTTAATCTAGCTTGGCTTCTAGCCATGAGGCCTCCTCTGAGATGAGGGGCCTCCTAAGAGGATAGCGTTTTAGGAAAGGTAAAGGAAAAAAGGAATTAGTCTAAACTTCAAGAGAGCTCAGGGAAGACGCCTCACTTGATCCACACTATTGAGCTTCTCCCAGTCACCATACCAAGGATGCTCACCGCCAAACCCAGACAAGAGCTGCAGGCACACCAAGACACCCAGCATGCTGCCACCAGCCTCGTCTCCTCCACGAAAAAGTGACTGGCAAGAGGAAGTGATGCGAATATATAGACTTTTTTTTACATCACTTCCTGCATCTCACATATACCAATGGTAGTTTAAGCTTGACTTTGGACACCCCGGGGGGTCTGTCAGTTGTTTCTTATTTGTCAGTTGCTAGCACATGTCTGTCATTGGCCATCCTCCTCAACACTTAATCCTTTTACATTCCTGTTTGTTAGACTAAGCAGGGTGGAGTAAATCTAAAATTCACACTATTGGGAGATGGGTCTTAATCTTATCAATTTATGACAGTTTGTGACAGATATTGGTTGTAGACTAATTGGGAGTTTTTTGTATGAAGATTTTTTTTCCCTATTTCATCTTTTTTCTTACATTAGTTGCATTTATCTTATTGATGCAAAAGTTTTTAAATTTAATGCAATTGAAAAAGTCTGGTTTGGGTTTTATAATTTGTCATGGCTATTTATAAATTCATAACCTAGACATAGCGAGCAAAAGAAATTTTCATGCTTCCCTAATTTGTTAATAGTGCAACTTTTCTATATACCATAATAGCTTATTCATCCATTTGTGATTTAGTGTGGAATATGATCAATTTTTAAAAATTCCATGCCCAATAATTTAGATAATTATTGCATTACAATATGATTTGAGATGGTAATTTCAGACCTTCATTGTCCCATTTTTCCTTATTTCCTGAAATATTTTTGACTTCTTATTCTGATGCATGAATTTTGTTATTTTCCCTACCTTTATACAGTGTTGTCATGGCAATTTGATTATCAACTCTGACCATTTCGCCATTCTTTTAGGTCTTTTTTTTCTGTGAAAAATGTTTTGTAGGAGCAGCTATGTGACTCAGTGGATATTATACCAGTCCTGGAGTTGAGAGTGAAATCTGATCTCAGACACTTCCTAGCTGGGTGACCCTGGGCAAATCAGTTAACCATAATTACCTAGTCTTTACTGCTCTTCTGCCTTGGTAACTGATAACTAAGATTCTAAGATGGAAAGTAAGGGTTTAAAAAAAAAAGAAAAAATGTTTTGTAATTTATTTTGTATAACTCACAGTTTAATACTAGGTATCTAATGTTTTTTGTTATTTTCATGGTATTTCTCTTTCATTTCTTTCAGATCTTTTGTTAGTAACATAGAAAAATGTTAATTGTTTTTTTAAAAACATTTTAGGATCATAGAGGTAGTAACAGAAACAAGATTGGAATTTAGTGCCTCTGACTTTACATCTGCTACTCTTTTCAAATGTACCACGTTTTATTTCCTGCTGTTTCATTGAAGCTCTTATTTTTTTTGTTAATTCCTCACAGTTTTCCAAGTAAACTACTGTGGTTTTATTTTTATCTCATCTGCCTCTAGTGCCTAGCATGATGCCTTGTACTTGGCACATAATTAATTGCTTATTGATCAATTTTGGAAGCCGACTGTTGCAGGAGAGGGAACATCGACTTCAATGCATAAGGCCAGGGTTCATACTCTCCTTCCCATTCACAACTTCTGTGACCTTGGGCAAATCTCTTAATTTCCCAGAGCCTCATTTCCCTCATTTGTAAAATGTACATGGGCTCTTAGTTCAAATCTCAGCTCTGGATCTTTGAATATCATCATGTTATAATAATCTTGCCTCCTGCTTGCCAGTGCTCATTCCTTTAATTTGTTTTGGGCTTATTGTTTTAGCTAATATTTTTAGTATTGTGTCAAACAATAATGGGACCATGTGCATCCTTGCTTTACTTTTTATTTTTACTAGGAAAGCTTTGCATGTTTTTTTTGGTTATAAATAATACTAAAACTTGACTTTAAGATTTATGAGATTTAAATGAATTATTATGGGAATTGTTCCCCTATTTTTTTTAAAACCCCTGCCTTCTGTCTTAGCATCCATTCTAAGACAAAAGAAGGCAAGACTAGGCAATCAGGATTAAGTGACTTACCCAGCCAGGGTCATAGTTAGGAAGTGTCCAAGGCCAGATTTGTTTTTCTAATTTTGAATTCTCCTTGGGTATCTAGTAGAAATCCAAATTGGGCTAAATGAATGCTTTGGAGCTATATTTCTATTATCTTTTTGATAGTCTTTCATTTAACATTTTTGTATCAAGAAAATTAGTGATATTGGTCTTTTCTTTGTTCTTTTTCTTTGCATTATCTCTCCATATCTGAAAATTGGGAAATGGCATTGTAGATTGAATGTTGTACTTGGGGGGGTAAAAAGAGTTGGAATACAGGTAGTTAAGTAGCATAGCTAGATACAGTAGATAGAATGCCAGGTCTGGAGTCTGGAGGATCTGGGTTCAAATTTGACCTCAGATACTTACTAATATATGACCTGGGCAAGTCACTTAACCCTAATTGCCTAGACTTTATTACTCTTCTGCCTTAGAATTGCTACTAAGACAGAAGGTAAGGGCTGGAAAAAAACGAAACAAAACTTGGATTGAATGCTACTACTGACAGTTGTGTAACCTTGAGCAAAGTACTTAACCTTTTTGAATCCCAGTTTTCCTCATCTGTAAAATGGAGCTGTATGTAGTACTTCCCTTACAAGATTCCTCTGAGGTTCAAATGAGATCATGTATGCCAAGTACATTATAAATTCAAATTCACTATATAAATGCCAATAGTTATTACTGGCTTTCTTGGCTTTTGTGGCGCTGCTGTCTCTTCTTGTTTCTCTTACCTGCCCATATGCTTCTTCTTAGGAGCATGTGGTGATTCATCATCCCAGTCCCAGCCAGTGAGTGTAGGTATTCCGCTAGGTTTTGCCTTGGGACATTCTCTCTCTTTACTCTCCCTTAGAGAGTTCAGTTCAGGTAGGTTCACCCATCATTTCTAAGCATATGATTTCCCAATCTAAATATTATCCTTAATCTTTTTTCTGAATTTCTGGTTCTGCTAGCTACCTGCTGGGGATGCCTTCCTTGAGGCTTCTCAGGTACAACCTGGCCAAAAAAGAATTCTTTATTTATATTTATATTTATATTTCCTCATTTCTGTTGAGCATACCACCATCCTTTGAAGTATCCAGATTTACTGTCTGGACATCATCTTTAACGTTTCCCTCTATATTTCTGTCTGTATCTAGTCAGTTTTCAAATCTTATTGATTCTTCTTCCACAATACACCTCCCTTTTTCCTCACTCATAGCACTCCAAGCCTGAGTTCATGCTATCGACATCTCTCACCTAGACTGTTGTAGTAGCCTCCTAATCAGTCTTCCTGTCTGTCTCTTCCCCAGTTCAATCCATTTTCCACACAGCTGCCAAAGTAATTTTTCTAAAGCATAGGTGTGAATAAGTCACTCCTCTAGTCAAGAAACACCAGTAGTTTCCTATTCTAAGGATAAAAATGAAGAGTCTTCTTTTTAACATTTAAAGACCATTACAGCCTAGATCCAATCTATCTTTCCAACTTTATTTTATTCTCTGCTCCCTTCATGCATTTGATGGCCCAGCAAAAATGTCCTTTTTGTTATTGTGCTTTAAGAAATGAGAATGATCTCAGAAAAACCTAGGAAGACCTATATGAAATGATACAAAGCAGAACCAGAACAATTTATACAGTAATAGCAATTAAAAAAAGATAATCAACTTTGAAAGATTTTGTAACTGATCAACATGATGACCCATCACCATTCCAAAGGAATCATGATGAAGCATGTTATCCACATTCAGTTCACAAATGATATGCCATTTCCCATTTGCATGCTTTTGTACAGGCTGTGCCTAGAATGTACTCCTTTTTAACTTCTGCTACTTAAGTTCCCAAGCTTTCTGAAGGCTCAGCTTAAGTGATACTTTCCACACAAGGACTTTCCTAATCTACCCCCTTTCCCCATTTTTGTATCCCTAGGGCCTGGTATATAGTAGGTTCTTAAAAAATATAAGTTGCTTTTTTTTTTAAAGCATAAAGACTTTTTTGTTGTCTTTTTTTAAAATTCCAAAATCTTTCTCCTTATTCTCTCCACCTCTCAGTAAGAAGACAAGAAAAATAAAATCCAATACAATAGGTATAGGCATGGAAAACACATTTTTTACATTAGCCATGTGTTTCTCCTTATCTCCCCTAAAAAGAAAAGCAAGAAAAAGAAAGGAGGAGAATAAAATTGCTTCAATTTATACTTCGAATCTATTAGTTGTTTTTTTTTCTGGATGTGGATAGCATATTTCATCGTGAGTTCTTTGGAATGGTGGTGGGTCATTGTATTGATCAGTTACAAAGTTTTTCAAAGTTGATTATCTTTTTAAGAAAATTTCTGTTAGTGTGTTGATTGTTCTCCTGGTTCTGATTACTTTCTGTCAGTTTTTCTAAGGGTATATCTTTTATCATTTCTTACAGCACAATAGTATTTCATTACATTCATATACCATAACTTGTTCAACCATTCCTCAGTTGATGAGCATCCACTGTTTCTAATTCTTTGCCACCCCAGAAAGAGCTGCTATGAATACTTTTGCATATATAAAAACTTTTCCTGTTTCTTAGAGTTCTTTGGGGCATAGCTCTAGTAGTGGTATTGCTAATGCTAGGTATACAGATATAAAGGGTATACACAGTTTAATACCCTTTTTAACATAGTTTCAAATTGCTTTCCAAAATGGTTGGACTAGTTCATACCTCTACTATCAGTGTATTATGTATGTATACCTATTTTCCCACATCCCCTCCAGTATTTGTCATTTTCATTGTTTATCAATCTAATGGGTGCTATTTGGGACTTCAAAGTTGTTTTGATTTTCATTTCTCTAATTATTTGTTATTTAGAATATTTTTCCATATGGCTATTGATAGTTTTGATTTATTTCTCTGAAAACTGTATTGATATCATTGGACAATTTATTAATTGGAGAATGGCTCTTGCAAATTTGACTAAATTCCCTATATAGTTGAGAAATTAGATTCATATTGATGGTTCAGTGAATTGTTCATTAACTTAGATTACTTGACTCTAAAGCCGATTTTTTTCCTTTTTTAAAAAAATTAATTTTTCAGTTGCATGTAGAAATAATTTTTGACAATTGTTTTCTGACATTTCAGGATTCAGATTTTTCTCTCCTTCCCTTCCTCCCCCCCTTTCCCTGAGGTAGGTAAATAGTTTAATATAGGTTATACCAATGCTTTCATGCAATAAGCCAGTGTTTTTTTCCCCACTACAGTTACCCCCCCCACTCCCTTTTTCCCTTACATAAAATTCATTCCCCAAAATAAAATGAAAACTCCAAATCAGACCATTATCCTTACTATTTCACTGCTTACCTCATTTATTCCTGCCTCCACGTCCTTGTTCATTGTGTTATGATGTCCTGAAATGCTCTGTTCCACTTAGTCATAGCCTATTCTTTTTTTTTTAACCCTTACTTTCTGTCCAATTAACATTTTTAAGACAGAAGAGCAAGGGCTAGGCAAACAGGGTTAAATGACTTACGTTACACAAGTTGGGAAGTATCTGAGGTCAGATCTGAACCCAGTTCTTCCCAACCCCAGGCCTGATATTGTAACCACTGCTCACTTAGCTGCTTCCCATTATTATTTCATGAGTATGTTTCTTGGCTTCCTAATTTAGTCTTAGATAAGGACTGTGACTTGTACTTCTTTGATGCCCCCATGACACTGTACTTAGCTCAGTATTAAGTGCTAATTGATTGAGGTAGAAAAATACTTTTTTCCTTTATTTAGAGGGGCTGCACAATTCAGTTCCAGGACCTAGAATGAGAGAAGAATGAAGTAAAAGTTAAAATTTAGGAAAGTCAGAATGACCTCTTTAAAAGATATTGTCCCCTGGGGACATCTAGATGACTCAATTGAGAGCCAAACATACCAGTGGAAGGTGCTAGGTTCAAATTTTAAATAAAAATGTAAAAAAGGATATTGAGAGACATAGTGTAGTGGGATCAGAAAACCAGAATGGGAATCCTAACTGTGCTATTTGCCCCCCCTCCCCCATGAGAACTTTGGGTGAGTCACCCGACCTTTTTTGACCTGCTTTCTCACCTATGAAAAGAGGTATAAAGACTAGATGATTCATTGGATCTTCTCCAGCTCTCAGTCCTAGGAAATACATTAGCCTTTCTTCCATATTTTGACTATGTAGGGTAGAAAGAGCATTCTCCTCCAGGTTTTCCTTTCTTACTCAACTCCTTACTGTATGAGTGATCTTAGGCATGTCCTTTAACCTAATTGCCAACTTTCTCATCTGTTAGAATTTGCCTATAATCTCTGCTCCGCCTACATTCCAATTAAGAGGAGCAAACCAGATAGTGTATAAAAAATAGTTTTGTCAATTACAAACCAGAATTCATTGGCAGAATGTTGGCGTGAAGCAGGGAAGCTTTATGACAAGGTGAAAACCTAGAACTGGAAAAAGTTACTAATAGCCCAAGCAGAAGTTAAGGCAGGTCTGGGAAAAAGACTTCCAAATCTGTTCTTTCTCCAAAGCTGCAAATGTGGTCTGTTCTCATTTAAGATAATTGGTTTTCAAGTCAATCTGGAAACCTGAATTTGAATTGTTGTTTTAACACTTTCTGATTGTGTAAATTGTAGGCAAGACCCTTAACTTAGCTGAACCTTAGTTTTATCATCTTTAAGACTGATGACACTTATACTTGCACTGCCTCCCTTGTAGGGTTGTTGTGAAGGAAAGTCTTTTTAAGTCTTAAAGTTAGTAATGCTATATCAGCATGGTTTTATGATGCCACTTGATTTCATCTTTGACTTTTATCTTATGGTCTGAATTTTTATTTGGCCACCAGAAAGCCTAGGAAAATCATTAGGAGGTTATCTCCAAGTTGTTTTATCAACTGCTCCATTAAAAAATGAATAGAACTTTTGTTTGAATATAACTGGTGTTCTCTAAATTGTGATCTGCTTTTAACTGTTAAACATACTGATTCTTATTCTTATTTCCTTGTGTTGCTCCAATAGGCATTCTTCTAGAATGTAAATTCAGTTCCAGGACCTAGAATGAGAGAAGAATGAAGTAAAAAGTTAAAATTTAGGAAAGTCAGAATGACCTCTTTAAAAGATATTGTCTCTTGGGGGAAGCTAGATAACTCAATTGAGAGCCAAACATACTAATGGAAGGTGCTAGGTTCAAATTTGACCTCAGATACTTCTTAATTGTGTGACCCTAGATAAGTCATTTAATTCCCATTGCCTAGCCCTTACTGCCTTGAGACCACTATACAGTATTGAGTCTAAGATGGAAAGCAAGGATTAAAAAAAAAAAAAGATATTCTTCTTTTTAATATTTGGTCCTCTAAGAGCTGTGTTGGTGAACCTATGACACACATGGGGCGGGTGCTGCTCCCCCCCCCCCCCCCATGTGCCTGAGGACATCTCACATACCTGCCCCTTTGCCCAGCTGCCCAATGGGAGTGCTTCTTCCCTCCCCTGTCTGGGGTTAGGGGGTGGCTCACATGCAGTGTGAGGGTTTCAGTTTGGGCACTCAGTTTCTAAAAGGTTTGCCATCACTCCCTAGAACCTTCTAGGACCTTAATTTGCCCCTTTAAGCCCTTGGAGAAATAAGAAGGAACTCCCATTGCCCTTCCACTGCTTCTTTTAAGTGGTCTTTGTAAGATTAAAATTAATATCCAGTAACTCCAAGTATTATATTTTATAAAGTTTATTAATAGTCACTAGAAGTAAAGGAATAAAAGAGTAATTAACAAAATAAAACCACATCTTTTTCTACCTGCTCAAAAACCCCACTTCCACCAAAGATATATGTCAGGAAGAGATGAGAGTGAGAGGTGGAACTACACAGAATTTATATCCTGCCAACATCAGCTTGTAACAACAGTAGAAGAGTGGGGTGCTGAGAATCGTAGTTCTAGAGTACAAAATTCTAATTACACATCCTCAAAAGTGCTTTATTCATTTAGGGGCATTTATTCATTTTAAATATTTGCTAAGGTAACTGGTTATCTTATTAAAAAAATTTTTTTTAAAGCCTTACCCTCAGTCTTAGAATTGATACTGTATATTGGTTCTAAGGCAGAGTGGTAAGGGCTAGGTACTTGGGGTTAAGTGACTTGTCTACAGTCACAGAGGTGGGAAATATCTGAGGTCATATTTGAACCCAGGACTTCCCATCTCCAGGTTTTGCTCTCTATCCACTGACTGAGTCACTTAGCTCCTCCTTTGTTATCCTATTTTTAAAGAATCATCTTAGACTCCAAAATCTTTCTTTTGGAGGGCAGCTGGGTGGCTTAGTGGATTGAGAACCAGGCCTAGAGATGGGAGGTTCTAGGTTCAAATCTGGCCTCAGACACTTCCCAGCTATGTGATCCTGGGCAAGTCACTTGACCCCCATTGCCTAACCCTTACCACTCTTCTGCCTTGGAATCAATGCATAGCATAGAGGTAAGGGTTTAAAATTATTTTTTTAATCTTTCTTTTTTTAACATTTTTTTAAAAGTTCAATTAATTAAGAATATTTTTCCATGTTTACATGATGCATGTTCTTTCCCACCCCCCTCCAATAGCCAACAAGCTATTCCACTGGGTTTTACATGTGTCGTTGATCAAGACCCATTTCCATATTATTGATGTTTGCACTAAGGTGATCGTTTAGAGTCTATATATATCCTCAATCATATCCCCATCAAACCATGTGATCAAACAAATATTTTTTTCTTCTGTTTCTGCTCCCACAAATCTTTCTCTGGATGTGGATAGCATCTTTCTTATAAGTCCCTCAGAATTGTCCTGGATCACTGCATTGCTGCTAGTAGAGAAGTCCATTATATTCGATTGTGCCACAGTGTATCTGTCTCTGTATATAGTGTTCTCCTAGTTCTGCTCCTTTCACTCTGTATCAATTCCTGGAGGTTGTTCCAGTTCACACGGAATTCCTCCAGTTCATTATTCCTTTCAGCACAATAGTATTCCATCACTAACAGATACCACAATTTGTTCAGCCATTCTTCAATTGAAGGGCATTTCCAATTTTTTTGCCACCAAAAAGAGCACGGCCATAATCCAAAAATCTTTCTAAGAAAAAAAAATTGAAAGTCTTTTTTTCTCATTCTATAGTCTTATAAAAGGGTATTTTAGAGAAAAGGAAATTCTTTTACCACATACAGCGTTCAAGTTTAATAAGTGGGAACATTTAAAAAAATTTTTCAGTTTCAGAAACTGGGGTGCTCAAAATAATTAAAAGCAAGAGATTCTTAATTGAGATGATAAAGCAATTATCTATTTTAGACTTAGCTGTTATTGAGAACAGTTCAAAACCTTTAATAAAAATTTAAACTCTTTAGCTAATAGCAGACCAATTAATTGGTTAAATTGAATGGTTGCTGTAGACTCAAAATTATTTGTCCATGTGTTGTTTATTCCATAGTAAACCTCCATTCTGGAAATTTAAGGGAACAAGTTGAGTCAGCTAATTCATAACCCGAGTAATTACTAACACTTGGCTAGCTATCTTTAAGCATTAATCTAAAATCTCACATCATAAGAAAAACTTTTAGTTAAAATTGTTTGCATTGTTTGCATTCTTATTGTCCTGTTGATAACCGATTAAACAATTTCCTCACCAGGTAAGGAATTAGGACTTTGAAGTCATTCTAAGTGAAGTGGAAATATCTTGTAACTTGAAAGTTACATGACTAAATTCAAGTTTGAATTCTGTCCAAGTTTCAAACTTCTGTTCAACTTTCCTTTCATTATTTGGGGACTGAGTTGATTATTTGGGTGAGAGAATGGAAGTAATCTTGATATTCCATTTTGAAATGTTCTTAACATTCTAAACAATTATTAACAAGGAAGATTCACATTCCTAGAGACATCCTTCTGTACCAGTTAAATTTGATCCATAATAGGGAGATGTGTAAGTTCCATTTACAAAAGGAAAGGCCTTTGGAACACAAAATGTTGATTTAGGCAGAAATTGCAACACTTTCATTGTTTTACTGAAGCATTGTTTCTCAAACTTTTGTTCTTTCCCTTTGCTTATTCTGGGAATCTAACTGATCTCAACTGTGTCCTGTTGTAGTTATTTCCAGCAAAGATAAGGTCCTGGAAGCATTTTATTTGGAAATAGTTATTAAAGTCCGGTTACAGTAAGCATCTACCCAAATCTAAAGACTTAAAATTACAAACCATATTTAGTTAGTCAGTAAATAAACATTTATTACGTGCCTATCATGAGCCAGGCACTATGCTAAGCCCCGAGAATGAAAAAAGAGGCAAAAGACAGTCCCTGCTGTTCAGGAGCTTACAATCTAATGGGAAGACAAGAAACCAACAAATATATATAAAATAAACAGAAACAGGATAATTAGGAAATAATGATCAGAAGAAAGGTACTAGAATTAAGAGGGGTTTGGGAAAGGCTACTTGTAGAAAGTGAGATTTTATTTAGTAGTTGTTTAGTCATTTTCAGTTATATCCAACTCTTTGTGACCCCTTTTTGGGGGGATGGTTTCTTGGCAAAGATATGGAGTGGTTTGCCATTTCCTTCACCAGCTCATTTTACAGATGAGGAAACTGAGGCAAACAGGGTTAAATGACTTGTCCAGGATTACACAGCTGGTAAGTGTCTGAGGGGAAATTTGAACTCAGGTCTTTCTAACTCCAGGCCTAGCACTCTATCCAGGGGATCCAGTAGGAGATGGGAAGAGAAAACATTCCAAGCTTGGGATTCAGCCAGAGAAAATCCCTAGAACCAAGAAATGAAGTGGGTGTGGTAAAGGTTGGTGCATGTTTGAATAAAAGCATCTGAAACCAACACCAGATGATTTAATAGAGTTGAATCCAGTTTGATGATTATTCATATGTCAAAGTTGTTTTTTCTTCCCTTGAATGAATCCTGAAATAAGAAAGATGGACTTTCCTTGGGTGTTTGGTGCCTTGAAGTCTAGGAGGCTTTGCCTGAAGTTGCCTGAAGGCAAGCAAAGTAATGTATATATAAATACCCTGGGGTGTGGTCGAAGAGAGAGGATTGAGTACAGAAGCCTGGGACCCTGGATTAAGTCCCAGCTCTGCTGCCTTCCAGCTGGGTGAATGGTAGGTTTTTTAACCTCCGCAAGACTGAGGGCTTTTTTATCTGTCAAGGCAGGTGCTAGGAAGGTTGGACCAAGTGATTGATACTCTTCCAACTCTGATGATTTATGATTCTTTGCATGTTTTCTAAGAAAATTATTTCCTTAAGGAAGATACGGATTTTTTTAATTAAATTTTTTTTGTAATCACATGTAGAAATAATTTTTAACAATTGTTTTCCTGCATTTTTCAATTCAGTATCCCCCACCATCAGTAGTAAATAGTCTAATATGAGTTATTATAGTTATTACATGCAGCACATATTTCCATATTGCTCATGCCCTGATAGGTGACACATATTACACATATGGTAAAAAAACTCATGAGGGAAATAAAGTGAAAGATGGAATGCTTTGATCTGTAATCAGACGACAACAGTTGATTGTGGGGAGTATTTTTCATCATGAGTCTCTTGTGGATACATTGGAGCCTTGCTTTGTTGTTAATAGTTTAGTCCTTCACAATTAATCATCTTACAGTATTTCTGGCATTATATACACTGTTCTCTTGGTTTTGCTTACTTCATTTTGCACTAATTCATGTAATTTCTGAATTTATCCTGTTCATCATTTCATATGGTGCAATAGCCCATTATAGCTTGTTCAGCAGTCCCCAATTGATAGACAAACCCTCAGTTTTCTTTGCTACTACAAAAAGAACTACTAAAAATATTTTTGTACTAGTAGGTCATTTCCCCCGTCTCTTTGGAATACAGACCAAGTGGTGGTATTGCTGGGTGAAAGGGTAAGCATAGTTTGATGGCCCTTAGTTTGTGGTTCCATATTGCTCTGCAGGAAGACATGGTTTTTGACAATGATATAATTTCAAAGTAATGTAATGAACTTTATTCACCGTTTAATTTGTTTTTATTTTTTGAGTGTGGTTATTCCAACCTAGTTTAAGAGTCAGAAGACTTGGGTTGCAAATATATCTCCAATGCTTCAAATCTTTTAACTTCCCTAGACCTCGGTTTCCTCATCTATAAAAGGAAAGTTTTGGACTAGGTGGCACCTGGGTCCTTTCTTGCTCTAGATCCTGTGATCCTATGTTGGAAGAGATGGAAATTCTTTTGTCTAAGGGTGTTGAAGGACTAGTTTTCCACAAAAGTATGAAGGATGCTTGTCAGAAAGGAATTTCTTCTTATATTTTCTAGCACTTTGATTTCCCTCAGCTTCTCAACCATTTGAACTGTTAGCTCCTCACCACATACTCTCTGCATAAATCCAAATATGGAGAAGTTGAGATGAGAGAATTGGATTGCTTATTTTACAAGATTGCTATGAGCATCAAATGAGATCATGTGTGAGAAATAGTTTTATAAACCATAAAATGAAGTAATGTATAAATATTTGTATTCAAACAATGGATACATATATAAAGTAGTTCAGATGCAAGGGTTGGACTGCCAATTATTTTACCACATTATGAGGGTTCAACTAGATAATGTAGTGAAATGCTTTAATAAACTATAAAATATTTTACAAAGTAAAGTATTAGAATTGATTAAACAGAGACAAAGCTTAGATGAGGGGATTGGGTTAGGTGGTGTTTGAGGGCTTTTCTATCTTGGAAGAGTCTGCCTTTGTAGAGGTGGTAGTGAGGCAAGTAAATACCTATTATATGTAGTTGATACAAAGTTGATTTATATCATGACACTGGAATTTAGATAATTAAGGAAGATGTAGCAAGCATTTACTGTGTCCCAAGCACTGGATACAAAGAAGACGAAACACAATTAATTTCCTCTCTATCATTGTTTCCATTGGATTTTCAGAACTCTGTGACATGATTTGTCATTGAGGAGGAAGAGACTTTTCCAGGATCTGACATATTTAGCACTTATGATCTGTTAACTGAATGGTGAAAGTAAAACAAATATGTCATGTTATTCTAAGAGTATATTCATTTAAACTTCTGCATTATATTTTTTGTATCTGCCATTTATGTTTTTGCTCATTTGTTCCTGGAAATTCAGCAAGGGGTATGGTATAAATGATTGCTTTCAAGTGATCAGGAATCATGCAAATGTATATTCTGGAATAAATGGAATTAGAGGCCTGAAATTATATACATTCGTATCCCATAACAAAACTGTAAATCTCTCTGTGTGTATTTTGTCTTTTTTGTGGAAGATTAGGATAAGGAGTTCTATTTGTAGAAAACATAAATGTGATTCTATATTTTATTGTAACTGAAAAGTAGAATTTCAGGAGCTTTCTCTTTGAAATTACAGAGCTAAAGTGCCCAGTTTCCTCCTAAGGAAACATTAAATGCACTATGGGAAGGTATCAGCAAATTTCTATCTTCCTTAACAATCCTTTGTGTTTGAAGGTAGGCCCCAAGGGAATGATTTTAAGGCTGGGAAATATTCTCACAGAACACTAACATCTGGATTTTCATGTTGACTAACTAAAACCTGCAAAGAAATATGATGGATACTAAGGAAGCAGTTATCAGGGTTCCGGCCACTCTTCTGAATTGTATTGTAGGATGGGATCTTGTTCCTGGAAAGTTAAGAAGAGGGAAAATGTTGGGCCATGGCAATGAGGCCAAACAGGTCATTCAAAGGAATGTGTTTTTACAGTTAGTGGCAGCACTTGTGATGTGTGTGAGGGATAATAGTGAGGAATTTAACTTTCAAATAAGATTTAGAAGTACTATATTATATTGGAAGGGAGGTTATAAACTACAAAGGTTTTGGATAGAGGTTTAGTGATGTGCTGTATGTGTCTATACTCTGAGAACAAATCTATCCAAGTTCGGAGAGGACCATCAATAGTTGGCCAAATGAGTGGTGAACGTTTTGGTCACAAATCTTGATCTTGGTCTACAGAGTTATAGAGGAGTACAGGAGGAGTGATAGAGGAGTAATGTACAGGGAGAAGCCACACTGATGGGCAATTACAGACCCTTAAAGTCTGTTGTATTTAATGGACCAGATCTCAAGTTTATGAGTAAATTATTCTGGAAGGGGCTTATTCAAAGTTTATTTAAATTCAGAACATATCCTCTTATCCATAGAGGTCAGGAGTGCAGTAACTTAGTATCAGATCAAGAGGAAAATTTCTCATCTCCCAGAGAACTTCCAGTGACTAGACTCTTCAGCTGTTCTTTATCCTATCAAATTTAGAACAGAGATGATGCCGGACATGCTTGCATTTTTTCAGGACACTCAGGAATCGAAGGAATTATTTTCAGCCAAGCAGGAGGCTCCCAAAGTGCCTAGGAAACAACTGCCATATAGTAGATCCCAATATAGATTCTCTTTAGTTCCCCTGCCACAGACATCTGTCTTGCTTGTGCCACTGGGAAATCGGAAGTTTCTTTTCTGTGAAGTGCTAAAGATGGATTTTTTTTTTCTGAAGATGTTTGTGGCATCAGTGGGGTTAGTGACTTTAGTTTATGAATGCTCTTAATCGACATTTAAAACACCATGTTGGGAATTGGGCTGTTGCTTATTTGGGATTTGGGAATTGGGATGAAATTTATTTAATCTGCCTCAACCCAAAAGGAGAGAAGACTCATTGGAAAGACAGCAAATAGATGAGATTCCTGGGTCAGTGTTTTAGCAAACTCGTGGTTGGTTTCATTGTATAAAATGACTGCAGTCCTTAAGATTTTATGTCAGTGCTGCTATCATCATCCTCTTCCATGGGGAGAAAATTGACCTGTTGGAGAAGTTGCTGGCCCACTGCCAGTGTCAGATCTGGAACTAGAACCCCAGGCTCTTTGATCCAGGGCACTGTTTTTTTGTGCTGCATCATGGCACCCCAGTGACATGTCCTATGGTGCAGGGTAGAGAAAATCTAAATACAATTTAAAAAATAAAATCTTACCAATATATTTTTAAAATTTCTCCCATTTTCTCTTTTTTACAAAAGGTATCTTTCTATTGAAAATGAGAAATAATTCATTGAACCTATTTTAAAGGTCCCCATCTCAAGAATAAACCAATTTATGCCCCTTTCCATGTGTTCCTTATTAGGAATTTTTGTACATAGCCACTTGTACCCTAGGATCATTACCAGTATTAGTTTTCTGAGACTTTGAGTTACATCTGATAGGATATAGTTTTTAGAAAACAATAAGAGGCAATCATGAAGATTGTAGGAATGTTTTGGCAAAGAAAATACCAGTTAAATGATCAAATTCAAAATAATATTTTTCACTTTCTTCTAGACTAAATATAGAGTAGAAATAGGCATATCACTTTGGTTTTCCACAAGTGAACTCTCATTTAAGTGAAATCATTTGAATGAAATCTCAATGAAAAAATATAGCAAGTGGAAAGCTGGGTAGCTCAGTGGATTGAGAGCCAGGCCTAGAGACAGGAGGTCCTGGGTTCAAATGTGACCTTAGACACTTCCCAGCTGTGTGATCCTTGGCAAGTTACTTAACCCCCATTGCCTAGCCCTTACCAGTCTTCTGCCTTGAAACCAATACACAGTATTGATTCCAAGACGGAAGGTAAGGATTAAAAAAAAAATTATATATAAATATATATATATGTAGCACTAGGCTGGCTAGCCAGACTTGGAGATGGGAGGTCCTGGGTTCAAATATAGCCTCAATCACCTCCTAGCTGTCCCTTCCTAAGTCACTTAACCCCACTGCCTAGCCCTTACTGTGTTTTGCCTTGGAGAGCCTATCCTTAGTATCAATTCTAAGACAGAAGTTTTTTTTTTAAAGCCTGCCAATTGTCTTCTCATACCCTCATCAAGGATACCTTGTTTGTGTGTAGATTATTCTCTTAAAAATCATCTGGAGATTGGAAAATAGCTATTTAAGTTGGCATTGTTAATGTTTTCTTTATTGCCTTTTTCTTTGATAATGACATTTGCGATTTATTTTTTTTTGCTCCTTTCACTTCTTCAGATACCTTAAAAACTGAGCCCTCAATTGCTTTTAAAATTATGTCACCTTCTTCATAAACCACTTTTGTGTGTGCTTGTTTTAGTTCAACTACTTTCCCGTCATTGTTCTTTTTTGTAAGCAGCAGAACAGTATATATATACATATACATATACATACTGTGTCTATTTTCTCAATCTTTTCTTCAGTCTTGAGGACATCACCATTTAAAAGGAATTTTTCTTTGACTTGTGCTTTGCACTGGTTTTTGGCCTCTTCCCTTCCTTGACCCTGAACCACATATTTTCAACATTTTTTCACCATCCAATCATAATCCCACATTTGCTTTGAAGACCCAAAATATGATTTCATTTGGGGAGTCTTAAGGAGTTTTTCAGTGCTTTTGTCTTTGAACCTTTGCTTCCCAGATCTGTCAATTACTTCAAGACACAGATCACATAGTTGTCAGATTTGTAGAAGGCATGAATTCTCTACCTTCTCATTCTCTATAATATATGTAAATGCAGTTATTTTTATAGTCATCTTTTTGCAAATGCTTATCACAAACACTGCAATAGAAGATGACCACGTCACATAAAATGCCTATGGAAGCACAAGTCCATAGTTTCTTAAATAGTCCTCTTTCCTATTCTTTGTTTAAATATTGATGGCTAAGTTCCCAATAAGAAAAAATTAAAAAATTAGAAAATACATTTCTGTTATGAAAAAAGATGCAATGAAGAGGGAGGACTTAGGGAGTGGGGGTGGAATAAGACGTCTGGCTTTAAGTCCCAGTCTAATAACTAATTGTGTTTCCTTTGACAGATCATTTAACCTCATAGTTCCCAAGGCAATTTTTCAAGACCATAGGCTGCAGAGAATGTACAAGTGTGAAATGGTAGAGGAAGTTACTCAAGGAAAGCTCATGAAATGACAGGTCAGGGAGAAAAACAAATTCCCCACCATACCTAACTTATATTAAATATTTGTTGAAACATTATTCTAGAAAGGTAAGAATCTTTGGCCCTGTGGAGCAGAAGGTTTGTCCATTTAAACATTTAGTGGTACCCAGTTTATTTTTTTAATTTTATTTTTAAAATAGTTTTCCATGTTTACATGATTCATTTTCTTTCCCTCCTCTCTTCCCTACCCCTTTCCAGAGCCAACAAGCAATTCCACTGAATTATTCAAATGTTATCACTTGATACCTGTTTCTATATTATTCACAGTACCCAGTTTAATAGATTGCTTAGCAGCTATTCTCTAATAATCTAACATTCTTGTCATGTGAAGTTGACAGATGAACCAGAGAAAGGCTTGCTGAACTGGTGGAAAGAACACCCAAAAGTAGATCAGGTGACTTGGATTTCAATCTTGATTGTGTTACCAATTAGTTGTGACCTGGGGTAACTTCCTTTAACCTTTCTGTTCCAGCTTTCTTCAGTGGGAGGTAGTAAACCCCAGGCTCTCCTTGCTTGCTTCACTGGAATGTTGAGGATTACATATGAGAAACCTCTGACCTCTTTGGGAGGAAGTAATTGTAAATTCCAAAGGGGAGGAAGTATGTGTGGAGGCCAGCCAAGTGTTGAAAGCAGAAGGTGGTTTATAGACCTCATTCCTCTCCATGATACAGCATAGTAAGAAAAAATTCTGTCTCTGAAGAGCAAAGAACAAGGCTCTATACCTACAGGCAATAGGAAGTCAGGGAATGGAAGATTCTGAAATCATTTCATCTGTGATTTGTGTTTTGCTAAGTAAGCATGGGAAGAGTAGGATTTGTTTAAGCTTTTTGATCCCCCTGTGAGGGATGGAGAAGTCACTTATTTCCCTACCACAGAAGTGTCACACAAATGGGTAGCACCAGATGAAAGTGTAATTGGGAGGTATTTAACAAAATAAACATACAATAAGACAAAGATAATGCTAATATGAAGTTTTCTAAGTCAATATGTAGACTGCCGGGATCCTTGTATTTGGTTTAGTGACATCTCAGTCCCCCTTTCTATTTGAGCATGATAACACTGCCCTATAGGATTTGGTTGATTTTGGAAGGAAGCCAAAGGTATCAAAAGGAGTATTCCTTTTTTTTTAATCCACTATATGTTAATGTCTATATAGGGAACTTGAAATAGTCTCCATTGCCTTCAGGATAACAAATAAACATAACACACAAGAGTATGCTAAGCCTTACATACAAAGTCCTTCACAGTCTGTCTCCAAACTACTTTTTCAGACCTATCTCTCATTCCATGCTTATCCACTCTTCTCTCACAAACTGGTCATTCACTGTCCAAACAAATCTTGGGCTTTTTCTAGCTCTCTAATTTTGGTCATAACGTTCATCCTATTCAGAATAGCTTCTCTTTTCTCTGCTCAGTGTAAGGGGGGGAAAGAAGTTATTTTTTAAAGGGCTGGACTTGAATATTTAAGCATAGTCACCAATTAAAAGGAAAAGGGAAAGAGGGCTTTTATAAAAAGGTTTTGACTGGATTATTTAAGATAGGGTTGCCAGGAATTTAATTTGTTCCAAAGATATTTGTAGTTTATATACAAAATATAGAAAGAATGAAGTAGGAAATCAGAGAGAGGATAGGGTAAGATATCTAGCCCGAGCACTAAGTAATTTACTCCCAGCCCATTCCAGGCAGGGAGAATTAGTTTCAGCCAGACTCGGCATAGTTGAGGACCTGGGAAGTCTCTTCAGAAAATCCAGAAGTTAAGAGTCAGCTTTTCACTCACCAAGTGTCAGTTCTGTCAGCAGATCTTTCTGCCCCTCCTCACTAGCCTCAACTAGAAAGCATGAAGAATTGCCTCCAGAAGTGGAAGTCCAAGTTGAACTCTGCTCCAAGAATCCCCAAACTTTGT